>NC_041710.1:14503268-15175299 GCF_900700375.1 Denticeps clupeoides
AATAAAAAGTGTATATCAAGTCTATGACCTTGTCTTGGGTACTGAGTGCCTTGCCCACACACCAAACAGGCTGAGATTGTCCCTTTCTGTGACCCCACTTAGTCACTGTGATGTGTGAGGAGCTGTATTTCTACCGGCATGTTTACTTTCCATTTGAACGTGGTAGTGAAAGAGTGATATCAAAAAATAGATATCAAAGTTTAGATTGACCAAAGTTTAGATGTCACTCCACTGAAAACTTTCTTTTTTCCAGTTGCTCAATTTGTCAAGACATACTGACCTAAGCAGAATCTGTATCGTATCATGTGTGATCCATGATACTTATTCCACAATCAACCTAATAGTATCTAATTCATATACACTTTTACATTTACAACATTTATCAGACACCCTTATCCAGAGTGACTTACAATCAGTAGTTACATGGACAGTCACCCTGGAGATACTCAGGGTCAAGTGTCTTGCTCAGGGACACAATGGTATAAAGTGGGATTTGAATATGTGACTTTGTGGTCATCAGGATCATATGTGAGTCTGTAAGCCACTACTACCAGCATCATGCATTATATCCTTTAACATTACAGAGAAAATGCTCTATAGGAAGCAGAATTCAAACCAATTCTTACTCTGTGTTTCCTAAACAGGGCACCAGAGCCCAAGAAATACTTCACTGAGAAAAAGCTTTATGTAGCCATACCTGGTCAGCGTCCACAAACAGGATCTTGTCAACTGCCAGGGGGAAAAGCACGTCCAGGAAGAGGATTTTATATCCCCAGATGATCCTCTGCTTTTCAGTCTGTTGGTGTAACCAGCGTGGCCACTTGTACTGAACCAGTTCGTACTGGAAGCCATATTCAGCTGCCATGTACGGGATAAACTCCTAATAAAGTGGGAAGGTGGAAAAATAAAAGAAACATTCAAAATATAATTAAAATTAAATGACTTTCTCTAGGTTTTATATCTTTACTTTATTTAGCAGACGCTAAATATATATGCATTATATATATATGCATATATGTATATGCATTACAGAAGATCTCTGATGACTCTGCAATAATTTGCCTTATCACAAATCGGGATGATTTGTACAGAAAACAGACCCGGGACTTTATGGACTGGTGCCAGCAGAACTACCTGCAGATCAACACTGGAAAGACCAAGGAGCTGGTTGTAGACTTCTGCAGGCACAAACATCGTCCATTGCAACCACTGAACACCCAGGGTATGGACATTGAGGTTGTTGAGAGCTACAGGTACATCTGTGCTCATCTAAACAATAACCTGGACTGGACACACAACTCAGATGCTCTTTACAGGAAAGTGCAGAGCAGGCTGTATCTGCTGCGGAGGCACTGGCCTTTTGGAGTAAAGGGCCCACTCTTGAAGACCTTTTATGACTCTGTGGTGGCCTCAGCAATCATTTATGGTGAGGTCTGCTGGGAATAGAAAGAGACTGATGAGGCTGATCCGGAGGGCAAGCTCTGTTCTAGGATGCCCTCTGGACCCAGTGGAGGTGGTGAGTGACAAGAAGGGTGGCTAAGCAGTCATCCCTGTTGGACAACATGCAGGAGATCCTGACAGGACTTAGCAATTCCTTCAGAGGCTGGCTGCGGCATCCACAATGTGGAGATGGAGATTTTTTTTAAGCTCTTATCTCTGTCCACTTTCTGCTGTGACTGTCAATTTCCAATTTGTGGGACTAATAAAGGATCATCTCATCTCAGTAATTTGCGTTGGCAGCGAAATTTTCATGATAGGGCTTTGAAGGGTCTTAAAAGGTGAAAACACTGTCCCTTTCAATTCCACATCTCACTTAATAGTATAAAAATGTTTACTCATCATGCTTCCACATGCTACCGTATGTGTGTCAGAGCCTGCAAACATCAGATGTTATGTCACCAATATCATGCAGAAGGGCTGCAAAAGTGAAGGTTCTCCAGATAATTTTTTAGATGATTTAGAGGACAAGGCTTGAAAGGTCATGTTACATCAGAATAAAGTAGAGAAAGATTCATGTTATAATAGTCATCAAAATTATTAGTATAGGTAGACCACAATCAATGATCAATATTAGTAACTGTAATGGATTATGGCCAACTTCACTAAACATTTTTGTACCCCTAATTATCTGATAAAGCTATGAAAGCAGAAGTGCAACTTTATACAGTTATTTATTGATTCTAAGCTAATACGCACCTTAAACGCTGGAGACAAGTAGTTCTTCAGGAACCAGAACTTGACAGGTGTTTTAGTGTGTTTCAGCACAGACAGCATCATTATCCTGTAAAAGCACTGATTCTTTCAGCTCAGTATGTAAAACAATTCATAATATGAAGCATAGAAACAAAAATGACAGACTCTAAATTGAAAAAGCCTGTTTAATAAAGTAAAAACGTCAGATAAGGGCTGCGAAGTTAAGTATTTACAGTCATAACTAACTTACTTTTATGAAATCAAAAGTAGATGTTGAAACAACCTCTCTTACCTGAGGAAGCGCTCATACAAATGGCCTGAAGCTACAGAGAAGATGTTGATCACGTTGTCTTTCTCCTGTTTAATCTCCTCGACTTTTGTTCCTCCAGTGAAACCCCTGCAGAAGGGAATTTGTTTAATCTAATCCTATTTGCAAGTGATATATAACATTGATATATAACACTATATATATATATATACACACACACACACACACACACACACACACGCGCACAGAGAGAGAGAGAGAGAGAAAGTGAGAGTGAAAGAGAAAGACAACAAACCGAGTCAGAGACTCCCAAAAGCCAGAGTCATTCTCACTGCTGCCCTCACTCAGCAGCTCCTCATTCATTCTGTCTGGTTTCTTCTGGACCTGTTGGAGACAACAACAACATTTATTTCTTATATAGCCCAAAATCACATACAGTATGTCTCAATGGGCTTTGACAGGCCCGACAGTCGACACCCCCCACACTTGACAGAGAGGAGAGGAAAGATTAAGTCTACATTCTGCCATCAGCTGTTCATAAGTAACCTGGGGATTCACAAAATATGATAAATAATTTAGATGATATACTGGGCACAAAAACACCATATGTTACACATGTTAGGATTTGTGGGTAAGCATTGAAATCATGAAATGTACAAATAAAATACATTTAATTCACACAGTGATGGTCATATTTAATCATCTTTCTAGATGATTTTGATTAGCAAGCTAATCTACATAAACTAAATAACCTGAGAGAGAGACAGAGGTCTGTGGATTTAATTTGGGTTATACATTTTGGAATTTACATTTTAATCCCACAGTAGGTGGCACTGTGCTCATGCAGTTGAATCAGAGTGCAGCTGCAAAATGTCAACAGAAGCTTTCCAGAAACCTTCTAACTTTGTACATTTCCTCCCACATTCAATGCCCATAGGCATTCTTTTTAAATTAAATTATATTCTTGTAATTAAGCATCTCGTAATTGCATTTGGGCAGAACACACAGACATTTCTCAAGAAAACATTCAGCCTACAGAATCTCTCGTATGCATAACTGGACAGGTATGAAAGCTTCCCTTGCAGTGGCAATTCACACACATTCCCTCAAACGTTGGACCAACACACACACACACAAAAAGAGCAAAATACATTCACCTGCAAACATACTACAGGCAACCACAGCCACACATACTGACACAGAGGCCTGATTCTCCTCAGCAGGATGGGAGATCTGTCTGCTTTCTTTTAAACCACGGTGGCCACTCCCCCCACTGAACCACAGTAGGGCGGCCTCTGTGCCAGCCAGTCTCTGTGCTTAAAAAGCATCATGGCTCAGAACTGTTTATGTTTAATCAAAAGCAGGACTGAACCATGATCACATATTACAAACACACAGCAGAGCTCAATTCTAGTCATCACAGAGACTATATTACTATATTATCAGCCATATGTAATCTCATACGCAACATATCTCATACGCAACATAATAAGTCATTAGCTGAGGCTGCATTTGTTGAATGAAGGCCGTAGGAATGTGGTTAATGGCAAGTGTGTCCACACTGTTAAAGACTGTCAAGAAAATCACAGACATGAAATTATTTCTTCCAAATGGGATAGAAATGCATTTCATTCATTCTTTTTTCTTTTGTTTTCAGTCTTGATCTTCAGATTTTCCTGTCCCTCATTTCCTGCCTGAAGGGATAAGGATAGCTGAGACCTGAGACAGTCTGTCAGCTAAGTTTAAAGCAACTCACGAGGTCATGCCCTCAAGCCATCAGTGGGCCCTTCACTAAAGCACTCACCTTGACTTTGATAATTTTGCTCTTAAAGTTATTCAGGACGACTATGAGGTCGTCGGCATCTGTGGGAGAGTCTGTGCCGTCGTGACTAGGGAAGACAGGGAAAGTCAATTATCAGAAAATGTCTGATACGGATTTAAAAAAAATAAAAACAGTGCAAAGTTTGCACTGGGTCTACCTGTAGATCTTATAAATGTCATCTGATCTGCCCTTCCTCAGTTTTAACACCCACGCTCCGGGGTTGGCTTTCAGCTGGAAGTAACCCTTTGACAGCGAAGACAGAAAATATATTCATGCATAAATACATTTAAGACGAAAACAGATCCTTGACTTAGTCATCTCTAGGTGCTGCCCCCACCTCATCATTATTCATTCACAATGAACCCTTTGGTCTAAATGAGAGCTTTTAGTGTATTTTATTATCCATAACACTTGTTTTCATGTTTTGTGAAAAGTCAATTAATTCAGATAGTGCTTTCTCGACATATTTAAAAAATATGACTTTCAAAATGTAACATATATATTAATAAGAAATGAAACAATTCATAGTCTGCTCATCTTACGGCATCAGGTTATCATGTGTTCATTATGCACATGAAATGGGTTTTAATACTAAGCATATAACAAATGCACATCAAACAGTATGTGTCCCTCGTACCAGGTTAGCCATGACAATGGTGTCCACTCTAACGGGGTCGGATGGAGTGCCCAGGGTAAACTGCAGGCCACGGGGGGGCTGGCCTGTGCTCACATCAAAGCAGTGGCCCTCCAGCAGGAGGTATTCCAGTTCATACTCGGCTGCCACCACCCCGTCCACCTGAGGAGACAAACAACCCATGCAGTTGACAAAAGTTCTCTTACATTACTGACTGTCAAAGTAAGACTGGATCTCCAGTGCTCTGCCATCTTAAGGTTGTTAAGGCAAGTTTTCTGAAACACTTTGCAGCACGTTTGACAGCAGGTACCATTCCTTTTGTAATTAAATATTGTGACTTTGCACTTCAGTCACATCAGACAAGAAGACAGTGCTATCTTGTTTGAGCCCGAAAGATGTTTTATTTGAGAGAAAGAACATTACTAGTCTCACATGCACGCATGGAATTTTGGCAGCATTATACTGTTTATATAAATGTGATGCTAAAGATGGATATTCACCTCCTCCAGGTAGATGTTGTCCAAGTCATATCGGGTGTGAACCGACTCAACCATCCAGCTCTCGGGCGTGTTTAGGTTGAGGGTGAAGAGTGGCGAGTGAGGCATGTCCAGGAACTTGGCCATGGGTCCTGGTGAAAAGCTGCCATCAGCCATAAAGCTGATTTCTGAATCCAGCACGTATCGGTAGAAGCTGTAATTAAAAGGGCCGTGTGGGTAAATACAGGGGTGAATTTAACATACAAGGTTGGTGTGCTGCTTTTTCTTTACAATCCCACCGGTGACATCAGGGTCACACTGAGTTCATTTTGAGCAGGGCATAATCCGATTTCATCCAGTGTGCTTTTTATAGAATAGCTTTCTTTTCATTTTCATCTGGATCTTAATGAATCTGAAACCTAATCTTAGGCAGCTAGTAGCTAATTGTCATCTTCCTCATTCTAAAAAGGTAATTAGTTGTGCACTGTGCACTGATATTAAATCAGTAATGCCTATGTGCAAGTCACTAGAGACTTGAACTCCCTGAAAACCTGCATGCAGACCAGGGCCACAAAAAAATGGTGCATCCTGTTCCAGTTAGAGACAAAGGCCTCACTAAATAAGTCTGGACCAGAAAACCCCACTACTGTCAACAATACGACTCCTGCTGATATCCACAAGCACAGTGCCATGCCACTTCACCTACCCCGCCACATCTCTCTGTTTACGAGTCTCCTTGTTCTTTCTGTGTGTGCAGTGGTAAACACGACTGCTCTAATTGCCTGTTTGTGTTGGCTGAAGATCAGGAGAAATGAGGCGTGCTGTTGTGGACAGGGTGCACAATGGCCGCTCACCTCTTCAGCGGCATGTCAGAGAGCTTCGACTGGCAGTTCATGAACACTCGCAGGTTGACGTTGACCAGCTGCTTCAGGACCTGAAGGGATGCAGGGGAGAGGAAGAGTCAAACTAAACAGCAGAGCATAGAGACAGGAATTGCAGGTCAATTTTGAACTGAATCAACAAACTGAACAAACAGCTGCAAACATCAATTTATTAGTGCCCAAACATAATCAGGAACATAACTGAACAGTCAGAACAATTACTCACTCTAAGGAGGTGACTGAAATTGATAAAATTGAGTTAAGAACTGTATTATGAAAACCTGGAAGGATAGTGGAGAACTATCATCTCAGCTGAAACAACTGGGTTGAAAAACCCATCTTGAATGACCATGATTACTTGCTAAAGTCCATCTGAAAATCAATTTAGCTCTGTGACCATAGTTAGGTCTGGATACATGTGGTAATAGTGAAGTCAGCTGACAATCTGTGTATACTAAGTGACCATGGGTCTAATTCAAGATAAAAAAAAATCCAGGATTAATCAGGCTCTAATTGTGCAAGAATGGTTCAGGGAAAATGAGTCAGTGACAAAGTGAACGTGTCCTGTAGTCAAAACTAAAGGTGGGCCAACCAATATGTATATTTGACTTTCAGGGTTTTTATGCAGGGCAGTGTAGAAAACTTTCGAAAGCAAGTTTCAGGATCGGTCAGCAACCTGGTCCCCAACATACCATGAGCAGAGAAGAAAGTTTCTGGGCGTCCCTGGTAACCGGGTCCAGCACAGCCACCACATCAAAATAGACTTCACCCTCCTCCGGCCTGATCTTCACAGCACTGGAGAGAAACAGTCAGACTTCAACAGGCTGTGGATGACTTTCCTTAAATAACAAAAAGCTGCTGGTTCATCCTAATTCAAGTGGAACTGGGTCAGATGAAGGAAGTTGAGGGATTTCCACACTCAAAACGTATCACAGACGTTACCCACATGTTCAACTGCAGCTCACCTGTACCGGTCATCTGAAAAGCCGTGCTCGATCCTCGCCTCGCCTTTGGGCTGTGAGGAGAGCAACGCATCCACCTTCATCACCAAATCACTGGCTCTGCCAAAGAGATGTGGAGAGTCAACATTTGGATTGGATGACTGTTGTAATCAAGTTTAATGGTTTTTCAGAATGAGTTTTCTAAACTAGAAAAATTATGAAATGTAACAACAGCAGCCTGGGAAAGATTATGTAAAAAAAATAGAATGCCCTTTTTGCAAAATATACTGTGAAGAGCAGAATTTTATGCAGAAGATTCTTTGCCTCCATGGTCTTTAATGCATAATATTATCCCTCACTAATTAATTTCATTCTCAGTTCTTTTATTTACTTTACAATATCATTAAAAGTCTTAAATTCACTTAAATGCTCTGCTAAGTTTGCTTTGAGTAGATGAGAAAGAGAGCGGGGAGGTGAGAAAGACAGAGTGATTACCCACAAAGAAAAATAGGAAGACATTATTATGCAGCACATGTTCTCTGAATGTCACCCTAGGGAACGGCAGCAGACGCTGTCGTTGATAAAGAACTTGGCTACTAGCTCACTCATGCGCCAACCTGCCTAATCACCATCCTGAAACTTTACCCAGAGCGTAATTAACATCATGTCACTCTCGCAGCCCGTTCTTCCAGAAAACACTCTTAAAACGCTTGATTCATAATGGCTTCCGTTTTTAACCAGACTGACACACTTCATTAAGGAGAAGTAATTACCACAGAGAATACACTTTTGGAAAATATTACATCCTAAACGTTTCTCTGGAAGAGTTCAAGCTAAATGAGGTTTTTGTTCTGAGAAAGTTTTGGGGTCATTACTTTTCACACTCAAAATCTGACCCAGATAAAATAAATAAAAAGGTTGCTGCCTGTCATACCTGTCTTCCTCCACCCCCAACTGCTCAATTTTATTCTTGATTCGCTCTCCTGACGTCTTCAGAATGATGCTCTCCAGAAGCAGGAAGTCATCTTGGTTGAACAACTCCCCATCTTCCAAAGGCCCAATAATCTGCTCAACAGCACACAGTCCAACGTGGTAAATTACGGAGTGATTTTGTCGTGCAGCTGCTAAGATAATATTCTCTTCACAAGCACAGATTTGTGTTTGTGCTTTCAGGGTTGTCTCACTGGCTTGCTTACCCGTCCGTTACTAATGACGGCCCTTTGTCCACTCTGTAGCTTCAGGACTTCCCTGCAATAGGTGGTGTGGGAAAGCAGAAAGTCCAGCTTTGGGGAGTCATAGGCGCTCCTAAACAGAGTCAGGTCCATGCCCTGCAGACCCACATCACAGTACGCTATTGCGTGACAGAACCAGACCTTGATGGCACTGTTTAGAACATTCTGTCAAATTCAATGGTTTTAATAAAATGCAAAAATAAAAACTACAGTTTTAATGTTTCAAGTCTCATTTTGGATGAATGTAAGCAAATAAATGTTATTGGTTTTCAGCCATAAGAAAATATCCATTACCCCAACCGCAAAGTCAGTGATGTCAGCCCCGTCGTTTATCGCTTTGGCTGTATCTTCCTTGGCCATCTTGGTGATGAAGTTTTTGGCATTGTTAGCCGTCTGTGTCTGCATGGCTGCCCAGATGGCGCGGGCAACGCGGCTATTCTCTTTGGATGGACTCTCGCTCGGGTTGTTGATCATGCCCAGTCTGACGTTGTTGCTTGTTTTCTGTCAGAAATGGTTTTAAACACAGGACCAATTTTCTAAATAATTCTTAATTTAATGAGTAAATATTAGTGGGGGTCCAGCCAGATGGGGTATGTAGATCATTAGAAATGATAGCACATGAAGGCCACACTCAGGATGCTGTAGTCAAGACAAATTTCAGCAATTGCATACGTTTACATGTCAAAAATAGTCATTTGACCTTTAATGCAGTTTCTGAATATAGCAGATGTTCTTCTATTTAACCATAAAAAGGTCCCAATAGTAGTTTGGATGAGCCGGTAGCTCCTCACCATTTGCCGAATTGCATCATAAAGCAACTGTCTGCCAGAGGGCTGGTCAAAGTCCCCCACAACCCAGAATGTCACCGGACGGATGAAACCATCATCTGAAAATAAACAAGAGAGGGGTGGAATAAGGAAACACCCTGTGTGTTAAAGAGAGCAATGGAAATCATACAAGATTCAGGTGAAGGGATTTTGCAAACATCCAATCATTCACAAAACGTTAAAAGCAGGATGGCACAAGTACTCTTCATGCACTCACAACATTCGCAGTGGAGAAGGGTGGCAAGAGCGGCCAGAATGGAACAGTAATGAAATCATCCATTCCACAAATCTGATGTTATTAGTCATACTGATCACAAGAGACCAGATGATTCAAGCACTTTAAAGGGCCTCAAGCATAAAGACTTTACCAGATAAATCCCCAGAGGACATCCCTTTTAATAGCAATAGAGAAAAAAAAGCACAAAGGAGAAAAATTAAAAGGGAAAAAAAGAAAGAAAAAAAAAGAAAAGAGGATTAAATTGAAACCTAAAGCCCAGCTAAAGTCATATATTTTATTTTATTCTCAAGGAACTCTAAACTCTCCATAAGTGGCAAATGGGAGAATTATATTTTATTGTACACATCTATATCATTATATTTATTATCTTAAATGCATATTAAGGTATGAAATCAATCTGAAATCACATTCAAAGTTTTAAGCCGATTTATTTTTTACGCTCTATGGCAATGGCGGGAAATTAAGATATTGAAGCGTGTAAAAGGTTGCAGCACATGAAACAAAAGCATCCTCATGTGAACTGCACTTCTCCTAGCGAAATTGGATCATATTTTTATGATTGCTAACTGATTTGTAGCCTGTGTTACAGGGCTGGGCATTTATACAATCTTGATTAACAATTGTGAACAAATTCTGCTCAATCTCAGTGATCAGCCTTGGGCATTTTTCACAATCAATAAAATGACAAAGGAAACATGCATGCAAGACATTAACGTTTGCATCACACGTTCATACGACAGAATGAGACAGAGAGAGAGAGAGCGAGCAAGCGAGGGCATGTGTGGATCACTGCCTGTGTTTCCGATTAAATAGACAAACAGCATCCCGATTGGCTTATTTTAAAAAGCAAATAATCTGATTTTAGCGTGGGTGGGCTTTTATTGAACTCCTTGAGGAGGTTATGATAACAGTTAACGTTTTTTCAAGTTATCAGTAACAGTGGAGCACCATGAGCCTGAATTTCACAAGTTGAAATGGAGCAAGCTGAATTACATTATTTAAAATGCTGATGTTTATTGGCATTGGAAATAATACACTGCTTCTACAGCAAAATTGTAGCTGAAAAATATTCAGAAACATTGATTTTCTTTTGGTATTGGTATACATTGAAATTGGATACAGTTGGAAATGGAACTGTTTAAGTTGGATTATTAATAACACTTGAATTCTTTATTTAAGAATAAAATAAAGGACAAATAGGTTAACCTAGATTCTATAGATTCTATAGAAGTTCATAGATGTTTTCATCATAAATGTTTCACAGAATGTTTGATTAAATGTGCTTAGTCCCGGAGCCAATAAGCCACAGGTTTTAAGCTTTGATCCAATGAAAGTGTTGAGTTTAAATGTTAAAAATGTTTGTGTATCATGATTGCAATATTATTTTTGTCATATCGCCCAGCCCTAATATGTAGCAGAGGATTTTTCTGTGACATAAGCGACATTTTCTTGCCAATCAGATTTAAATTAAAATATTTGCATGCTTTTAAGAAGTCAATAGTACAGACAATGATGTCAGCTGGGGTATTCAGAGCAAAGTAAATACAGGGAAAAGGTTGAAGAAGGGAGAACACGGATGAAGCACTACACTTGCGCGTGTCACAGAAGCATGCTGCATTAGATCTGTCATCCATGCTGTTTAGGGCTGAAATGATTATTCGAATAACTCGAATGATTCGATTACAAAAATATTTGAGGAAAATTCTTTGCTTCGAGGCTTCGCTTCATTAGTCACCAAAATCCATCTATTATCGTATCGCTCCCGCAGTGCTACGCAGCACCGGAATCGTTTTTCTACACTGACTGTTTTAACTGACGTGCAGTCCAAAGATTTAAGGAGGTGCGATTTCTTGCCGGCAAATGGAGATACGGAGATGTATGGAGAAAAGGCATAAAATGTCTAAAGTGTGAGACCATTTTATGCTGTGTGGACAACGTAGTGCAGTCTATGCACTGTAAAACGGACCTGGCTTACCATAAAAGTACTTAACCGAAAGAATCTCCAAGCGGACTCAGAGCTTCTACAAGGTATTTTTAGGATTGCTAACTGACATTAACGCTTCTTAGAACGTACATTATTTGTAATTATTTGTGTTATGAGTCGATAGTGACGAGGCATGATAAGTAGCAAGAGAGCATGCACACACACACTTATAGGTTACATCTCAAAACACGCCTTCCCCATACATAAGGTAGTAATAATAAATGCAACAGATGGACAAATCTATATTCATTAGCATAAAGATTTACTTCTTGGGCGAGTTTATAGCATTTGTCGTACATCACAGTGGCGCAGGTTTGCACATGCATTGCACACACATGCACTAATACAAATTCTCTCTATTTTACACATAACATTGACCAAAGACAAACATTGTACCTACCTACCTCATCTGGATACAACTGGAAACTGAACTGTATTGTTTAAGTTAGATTATTAGTAATATGTGAATTGTTTATTTATATTTTCTTTTTACTATTTTGTACCTTTTTACTTGGTTTTCTCTTTATGCTCAGATGGGCTATAGCAGGGGGAACACCCATTTTTCCTTTTTTTAATTAAAATAAAACTAAGGACAAATAGGCTTACCTATGTTTCATAGTTTTTTTTTCATGTACATCATGAATGTTTAACAGAAAGATTGATTAAATGGAGCCAGTAAACCAAAGGTTTTAAGCTTTGATCTAATAAAAATAGAGTTTGAATAAAAAAAACAGCCAATTGCTTGCTCATTTTGAGAGGATTTCTTTTCATGTGGCATAACACACTATTGATAGAGTTGTTTAAAAACGCAAAAGTTTGAGTTATCCGATTACTCGAAAAATTGGTGAAGAAATTGACAGAATATTCAATAGTTGCAGCCCTAATTGTGTTAAAACTTTTTTTTCTGGGTGACAGAAATAATTAGACATCAACAGAAATATCTGGTAGAGACATAGATAAATACAACAAGCAAGAAGTAGCAAAGGTAGTAGCCTAGTGGGTAATACACTCGCCTATGAACCAGAAAACCCAGGTTCAAATCCCACTTACTACCATTGTGTCCCTGAGCAAGACACTTAACCCTGAGTGTCTCCATGGGGGTACTGTCCCTTTAACTACTGATTGAAAGTCGCTCTGGATAAGGGCGTCAGATAAATGCTGTAAATGTAAGTCATTTCATGTTTGTATCAGATTATTTTCCTTTCTTGTCTCCTAGGTGGTGGAATGAACTTCCACTAGATGTTCGAACAGCTGAGTCATTAAAGATCTTCAAACGCAACCTAAAAACCTCCCCCTTTTAAAAATATTTAAAATAAACACATACACTTTCTACACTTTTCTGAGTTGTTAAGCGAATAGCATCTACAGATCGAATCCAAGTGAACCACACGAGGAATTTCAATTATAGATATTTTAAAGCACTTATTTAAGTCGCACTGGATAAGACTGTCTGCCAAATGCTGCAAATATAAATCAGGTTCAATATGTTAATATAAACAGATTAGTACTATAAGTGTAAGTTTGCATTCATCACTGGCTTGTTAAAGTATGCTATGTAAAGTACTGGATACAGATATGGTCACTGAGATTTAAAACCATGATCTTAGTATCATTTTTCTTTCATTTAAGATATAGGTACTGGAGGGAGTGATTCATTTACCTTTCTTGGTCATATAGTTCATGCTGTTGGCCACAGCTGTGCTCTTGTCTTCAGTGTCCAGAACAAAGAAACGGGCATAGTCATGAATGTAGTGGTTGTCTAAGAAGAGAATGATTTTTTATTTTAAATAAATAAATTTTAAAAAGCAATTGATAAGCTCAGGAATGGCTTGACATAAAAAGTTCCTTGATCATTGTTCTTTTTTCCTTTAACAAATTCTTTTAACAAAGGTTCTTTAGCCATTAAAATGCATAGCTGTATATCTCCTTGAAATACAAATTTTATGAAAACCAACACTCTCTCAGTCTGCATTAGTAAATAAATCTTTGTTTTCCACAACACAGATATTAGTATGCAAATTTTCAAAGTGAGGGGGATTCCCATGAGTCAATTTACAACGCTATCGTAACATCCCATCTTGCACATAGCAACATATTTGTTATAAAATGAGACAGTGGAGTTGTGTCTGAATACCCACAATGCCTTTTCCCTGATAACAGATGTGCTATTGTTGCACAACTCACTGGTATTGGACAAGTCCAGATACTGCCTGTTGGTGGTGAGGACTCTGGGATTGATCCTTGGGACAACGTTGGGCTGGTTCATGATGAAATCCACAATGCTGTGGTCACTTGCTAGTTCCCCCTAAGAAAAATAAAGTTGCCAACTAGAAAGTTAAACATTTACTATACACAGTTGCAAAGCTTTTTGGGAAGAATGATAAAAATGGTAACCACAGAAAACATTCCCAGGAAATCTCTCACCAGGTATACGGCTTTCTGGAAGAATGGGGTGGTGTCCAGTATCTTGTGCATGGTGACAGTCTCCAGCTCATCAGCATCCAGTTGCTCCTTCTGATACGGCATCCCATTATACAGCACCACAGGCAGAGGCCCCACCCCTGTCTGCTTGTGGTAGCCTTTCCCTTCCTGTTGGAAACACATTTAATGGCATTATAAAAGGAATTGAAATGCAAATTTAAATTATGAATTCACCCAAATCAGCATGCTCACTGAAAAATCACACCGTACCAAACTGCAGTGAGCCAACAAGGCACAGGTTGTACAGGTGCGACAGCAAGACCCCTCACCTTCCTGTTTTTGTCATAAGCTGAATCTGGTCCCAATATACTGCTCACTTCCACATAAGGGTAGCGTTTCTCCAAAAAACGCAGGACATGCTCCAACTTCAGTGTCCCCCCAGAAGGAATTCTGTTGAATATCTGGAAGTGGAAAGATGGGTAAATTGGGTAAATGATTGAGAAAACCACTGGTCATTGTTATAAAAGCTTACAACCAGGATCTTGACCTTTATATTAATACTATTATTGATGTTATTTTGCACTTACAGATATGACTGCATCGAAGGCATGCTGGTTGTCCACCTCATCCACAATGTAGTTGAAAGCCCTCAGTAGAGCAACACCGGCATCCTGCATGCCATCAACAAAGTCTTCATCGTTCACAACAAACACTAAGCCAATCCTGCCAAAGAATGAGCAAACATCGGTTAGCACAATGGGAGAGTACAGTATAGAAAGCACTCACATCAGAAAACCTCAGACATGATGAAGAATTCAGGATTGCTCTACCTGAGAGGGATGTTGTTGCTGTAAAACATCTCAGCGACACTTAGGAGCTCTGCTGTGTCTTCATGAGTAGGATCCACAATAATTACCTACAACAAAAGACCACTTTATTACTCCCATAACAACATTTACATTTCTGGCATTTATCAGAGTCCCTTATTGTTCAGTAGTAGTTACAGGGACAGTACCCCTGGAGACACTCAGGGTAGGGCTGCACGATTTGGGGAAAAAGACATATTGCGATTATTGAGATCAATATTGAGATATGCGATTGCGATATGAAAAAGGACACTTGCTTGTATATCAATGAAAAGTCGCATACTAATAGTGAAATGTTTCATTTCAAAGTGAAACATAACAACCTGAAATGCCCAGTGCTTTCAAAATACAATATTCTACAAATATAAAAACACTTTACATTACTGTCGAACGACAAACCCTGGTAAGGCTAAACAACTGTTTTGATTATATTTGGCCATTATAAAATCCTGTATTATAGTTCTTACGTTTAACCAAAACGTTGTTTGGAGGCTGACTTGAACACAGGGATGTATAGCTTTGCTAGCTTAGCTAAGGTTAAGATTTGTAAACTGAGGTGAATTTCTTTAGGAAACCTTCAAAGTTTGAGAAAAGTTAACTAAATAGCTAAGAACAGTATAAATAGTTAATGCCTACGTTTAGCCAAAAAGTTGTTTGGAGGCTGACTTGAACACAGGAATGCAAGACTTATAAAACAGGATTTTATAATGGCCAAATATATTCAAAACAATTGTCCAGCCTTACCTATGAAATGTAATCCCCGGGATCTGGTTTGGAGCGTACAGCGGTTTGTACAGCCCCAAGCAGCACAAGAGTGAGGCATTTTTATGCACTTCTCTCCATAGACATGCATCACGCCACAGCAGAGCCTGTCGCAATATGGGGGCGACGTTGACGTACGATGCAGCGCGTCATGCGCTGTCTACCCATATGTCTCCGGATCGAAAGTCATGTGACCATACACGTCACATTCGACTGAGATGTGAGACGTGAGATGTGAGACTTCAGTAAGCTCGCCAACTTTGAGAGAATGGATCGGCAACATATCCGATCCAATCCATGTACTAATCATTTAAATCGCAGCTTTTTGCATTCATGTAATCGCACAGACTGACATCGCGATTACGATTGCGATTAGATTAATCATGCAGCACTATCTCAGGGTTAAGTGTCTTGGGACACAAAGGTAAGTTGGGCTTGAACCTGTGACTTTGTGGCCTTCTGATTGATAGGCAAGTGTTTTACCCACTACATTAGTAGGAGAGGTTGTACATAAGTACACAAAATGGTATTTCCCATCCATACAGTTAATGAGACATATTTGAATGGATGAGCCTATAGTTTACCAGGTTGTGGAAGTTCTTGCGAATTTGGCGGATGACTCCTGGAAAGGTGGGCCGGAGCAGTTCCTGCACGTTGGAGGGCCAGGAGTTGTACCTGCTGTCCATTTCAAGGTCATTGATCCACTGCAAAGAGGACATAAGGTCACATGACTGAAGTCATTCAGATCTTTGTTCTCTCATATGTTTTTCCATAAGAACACAGGAAAACACTGAGCATGGTTAAACAAAAAAAATCTTGTCCATTTCTGACAAGAAATAATGTCTAGTAGCTCACATAGATGGCTGGGCTTCTGATATCCACAGCATAGTCAGAGTCAGTGGGCTGGACGTTGAGTTTGAGGATGTCATGGATAAAAGGCGTCTCAATGAGAAGACTACTGAGGCCCTCCATTACACGGGCCTCATTCCTCAGCACATCAAACAGACTGCAGGAGACAAGGCACATATTTACACCATTATTTAAACATTTTGGAAATTGTGGAGCAGTGGTGGCCTAGTGGTTAAGGAAGCATAATCAGAAGGTTACAGGTTTGAATCCCGAGCCGCCAAGGTGCCACTGAGCAAAGCACCGTCCCCACACACTGGTCCCCGGGTGCCTGTCATGGCTGCCCACTGCTCACCAAGGGTGATGGTTAAAAGCAGAGAACACATTTCGTTGTGTCACCATGTGCTCTACTGCAGTGTTTCACAATGACTTTACTTTCACTTCATCACTTTCACTTCCCCCACAAATAACCGTATGAAGAAAAAAAGATCTTTAAATGAATAATTGAATTTAGTAATTAAAGTACTGATTTCTTATACACAATGAGAGCTGAGTATTTGTTGATTACTAAACAAGGGACACTAACCTGAAGATGTCCTGCACATCCAGATCAATGTGCAGGCCATTGATGAAAAGAGCAGAGTCTCCTGGCTGCAGTCCTAAAGTCCCCTTGAAGAACTACATAAAAAAAAGTCAGCCAAGGCACCATTAGTCACTACAGGATAATATAATCCATAAATACAAAAACACTGAAACAACATTACAATCTGTGAAGTGCCTTCACAGCACCATCAGGGAAATGCAGGTGATGAATGGGCCACTTTAATTTAATACAGTCTGATTTCTTATCACACTGTGCCACATGCATCAAAATATAGCAACGGCTGATGGCTCACTTAGAGACACAGCAAAAAAAAGATAAAGCAACATATGTACAATACACTTCCATACATTTACCTGCATCCATTAGCACCAGATGCAAAACCTGCTAAAGAGCCAACTAATTGTTTGCCGTGAGAACGGAAGGACATGAAAGATGCACTGGAGGAGGTCTATAATTCACACAGAGCATTCCGAGCCCAGGGGCTTTGTTTGCATTTTTTTCCCGCCGCTTTCTTAGCTCTCTTGTTTGTTAGTCTGTAAATCCACATGCATTACCGTAAGATAAATGCCATTAAGAAACACAAAAAGGGCCTATTTGTCGTTGTTTCCAGTTGTGCAATTACTATAAGGGATGAAGCAGCGGCACATTATACCTCCTCATTAAAAGACAAAGAGGAATGACTCCAATCAATAAAAGGCAAGAACTAAAGCAAAGACAGAAAACACAAATACATCACACACACGCTAATTACACCATTTATTCCTGCCTTTCTCCTTCCGACATGCAAAGCTTAGCGTAGTGGGTTCAAAATGGAGAGAATGAGAAGGAGGGGATCATCAGATCATCATCATTACTTTAAAAATGGGTGACTACTCAAAGAATGCAAGAAAATTGTCACATGAAAAGAGAGGGTTTAAGGAGTTCCCTGACCCAAAGAAAACAGCAGTCGTTTGTCATGTGTGCTGACTGTGACATTCAGAAATCATGAAGTCAAATTCTGTCACTCAAAAGGAAAGACACAGAGGATAACCGAACCTTTTGGTTCTCTTCAATTTCTTTCCGGATCTCTGAGTTGACCACCGTTTTTGTTATAGACCTGAAATTGAGGAGGAAACAGAAAGCGTGAGATGTGAGAGGAAGAAACATCACACACGAACAACTACTCATAACCATGAACAGCCTATGAGATCTTATTCACTGTTTATTAGCTTTATTAGGAAATATATACACCATATAGACCCTTTTAACCTCCCATTATTCTGTGTATGAAAGATTTAGCAAAAAGAACACTTCTTCTGCTGAGGATAAGGGTAGCAATCGTACTATAATAAACATGGTATTACATACATGGCAATAAATGGTCATATGTGATATTAGAAGCACTAAAAGCTGAGTGCTTTTTCACAAATCAGAGATTCCTTTAGGACTAGGTCTTGTAATCCCTACTATTGCATCGCTTCTAATGGGGAAAATCCTGAAGGATGGCTGTTACAAGGAAAATGGCAGCTAAGCGGTTTTACCAGAAGGACACATCATCAACTTCACCAGGTGTTTGGCCCATTTATCACAAGCCACACTCTGCCAAGACAAGCCCACCACAGGTTTCTCAAGCCTTGGCGTGTGTCTCACGGTTAGCCATTTCCCTTAGCCGCCCAAATGATGTCACCACTGCTAGCGACTGGCCGTCTTTCTCTAATGGCTAGTCGACAAGCCTGTCCCCTGACTCCAACCTCCCAAAGGAGCTTCGCTGTTGTGCTCTGCACCCTACCTTCACCCTATAAGTGGCAACCTGCCCAGTGGAGGTAGGTTGCAGATTAAGCGTTGCGCATCATTACTACTACTTCTTTGATTCATAAAATTGTTCCTCTTGTACCTGGCCTTAGTAGGAAAGTTCTGACTAAGATCCCTCATTACAGTCAAGGCGTCGACAGAGGGAGCAGCCAGGATACGGGCAGCCGTCTGGAAGCTGAGATCTGAACACAAGGAGGAAGACGAACAGTGAGCATCAGACTTCCTGTCTATACAGAGAAAAATTGTGGCATCAGAATGATAAAGCTACTGGGTCTAAAGAGAACTTTAAAAAGTTGCCCTGTGTACCATCACCTTAACAGAATAACCACAATGCTACAGAATGTATTCATTATTCATCATACAAACTGATCCCTGGCCGCAGGCGAACTGGAAAGCTGGAGAAAGCATTGGACACACCTTGCATCTGCCACACTTTGAGGGGAGCCATCTCATTAGTGCTCTCCACCAGGTGCTTCCTCAGCTCCTTCAGCTGCTCCTTCAAGTCAGGATACAAGGTCCTAAGGGGAAAAAGCAGAAAAGAGAGAGACCTTCAAATCAGAAGCATATGGGCTGTTAAAATGCATGTCATAATTGCTGCAATTAATCTATAAATATTTCTAATAAATTAACAATTAGCACAGAAGCATTTAGTTTACTTGTGGAGGTCTAACCTATGAAATGGAGGCTTAATTGAACCATGACAGAGACAATCGCAGTTTTTGGTCTGATTCAGATGACTGATCTTGTGTGTGTGCATTTGTTTTCAAATGATACCAGATGGCTGACACACTCAAATGTGTGGAAATCAGGCACAACCAGATGAAAATAATTTTTAAAAAAATATCACACTTTTCTTCTATATTCAGCTGCTCCTGTTAGATGTCCCCGCAGCAGATCGACCAGTCAAAAGTTCAAAGGTTAGACACATCTACTCATTCATGGCATTTTATGTATTATGAAACAAAATGGAAGACACAAGACTATGAAATAACATACATGAGGTTATGTAATAAATTTTAAAAATGCCAAATATTTTGAACATTTTACCATGGAGATGGTGTTCCAACAGTCCTGAAGGTTTATGCTTTTGGATCATTCACTCATGTGAATGAGCATGTCATGAAGCGGATTTTGATGATGACAATAGTAAACAATGAAATCATGTTTATTTTTTGCTTTGGATTCTTTAAGATCACCTCAATCTTAGTCTCCGAAACCAGAGTTGGTGCATCAAGACACCGAATGCACTTCCTGAAGTAGCTCTCATCATTTACCAGTGCTTGGGACCAAGGAATACACTGTCATGTGCATCCCCACACTTCTATCTAATATCATATTTTAAATATGTAAATATGCACTATAGCAAGCTTTAGTCTTATGAATTAATTGTGCTTAACTCATTGGAAATAAGTAAAGAATTATGGACTAGTTTTACCGTATTTAATATTGCTACTTCTGCTATTCAATCGTACTCACTTCAGCTTCCCAAACAGAAAACCCTGGACTTCATCAACAGGATCATTTTCTCCGATCACAGTGGCATTCACCCCAGCCCCTGCCAAAGAATGTGTCACACTCTTACAGGCTTTATATGAAGATTTCTGCACATCAAACATGACCCGTTATATTTATTATAATGTGGGTTTACCTTCAACCTGGGTGTCGTCTTTTGCTTTGTACTCCTGGTTTTTAATGGCCAGTTCAACTCCATAGCCAGAGAGGAACACTTTTTTGTAGCTTGGAGACTGGCATTGTTTAAAAGATGTCATGAATAAAATTCACATGCAATGTTTACTCAGCCTAACGTACATTGAACTGAAAATGAACTTACAACAACAAAGTGGCGCAGGATGTAGTTGATTTGCCCCTTATTGGCGTTGAACAGCATTCGCTGATGAAACACTGAAAACTCCCGTTTACCAATTTCAGCATAAAGAATGACAACAGGTGCCTCTGGATTGGTGGAAGGGAATTTGTGGTCACTTTTGAACACATGTGGCTTTTGCCTAAATGAGATATAAAAAATAAAAATAAATCATAAGAAAATTATAACATATAAATGCAATACTGATCAGGCAATAAAACATTAATATAGCAAAATACAACCAAACTCCTATATTGATTAATGACTTTCTAACTTTACTTAAAAAGGGTCAGTTTTCCATGCATTAATTCAGCCTAGTCCTAGGCTAAGAGCAGATTTGGACTAGACTAGGACTAGGTTTAACCCTAGTTGTACTGGTTGCTGACTGTACCGTTCTGAGGCTGTGTCCACCATGCCATCCAGTTTTGCCAGGTCACATGACTTCTGTCCATGAACATTAAAAAAAGCTGCACATCCTGATGGAGGGGGCTCATTGTGTGCAATCTGGACACAAATAAGAACAAAACTATTAAATAAAATTATAATACATATAATATTATACATAATAGTAATATATAAAATTTATTAAAAGTCTGACCTGCTGGAAAGAGTGCACGGTGGAAGAGTAGGCCCTCAGAGACAGGGCAAACTTCAGCAAGCTCAGCTGCACAGGACTGAGAAGAGCACCAGCCCTCTTCAAGATCAGCTCATAGTAGGCCAAATCTGTTTCTGTTGGGGGGGGAAACAGCATGAAGTGGTCAAAACATTATTTTCTGTGTTACAGGCTGAGCAACAAGACAAAGCATCTGTCGACTTACCGTCATGTTCATTTAGAATATTTTGGTTTGCCTCCACAAAATCCCAGAACTTGTCCTGACTCTCCTCAGCAAGAAATTCACTGTCGCACAAAAAAATTAAGATCCATTTACTGTACTAGATTCAAACAAAAGTCACGAATTAAGATTAAACACTTCAAATGACAAAGATTAGAATTAACATAAAAAAAATTCACATAAAAGAACATATAGAACAAATATAAAACAACTTATCACAGTGTTCCAATTAAACATTGAATTGTGACGTTTATTTAACAGAAGAGACCGGGCTACCTGGCCTCCAGGAGCAGGGGCGTGGACTGCCATTTAGTGCTCAGAGTCACTGTCACGGCCTTGGAGTCTGTTCCGGCGAGAGCCAGATGAAGCAGAGCCAGCAGCGCTGACAAGACCTTCCACATCGTGCCTGCGCACAGATAAGAAACTTACATTCCATCTGTGGGAAGTGATGGCACCAGGGTCTCCAGACTACGCAGAGGACATTAGAGGGCTATAAACCTATTACAGTACCCTTCCCTCCCGCTCTCCTCCCTTGACAGCTCAGGGGGTTAGAAGATCCGACCAATGGAGTCTCTCAGCGTGGCTAAACCGGATCGAATCAGCCAATCAGAGTAGCATCGCGGGGCAAACTCACTTCCCTGTTCGGTGACTGAGCAGCAGGTGCTAGCATTCTGTTGGAAAACCGTAGCTGTGCGCGTTTCAGCAGCCGAGCCGGAGTGACACATGCCACGCACGGCAGTCTTGTAGCAATACGCACATTGGCGAGCTGCTCGGAAAGAGCATTAAACGCTGTATATAGCATTATCTTACATGGCTATTTTTCCGTCGCGAAACTAGCATCTTAAACAAAGCATCTTTGCCCATTTCGGATGCCAGTACCATTTAACAGACCACGCAAAACAATCCCTCAGGATTAAGGTCATATATAAAAAGACAGCTGGGTGTGCTGCTCTCCATAAATGTATAAACGCTTCATCTCACAGTCCGTCCCATTACACTTGTATTCAGAGTGAAGGTAAAATATCTCCTACCGAAACCGGCTTCCAAACTTCCAGCCGCGGCAGCCATGTTTGGAAGGTACATTGGCTGGTCCTGCTGCAGAACAGTAGTCATGCTTAAGTGCCTGCTCAATTTTCCCTTTTTACATCGCACGTGTAATATAAAATATTCAGAGTATTCTTACTTCTTGGTCTAAATCAAACTCAAAATAAATATATTTGTGATTTTTAAAAAGTGCTTTTTATTCATTTTATGCTGGCAGTTTACTAACCATCTATTCACCTCGACGGCCGCTCGAATTATCCGACTCCCGTTCTGTACCCATTATGGATTTACGAATAAAGTGAAATCATTTTTTTAAATATTAATGTTTTTAAAAAATCAGTGTTTGCTGTCTTTGAACATAAATCTAGAACAACAGATCAATTCTTATTTTCACCAGCTTCAGAATATGATGTAATTGACTAGTAATTGATCATCCTCGTTTTTTTTTTTTTTATTATTATTACATTAATAATTTCTATATTGCACTATACAATATACTATACACTATACACAGGAGAGGTATTTTTCATTAATGCTCATTAATAGCTGAACCTTTTACCATTGCTACATTTATTCATCTGACTTATTACATCATGTTCTACACATTAAATACTACTAATCTCTATACAGTTCGATACTGTATACACATTATTGCTTATAATCTGTATATTGTCTATTTTCCGTAAATCAAATTGAAATAGCATGACTGGAATAGAATAATAAGTGGTGATTAATATTACGGCATGCTTCTGAACCTGGAGTATTGGGCACTGGGCTTTCTATTTTCCACAGCCCCTGTTCTCTGACACTCTATGTAATCTGTGCAACATTGTGTTTGTCCTCCTTTCTACTTGTATTTTTTTTAAAAAGTCTAATATACCACTAATGGGCCTCATTCAATTAGAATGGTTGAAATATTTCCTTAATTAACCATCACATTAAAGCTACACTAAAAAAGGAACACAGAATAAGCAGAGGCCAAGCTCAAGTCATGCAGAGCTTCTGCTTTAACTTTAATTATTTTAAGTTTGATTTAATATAACAAAACTATTGACCTAATTAATTATGATGACAGCTTTGACCTTCCAGTGTCAGCCTGTGGGGAATATTTGTCTGTCAGGAAATGCCGTCCACTGATGAAGAATAGGTGGTGGCTGTCATCTCTGGGGTCACACATGAAATGGTGTGAATGAGTTTGTGCTTCCAGTCCCCTCCAACGTAACAGGTCACAAGCAGCTGCCTTGGGAAGAAGAAGAATAGGAAAATAGGCCTAATTTATAATGTTATCAATATTTATAAATGTCATCTGTCAACTTGCAGAGGACTTATGAACTGCCCACTTTTCTGCAATGGTGCCATTTCCATATATAAATCTGTCTGTGTGTGTGTGTGTATACATATATATTTTGTATTTGTGTGTGTGTTTGGTTATATATAAACATATATAAAAGCCAAATATTTAAATAAGTAAAGGAATTCTGATAAGATTTTTATTTTCTTTTTGCCTGGTTGCAGTTGTTGCGCTTCTAACACCAAATTACTCTGGTGATTGTAAGGATAGCAACAGTCTGTCAGTGGGCGTAATCCCAGAAGAGGAGCTGTATGGTTTGTTTTTGCAGGTTTATCTCTGCATTATTGCCACAGACTCAGGGTCTCAGAACTGTCAGAAGCCAACACATCCTCTGATTTCCCCAAGGCTTTTTTTTTCTTAAAATCTCTGCCATAATTCTGTCAAAAAAATCACAGCTATAAGGGCCATTTAGGGGGCATAAAAAAACAGGACTGGAAAAAAATAGTGAAACCGAGAATCCAATGAGCAAAATACATCTTCAGTAAATTCATATAATTGTATGGAATTATTTGCGATCTGTGTTTTGGTAAATTAGTTGTTTATTTATGAAATGCAATATGATATATATCAAATAACATTGAAATTTAGATTTGTACCCTCTTTTGTTCATGTAAATGTATTTATGTTTTTTTTTTAATAAGTAAGATGCTTTGAATCAAACATATGCTTCAAACATGAGCAATTCTAACAGATTATAAATCAAAGTTTATAAGTCAAGTTATCAGGCAGTCTAGACAAGTCTTTATAGACTAGATAATAACCTCTGGTCACTTCTTCCTGAAGGCTGGTATTTCAAATTTAATGCGATTGCTCCATTGTTCAGATCGTCCTATCAACTCATTCACTTTGCCAACTCTGCACAGCATATGTCTGATAAGACTATCTGCATTTTGAGTGAAGACATCCATAAAGGAAGACATGGCAGCTTATAGATACAATTTTCACCTCAAACCTTGAGCCTATGATTAGGGTCAAATGTCATTTTTTAAATTAGTCTTCTGCTGCCCATTACACCATCTTTATAAAAATTCTTCCACCTTATTTCAGCACTGACAACATCTGATATTTATATATGAAAGTGAAGTGATTGTGACAGCAGCACAGCACATGGTGCCATTTAGTAGTACTTTTACAACCAAAAGTAAAAATTATTTTTTCATATGGCCATGATGTCCTACTATCAATCCGTTTAGTTGAAAATACTTTAATATCAGAATATCTTTATGAGGTCTGAGGACCATTAAAATGATCATAAGAACAAATGGCAAATAATTTTCATCTGGTGAAACACAAAGATTATGAAATAACTAGGGATGCACCATTTGCAATTTTAATGGCCAATTTGAAACATTTCGTGAGTGAGATTGGCCAATTATGATTTTGTCTTGAAATCAGGATGGAGGAGCGGTTGATTATAGCAGTGATCATAGTGATTAATCATAGTGAACAACTTCAAACTGGGAAATTGTATGCCTTTATTCACTAAATGAGCTCATTTGGTACATGGCAACTATATGACTGAAAGACATTTAAAAAGATTCAGAGGTAGAACATGTAGAAACATATTGTGAAATGAAGGTTAATGCAAAATTTGCACGACTGGTGCCATCCATGACTAGGATTATTGTGCTGCTCTAGTATACAGTCTACTTTAAATGCAATTGAAGTAACCTGTGTAGTTATGAGTGGTTTACATTATGATCAGCAAAACATCTATCTATTTGAGTTTTAAAACATGAATTAAAAAGTTTCCCACAAATAAAAAATATCCAAGGTAGGAATGTGCCAGATTTTTTTAATGATTATTTGCTTTTACCCCCTTCAATTCAAACAGTATGGTAATTGAACAGGCTCATAAATACCGTCTGCTATGCCTCCAGGACTTCTGCCAGTATGTGTTTGCTTTGCCCATCTACAGATAAAAGATTAAGGTCCAAAGCCCGTGTCTGGCTGTAATCACTGGTCTTACAGCCCTCGGAGGTAGAAAGTCAAGCTTTTCTCCACCTTTTTTAACTATTTCACCACTGCCCGGTGGGTTGGGGGTCAAAGCCTGATGCCTGTTTTATGATGCAGGGTCAACATCTTGAAACTCTCCAGTTATTACCTGAAATGGCTTGTTGTGTGGTGAGGGCACGGGGTTATTTATGTCCACCTCTGTGTCCACACGCAGGTACGGGCACTGCGCCTCCTTATAGACCGGGGAGAGCAAAATTGCGTGTTCCAGGATTGGATTAAACCGTAGATCAAGTGTGACAGGGCAGTGCATGGTTATGGGAGTCGGGGAACAGGTTGTTTTATGGGGTCAGGGTTCCTCCAGTACAGATCAGTCAACAGGCAGGGCAAAAGGGATTGCCGGGCCTTAGCCCTTTACTTTAAAACTGGTGGGTTTTAATAATGGGACACCATTTAAAAAACACCACTAAATAAATTTGTCACATGACGTTAGCAACAGGGGGACCATGTCCTCAGGGTACAGTGGCACTGAAGGTCAAAACCCAATGTCATTTCAGAAAACACAATGGCATTTTAGATTACGGAAAGGGTAGGGTAACATTTCTTGTTTGTGATTGGACATTACCCATGTTACAATGGTTCCTGTTGTCATTTCCTGTTTGACTTTCCAAATGCGACTGTTAGCTGAGATAATCAGGATATGTCTTTAAAAGTTTCACGTGTATGTGAGGTAAAACAGGTTTACCTGGGCAATCCTTCAGGGCCACTGCATCAGGGGCCACCAAGCAAATGCTTTCCCCACCTCGAAACTGTAAAATGAGGAACTGTGATGTGTAACCAATTAAAAAGTTTATAGTTGCATACATTTTGAGTCTTTTTTTTATTCCACATGCATTTTATATTATAAATTATTGCCCTTTATACTGTCTAAAGCATTTTAGGAAGTACTGGATGTTGTTGAATGACTGACAGAGGCAATGTGGGCAATTGTGATACTTTCCAGTAGGTCGTTCCTTAAATGAGAGAGCAAAATGGATAAAAATAAAAATGTCAGAAAGCTAATAAAAAATGAAAAATAAAAACCTGACAAATTGTTGACTAATCAAGCAGTTTACTGAGCAGGATGAAATTTCAGAACAGTGTTTGTTTAAAACCCATTTCAGAATGTGTTTAAACGGCCTGTTGTCCAGGGCCACTAATTTGTCTTAATACATCTTAAGAAAATATATGACATGGTATGACATGGGAGTGGCATATTTCCCATAATGCATGTATCATGGTGTTATGGATAGTAAGGTGGACTGTGGACAAGACTATGTTTTAGTTCTGAAATTTTGAATTACATCCATTATATTCAGAAAGGCAGATGAGAATATACACACACACACACTTTTGAGGTAAAAGGTTTCTGTTACAGGGCTGTGTAATATTCTGCTGCATGTAGCAAAATAAGATTGTTTCAATATCTGTCGCGTGACTGAGTGTGAACTGCCATCCAAATTCAGAAGTGGAAATTGAGGTGGTACGCATCCGCAGGGTGAGGTCACAATGATTCGCAGTCACACCATCCATTTCCATAATATATCCTAATCCTCACTAATGGGAGGATAGGAGTAGAGTAATAAAAGCAAATTAGAGTGGAAACGAATGGCTAATGTTTATTAATAATTGTTATTTACCCTTGATTGGCTGTGATGTATGTGCAGCGGAAGTAAAGACTGCAATAGCTGAATCGAGCAAACTGCTGCTGTCAAACTCATTTGGAAACAGGTTTTTATTAATCAATTTAATTTCTTTTAATCATACATTACACACCCTTGCATGTTTTTATATTATTTTATTCAGCGTTATAGTGCCTTCTGTACTTGACTATCTTTCATACCATCAGTTTATTGTGTACCCTGGACATCTGTCATTCTCCATCTCACAGCTCTAACAACAGGAATATTTCTTGCTGCATTATGCTGTGAATCTTGGTATTAATTATCCCACAACCTGTCAGTGTCCGTGCTGCTCCGGTCTTTTGGTCTTTATGGCCACTGTCTTGCTTTTCTGTACTCAAGACACTGATGCAAGGCAGCTCAGAGCTGCTTCTTCCCCCAAATCTCCCTTTTCCCTCAATGTCTACGTCTGTCTCCGAGCCAAGGTGTGGCTGCCGGCCAGCGGAACTGGAGGTGCGATTCCTTTCTTGGGTCCCTCACGCGCGCACACACACCCAGGCTGACAGGAGTGAATGATTACCAGATTCTCCGGAGACACTAATGGCTGCTGATATGGGCTCCTTTCGTCTCCCTCGGCTGAATGGGACAAAAGAGTCCCTCTAAATCCCAGTGCCTGGCCAGCCTAGAATTTGGTAATTACCAAGAGGCACGTCTGACTCAGCTTTCCTCCTGCCTGCTTGCTCCCTGCCTCTCCCTCTGCGTTTCTGTTGGTGGCGAGGACTTCGGCTGAGGGGCTTCACTGCATCAGTACATGGTTTGCTACTCTCTTTCAACCTCCCGCCATGATTTTTTCCCGTCGGGTTATCAGAAGCCCGTTCATTTTCCTGTAGACTACAAGCATGTCTGCAGGGCACTTTGCCCTGACGCATTTAGGGCAGTGGCTTTTAGTCCTAATCCCGAAGTCTCCAGTCCTGGCGCATCCTTCAGTCACACCTCTTGTTTAAACATGAAAATAAATATGACGGCGGACGTTATGGTCAATAATAATAAAAAAAAAAGAAGACAAGAGATAGTTCCTTTATATAAAAATGTTTTTATTGGTGGTTTTGATGACCCAGCTTTGCAATCATCAGAAAAGAAAGTAAGACATACTGTAGAGTCAGCTGGACACAAGACACTTTTCATGATGTCACCACACCTCTGGATGATGGAGAAACTGACAGCTCGAAAGCTGGGTCGCGCATAGTGAGTCATTTCATTCTAAATGTAAACCTCATGTAAACCAACGAGCCAGTGGAACCAAGAGGAACATCACTGCCTGCCCATGTCTGCAGCCATCGCCTGCTCCTGTCTGCGTGGGGTACGGCTGGATTTAACCCATTTAATCCCATTTTTTTTCTCTGAAAATTTCAGTACATAGATTTTACTCCTGAGATCTTCTTAATGCACAATCATTATGCATGTTTCTGTTTTATTTTGGTTAAGTTGCCAAAATTTTGAGTTTTATACTTGGTCACAATTATGACAGATGGGAAAAAACATGGTCCTTATTTTGTAAAAAAAAAAAAATCCCATAAATTGGTCAATATTTGCACACTCGAAAGCACACTTGAAAGCAGTGATGCTGGTGCCCACTAAACACAAAATAATGAGATATGGTTAGTTCTTTTTAGCTATTAACCTCATTATTGTGCATATAACTCTCATCTGTTACATAGTCTTTTTAAAATGCATCTAAAATGTTAAAAAAAAAATGTTCTATGACCGGTAGTTGAATTAGACTGCCTTCTGTCTTTGGACTTCATCCAACATGAAAAAAATTGAAGCATTCAATATGGAGAGGCACACCACACTTTGCACATCCATATACATGCACTTGTCACACCACCTTCATCTGCGGAAACAGTTTCCTGTGTACTCCGGAGACACTAATGGCTGCTGAGATGGGCTCCTTTCGTCTCCCTTGGCTGAATGTTCTCACAGTTTCCTGTGTTCTCCGGAGGACACAGGAAACTGTGTCCAGTAATCTTTTCCATTTTCATTTTTGCTGATTTGCTGCTGTTGGTCTGCAGGCACCTCTCGTTCGATCTTGTACCACATGGACAACCACTCAATGTACAAGCAATTGCATCATGCGGGCACCTGCGTCTCCTTTTCCACCTAACCGGGCACCTGCCACTCCATCTCGCACCATGCGAGAGCCCCCATCTACAAAGTAATGCTACAAACAGCATAGGGGGGGTCTTGTAAGTCCAGTAGTCCAACACATTGAATAAATTAAAACCGTACAAAAGAAGTCAAAATTAACTTGCATTAATTGCCATAACATGTGTATTGAATTCAATACAATGTATTATGCTAGCGGCCACAATTGTAACTGTTAACATATATCCGCCTCTCTTAAGCAAAATATATAAACAGGAGTGTAATTCTCAACATATATCAGTATTAGACCCCTTCAAGAGCATATGTACCAAATATGATAATGTTTGTAAATGAAGATATTTTAATTGCTGTCTTTTATGGAGCTCTGAGGAAGACATTCCTCTTCACAGGAATTAAAGTTGTCTGGTCAGTTGACCTTCCACACTGGTCACATCATTTTTTAGTACAATTTGTCAACCAGACCAAACAGAAACAATACTGGACCCTCCAGAAGAAGACCATTGGGATTAAATGGGTTAAAATAAGACCAGGAATTCATTGGCAATTCATAAAAACAATGGGAACTGAAAGACTGAACATGATCACAGGTTTAACATGTAGATTGCAGAGCTCCCGAATCTTGGTCAGACTTTTGCACGCACACACCATCACACACCTACATCTAAAACAACCAATCGTATGCTTCAGTCAGTACAGAGAAATGTAAATCATTCTCCTTTGCACAAAGTGAGGACAGAATTGTCAGAGTTAAACTGGGTTGTTATTTTGAGAATTGAGCATTGTGTACACAGATACCTCCAAACATACTCTACGAAGATATGACTTACAGGACCAAAGCCCATCATATTTCACACATTTAGGCATACAAGCTGTGCCCAATATTTGAAGGAGGTTCAAGCAAGCTTGCACAGAGCAAGCCACAACATGGCCATTTTCCCAGAAAAGCAGTTAGCACACACCCACCCACTTACTGCAAATACATACATACTGAGCACTCATATCCTATACACACACACACACACAGACAGAGAGGCACATTCCAGTACATGTGCACACATGGGACATGTATACTACAATTCGTACACACACACACACACACACACACACACACACACACACACACAAGTGCAGCATTTCTATAGTTTCTCGGATTTTCTCTCTCTCTCTCGCTCACACACTCACTCACTCACCCAGACACACTAGGGATGCACTAATACCAGTTTTTGGAGTACTCACTGATGAGTACTCACAGATACAGAGTATTCCCTACCTTTTTTTATTAGTATCAGAACACTTAGAACTATCACAAAGAGCACTAGCATATGATAATTAAACATGTTATGTAGATGTGTTGTGAAAATTATGTAACAAATGTTCAGAAGTGCTTTTCATTTTGTATTTGTTATAGTGTCAATAACTTAACCCAATTGCCACGGCATGTGAGCGATGTGTGTGTGTGTGTGTGTGTGTGTGTGAGCAATGCGGCCCGGCAACATTCACACCCTTAATGCTGCACATGAGATCCAACCCTTGTGGTGGCGTATCACAGCGAAGACTTTCCTGTACCTGCTTATGTCCACATTAATTGGGCTGCAATAAATGCTGTGAAGCTAAATAAGACCGGGGAGTGAGTGGCTAAAGAGTTCTGTCTCTTGGCGACTGGCTACAAGTACATGGTATCAGTAGAAATCAGGATATGTGATTGAATGTAAGAACCAGCACATGCACTGGACATACGGTATTGGCATTGGTGCACCCCTAACACACACAAACAGAAGTAGTCTGATGGTGGCCAGCTATAAAGGCTGATAAATGACAGATTAGTATTTCCACACATACAGTTGATCCCTTGGTTCACACAAACAAAGAAATCTTTAAATAAAAGGAATGCCTCACTGGATATGGCAAAGTAACACACCATGACAGGGCAAACTGCTATATCGTGGTGACACGTTGTCACGTTGGTGACCAGCTGGTTGCTGTGGTCTGTTTTCGTGACAGAAGAGATCAGGCACCTGACAGACCTCCACTTAAGGTCCGAAACTATAACACTCTCTGGGCTCACTTAAATAATGAAACAACCACCCGAAGAAGGCCTGCATAAAAGGCCATGGCCAGGTCAGTACAGCCCCCCCAAAAAATAGATACAAAAGAAATCTGGTGATTTTTTTTTTTTTGTCTGATACGAAGCTAACATGTTGCATCCAGAAACACTTTAGGCAGCTCTGTTTGAAGAGAACAAAAAAATGGTAATGTCTGTTTAAAATGTTATGGATGATAGTTGACATTTAAGCAAAGTTCTCCTTATGCGATTTTGTTCCATATATATATTGTATATATATATATATATATATATTTTAAATATCTGCAGTGAACTGACTTCCGTTGAGGTTTTAAGTCGTCCAGGTTACTTTTCAGAGGGCTTTGCTCAAAATTGTGGGAACTCCCACCTTCACGTACCCCTCGAAAGCAAGTGATGAGTTCTCGAGCGAGTCCGGAAAGGACAGAAGATGCCTGATAGCACAGGTTTTGCTGGAGGACAGAGAGCAGCAGTCTTCGAGGAAAAGATCTGCCAAAAGCCCCACCCTCCTCAACCCCGCCCCTAATTGGCCGACTCGGCAGCCCTCGGTTCTCCACCTCTGCTCCTCCCTCCTCCAGCTCTCTGCTACCAGCGCGTGATGATGTGGTTCATGTAGTCCTCAGTGGGCAGGCGCGCCGACTCCTCGGGCGCGTCGTCTCCGCCCCGGGGCGGCGCCTCCTCCACGAGGCCGCGCCGCAGCGGGAAGAGGGCCGCCGCCTGGTTCTTGAGCCGCTGCTCGCGGCGCTCCAGCTGCCGCTTGAACTGGTAGCGCTGCTGGAACAGGTCCCAGGCGTAGTCGTAGAGCTGCATGTCCAGGTCGTTCAGCTCCTCGATGCGCAGGATGGTGTCGTTGTCCAGGTCCACGCCGGCGGCGCGCGTGCTGTTGTACTGCATGAAGGGCCGGATGAACTTGAGGCGGAAGGTGCGCTCGAACAGGTACTGCGTCTTGCGCTGGAACTCCGTCAGGCCGAAGAACGCCATGTCGCGCAGGTTCTTCTTGGCCGACTCCAGCAGGACCTGCGCTCGCTTCTTCTCGGGGATGAAGGACATGTTGTAGCAGCCCACCAGGCTGAGGTCGGCCAGCATGCGCACCTGCCGGTTGTTGGCCAGGTTATACGGGCAGTCCATGAACTGCTGCAGCGTGCAGCCGGACCAATCCGCGCCCTCGTAGCACGGAGGCAGCTCCTCCGGCGTGGGGGTCCGACCATCGCACATGTGCAAGGCGGTCTTCCATGTTGCTCCCCGCTGGACGTGACGCCACTCGCTCAGGTACCGTGACACGGGGTCCCGGAGCAGCGTGATGTAGTAGAACTTTCTGTAGGGAAGAGAAGGGAAAACACTTCAGGGACACTTTACTGGAACCGTACTACTTCATCTCCCATTTGTCATTACATCACATGCAAATTTGACCCCAAAATGCAGCAAAGCATACAGAAAACGGACAAATCTATCTGAGAAGAAGAAAAGTCATTGTTCCGGACAAGCAATATTTCCTAAAAGATCAAATGCGAAACCATTCAATCTGGCAACACTGAGCGCAATATCCTTCTCCTCAGTTTACCTCTGGTTTCTGTCCTCATAAGAAAACGCCACGTTGCCTTCAGCAGGCGACACAAGATTGATCTCGGGACCCCGTCTGCTACCAAACCAAACATGGAGATTTATAGTCAGCACTCACATGAACGAATTTGGATACTCTGGACACGTCCAACGCCCAACGCCTTAACAAACGCCTAAAATATTTACCCCATTGTGCGCAAAAGTAGTTAGAGAAAGAGATTAGACAGAAAACAATGATCCAATAAAGCTTCGTGTGCATCTACACACCCTTAATAGCAGCCAACTGCTAGAAAGTGGGGGCACACACAGGAAATGGGAAATAAATACTTTGCTCACTGGTCCACCGAGACCTAAACAATTTCGCTGCAGCTCACGGCGGTACAGTCATTAAGCCTGAACACACACGCTTGCAAACACGGCGGCAAAACAAATATTAGCCCGAGCAGGTGCTACAGTAAAAACCCACACCGGCTTCAACAGGCAAATTACCCACAACGAAGCCGCGTTTAACCCCTTCCGCGTGTGAGGGGGCGTCCCTCTCCATTATTTATGGCCTCAGCTCCATGGTTAGGACCAGACAATAAGAGAGAGAGAGAGAGAGACGAGAGAGATTTATTTCTCTCACCGGGGCTGCAATAAGATCCCGGCACCGTCTTACTTATTTATTTATTCAGGAGAGGGGCGGGGGAGCTTCAGGTGACCTCCAACGCGGCCTGCTGTTCACCCCGTACAGTTCCCACCAAAGTGAACAATAGCTCGACGAGTGCTTTTCTCGGAGGGCTGGTCGATAATCAAAGATGTAGAGGGTTGTTACGTTTTTTACATAACATAACACACGAATAGGGATCCTGCAATGCATTATTATTCATTAACATATGCAAGCAAATTAAATCACGACCACATCTGAGAAGGAATTTAGTAGCAAATAATGCATTGAATTATTTTGCATGATTAGTAAGATACCATGCTAAGCTATAAGACTGGCTGCTTTATAACATTTCAAGGCTGCAACGTCTCTCTTCAAGGAACATTACGTAATGTTCTGTGAGTCACTGCGTACTTCTATATCTTTTTTTTTTTTATCCCTGCAGTAAGCGCCGCAATTATCAGCCTCGAGTAACAGAAGACAGGAAGAGAATTAAGAAACAAGATGGAGTAAAATAAATAAAAGGCAGCGGTTCTTGGTATGAGTAAGACATGTCTGAGAAGAATGAAGGAGACAACAATCAAGCAAAAAGTGGTGTTTGGAACACAGTGTTGAGACACATACACCTATACAGAGAAAGCACACAGGATTCTCCTACCAAACAGCGAATGTGATTTCTTCACATCTGGAAGTTAAGCGGAACAGTTTGCTCACCCAGCATGCACTGCAGGGCCTTAATCAAATAGGACGTGATGGATGTTTGATCTAACCGTGAGCTGAAGCGGATGCAACGTGCACCACAGTAAGTCACGTCAAAATCTATAACCGGTACAATTCAATGGAAAACCAACACATCTCATAGGAGGAAAAACTGCAAAAAATACTTTTGGTTTAATTACAGGACTCAGTACTGCTTGGATATGATTCTATCAGTGCGGTAGATCTCGACTTGGCAACATTTGCCCGCTCTCCTTTTTCCGTTGTGTGACTCGCCAGCCTGCAGTTCCACTTGCGGCCACTCGGTGGGGCTGTGCACACAGACCTTTCCCTGCCTGCTGTCACTGCGCTTCTCTGCAGTCACAGGTGTGCTGCATCATGCTCTCCAGATAACTGCACACGACTGAGAACATTAACGCTAAACGCTCCCCAATCAATATTAGTTTGAGAGAAACCACAACACCGAGAGACGAGGGAGGGTGAAAGTGCACCGAGAGAAGCTGAAAAGGTATATCATGGCTAGGATAACATGGAACAAAGTGTGTGTGTGTGTGTGTGTGTGTCTTTGTGTGTGTAGGAGGCAAGTAGCAGTAAGTGAATTCCTCCACAGTGTCCAGCCTGATCAGCGGAAGCTATAGAAGCCAATAAAGAGGTAATTACCTCTCTACCCACTCACCTCACAGCCTGCCAATATTAACAGTGTACAGCATCCACAGCAATCCTGTCTGTGTGTGTGTGTGTATGAGAGAGAGAGAGAACATCTCATAAGCCACATACATGTGTAAGCCTAATACAATGTGACTTTCAGGAAATGGAGCTTGAAGAAGCTAATAATTCAATTCATACCTCATCTACGCCTTTTCACCAGAACATTGAGATGTTAAAAACCAGAAGGCAATCCCCAAAAACTCTCATTATAGACGTCTTTGCAGTAGAATTTATATATATATATATATGTGTGTGTGTGTGTGTGTGTGTGTTAAACAGGACACCTTTTTTAAGGTGTGACCCACTTTGATGTAATCTGTGTGTTTTCTTGTAGCGTGTACTTCCGGTACATTCTCTGTGTGTATAGCACCTCTAACCACCAAATGTACGCTTCATAATCATGTATATAATCTATAAAACATTATGAAAGAGAAGTGATTGTCATTGTGAAACACTGCAGCACAGCACACTAGGGGCAGTGGTGGCCTAGTTGTTAAGGCCCCGTAATCAGAGGCCCTGTAATCAGAAGGTTGCTGGTTCGAATCCCAATCCGCCAAGGTGCCACTGAGCTAAGCACCATCCCCACACACTGCTCCCAGGGCGCCTGTCATGGCTGGCCACTGCTCACTCAGGGTGATGGGTTAAATGCAGAGGACACATTTCACTGTGTGCACTGTGTGCTGTGCTGCTGTGTATCACATGCGACAATCACTTCACTTTCTTCTTCTTTCTTCTTAACACAAACATTATAAAGTGTGTGTGAGATTTCAAATGCTGTTGTGTTGTCTTACATTTGCACGATACAAAATACTGTTTAAAAAGGGAGGGTGGTAAAATGGTCATTTTACCAAACTGCACTTTTTCATGAACGCCGGGGAAAAGACTGACCACGGCAGAGAGGTTAACCCTATTTAATGTACATATGTGGAATTTAATCTCTGTCCTTGGCACTCTTTGCATCCAAAAATTCAATTCTGCTTGTGTTGTGTCTTATGTAATAGGATGTGGGAGGTGGGGTTGTTGTAGCAACTAAATTCCCCTGCTGGGATTGGGAAATGGTCTCCATTTCTGACCTGCAAGCTGCTTTACTCAGGTGGTAGTCCAGTACTCCAAAGTTAAGTTAACCTCTATTCATCTAGATGACGCTCTAAAATTCATCAGCTAAAATGTCTGGACTAGCTATATAATTAACATATTTCACTTACTTGGCTCGCCATGTTCTAAATATCTTAAGGCTGCTATGATTAGCAGATGTGTTTCTATTTCATTGTTTCTTCTCTCCTGATCTATAACTGAAAAATAATAATTTGGTAACTGTCAGAACACAGAGAGCGTCAAAGAGAGTGACGGATATATGTGTTTTTCTCAGACATAAATTTAGAAGCCAAATTAGCACATTATCTAGCACAAAGGAAGTTACTGAGTTCATTTGCAGGTTAAGTGACATTTCATAAAAGTTTGATTAAACCCTTGTAATAAACACACAATTCAGATTTTGATACGCTGTAAAAGGAACTGTGAAAGTGACAATATTTCTACCACCCCATGAGATTCTGGAACCATGGAAATGCATGCTGCTTGGTGACCTGCAGTGCACACATCTCATAGAATAGATAAAAAAAAAAAAACAATTGCAGTTATATGGTATGCAGTAACCAACAATTAGTTGAGCTGTGAATAATCCTTATTCCAATAAAAATGAATAAATAAACGGCATGAATCACACAAATCTGAGTCTCTCTTCCCTCCATAAAGGACATTTACAACACACACTCCACCAGGAAAGCCACCAGCATTGTGAAGGACTCTACACACCCTTCACATGCACTCTTCACCCTCTTACCATCCGGAAAAAGGTACCGAAGCATTCAGGCCCTCACTGCCAGAATCTGCAACAGCTTCTTTCCACAGGCCATCAGACACCTGAACACTCATGGACTTTCCTCTTTGGACTGACAAACACGCACACACACACAACACCTCTCTTATATTGTAATATCATCTATCTATAATGTTATCTACTAACGCACCATTCCATTTTGCAATATTTTATTTTGCATTTATTATTAATTTCACTTGTTTAGCGCTGTTTGTCTCATTGTTGCCTGCATGTTTTAGTTAAATGTTAATCTTGCACTGCCTGTGTGTCCTGTTTGCACTTTATGTAGTTTGTCTGTGTTGCACACGTGCACTTTATGTCAGTATGTAACTTAGCTTAATTGTATAAATGTTACATGAAGCACCAGGATCCGGATTTCACTATGTACTGTCTAACACGTATATAGCTGAAATGACAATAAAGCTCAACTTCACTTCAACGAATGACCATAGGATGGTAGAGTGAACGACCTTCCCCCGCTTACCTAACTGACAGTAATAAACAATAAGCAGACCGGGCGGGTGGATTAGAGAGAAATGTTGGGGTCATAGTAAAAACTTGATTACTCGTGGATGTTAATGGTTGGCTGGTCATGCAGTTGATTATGAAAGTAATTCAATACAGGCGACAGGTTCTTTATGCAGCTCGCTACCACGGTGACGTTATTGGCCAGTCAACCGAAAGCTTCCTTCCAACCAATTTGATCCGAGGTGGACCATCCTAAATGGCGCCCCATCCTTCTCATGCTCTCCTCATTTACCCTGCGCTGTGGCCGTCTCTCAGGTTGCAGGTGAGGGTCAGCTCAGTGGAAGTGACAGCAGTGCCTATTCCTTCCTTAAGATGAAATAGAGAGAAAAAAAAAGAGAAAACACATTCCTCTATCCCACAGGGCGCTGTGTAGACAGGAAACAGGGCCTGTATTGATTCTTGCAGTCATTCAGCCACTGCCTGCTATGCTAAGGGTGTGTGCGTGAGGGGAGTCTGAGAACTGTGTGTCCACATGAGCGACAGTGCATGTGTCTGAATGAATCAGAAGCTGTGAGGCTCAATAGCCATGCATCTTCACTCGGAAAGAAATGCTTCATAGGATAGGTAAGTGGCTACATAAGCACAACGGCACATCAGCCAGTGCACATTTACAAATGGGCCAAAAATACTACAGGACTACAGGCAGGATTGCAGCAAAAATTGACAATTGAAGCAAAAAATTACAATATTGTACCATTTTGGCTGAAAACAGGAAATAAATGACAAGTTTGTATGATGAAGCGCTACCACCTTAATGAGAGTTGTTGTGTAGTGAAATTAGTGGGAGAGAGGGTGGGATGGGGTATACAGTACAGGCTCCGTGCCTGTTGGAGAGACTAGTCTGTTGCCAGACTAGAGACAGCAGCAGGGTATTTTACCAGCACACACAGCACACATTGGAGGCCATGGTGCTAAATAAACTCACACACTTACGGCAAGAGCTGACTATCATCCGAAAATTGCTTCTCAGGGGAAAAAATATGAATACGTAAGTGCATAAGACTATAATCTGTGTAAATTTTTACAAAATCTAAAAATAAAAAGACTTAATAAAACTAACAATATTTTAGTTAGTTTTAGTTAGAATTTGTATTTACATTTACAGCATTTATCAGACGACTTATCCAGCGACTTACAATCAGTAGTTACAGGGACAGTCCCCCCTGGAGCAATTTAGGGTTAAGTGTCTTGCTCAGGGACACAATGGTAGTAAGTGGGATTTGAACCTGGGTCTTCTGGTTCACAGGCGAGTGTGTTACCCACTAGGCTTTTGGGTTTTCCCAAAAATAAAACAGTTCATAGCTCATGTACCTGTAACATTCTCTTTCAAAGAATACGCAATACAATTACATGTAGCAACCTGCTCATATCTGGCTGTATTATGCAACAATCAGTAAGTAAACATTTATGCAATTTGCATCTGGCGCACTGCAACGAATAAGCCTCCAAACGCAAATAAAACCGTTTCTCACCTGAATGCCGATCAGTACTGTACTTCATCATAAACCAGAAGATTGACAGCAAGTTATAAAAAAACACACACACACACACACACGGACCCGTGCAACTCAATTACGAGCACTGAGCTTCCCATTCCCCCGGGGAGAGAACTGAGGCTAATCAATTTCCAACCAATGAGAGATTCATTTACATCACAAAAGCTAATTACAGCAGGCTAATCAATCAGCACATCCTAATTAGCCCAGGGCTTTGGGCTGAGACGCGAGAGGAAAGGCCAGACTCTGAGTAGGGATGTTCTGCTGGAGGATCTGCTATTCACACGTGTGTGACCATATGCACTAATAGGTAAATAACAACCCCGCCAACACACACACACACACACACACACACACACACACACACACACACACACACACACACACACACACACACACTGCGCTTCCATGAAAAGTAAACTCAAGGTACAGAGACAGCAGACTTTTTTAGATTTCGTTCTATTCCATGTTTATCCAGGTATACTGCACTCACGTTAATGCTGGACGGTGGGCATATCGCAGACACCTTAAACCAATCACATCATTCGCTGCTCAGGACCTGTACGGATTGGCTACTGACTGCACAGGAACACGGGCATTAACAGATTTGACGGATGGGCTGACATCTTCTGGACAGAATTTTTCATCGTATAATGTCAAATTCCTGAAGAGCACATGTGAGCCAGTTTTATGTGTTTATGTAACATTTATATCATTAGTATATACAAATATGTATTAAATGTATTAACTGTATTAAAATACTTTACGTTTTAATCCCTCCAGGAAGAGTCATCATGTAAAAATAGCTGTTTAACCTGTACATTCATTTTGCCTCCAAAACACAAAATAATGTCCTCCAAACCCGATGTGCCATGTGGCATTTCAGTGCCCGAATGCAAATGGATTTTTAATGGCTTTTTAAGTAGGGGCATCGCATAGTGAGGATCTCAGGCAGTCAGCGCTCTGGTGTGTCGAGTTTCGGGGGGCTGAGTCAGCAAGTCGGAGTCCCTCCGGGCTCCAGCGACGGCTGACATTACAGCACGGATGTGTCACGACAGGCCTGGCAAGAAGCTGCCCGGCTCGTATGGCTTTGGGCTGGTGGGCGCACTTGTTTTTGAGAACATATATGTTTACACGTACATCCGGAAACATACCAACCCCGGCTACGTACCCCAGCATTACATACCCCAGCATTATCAGGCTGGGGTATGTACAGCTCATTACAGGCTCCCTTTACATCCAACAATAACATGCCTGTTTCAACCGACACCTTCCACATACTTTTGTACGTCTTTTTTTTTATGGTGCTACAGCCACTAGAAAGTTTCCGAACTTTCGACAAAAACATGGCAACAGTTGAGGAGGTTGTAACCATCTATTTATTATGAAAGAAGTCGGGTGGTAGTAGCCTAGTGGATAACACACTCACCTATGAACCAGAAGACCCGGGTTCAAATCCCACTTACTGCCATTGTGTCCCTGAGCAAGACACTTAACCCTAAGTGTCTCCAGGGGGGGACTGTCCCTGTAACTACTGATTGTAAGTCACTCTGGATAAGGGCGTCTGATAAATGCTGTAAATGTAAAGTAAAAGATGAAGTGGTGACTACAGTGGAACTGCTCGGTTCTGTCTATTCTGCAAGCGTTCTGAAAAATGTCAAAACGAGTCAGAATGACCTCAGAGTAAATTCAGCAGGCTCTCTCCATCTCCATACCAGTGTTTAACATTGAGTTTAAATGCCAGTTGGCACTGACTGCTAGCCAGGTCCAATGGTGTTTGTTAGCATGAGCCACTAATTTGATGCCGGCGACAACAGGACTGGCCAGCACCAGGGAGAAAAGCAGCTAGCTAGCTCCAAGCGCACCAACGCGATCACCTTGTGCGTAGACAGAGAAAAGGCACTTGTATGATATTCTGGCCGCGCTACTCTTTCCTATAGATTTGCTGTAAATTGCATCACATGGTAGAACAGTCCGGGCCAGACGTCCCAAAAGCCGCGGGCCTGGCGCAGTGCAGACCACAGTGAGTTTAATAGGACAGCAGGGATTTGACTCCTTTGCAGCAGCTAGACCTGGTCTGAATCCAGAGGGCTGGAAGCTTTGGTATTTTGGCCAGACTGAAGTGGAGCTCCCCCCCCAAACACACACACACACACTTCACCGCCTGAATTAGCCAGAAGGTCCGTTGCCAGCTTTGTAACCCCCCCCCCGCTAAACAAACAAATAAATAAATAAATCGTTCAGAGAAGGTGATTGGCAGCACCCACTCATACCAGACCAACATTCCTTATCCTATATGGTGGAAAGCAGAAATCACGCCATTGAAAAAAGGCAAGAGAGATGTAATAAGGAGAATTAATGAGAAGGCCCTGTCTGAATAAACACACACACACACACACACACACACACACACACACACACACACACGCTGCACTCAGTAATGATATGTGCAGTCATGCACAGATTCACGTTTCAGCCCAGAGGGATGTGGCTGATTGGTGTGTGTGCATGTGTGTGAATGACAGCTTACAGGTGTGTGAACAGGCAGTGTGTGTGTGTGTGTGTGTGTGTGTGTGTGTGTGTGTGTGTATGTGTGTGTGTGAGAGAGTAAGTGAGTGGAGAGTAGATTCAAGTGTATTATGGAGATTACTCAAGTGCTGTCTGAGGCAGAAAGAAATTTGTGTCCACGGCGACCACTGCCGGGACGACTTGACAGGAGCATGATTCTGACAAGGGAGTGAAGCACTGGCAATCAATCACACACAAACACACACACACATACACACAAATACAGGACATCCATCAACCGACACAATAATAGAAACAGTCCCAGACACAAAACCACACACAGCCAACAGAACGCACACCCATACACAACGCAACGCTTCCGGTCACCCATCACCCCATTCACCTGCACACACATAAACACATTCTGCCCACCAACACACACTCTCGCAGGAAACCTTCATCTCCATTCGTCCTGCCAATGCTCAAGTCATAGTGACGGCCTGTCTGAACGGCACCTCAAAGCTGTTCAAAGTGACAGCGAGTGTGACACAAACAGAGCAGCAAACTCCAGACCACATGCCAGCCTTATGGCCGCTTTTGCAACATAGAAGCACTCGCACACACACACACACACACACACACACACACACACACACACACACACACACACACACACACACACACACTCCAGTCTTTAACGACCACACTCCACCGCCAAAAAAAAAAAAAGTGATCCACTTTATTCTGACGCACTTGCACAGGGGTAATTTTTAAAAGAAAGGCCACTTCAGAAATCCAAGACCTTTCTGCTTCCTCCACTCTCCACCCCGAAGAGTATTGGCACACTGGTGTGAGCCAAGTTGTGGCAGCAGATTTTAAACGGCGTGGCGTCAGCAGTGGGTGCTGAGGTCTAGAACGATGGGCATGGGGACGTCGTGACACCATGAATGAGCGCTGAGAACCGGGAGGGCTTTTCATGATCCTTGCAACTGATGTATGGTCTCACACCATAAAGATATGTTATAAATAAAATTGCTATAAACTGAAAAATAGATGCTCTGTTGCAACAGAATGGATTTTTACGATTTTCTACAGTTTCTACAATTTCCTACTGACCAGCATAACCTAGTCATCTACAGTAAGTATTAGCATTTGTTGAATATACACTTGTGGGATGAAGGCGTAGCTAGCAAGCAAAGTGTCTGATGTAATAGCAGAACTACTAATACTAATTCAATTTACCTTGTACGTATGCGTGAGGTGTGTAGGAGCAGATCGGAGAACCTAGTCTGTACATGCATGAATGTGTTCTGGTAAACACAACACAAACACAAATGGCTGTTAATTTTGCAGATTCGCTCTCAAACCGGGCTGCATGCCCAAATAATTTCAGGGTTGGTTTACTTCCACTTCCTCATTCTACTACCAAAACACACACAGCCGCGGTAGAGCAGCGTGTTTTCCGCGAAGAGACGCCATGTCCCGGTCAATCCTGATCATACATCTTTTGTTTTTCAGAAAGAAGGATGCAGTACACACCATCTGAAGTGTATGAGGAATACATTTAACAGGCTGATGCCCAGTCAGGAGCAAAATCCAGCGGCCAGGAGCCAATCAGCGGGAAATTTGCCAGGCAGCGTCCAATCACTTACTTGCTTGTAATGGCACGCTGCCGAAGGCTCCGGCTGGGCTGAATTCGCTCCACTCCAGTGGAGGTGGTGAGTACGAGAGTGAAGATCTCTTCTGAAATTAACCTAAAATTGCCCAAAATATTTACATACGTAGTAATATTTTTCTAAGAACCTAACAGTACGAGAGTTGATTACAGATAATTATTGAGATATATCACTATTAATAATAATAATATAAATCAATATATATATAATAAAACTAACAAAGCAATTTTTTTACCGAATCCTTTATTGCAAATCAGTACTTAATATTTGAACTGTAGTACTAATTCTATTTGCCAGGTAGATTGTTACCCTGATGTCATTAGTTATGTTTAACATAACGCTGACATGTTGTGCTGGCTGGCAAGTCATAATAATGATAGAATAGAACTGAAAAAAAAAGAAAAATCAGAAGGCCTCCAGACCGAACCTAGAACTAGTGTTGGCCGTGATATAACCATGTGACAATGCAAATTTCCCACCGGGAGGGCTTTTCATGATCCTTGCAACTGATGTATGGTCTCACACCATAAAGATATGTTATAAATAAAATTGCTATAAACTGAAAAATAGATGCTCTGTTGCAACAGAATGGATTTTTACGATTTTCTACAGTTTCTACAATTTCCTACTGACCAGCATAACCTAAATAATAATTTACCTTTATCTTATCTTATTTGAACCCACGCATTCTCAACAACATAAATCCTCTGTCAATTTAATGCTTTAAGATTTTTTTCCCCAAAATTTTTACTGATGCTTTCAGTCAACCATTTAATAGTGAATACTGAGCATAATGAAAACATGCAAAGAAAAGGTATAATCAGAAATCTGCATAGAATAAAATCTAATATCTAATAACACTCTAGGAATGTTCTCCTTTACATGGGCAGACCAAATTCTGACCAGGACTTGCAAACATATAATATTTTAGATACAGTCCGACTGGCCATTTCGTTCCTGGCCATTTATCTTGAGCACTAAAACCCAGTGTGGTCGAGTCGGGGAGAACCATAGATTTCAGCGATAAAGATTAGACACGTTCTGGCCAAGATCTCTATCCTCTGGGCCCCTTATTGTGCTCATTTCCTGGGCAGTAAATTAAGAGGCTGGGCCTGTGGCCTCCCGAGCAGAGAAAACCGCTCACAGAGACTTCATTATGCACTTAAACAGTCACGTTACTATCCGCCAGCGCGTTTATGCCCCGTACGGCCGGCGAAAGCAAATTAGCACACCGATCAAACCCAGACACATCCCAAGGGCTGACACTCGCTCAATCACTCACCCTCTCTCTCTTGCACGAGCTCCTATCCTGATCAGCCTTCACGCCGTATCTTTTACTCCATGTAGAATGAATAAGTTATGAGTGTAATTATGTGTATTCCACTACTACTGGGCCCACCGCCATGCAGAAGAGCACCTCTGATAAATCTGGACGTCTGGAGAACAGAAATAAAAAAGGGGGTTTCCGAGCTCACCACTGAAAGACAAAGGGAAGCGGTTGGCAGGGGTGTCAGTGGCAGTGTCAGTTGCAAAGTGGTTCAGATTGAGGGGAATGGGAGAGCGCTTGGGAGACACGGAAAAAGAGCGAGGGGGAACGAGACAAAGAACGTGAGACAGAGGAAGAGAGAAAGAGAGAGAGAGAGAGAGAGAGAGAGAGAGAGAGGGAGGGAGGAATTTCAATTAGGATTCCAATACTGTCAGCGGAGCCCTGCTACAAGCCGGAATGATTTATCAAAGTTATTGCTTCTCCCAGTAATGAGAAAACATGTCACACACCGAGCTCAGTGATATGACAGTGCACAAGAAAAGAGAAAGGGAGATGAAAAAGAAAAAAAAAAGCTTTTGTGAGCTTTTGTCTAAGAGGGTGAGGGGAAAACAGACCAGAGGCTAATAATTCATTTGTGTAATGAAATCCCAAATATCTTTCAAAGCCCAGGAAACCATCATCCTGGTTCATGCATAAACATTTGATAAGCAGGTCAAGGCTGAAGCCTCACATACTAACATACTTGCATGTTTGCCAGTCAGAAGCACCAGAATGGGAAATCATCAAGGTTGCTGGTCTGAACTGGTACATCTCAGCCATCGATCCATTCTGGAATCTAGTTCAGGCATGCTGGGAACCTGGGTTCAATTCCGTACGGAGTTATGAACATGAGCAGAACACAGAGTAGGGATGTGCGATATTGGCAAAAACTGTTTGTTGACTCATTTTTAAGCAGCTACCCCCATACATTTCAATTGTGTTTGTATGTTCTTGGAAGTGATCTGTACCATTTTCACCCCTCTCTCTAAAATTGCTGACTAATTGTCGGTATTGTGTCTCAGCAATTTCTCTCTCTCACTGGGGATGTTGAACAGTTTCCAGAAGCACTCTCAGCAATTACGGGCCGAAGTGAACCACTCGCAGCTACATCTGATACCAGCTAGGTGAGTGGTGGGGTAAATGAAGATGGGTTGGGGTTTTCAAGACCCACCTGTCTCCCACAAGCCCCAATAACTTGTTTATGAAATGGGCCTGTGTTTCATTTCAGAATTCCACAATTTCCCCACATTAGACAAAACAAGTTGCATATCCATTAATCATGTTAAGTACAGTCTACACAAAGACAATATTTCTAAGAATCAGCAGCTGTAGACATGGGAAAATGGGAAATACATTAACGGGTGCTGCATTGCAGGTTTTTTGGCATCTATGTCACACATTCATCCATTATGTTATAGCAACTAATGACTCTGTGAACACCATAGTATGAAAGTTTGCTGTTCTGCTGCAGTTACCATGTTGAAGTTAAATAGAGGTTAAGGAAGTGGCCCGTTAATCAGCATTTGCCTGCTAAGTGTATTCAAGACCCTGGCTTTCGAGCGAATGCTTGGTAGAGATGCACCACAACATTCTCCCTCATACGTCTATCCACTGGTAGACACCGAAGCTTTCTTGCACTGATCCCTGCGCTGAGGCAGCATGGCCTCACAACATGCGGCCAGCAATCTGTTATTATTTAATCAATGACTTCTTAAGGTACCTTAGCTAGCATCCTCACTTCCTAAAGAGCATAGCAGACAGCTATCCAGTGATGTGAAATTATATCTGCCGACACACAACAATAGGTCAACTCGGGCTGATGCTGGGCATATTGATCGGACCACCTCTTCTGGCCCGCGGGCCCACAGTGCACACAGACCCACAGCCTTCCCTTGTTATCTTGTTGATGAACAGTGCTGATAAAGGTGGTATAGTTCCCATAATGGCAGCTCTGAGGTTCTCGGTAAGGCACTAAATGTAGTTTGGGACAACCTCTGGTGCCTTTGGTGGCTAGAGCTCTTGGAAAATGCAGTTTGTCTGGGGTATGACCCCTGAACGGCAGATTTGGGGTGTAAATGTGGTTGTGAAGTGGACAACCGGTCGAATTCATGCAGGCTCTGCCTTATCTTCAGCCGGCGGGGGTAGGACTGGGTTTTTCTGGCTCTGCAGAAAGTCTCCGACTGCTCTGCTGGATGCTTTTATTCGCAGGGAGCACGCATTTTCTTTCACTTGCCCTACTTTTGAAACCCTGGAACTTAACTTTCACCAAAAGACAAAGAAACATACTCTTCCTTTGTGCGTCGTGTTGAGTTTTATATTCAGACTGAGGCTGGTGCTTAGCTGAGAATAAACACAGCAATATCATTAACAATGAAAGAAGACAGCAAGTCAGTACAGACAGAATATCGTACGACAACCCATAAATCATCCAATCCTGCGCGGCCTTAGAGGGAAATGTGCTAACGGCATAAATTTCTCCCCTGTTTTGTCATCCACTGACGCTCTTGTGTTTGGGATTGGTCACAACAGTCACCGGATACCCCGACAGCAGTTCTCTGATTTATGGTGTATGGGGGTGGTAATGCGGAGGAGAGGATCCTTTCCAAAAACATGAGCCCAGAAGGGCATGCTGTGGGCTGTCAACGCACACACATACACACATCAACTCACACGTTTACACACTCGTGCACCCGTTGGTGGCGTACACACTCCAGAATCATTAAGAGATGAGAGCCAGGCCTGAAAGCAGCAGGGAAGCCTGGCTGATCCAGATGGACAGCTGTGCAGAACATACACGGTCTGGGGGTAAAGGGTGTGTCAGGTCAGAGATAAACACGGCCAGTTCTGTTGCTGGCCCTCGATGATTGGATTGGTGTAATTTCTGCTATAGTGCCAAATCAGGCCAAAGACCTGATGTAATCAAACCATATGGTAAAATGATTTCCAATAATATACAAATACAACATCAACGCCTAGATGTAATCAAACCATATGGTAAAATGATTTCCAATAATATACAAATACAACATCAGCGCCTAGATGTAATCAAACCATATGGTAAAATGATTTCCAATAATATACAAATACAACATCAACGCCTAGATGTAATCAAACCATATGGTAAAATGATTTCCAATAATATACAAATACAACATCAGCACCTAGGTAAGTATAAGATTTAATTTTTTCATGTAAATTTTTAAAATAATTTTTCCCACTTTGAGCTAGATATATAGGTGTTTAATTTTAGTTTGAATTCTGTATATACCCTAAAACCCCGTATATAAATGCATTTTCTAAAACAGATGATCAACAATCACATATTATAATGATTTCACACTGTATATATCATGCAGCTAACGTCCATAATATTAATCAGACAAAACCACAACCGTAAAACATGTCAACCATGAAAATCTTGTTCTACTTTGTATGTTTCTTCTAGGATATTTCACCAATGTCATATATGCCATTTGTGTGTGGTTTGGTAGCGGGCGTGGTCACAAGAGCTTTCCCCCCTGATCCTCGCTAGCTGTTCCTCCTTCTGTCTTTCCTGCTGCAGCTTCTCCTGCTGCTTTGGGGAGGGGAGGTGGGGGTTCTGGGTTCTTTCTCTGGATTCCAACTGACTGCTTGTGGCAGAACCCCTTTTTAACCTCTGGACCAAACGTGGCAACACAGATCAGCAGCGGACCTGACCCTTGCAGAGCCAGTGGCCCACTCCTTGCTTCATCTCATCATTTCCTCCCAGTTCAGGAATGACGCCTCATACCAGACACCCACTCCCCCGCCCTCCGCCCACAACATCAGTGCCTGGCGTCCCCTTGGTCCAGAAGGGAGCGGCATCTCCGGATGACAGAACGCATTAGCGGTTAGTTTGTTTGCTTATTTGTGTTGATGCATGAAAACCAGATGTAGCATTGAAGCGCTATTCATGCGGTTTGCAAATGACCGACCAATCGGGCGATGGAAACTGCTTCAATCCCGGGGAGAGACAACGCAGTTTCAGCATTCTTTCTCCAAAAAAACAGGGGGAAGTCAGGGGAGAACGAAAACAAACATGGCGTATCAGGCTTAAGAAACAAAGAGAGCACCTTGTCTTAGCGACAGCCTCAAGGGACACCTGCTCACCAAGAACAAATGAGATCTGAGCGCGTCGGAGGAACAGCGAGGTGTGCGCCTCTGACAGCACTATGCTGCTCATTCTCCGGCTGTGCCCGGTTCGCTCCCTCACTGCCTTTTATCCAGAAGTTTCTGCACTGATCTCTCTCGCTGGTCTCAGGCAACATGAAGGGCAGATGTGACTGGCTGCGAGCTGAGACCACTGCAGGCCTGTCAGCCAATCTCCTGCTCTATCAGTTTAAACTGGATGGGGACGTGATGAATTACAGTCTGAAGGGCAGGACGTGGGTGTAGCCCATCAATATACAGCGTGATCTAACGGGACTTTAATGTGGACTTTGAGGAGAACCTCCTTGCCACCGCTGATGTTGAGCCTAGTTCTGGGTGATGTAACGGCTGCCAGTTACACCAGTTCAATACACCAAGCATGAAAGATACTGACAGTTCAATGGATGCCGGAGGTCCAGGGATCTTTCTATGACTTAAGGAAGTTTGAAACTGGTTTAAACATCTCGCTTAAAGCACAGCATTACGTTTTTTACCAACCACGGGTGAGATCCCCTGCCGCATCCATAACTGCTTCAGCAACAAGTACATCGTCCATGCAAGTACTGCCAGACCCAAAGCTGATTAGCTTCAGTCTGCAATGCTATAACACACTCTCGTATGATCCAGACGCCCACTTAATCACATGTTCAAACCCCAACTGCTACCACTGTGTCCCTGAGCAAGACACTTAAGCCTGATTGTCTCCAGAAGGACTGTCCCTGTAACTTCTGTTTGTGAGACGCTCTGGATAAGGGTGTCTGATAAATGCTGTAAATGTGAATGACTGCTGATGCAAGGTGCTGAAGTGGCCCTGGGGTTCCCACTGTGGTTCTCCTCTCCTAATTATCACCTCCATTACATTCTGAAGCACCTCCTGCGTCCAGGTGCAGGTGTCCAAGACCAGAGCTTTGTGTTTGCCTTGTTCTTCATTACATGTGGCTGCATGTAGTTATCCGTCCAACGTCTACCTTGGACCCTGGGACATGTGTGGTACGTGTGCATGTTTGTTAAGAATGTGTCAGATTGTGTTGTGGACCTTGTCTCCTTCACATTCCCAACTCTGCCAGGTGATGAGAGTGGGAAGGGAAGAACTCACAAGAGGTGCAGACATGCAAAATGAGGATAACAATAAATTGCGTTCTCTGTGTTGTTTCAGTTTGTCGATTAAAGCTACCGCTGGACTTTATCCCACTGTAATCAAGGCCTAGTCGCAATCTAATTTACAACTAAATCCATATCTTGCCAAAACACTAAGTGGATATCTGTGGTTATCCTGTCAGCGCACAACCGCGATTATCTGCTCATGGACTCTAAAATCGCATCCTTCCTCCCACTGTAAAATAATAGTGAGGTTTAGGTCTTATGCCATATTTAACCCTTATCAGGCCCAAAATTCACGTGCTGTGAGAGGAACGAGAGGAGCAGCCATGTGAAAACACAAGCCAATTTCATCCTCAGATGTCCAGTTCTCACTGCATCAGCTCCCTGCTTCCTTTCCAGCCCACGCCTCTGTGAATTCCAGCTGAAGCAGAACGGGCCAGCGCCGGTACGGAGATTATAGTTTATTGGACATCAATCCCACTGGGCTTTGTGGAACACAGTACCAAATAATAGGCCGATTTGACCACGCTCTGAGACTCGCGAGAGAGGCAGACAAAACCTCAGACCTTTATCATATGAGGGACTCCTCAAGAAACAGTGGCCAAAAAAAAATAATAAAAAATCTCCTGTACAGATTGCCCTGGAAGGGATACTGTACTTCATGAAAGAAGCAGCCTGTGCTTTTTAATCCTCTCTGAAATGCTACTGGCAGGTCGGTGGTGGTGACTATCTGATGGTTGCATACAGATATTCCCTGCAGCGACTGACCTAGTTTGCTCTCTTTAATCCAGACCCATTTACCGTACACATCCCGCTTCACGCAAGAGAGAGACAGGGGTGTGAAACTGGATTACGAAGTCAGAATAACTCACTCACACCTGCCCCTTCCACTGGACCCATACTGGCCCCACAATTGCATTCCTCAGGCAGAAGCAGAATTCTGGTTCTCCATGCTACCCAGTACCATCAGACAGCATCATTGGCAAAATAAGTAAAGCGCACAGCTTGTATGGCTTTCCAGCTCACCGCTTGCCCTGAGCTACACTGCGTGTCTACTGTTTTGGTTCGTGGCGTAATCGGACTGCGCCTCTTCCTGACCTAACCAGCCGAAGGGTGCATCTTGCCACTTATCATGTCAATAAACCCAATCCCTTCCTGTGCTTGTATTTTAGGACAAGGACAGTAGTCCGGGCCAACGGCAGCTTGACTAAGCCATGCATGAGTGCAGGAGGTCACCGGACTGCTCACGTAACTCGAACTCTGTTTGCCTACGCTGGTTACGTTTCATCCAGATTGAATGTCCCGCTGTCTGAACGCAATGTCCATCGGCGGTATCCACTCACCGCGGGAGGAAAGAAAAACAGAATAATGTTTACTTCCTCCCTGCGCTGGTTCAAGGTCTTTTACAAGAGGCCAGATCATGTGCACGCACGCGCACACACACACACACACACAAACACGCACTCATGCATGCTCATATGATGAATGCTAGTTCCCTCCCCCTCTCACCGGGAAAACGGAAAACACTGAGGCAGATATAAATACAGCAGAAAAAAAAAACGGAATAAATAAGTAAAAACGCTCTTTCCCCGTGAGACCCCCTGACCAGACATGGAGGCTTCCAGCAAAACAGGACCCCCACCTTTCAAAAGCCACACACAGCCGCCTGTGCCATATCCTTTACTGTGTGTGTTTTGACATTCTTTTGTGTGAATCTGAATGTTTGTATTCCTCTCTCTTCTTGTGTGTGTGTGTGTGTGTGTGTGTGTGTGTGTGTGTGTTTTGCGTTGCCCCTTCCATTTTACACATTTTCCCTTATCAGCAGGAAACATGGCCTGTGGGTTAAAATGAGAAACGGACTACTCGGACTACTCCTTTCACTGTGCACAGGATGCACAGACGTTTCTGAGCAGGCTGGACTGATATTGCTCCGTTTACATGGGGAGGAGTATACAAGAGGTAAAAAACGTGGACAGACAGGTACTTTAAAGACACTTCACAGTTCATTCATAGTTGTTCTCATTTTTGTACTTGTACTGATTTGATGCTGACTTTACTGTTCTATAATGAGCGATCTTAATTTTTTTTCCCCATTCCTGGTTAGAGCACATATGCCATAGCCGCTTAGTTACTGTTATACAAAATTTAGCGCGGTGGGGTAGATAGAGTTTTTTTTACTCTGTCTTTCGGTGTGGTGTGGCTACTTTTTTTTCACGTTCTCCATACTTTGGGATTTGAGTTTGTGTGTGGGGGTGGGTGGTGTTTATCAAAATTCATTTTTGATAAGGGGGTGGGGTGGTTATGGTTCTGTTTGTGTGTTTTGTTGTTTTCTATTTTGACCATTCTCTGCTGTTCCAACAACACAAAACCCTTTCATGCTTGGACTTCTATATTATAAAGTCTATTTCAATATAGTGGTACATTCTGAATATGAGTGACCTTAAATGTATAAGCCTTAATGTAAAAGGTATTAACCATGTTATTAAAAGGCAAAAACTTCTTTCTTTCTTCCAGAAGGAAAAATGTCAAATTGCATTGTTGCAAGAAACTCACCTCTCTGATACAGAGCATATGAAGCTACGGAGAAACTGGGTTGGCCAGGTTTTTTTTTCCTCTTATAGGTCTAATAGTAGGGGAGTTGCAATTCTTCTCCATAAAAATCTGTCATTTAAATTTGAAAAATCTATTACAGATAATGAAGGTCGTTATGTATTGCTCTCAGGCATTTTATATGGGGAGCATGTTGTGATTGGCTGTATCTATGCTCCCACGGTATATGAACCTCAATTTTTTTCTAAATTATTGGCTGACATTTCCTCATTCTCATGCTCTCGTATACTCTTGGGAGGTGATTTTAACTGCGTTCTAGAACCATCCATAGATCTTTCCCCTCCAAAAGGAGTTAGGCAAAGGAAAAGTCTTAGGCTCTCAGAATTTTGCAAGGATCTGGAATTGTTTGATGTTTGGAGGTTAACTCATATGAGTGAAAAAGATTATACTTTTTATTCTCAGCCCCATCAAACATTCTCACGCATCGACTTATTCCTAATATCGCAAGAGTTATTGGATAGAACAGGGGATTGCTCCATCGGGATTAGGACTCTGTCTGACCACTCTCCAATTGCAGTGACTGTCTGTCCTCCATATAGAGATCCATATTGTAGACAGTGGCGACTTAACCCCTCATTATTGAGCTGTCCTAAGTTTCTGCAGCTTCTCAAACAACAATGGAATTTCTTTATTGAAATTAATAAATCTCCTGAAGTCACTCCGTCAGTCTTATGGGAGTCGGCAAAAGCTTACTTAAGAGGTGTAATTATATCTTACACCTCAGCCAAAAAGAAAGCGGCAATGAAAAATATAGTAGAACTTGAAAAAAAAATTATGATTCTGGAGGGAGATTTCAAACTGTCACCTTCCAAAGGTGTGTCCCAGCAGCTTACTGCAGCCCGTCTGGCTTTAGATCAGCTATTAACCAAGAAGGTTGAATCATCTCTCTTCTTTGCCAGGCATAGACTCTATGAGTCAGGGAATAAACCTGGTCGACTTCTTGCACGTTTGGCTAGAGGGAGGACGGAGGCTAATGCAATCTCATCCTTAAAAGATACTTCTGGGACTCATAGGTTTGAAAACAAATACATTAACCAAATTTTATGAAATTATGAAACAATATTACCAGAATCTTTACTCGTCAGAATGCCACTCGACAGAGCAAAGAATGGATTTTTTTTTTAATAAAATTGGACTGCCCTCTCTCACAGCTGAAGAGCAAGCAGACCTCTGTAGGCCAATTACAAAAGAAGAAGTTCTTCATTCTATAAAGTCTCTTAGAGGTGGAAAGGCCCCTGGGCCGGATGGGTATTGTCCAGAATTTTATAAAAAAATGGATAAAGAAATAGCAGGATCACTTACTGAAATGTTTGTAGACTCATTGAAAAATGGTCGGCTTCCACCCACTTTGAACTTGGCAAATATTTCTTTAATTCTTAAAAAGAATAAACCACCTGACTCATGCAGTTCTTATAGACCTATTAGCCTAATTGGGGTTGATGCTAAGATACTTTCTAAGTTGCTGGCTAAAAGACTTGAGGTGGTTCTTCCTAACCTTATAAACCCAGACCAGACGGGATTTATACAGAAACGTTTTTCTATCACAAATATAAGGAGACTCTTGAATGTCATACAATATACTAGTCAACAAAACTGTGAGGCAATTTCTGTATCTCTGGATGCAGAGAAGGCTTTTGACAGAGTTGAATGGGGTTACCTGTTTGGGACTTTGCAGAGATTCGGTATAGAGGGAGATTTTCTAAGATGGATTCAAACTATCTACCATTCTCCTATGTCTTGTGTTATTACTAATGGCCTAAGGTCTGGTCCTTTCCCACTTGCCAGGGGCACCAGACAGGGATGCCCGCTGAGCCCTCTCTTGTTTGCGCTGGCTCTGGAACCCCTGGCAGAGGCTATCAGACAGAACACAGATATAAAGGGTATATCGATAAGTGGCAATGAGCACAAAATTGCACTATATGCAGATGACATCCTATTGTTTCTATCATTACCTGAATTATCTATACCAGCAGCATTATCATTATTTGATGAATTCAGTTTATTCTCAGGGTATAAAATTAACTTCAGCAAATCAGAGGCATTACCTTTAGGTCTTTTTGATACTGAATCTATAACTAACTTCCCCTTTAAATGGTCAAAATCTGGATTTGTTTATCTTGGGATTAATGTACCAGTTGATTTAAACAAATTATGGAAACTTAATTATGCTCCGATTATTCATACCATTAAAAGTGATCTAAGTCGCTGGCAAGCACTCCCTCTTTCACTGCTTGGTAGAATAAGTTTAATCAAGATGAATATTCTCCCTCGACTACTGTACCCTCTTCAGATGTTACCCTTATGGTTAAGCAGGAAAATCTGTACTCAACTGGAAAGCGCCTTTTCTAGATTTATATGGAATGGAAAAAAGCCTAGACAAAAAATCAGGTCTTTGCAAATGCCAGTGGAATTGGGTGGATTAGCTATGCCAAATATTTTATACTATAACTGGGCTTGCCACTCCAGATTCATTTGGGAATGGTTTAGGTCTTATTATGATCTGTGTCCTACTATAGATTCCTGGTCCTGCTCCCCATTATCTGTCTGGAGCTTGTTTGCCTGTCCCCATAAATATGATGATTCAGTGAGGAAAAATCCAATACTCTACAATTCCATAAAAGTTTGGCGACAGATGTCCGGATTCTTTGGGAGAGATGGGTCTACACTTATGCTGAATCCAATATATGCTAATCGGGATTTTGCTCCTGGCGTGGGCTCACCTCTCTTTAAAACATGGTATATGAAGGGGATTCGTGTACTAGGGGACTTATTTCAGGATGGCTCTTTAATGTCCTTCCAACAGTTACAACAGAAGTTTGATCTTCCAAATCAACATCACTTTGGATATCTGCAAATTCGGCACTATGGTATCTCAAAGCAAAAGCAGGTACCGGATCCCATAGCACCTAGCAGGCTGGAGAGTTTATTTCTCAATACAACCAATGCTGCTCATTTCATTTCTAAATTTTATTCCTTTTTATATGCTAATGACTCTGGACTGGTGAGCACGGTGGCCCGGAAATGGGAGGAAGATCTGGGTAATGTTTATATAGACGATGACTGGCAGGAGGCTATGAAAAGTGTCCGATACACTTTTGTTTGTAACCGGCTTAGAGAGACTCAATATAAGATTTTACACAGGTTACATATAACGCCAGTATTAATGAATAAGATTGATTCCTCTGTGCCAGCTCTCTGTGTTAAATGCCACACAGAGCTGGGGACATACTTTCACTGTTTTTGGGGGTGTAGGCTCATCTCAAGATTTTGGAATTTTGTTGCTCATGAAATCAGTACCATCCTTAAGATAAAACTGAAAGCGGATCCTGGCCTTTTTCTTTTGGGGCTCCCGTCTAAAAGACAAGCAACTTCACTGAAACTTGATGCCAAAAGTTATAGATTATTAGACAAATTACTACTTGTGGCAAGAAAGTGTATTCTTATTAGATGGATAAAAAATACTCCCCCCTCTGTCACACAATGGTATAGAGAGATTTTTGCAGTCCTGCCTCATGAGAGGCTGGCGGCTGTGCTTAGGGATAATATAAATAGCTTTCAGAATGTATGGTCTCCCTTTTTAGATCACTTATCTCCAAATGTGAGAGAAATGGTTTTGTGTGTCAATTAGGGTTTTGCGATGGTTATATTTTTATATCTATATAAAAAAAATATATATATAATAATAATAAAGAATGGTCTTGGTTCTGTTGGGTTTTTTCGTGTGTATATGTGTGTTATAAATGACATGTTTCTATTATGGTATTATTTAAATTCTTATTTTGTGTATTCTTTTTGTTTATAGACTTGTTTTTATTGCTTAAGTTGTTTCTGTATTTTTGAAGTGAAATTCAAGTCACAATACCTTAAAGTGATTGTACATCTATCTGTAAATACTGAATAAACATGTCAAAGAAAAAAAAAAAAAAAAAAAAAAAAAAAAAAAAAAATGAGAAACGGGCCCAGAGTTCCGTTCCTGTCTAGAACCCCCCTGCAGGCCCTCCAGATAACAAAGCGTCGGGAAACGGAGAATTAAGAATGTGTCGGCTTTCTGCTGATCACACGGCAGGAACACACGCCCCAACACAAACCCACACAGCGCTGTCGCTGAATGGCGGACATTTCAGAGGCGAAGGGGGCAGCATTTCCCCAAGGACGGGACCTCCTGCTCGCTCGCCCTCTCTCTCCACGCCCCAGGTAACGCATGTCTCCAATTTCGCCGCTCGTATAATTGGTCCTAGGGATCTCGTTAAAGCAGGGCCTTTAAAACACCTCCAGTGTAATAACGCCATCCATCCACCCCCATCCTGCCCAGGAAATACGGCAGCGGTGGCGGGGTTTACTGTACTTTACCCAATCCCACACGTACGCATCAAACCCAAAACCAAGGCAGACCATGCGAGAACATTACGCTCTGCGAACGAGAGTGCTAATGATACAGGCGGCAGGGGGGCTTGAGCTGAGCCCACCAGGGAGAGGGAGAGAGTGGGAGCCAGAATGAGCGAGTGTGTCTTTCTCCACCCTTTACAATCGTGCGATTGGGTCACCTTTGTAAACGCACTGCAAAAAAAAAAAACGCTCTATTCAGGCTGCTTCGATGACTGGAGAGAAATCAGTCAATCATCTGTAATCTTTTCCTGCACATACACACACACACACACACACACTATAAAAGACTCCCTCATCATTACATCTCACAATGATGCCTGTTGGAAAAGGAGAGAATTTATTTAAAAAAAAAAAAAAAAAAGCAGAAGAACTGGTGGTGTCTTAGGTGGCGACAAATCCGTGATCCAGCGCCATTCCATCTCTCATTACATCCCAGACAGGCCAGACGAGGCCGCGTGAGGAGGAAGTAAACAGGGGGATGAAAAAGGCGGAACCACGTGAGACTTGCAACCGTAGAAAAACAGAGTGGGTCTGGTACTGGAAGACTGTAAGAGAGGACATCAAAGAGGAGAAGCCCTTGTTATGCAGGTTTCTTTCAAAGCGCGCACACACACACACACACACACACACACACACACACACAATTACACAACCCTGCAAACGACAGTGAAAAAAGCACATATTTTGCCTCATTACAGAATCTTTTTTTCAACCCGATCAAACTGTTACTTCTCTGTCTGTCTGAGTGTGAGACTCAGAGCTGGATGTTGTTACCGCTATGTCTCATTAAAAAAATGATTTATAACAGTACCAGAAATTTACCTTTATTTCAACTGTACCTTTTTGATACTAGTTATGACTCAACAGCAATTGAAAAAACACATTAAACATTAATATTATTATTTCTAATGAATGAAATGTCGGTGACTGTCCTGTGGTCATCTGGTACTGGTACCTGGCCCTAATTACCATTCACACTGATCAACATTCCCTTTGTCAGCATCATGCAGCACCATTATGCAGGATTTTCATTCGTTTCTCCTACTGACTTAATAAGTGGTCATTATTCTGGAATTACTGAAAGAGCACTGGCGGCCTACAGCCACCTGTCACATGTCACCCCTAAAATGTAGTCCCTCCGAAGATGGCGGAAATGTCATTATTTATTTGATGAGGTTGCACAGTTGATGCTGCTTGCCTTAGTCGGAAGAGGCCACCCAGTTTGGAGTGGATGGGAGCAGTGACGGGGAAAAAAGCGTGAGAAAGAGAGGGAGAAAGAAACGTAAGGGAGGGCTCTAATATGTCTGGAGGAAAGGGCATCACGTCCCAGTGCTTTTGATTAGACCGCCTCATCCAGCAGCCTGCAGTTTAAATGTCAGGGAGCTCTTTGCTGGGCAGAATAATAAAAAAAAAAAAAACGAATGAACGAACAAATGAAAAAAAAAAGGAGTAAGTGCTTGTCTGTCGAGCTCACAGTTACAGACTCTCAAACCAACACGTCACCGGCAGTGTGACGAAATGTGACAGGCTGAGAATTTTCCGGGCAGATGACGAGTCGGTTGTGTCAATAAACTCCAGCTCCCCTGTGGGGTAGGCAGGCTGCAGCGATGAGCGCGGACGATTAAAACTTTAATTAATCCCAAAATACGATCTCCGCCTCAGAGGCTGACAAGCTCGGCCCTGTTCCCTCTCCGAGCACGCAAGCTGCCACAAAGCCTGCCCCCCTCGCCGCCTCTCATTCACTCCATCAGAAGAAACAAGGTGAAGGCCTGCCTCATTATTTCTGCCATTCCCCGGCTTTCCTTGAAGCCTCCTCTCCGACTGCACCCCGCACTCCAGACCTGCCACTGCTAAGCTGCTTATTTATTTGGCTGGGAAGATAAGTTAATCCAAAAAAAATAAAAAATAAAAATACATATTTATACATGTGGAAAAGAAAGAGACCACAAATAAAAATAATATGTTTGTGGAGGAACGTGTTTGTACACCTGCTGTGATCAAAGGGCTGAACCCATAATGAATTTTTCACTATCTGCGAAATATATATATATTTTAAATATTTTTAATTAGGCTAACAGCTACCTTGGCAAAACTCACTTTTGGTGCAATTTTGTTCATTATGTACTGTACTGGATTTTGCTGATTAAATAGAAAAAAGTGAAACAATATTGTATATGTTTGTAATGCTTTATTATTATTATTTTTTTTAATAAGCTTCAATCCACATAATATATCGTGGGTTTCTGTGTTTTAGTAAAACACCAGTTTCAGTCTTTTTAATTTAGTCCAAACAATTTCAAATAATCTTTTTTTGTCAAATAATCAGAACTTTTTCAGACTATTTACCAAATATATTCAGCCATATTTTTGTTTCACCAGATGTATTTTCATGGCGCATTCCGATTGGCTCCCTTAAACCTCATCATACACCTGTTATTTTATATGAAGGGCCTTTCAAAATGGCTGTGCCCAGCATTGGGAGGGGGAACAACAGGACAAAAGGGTCAGTCTGCAATCTTCAACAGCATTAACCAGATTAGCACAGCCTGTCAACCGGCCATTCAACACTTACTCATCAACACGGTGAGAACGAGTACTCCCAGGGCTGTGAAGATGAAAGTGCAGACATGAAGCCCTGTTGAAACCGGCACAATGCTTGTGTGCTATGAGATGCCAGTGGAGTTAGTAGGAACACAAAAGAGAATTGGCCCGTTGACAGTTAAAGGACTGCCATGGGACGGTGGTTTTTCCTAATGCTCACACGCCCTGGTGCCAATTCAGGAACACACAACAGCATAAAAAAAAAAAAAAAAACATTCAATTTTGGCATTCACTGCATTCATTGGTTCTGTTTATGGGCAGTGCAATATCTGAAGATAAATAACCAAACAAATAAATATATATATATATATAAATTATAAGGACGGATAAGTAGATTTTTACCAGTGAGGTCACCAGCGTGATTAATTCTGTTACACTGCGCATTACGTTGTACCGGCGCATGTCTGTTTATTTTTTATTGCCTCGACATTTAGCCGTGTCAAATTAGTGTGCAGCATTACGCAGAGCAAAAAAAACGGCCATTGTTTCATTCCCTTTTATTTGACAGTTACGCATCGCACGGAGGGATAATTCTTTTGAGCCGCATCAGTCTCCACGCAAGTGAAGACGATCCATCTAACAACAGCAGAAATGCCAAGGCTGTTTGCCCCCTACCACAGTGTTTTTTTAATGCTATTTAATATGTAAGTCACGTGCAGGCATGGAAGCAGAGAAGATGATGGGTAAAAAAAACGGGGGTGGGGTCATGAGTGCTGAAGTGCCGACAAACACAAATATGAAAAGCAAACCACGTTGCAGTGTATACAGACGTATCGCACTTTCAGTCGAAACCGACCCAGACTGGCGTTAAACTGCGTGAAGCACTCAGAGAGGTCCATCTGAGGTCATCCCATTCAGGCCTTAGAAACGCCTCTCACCATGTCAGTGTCATTATGGAATATAATGCTTCGAGCATCCAGTTGAATATCCAGTCCTCACGCCACAGCAAAAAAGCATTTTTCTTTCAACACTAATTCCATGTCCTTCCTGTCGGCAGTGAAGATGTCTTGCCTGAATGCACCTCAAATCGTTAAGCCTTTCCTTCTCCAAGGGTCATTATGCACAAACAAAATAAAAATGTGTTAAAAATGCTGGTTCAGCGGCGTTCCCATGACCATCCGCCGGAGGTCAAGTCCTGGTAAAGCCAGCACAGAAAATCTGTCTGTCTGGTGTCGTACGCCATTGTTCCATCAAATCCCAGTAAAACCAGCCCTCGGTCTCGCTGACAGCTCGGGGCATCGTGGGTACACCTGGGTGCCAGCAAACATGCAAATGAACCTCCAGCTGTTTTCAACTTGCCTCTCCCTGCGGCAAATACGGACGGCCATGAACCGCCTGTGTAAACAAAACTGTCAAAAGAGACATCCTCCTCAGTTATTCCCTTTCCACAAGACAGACAGGCAAATGGATACGAATGGGGAAGTGTTTTCATATGCCAAAACAACTGCATATCTATTCTCTTGAAAGCGATGACGTCTCAATACTTTTCAAGTTCACTGTCCTTGGAATAAGAATATCATAATCCAACCAAAACCAACCAATGCGCCTCCGCAAAACACAACAGGCCATGATGCAACGCAAGCAAAGGAAGATTACTGTTCTGGAAATTTAGACAGAACTGGTAAAGTGTAAATGGAGGGGGGTTTGCTTCTTCACACCCACCAAATCGCTGGTTTTCAGAACTATAGAACTCAAAAGTGTTCAAAATGAAATAAATAAATACGTCATAATGAAATAAAAAAAAACAGAATAAGTAAGAGAATGATACATAATGGCAGCATAAAATTGTGAAATAATTTTAACACATTTTGATAAACAGCTAATTATTGTGAAATATATTGCATTCCGCTATATAAATGTACGTATTATTGTGAAATATTAGTTCATGGTCATTATTTTACCTACCAATGCAAATCATTTCAGGGGCCTTTTATTTCATTTAATGATTTAATTATTATTCCAAAACGTCCTTTTCAGAGTCAGCCTTTTACTTCAAAATGGCATTTTTCCGAATGGCCTCTTTATTACATAATGCGACTTTTCAGCAGAATGACTTCATCAACTGATCTTTTATCATCTATTAGTTTTCCTGGATACCTGCCTGCCAGACGGCTTGTACAGCTAGCAGCAACGTGCTAGTTCAAATGTCACGGGGGACGGTGGACTGGCATGAACTTCGTTCAGTTCTGCTTATTTTAGCAGATGAAATAGAGAGGGATCATTTACAGGTAGATGCTGTTTTGAGTCATTTAGAATTAAGAGTCGTTTGGAATAAAACCTGCTGAAATGAAATAAAAGGCACCTGAAATAATCTGTGTTGTTGGGTAAAAATAATGACCATGAAATAATATTTCACAGAAATAAGTTATATTTATAAAGCAGAATGCAATATTTCACAATAAATAGCTGTATATCAAATTGCGCTTAATTATTTCACAATTTTATGTTGATATTATATATCATTCTTTTATTTATTCATATGCTTATTTAATTCATTTCAAGCCACATTTATTCATTTCATTTTGAACACTTTGAAGTTCTGTACTTGCTGGAACCTCCACTGGCTTCTGGAACGGTTCAGAACAATTATTAATTACTTTGGAATGCAAAAAATCTAAATGTTAAAATAATTTTATGAAAAACATTCTTTTTTTAATCACCCCTCACACAGATCAGGCCTCACTTGCAAAATGAAGGTTTGCAACCACAGGCTTAGCTGGCAGCACATCGCAACCAGCACCGCAGTCCAGCTGCTTTCTTCCTCCTCCTCCTCCTCCTCCTCCTCGACGTCATTCACCAGGCGACCGCAGCAAGAAGGCAAACCAGGAATAGTCGTGCCACTGCAGGGACCGGCAGCTCTTTTTACGGCTCAGGCTCGTTTGATGAAACCACCGCTCGGCAGAACACTATTAGCCTGATTGTGCATCGTGGGCCACGGCTCCCACCTCCACAGCGAGGCCCGGTCCCAGGCAATCAATGCGGCGCTTCAGGCTCCAGGCGGACCGAGCAAGCCGACCAAGCAATGCAAAGGGCATCGAAAAAGATGTAAAGTGATTGAGGGGCTTAAGAAGGAAAAAAAGGGGTGAGATGAGGAAGCCAGGAGAGATGGGGTCGGATGAGTGGGATGTGGAAGACTTGAATACCGTCTGGAGAGGGAGTTGGTGGAGATGAACTCTGAAGATCGGTCGGCCTCGGTTCGGCCCGACGTCACACTGAAGTGCAGCTGCTGAGTGGAGGAAGAAGCCCGCTCATCCTCTCACCTCCGCCTCCAGAGACCACCCACTCATTTGCGCGACACTGCTGCCCCCCTTCCGGTCGGATACCCAGACCCAGGTGACGGGTAAGGTGTTGATGGGTCAGGGTAATTCGACTTTTACCACGTGAGGAGGAAGAAAGACGGAGACAACAAGTGTGAAAATTAGAGAGGTGCGAAACACGATTTCCTCCTGGAGGCCGACAAGGGAGTGGCCATCTTGAAACAGGCTCAATACTGACTGATTCACAAGTTACATAAAAACAAGAGTTTACTTTACTACAGTTTACTCTACTAAACTTACTTATGCACGTCTTCAATGGCTATTGATTCACAGTAAAATTAACAATAGCGGCAATTCCCCCGATGGAATGACGGAACGGCCTGGGAAAGACTGTAGATCAGGAATGTGCTTAGTCATCAAATAGCCTTTTTTTTTTTTTATATAATTCAACATGGACCATGCAGCCAGTGCCTCCTCAGCCCGACAGCACGGCCCATTCAAAGCACCGGTGATTAAAAGTCTTCCTTTGTGGTGGGCAGCACTTAATAATGCTCCGGATCGATACGTCCGTTTGTTCTGGTCACCGCTGAGGCGGGAGGGCGGCGGTGCTCAGCCCTGCTGGCTGCTTTTTCTGCAATGTTGGCCCAAAAAAAAATTGGAAAGTAAATCAAAGCCCTTTCTACCGCAGAGCGGAGCCATTAAAATGCCCTGACTTAGAGCCGATGGGTCATTCCAGCACAGATCAGCAATTAAAGACGCCCTTCTAGAAGCGGGCTGCTAAATGAGCCTTGAGAGCAGGGGAGCGACGTGACGCTGTCGGGCAGGGACTCGAGCGGAGCGAGTTTTGTCCGCTTCACCCTACAGACCCGTCTGGCAGCAGAGCCGTCACAAGCGCTGGCCTGTACGCCGACAATGAACAGGATGAGATTTCTTTTTTGACAGGTGATGATTACCCAAGTCCTTCCCGCAGTTATCTAAACAAACAATTCTCTGCAATTTCATGTAATTGCCGGATTTAAGATGTTAGCACCCTTTAGAGCATTCATTACAGGTAGAAAGTAAGTCGGCACATGTCCATGCACGTTTTACTTCGGGCTCACATTTATCGAGCCTTAAAAGGCTCGTCAGAAACATTTGACTCTTTTCCTTATTTTACTTGCCCTCCCCTAAAATCAGAGCAGCAGCTTGTTTTCGCTGCTGAAAATGTTTTGCTGTCGTGCGCTGGGGGAAGGAGATGCCTCCATTTTGGCTCTCCATCGTCGATTTTTGTATCTCTCTCGCGATAATCAAAACGCATCACCTCACGAAGTTCATTTACCGCTCGAGAGAGCCGACCCGAGCCAGAGCCTGATAGAAAATGAGTACGAACCCAACCTGGCTCAGACCAAGATTTACAGCTGACAGGATTATACAGTTTTGAGGATCCTATCGGGTGTGTTATTGGTATTATTGGGAACAAATCCCAATAATAAATGTTTACAAATCTAATTTTGGTAACCTTAACTCAGACGAAGTTGAGCGGATCACCTGCGATCTTTTCTCCTGCAGCCATGACCTTCTCAAACATTGTTACATGCGCAACTTTATTCCCGTGCATAGGAACATCCTTGATGGAGATACTATGGCATATTTTTGAACTACATTGTATGTAGTTCATCACACAGCTACAGCCTGAACTTTCTATGCCCTTTCAATGAGATACGCTCACACGCACACCTGCAGAAAACTCCCTAGAGGTCGAAGGCCAACCAAGGTTTAGGAAGTATGGAAAGAACCAAGATAAGACTAGCAAGGCCAAATAAATTATGGGTGGGTATGGAATGCCCCGAAGAAGGCCCGACTGTCACAGCTGGGTGGACAATGCTGAATTGTAGACTGAATTTGGCTTGGCCTCAGCTGCCAGGAACTGAATTACGATGACAGATGTGCGATTACAGTCACTGAACTCACACACTTAATGGGTCTTTACTATGGGTCTAACTTTGTGTATGCGTGAAAGAGCACAGATCAATAGGATATTTGTTGGAGACAGACATAACTCTTTAAGCACTATACATATATGCATGTTATATTTTGAACACTTATTCATAAAATGAAGTAATAGAAATGTATTATGAAATAGATCATCGATGTGTGGGGACGGTGCTTTCTCAGTGGCACCTCATTGGCATCTTGGTGGATCGGGATTCGAACCGGCAACCTTCTGATTACGGGGCCGCTTCCTTAACTGCTAGGCCACCACTACCCTGGATAGAGGAGTCAAGGATTGTTCTTGAGAGACCTCCATTAGCTGGTGCCTCCCTTAGCGGACTCCACATGGAACATGAACTTTGACAACATAAATCTAACGCATTTTAATTAACCAGACATGTAGAAAAGCATAGATAACACGAACACTCACACACATTATTGAGACAGGAGGAAAGGTTATGCACACACACAGTTGCCACAGTTCTTGGGTCTTCTTGATGTTTTAATGATGTGATGAAATGTATAAGAATGTCTGGTTGTTGTCTTGTTGCTTATGCTTGAATTTATTGATTGAATCTTCAGCAAATCCTCCATCACAGTACAAGTCTACAAGATGGTGCAATACTTCCAGCAGTGTTGTAGCCTAGTGGGTAACACACTCGCCTATGACCCAGAAGACCCAGGTTCAAATCCTACTTACTATATTGTGTCCCTGAGCAAGACACTTAACCCTAAGTTGCTCCAGGGGGGGACTGTCCCTGTAACTACTGATTGTAAGTTGTTCTGGATAAGGGCGTCTGATAAATGCTGTAAATGTGTCTGCTCAATCATCATGACGTGGTTCTTTTTGCCTTCGTTACTGTAATGTTAGTACTGCTTTTAATAATGGAATTCCTCACAGAACCAATTACTGGGGAAAGTAATAATATTACACATTGGCGAATGTTTTCAGCCATGCTGGAATGGCCCAGCCAACCCGTATTCATACACAGGTTTCAAATGTGCACCGACACCTTCAGCAGCATGGCCCATGCAACCTGTTCAGCGCTATTGTCTTTCGCCAGCGTCTCGCATGGGTGACGCTGAATGAGGAGGCTGGGGACAATGCGCCTGGGCTGAAGGGCCCCAGTAAAAATAACACTGGCAGCTGACAGAGAAGCTCTAAAGGGGCAGTATTCCAGTCCTATAGCCCACCACATCTGCTGGTTTTGGTGTGAGTGTGTGTGTGTAAGTGCATGCGAGTCAGCCGGCGGCGCACTACACTCGAATGGTCATAAATCTTTGGCCGGTTTCCTACCTAAAAACAATGCAAAGGGCTGAATCAAGGAATGAGAGAATGAAGTCACATCATCACTTCCCAAAACCGGGTGGAGCAGAGACCCCCTCCCCACCCACCATCCTCCCCTGGGTGCAACACAAAGACTTATAAACGTAATATAATATAAACGATTACACGTCTACAAAGCCATAAACTAAAGATTTAATTTGTGTATAAGACTGCTCAGATAAAAAGAATGGTATGTGCACAAGCATGGATTTCTTTGTAGAGAAATATATAAATATATTCTAGCCAAGACTGAAACTGTGTCGGTCCAGAACAAGCTTGACATACATACAGACAGCTTGCAAACACCTTGTTTAAACACCTCGTCATTGCTCAGCAGAGCAGCGGCCAATGAACAATCATTCATTCACCCAGACAGGGACCAGGGTCGAACAACTGGAAAAAAAAAAAAACGTCAGGAACTAAAAATGAGAGCAGGAGAGAGAAACTGGCAGACCGAAATAAAGAAAATGGCATTTTCATTTGCATATGAGCATCTGCCATAGCAGTCATGGTTATTTACATGATTAAAAGGATTATTTGGTTGCTTAGGTCTCTGAAGGTCAGATCTGTGTGCACAGTCCAAGTTTAATTGAGAATAATTTCATATTGTGAATAATTTCATATCAGTACATCAATGGATGCTATTTTGAAAAAAAAAATAAAATTAAGACCACTTTGAGTGAGTTCATTAACTGTGGAAAATCAGACAGAGAAAGATTTACAGGTTTATAAATGTGCTCAACAGCCTTAATAAACAATTCATAGAACATTTAACAAATGACATTAATAGTTAAATGTTGCTGGGTCTATTATTATTATTATTATTATTATTATTATTTTAAGGGCTGCACATATTCAGATAAGAGCCCATAGCAACAAATGGACGGAACACCAGCAGTACATCTCGAACTGTTCATTGACCTGGGCTTTAAGAGGGACCAATATCCTTGCCTTCAGTTTAGCTGATCATGATTAAAATTCTTCATTGACAACAACTCAATCCGCTTTCACAATGGCTTGTCGACGCCGGGATTAAGGGACCGCGGTTGGAATTCAGAGTCCATACCGACCATAGCGGCACACTCAGAGCATCCATTCCCTCAGCGCAGTCTCAAAGGAATGTTCCAGGGCCTGTTCACTCATGTAACACACACCCTGGCACTACACCAGTGAGCTGTCCGTGGATGAGAAAAGGAGAGAGAAGGGTGGGAGGGGAACGACTTCTCCAGGCAAACTGAGGATTATGTTTGTGGGTGCTGGGGCACGAGAAGATCTTGGCCCAACATCCTTGCTCTGCTTCGGCTCTTGCGTGACTCACCAACAGAGAAAAAAAAAAAAAACCTTCAGCTGGTGATATTTCAAGACACCGTAGTCCGTCAATTCGCTTCTTCTACATCTACCCATTTTCATCATTTCTTTATGATTCCTCCACAGTGAGTGTGGTGGCAACACAGGAAATTGCTTGCTGACCCTTAGAGTCAGATGTCACCAAAATGCCTGGGTGCTCAGATGGCTTTAGTGACCCGACAGTGTCCCAAAATAACCCAGCCAGGCACCACTTGCAATACTCAGGATACTAATGTGCAAATAGAACTGAACCCTAACGGTCAGCAACAAGCTGAACGCTGAGTCAGTCCAGCGAGAAAACACTCCTCTGATTCACTCCCTTCGACCTGGAGTTGATTTTATATTTAGATGACGAGCCAAGCGAGCCGCGAAGGGCCCAACGCCTACTTTGACTGAAGCTGGGAGGCGAGGGAGAAGCAAGCTGCAGCATGTCTGTGCACTTACTCAACTTTGAGGGACTTTGTGCTTTGACAAGAGGCTCTGAAATTTTTCTGACTCAGATTATTTTTTATAAAAGGAATAGAACAATAGGAATAAGGAAAAATAAAAGTATTTGTTTTGTGGAACCCTTGCTTGATGAAAACTGAAAAGCATAACTGTTGGGATTTCTGAACACAACAGAAAGACTGAGCCTCTAATGCCTTCTACAGACTTTTTTTTTTATTTCAGGCTGTTACACATGACACAATGAGACATGGATTAAATAAATTTGAGTATGACAAGTATGTATACTAGTGGTTCTTAAACATTCTATCATCTTATGAATAATATTCTTATTAGGAAACTGCCTCCTGTTTCAGCCTCCTGTTTCAGCTTATTCCTAATAAGAATATTATTGATTATTGAACATTTACATTAACGCCCTTATCCAGTAGTAGTTACAGGGACAGTCACCCTGGAGCAATTTAGGGTTAAGTGTCTTGCTCCGGGACACAATGGTAGCACGTGGGATTTGAACCTGGGTCTTCTGGTTCATAGGCGAGTGTGTTAACCACTAGGCTACTACCACAGTCATCTACTGAACAGTCATCTACAAGTGAGGATATTACGTGCACTATATTGTCTACATTTAGAATAATACACTGCAGAGGGTTCAGAGAATCCAAGTATACTACTAGAGGAGGGGTTGACAACCTTTAACACTCTAAGAGCCATTTGGACCAGGTTTCCAAAAAGAAAAGCACTGGGAGCTATGAAGATAACATAGGAATATTACTTTTATGCTATTTTCTTAATTTTATTAATGCAGAGGTTTGTAAAGATTGCATTTGTGCAATGGGTTGGAGGGGTGAACACTGCCAGAACTGCTTTTTTTTTTACCTAGAATGAACAATGAAGCCAAAGATGTCACAAAAAGCCTAAAAACCCAGCCGGACATGTTCAGGGAAGGACGAGATCTGGTAACCCTAACTTAGCCACACTATGCTAACTCTACACAACTTCCTAATCAGGGTAAAAACAACAATAGTAAAACAACTGTCATGGCTGCCCACTGCTCAATAAGGGTGATGGTTAAAAGCAGAGGACACATTTCGTTGTGTCACCGAGTGCTGTGCGGCAGTGTATCACAATTACAATCCCTTCACTTTCATGTCACAAGCATAAATGGAAAATTTGTTTAAATCATAGAAGAGTTGGCTACAGATGAGGTGAACTACCAGAATTTCTTCTTTATTGCAAGCTAATTCTAGTTGATAAGTCTGTTACTTCCTGTTGCATTTTTATTACTTTCTCAGTAGATGTAGGTCATAGCAGCAGAGTGAACCTTTTTCGCTCAATCAAAGTAGTGACCAAAGATAGTGTCACGATTATTCCACAACATTCAAAAATCATAAAATGTATACCAGGCATTAAAGACTTGAATGATTTTTTTCTTAACTGAAGCCAGTATAAACTGTGCAGTGCAGTACAACAAAGTTGGGCCCTAAAGTACGCCCCCCACGTTCCGTACTTCCAAACAGGATGAATAATAAACACTCACTGACACCTCCAGCATCCCGGGCAGAGACGCGAGGAAGAGGCTGAGGGTGGAAAACAGTGCACTGAGAAGAAACAACGGAAGGGGGCAGGCCGATGACACCACGGACAGTGACTAGATGGCCTTTTGTGAGTCATTAACCGATTGCTAATGGGGCTAATGATCAAACAGATGGTGCAGTTAGGGAACCCGACCAAACAGCTCAGAACCTTCCAGCTAGGATTAAGGCAGGCTTTGAAATGAGGGGGAAAAGGCTACATTAAGTCTCCATGGTTCTCTTTCCATTGTCTTCACACTTTTCATATATAAATTCACAAAATTTCGAACCCCTTCTATGAAGTTACAAATCAGACTATCAACTCAGACAAATAAGAAAAAATAAACAGGATGGGATTCAGGTAAATCTGAGAGGGGATGTCATTGTTCTGAAGGAAAATGAAAATGCCATCCTGTATATTTGTTCCCAGCAAGAAATTGAAGGCCTGAGTCACTACTGGCCTATGGAGTTCAGTTTTTTTTTCTTCCTTCCATCACAGCATATCAAACCACTTCAGCTGCAATTTTGCTTCACATTTTCCCGACAAATGACAAATACTGTGGGGAGAAAATATCAATTTGGCTCAGCAGAACTGTCTTCTGAAATCACTTTTTTATGTTTTGTTGAAGAGAGAGCAAGAGAGAGAGGAAGACGTTTTTGTTCTCCCATTCATGTGCTCTTACAATCGTGATGCATCCGATTTCCTGAGCTGAAAATTGCCATCATTTGAATTCTGTATGCCGGGACTCATCTTGGCCCTGTGTGTTTGGTAACACTGTAATCTGCAATCTTTCACTCAGACAGCGATTGTTTGTCTATATCATTGCAGGTTTTCTTTTATCTCAATGTCCGTACATGATGCTCAGAACTGCCCCTCAACGGTTAATAGAACACAATTCATCATCGGACAACTGAAATCCCAAAGCAAAACATATACAGGCCATCATCCTCCATTCATTCACTTTGACCCTTAAAGTAAAAAAACATTGCCCTTCACAAACACAGATCCTAAATGTTTTAGAAGTCAATCATCATCCCATTAATGCAGAACTGAACTGAACGAATGATAAAAATGAAACAAAACTTTAGATATTATAAATCCTAACTTTGTGTAGGAAGGAGAATGACCATGCATAATTGTTAAATAGTGAGTCTCCTGCTTTATGCTGTTGACCTTGTCCCACCTGAAAAGCCTCACGAGATGCCTAGAGTGGACAGTACCATACATTGGTGTGAGTATGAGGCTAATTTGGACTCCACGGTTAGTTAACCTCACAATCCAATAAGCGTCATGTCTGAATTAGGGCCAGTGGTGTTTCTTTTTTCTAATAAGAGCAGATGGCAGCTGGTGTCCCTTCGGATGGGCCCAAACTCCTCCACCTCACAGTGGTAATTACACAGAGTCACTCTCTCCCACCTAATCACACAACACTAATCGGATGTGATGTCTGGTGATAGTAACACAGCAGGAGTGTGGCAGTGGTTTTGGATGTGGCACAAGGTGTGTCACGGTAAGACTGGGCTAAAATGGCCTGATTGAGTGGCTTCAGACATCACAAGGAATTTGGAAAAGGATAAGCAGTGTCTATTTATCATACGCTCTTATCCGGAGTGGTTTACAATCATTAGTTACAAGGACATTCCCCCTGGAGAAACTTAGGGTTAAGTGTCTTGCTCAAGGACACAATGGTAGTAAATGGGATTTGAGCCTGGATCTTCTAGTTCATAGTCTAGTTCATCCTGCAGAGGCTAAGGAAAGCCCATATTCCTCCACCCATCCTCACCACCTTCTATAGAGGGAATATTCAGAGCATTCTGACCAGCTGTATCACTTTTTGGTTTGGGAACTGCACCAAAATCAGACCACAAGACCCCACAGTGGATAGTGAGGACAGCTGAGAAGATCATCAGTGTAACCAGGAAAGCCACCAGCATTGTGAAGGACACCTCACAAGCACTCACATGCACTCTTCACCCTCTTACCATCTGGAAAAAGGTGCCAAAGCATTCAAGCCCTCACTGCCAGACTGTGCAATAGCTGCTTTCCACAGGCCATCAGACACCTGAACACAGAAGACATTCCGCTCTGAACTGACAAACACACACTCTACCTCTTATGTTCAGAACATATCTCATTACATTTCTATTACAGCAGTATTTGCACATTACCACAGCAGCATTTGCGAATTGTTACTCTGCACCTTAATTACCAATTTCTCCGGTCCTATTCTCAAGAAGTACGTTCTCCCCAAAAATCCTAAATTCTGAATCAGCTCCTATGTTCTCATTTCTTCCTGTGATCCCCTTCATTTTATTTGCTTGAAATCCCCTTGTTCATCAGATACACATGATCTCTGTATAGTCATCATCACAGGACCGTGTCAGGTACCAAACCACACATGCACATATTTTATTCAAGAATTCTGATTGCTGACCATGCCACACCCTACATCTCTAATTAATATTACTTTGGCATTTCCAAAACAAACATTTCACTCCTCTTGTCACCACAAGGCTGCAGTGTGATCTCACTGTTCTCACACAATGTGTGTTGCGTGTTGGTCAGTTCCTAAAATCTTGCTTCTCATTTTCGCTGGCCCACCTACTTCACACTGGACATGAATCCTAAATCATAGAAGGTCTCACTTCCCCTGTAAACAGCATACTGGATACAGCATACTTTGAAGGATTCCAACAGGAGGTTGTGGTACATTAAAGTTCGAGAAGGTCAATAGCAGCTGGGATTGAAGGAAAGGATGTAAAATGAGAAGCTCCCACCGAACTACAGTGACCCATGTTTACCTTTTCACTACAAAAAGAACCGAAATTCGGTAGTAGACCTCAAACGGCATAGACTCCCCTTCATGTGCCGAGGTTTATTGAACAGCGAGATGATTTATGTGGCTTTATAAAAGGTCTTTTCTCACTCCCGCCCTTGTTTTACTTGTCAGGGCTAACCTTGAGAAGCCTCACCTTCAGCTCTGTCAAAGTTGTCAAAGCCGCTGAGAAAAAAAAAAAAAGTCACACATTTTGTGACAATGTCAACAATGGCACAGAAAAGGAGGATGCCGCTGACAAGTTCAACAAGCGAAAGAGGCGAGAGAAAGTCAACGTCTATGAGTATGCTAATGAGGTGCAACTCGTTGGCATTACTGATTAGTGCCCGGGACGAGGTGACAGGCCCGTGCTCGTCACCGGCTGTGATGTGGGGAGGAGGGCTGCCCCCTCGGGGAGGGTAAAGCATGGCTTTAGGTTCGGCTCAAGAGGGCCGCACAGGATGTTTAAAGTCACTCCTCCGCGCCCAATTAATCCCCCGTGTGTGACGCAGAGGGACCGCGCCAAACGCACAGCAGCAGCAGCAGCAGCACGGGGGGGACACGGGGGTAATGAAGGAGGCGAGGAGGAGGAGAAGAAGGAAACGCAGGTCGTCCAGGGGGAGATTCCCACGTACAGAGCCCCTTGTGTGCCAGGATATTACACGTTTATTTGCGATGACGTGAGATGACTGTCAGGATTTTGTAAGGCCAGCACTTTGAAGAATGATAAGCTGGCAGCAAGCACAGAACACGGTGCACACAACGAAATGTGACCTCTGCTTTTAACCCGAAATGAAAGGCGCCCGGGGAGCTGTGTGTGGGGACAGTACTTTGCTCAGTAGCACAGCGGTGGCTTGGGATTCGAACCGGCTTCCCTACCTGCTAGGCCACCACTGAATGTGTAATAGGTTTTTACAACTACACTAGTCAGAAAGGTTATGTGAATTGTGTAAAATCCTGGTTAGGGAATCATGTCATACAGTAATACTAAAACAGACACTTACACAAACACACACTATTATTGATGGCCTGCAGAGTTTCATCATCACTTTCCGTTCTCTATTGTCATGGTTTTGGCACGCTGATGAAGAAATTCTCCTGTCAAGATTTGCATATTTAATCAGAGTTGTTGAAAGTTGCTGGAAGGTTGTGTGTGTGTGTATGTGTGTGTGAGTACGGACTGTCACAGCAGCTCAAGACAACCCTCCAGGATGACATCAGCACACAGCTACTAAAAAAAAAAAACAACACAGCATCTGCCAGGCATAGTTTCCTCGGAGTAAAAAAGGGGCAAATGATGGCTTCATTTCAAGGCATGAGAAGAAAATCTCTTTTTATTTTTATCCTGAGGCCAGCGAGGAAGGAAGGAAACGAGGAAGGCACCCCATGATACGGGGCCACATCACAAAACATTGGGCAACTGAGCAACAACACTGCAGAATATTTGCACACACAGAGGCCTCATTATGAATGGGTGAATGTGCTCCCATAAGGCCAATGGAGAGCTGGGGGTATGAACGGGGGGTGAAAGAGGCTCATTGTGCGGCGCTGTAACCCGAGTGGTGCTGAGGTGCGGCGCGCCAGAGAAAAGGACCCAGGATGACCGAGCGCCAGACCTCCATCTGGGCCGATGACAGCCCAGTTCCGTCCTGGCCCATCTCAGCCTTCTGCGCTCTGCCCACTATTGAATGGTTGTCCATGGGAGTTGGGGGATGATCTGTCTGCCCGCTCAGTCAAACGCAAATCTGCTGAACAACTTTCCAATGAACTTCGAGTCAGAGCAGTATTACATAACCTGATGCAGAGGATGTGGGCGGGATTCCTGTATCCTAAAACAAATGTACTGGCAGCAGCGCATGTCAAATGATTAAAGAAAGAAGAGCCATCGGGACTTAGCTGGTACTACACCAGCTTCATAATACACACACAAAGCCCAGTAAGGAACAGGTTTGAACTATTTTCATTCCCATTTACTTGCAGATTCCAGTCAAGAACAGTGTTTTTATTCCCACATGACTGAATTTATTGGGCAAGGTCAAGTTCAGCTAAATTGTTTGTCTATTGTTTTAGTATGTTTTGCAAAAGGTCAAACATAAAGAGTGCATTACTAACAGAATTGCTCCTTGAAAGGGTGCAACTCACCACTTATCGTGGTAGTGTCTCAAATACATCAGGCGATAAATCGATTCCTGTTCTGTGCATGTATGCTGGAATAATTAGTGGCCTAGTCGACTAAACTGTGGACAGGAAAAGTGATTGTGAAACACTGCAGCACAGCAAACGGTGACGCAAAGAAATCCTCTGCTTTTAACCATCACCCTTGGTGAGCAGTGGACAGCCATGATGTGCGCCCGCGGAGCAGAGTGTGGGGACGATACTTTGCTCAGTGGCACCTTGGCAGATCGGGATTCGAACCGGCAACATTCTGATTACGGGGCCGCTTCCTTAACCGCTAATATGGACTCAGGTAACTTAACAGCTTTCCCAGCTTTGCTTTCTGCAAACAAGTCGACTTTACCAAGTTTCTCCAGTTTCACCTGTTTGTAGCGCTCTGTTCCCTGGATTTGTATTCGCTAGTCTTACCTACACCATCCTGCAGGGGGGGCTGGAGTTGGGAAAGGTTGCAACTTCCACAGCCATTTATTTTTTTTACGCCAGAACTTATTTTTACTTTTTGATTTAAATGTAACTCATCAATGTAACTTGTCACGTCCTTCACCTTCATTGGGTTTTGTCTCCTCTTCAAATCTTTCCGAATGCCTAGGTGGTCTTTAAAACACCCTAATTCTGCAATAGCGGTGAACATTAAAATTTTTATGTGTCCGCATCCACCTCTGTAACATCAGACCTGTTGTCAAAGCCAGATGTCATATCAAATAAACAGGAGCGTTGCTCATACAAGCAAGTTGCGCTCCCACATTCCCAACAAGGCTGCATGTGAGACGTAAGCATAAACCCAGATAACATAACAAAAATTACCCTAGAAGATCTATTTAATTGTAATATCAATTGTTGTTTTCATCAACAAAATTTATGACAAAATATCTTTTTCAACAAACCTTTTTGACATCATTAAGATGAGACGCAAATGCTGGTCATGTGACCAATATATATTGTAATATCGTTGACGAGACTAAATATTGTTTACAAAATAAAAACTATACTAAAATGTCTATTTATTTTTGTTGATGAAAATGACATGAGACATTATTTTCTCTCAATTAATATCATTTATATATCACAGATTCTGTTTCCTGTTTCATCCGGTGATGATGCCACTTAAATAGACTAGACTTAAATAGTCATGAACTAATATGACTAAAATGCTTAGACTCAAATGACAGCTGGTTACAAAGACTAAAATGAAGACAGGTCACCATAAAAACTATAGAAACATCATATAATTTCAATGTTTATGTACATTACAGAGAAAATCTTTTATTTTAAAATGTCAGTGTATTTTATAGGGACCAGTTAGGACCAACTGTACTGAAAAATGCCATAAATGTACAGCCCTAACTATAACTATTACCACCCAGCCTCTCAACTGTTCTTCTGTGTGGCAAAGTGATCTACCACTCATACAGAGACAAGAGATAAACAAAAAAAGAACAAAATGAACAACCAAGTGCAGCTCTCCTCTTGAAAGTGTATGCACAGGGATCTGTACAAACACAAAGTAGGTAATGTGTTTTGCCTGTATGAACAATATTTTTCACTGATATTCCAGGGTTTATGGAGGTCTCAGCAAAATTACATTCGACCATTACAAATGCACTTTAAGACCACTTTCACCTAGTGTCAAAAAACATTAAATAGATAGCAGGTTTAGTTTCTGCTATCCTTAATTGTCCTTTAGTGGATGGGGGCACTTATTGCTAGTGTTTTCGTGAAATTTTGTTTATGTAAAGCATGTTGTCTTACGCTGTATTTGTATGAAATGTGAAATATAAACTCAATACTGGTTGAGTTAAGTATATTAAGTATTGATTGACCCATCAATACTTCACCATTAGTTTTTCCAAGTTCACTGGTAAACTTGCCCTTATATAAACCAAAATGTTTTACCATGTGAATTGAATTGTGTTGGCATGGTGGTAAAAACATGCAGAAATACAGAGTATGGGTGGCAGGGTGTGAACCATTGTGATAACACATCTGTGACCTTTGGCACTAATAGAAAATCTGTGTGGTCACACCAGTGACACATGCACTACTAGACATTTCAACTACTCTCTCGCTGAGCACAAAAATTCCTACCAATATTTCTGTGTGTAGTAAAAAAGAAACAAAAAACAGTAGCTGATTGGAGTAATTATAACTGTTAACTATGACTATTACCACTTAAATAGCTTTTTTTTTTCTTTTTCTTTTTGCCACCAAGGTCGTCAAGACCACTTTCTTAATCATTGAGCCATTGAAAGGACAGGATAAAATTTATGTGACAATCACACTGATAAAATGGGCAGATCCCTCCACTGAAATGTCAGCCAGGCTTATGGGGCCCAGGAATCCTCCTGGTTCTCTCTCTGCCCCCACCCCTCCCTTCCCAGTGCGAACAGACGCTCCCCTGCCTTGCCCTCCCAATCCCGCTGTTCGGATGAGTCTGAATTCCAGCACAGACACAGCTGTCAGCTTGGCTCTCATCCCTAGCATGGCCTGTCGTCTAAGGATAAAAAGAGGAGAAAAAAAAAAAAAAGAATAGACTAAAGAGAAAGCCGGTTTCTATTGTGGAACTCTGAGGTGGGCCACGGGGTCAGCAGGTTCCTACGGGCATTTTAGCTTGGCCGTCCTGTTTCATCATTCCAGTGTCTTCAGACCTCACCAAAAAGCCTTAAAACCTACACTCAAGCTTCTATGCATCAAATATGTGTGTGATCCCTTGCCTCCTCACTCACCATTAAATGCTAAAGCTAAATCTGTGCCCCACCCCCAAATCTGGGATTGCCCATTCCCTCATGCTGCATGTATGCAGCAGGACTTTATCCTGGTGAAGCTTTAAACTCAGAGAGGACAATGGGACATCTTGTTTATAAAAAAAATGCAACTTATTCGACAGGTCCCTGAGGATAGGGGCCTTGACACCGCTTTTCCAGCCTGCTGGGGTTAATAAGGTCTCAGACTAAGGTCAGGCTGAAGGCATGACCTACGACCCTGTGGGATAAAGAGACACAACAAGGAACATTAACTATGCAGCATTATGGATGAAAGACCGATGTGTTCCCAATGCTGGACACTGGCTAGAGACTAAACAATTTGAACTCAGTGCACTGAGGTCAATGAGGTAAAAATGGCTCCTGATGAAAATGCAAAAAGATGGAAATGGCAGAGGCAGAGAAAACAGAGATGGAGCAACTTTATGGCACTGCATTAAAGACCAGAGTCAGGGTTTTATCTGCAATGCAAACATGTGACTAGATTACTAGAATGACATGATAAATTACCAGAGTAATCCCAGCACTGGGTTCTGGCCTCATTTTAGACAATGACCCAAGGCTCTCCAGTTATTTTGTGCTTAAGGGCTATCTTAACTGATCCACTATCTCCTTTATAGGCAAAATGGTAAATGCTGCATACCAGGGCTGTAAAGATATGTATATGGGTAACCTGAGATGGCCACATTTTTATTTTGGGTGACCAAACTACAGGATGGCAAAGTCCAGGGGGACAACTTGCTCCCATTAAAGATTCCCACATCACACACTGGCAGTAAGTAATGGGAAAGACTTTTCATGTTTCCAATCACAGGACACGGAAGTGCGCTTCTCTAATTAGTTGACTTAGCAAAATAGCCAAGCCTGCAACCACAAGGCTGTACAATATTTGCAAAGATCAAAATATTCAAAATATGCACGTGAACAGAGTGAGAGCAGACTTACATTTGATGGTTATTTGGCATCTCCAGAATTTGCTCAGTATTATTGATAAAACTAAAGAAGATATTTTACTTGCTACAACTGAGCAAACGGTGCTTATAGCCTGATATCGAGTGATATCAAGTGTAATCGTTCAGGCCTGAGTGCTGTTGCTTGTCTAGACATCCTGTTCACCAGAGGCACATGAGAATCTGAGTCCGCCTGAATCAGGGGAGAACTGGAAAAAAAGATGGATTATTCAGAAGTGCTTTTTATAGGCCCTACCCTGCCAGAAGGTTTTCTCCAGCCTCTTCCAGCCTTTCATAGGTCTGTTCGTTAACAATGACCTGATCCTACTCAAGCAATGGAGTTTCTGGTTAAAGAGTAATAAATTCATCATTTGTATACTTCTACAAAGTATACAACTCGACATTAAAATGAGTAACCCTGAACAACATTATAAAGTAAACTACTGATGCTGCTTCCTTTCCTGTGGACATCATATGGATGGAAGAATAAATTCCCACACATGGACATGAACAAGGTGGGTAAAAAAGGCTCCTGAACAACAATGGACAGCTATTGAATTGAACAACGGCACACAAAGAGCCCCTTGAACTTCACGTTTCCGGGAAGTTTTTAGCAAAAGTGAAAAATCTCTCATGTTTGTAGCACCTTGTGTTTCCTTTCGTCACTTGAAAGCAAAAGTGGCAGGTGTCATCCTCAAAAACCAATTCAACACTCCCACCAGTGTCACAGGGCTCAGGGAACAAAACTGGCCAAGACCAATACTAAATGAAGTCCACAGATGCCCATAACCTTGCTTTTATGGCCACATATCAGGGCCATATTTGCTAGATGTTCCATATGATGTGCCTTTTTAGATTATTTCCATAAAGTGCCCTGTTGTGTCACACAGTGGTTTGCAAAATACAAAACTCTCTGTTCCTTTCAGATGGCTGGCACCCCCTGCACGTGAAATACTAGTCTGTCAGTGGACGTCACATCAAATTCAGGAGCATGGCATTTTGACTTTAGCTGTGACATTGGTGAACATGCTCCATGTAATAAGTCTTCCCAAATATGGCCCTTGGTGGCTGATGGTGGCCCGTGGCTACATTTTCACTGGAGATGAAGTTAGAATGAACCATCATTTGTGGAAGGTTGGCGTTGCAACCAGCTGAGCAAGCATTTACAAATGAGAGAACATGCGAAGACAAGGTAGCATCTCCGCCGTCCTTCGAGGGGATATATTCCTCCCTCCCGCTTAGTATTGATCCGCTGAACTCTGTGTTTGTTTCCAGGATAGGATTTTCACAAATTGGCTCAATAGTAATGCTCGGGAAATCGGTTTCAGGTGCTACAAACATTTCGAGCAGCGGAAGAACTGCGGTTTCTACCTGGAAGGCACAAATGAAGCTGATGCAGGATCAGATCCTCTCGTTCTGCTGACTACGGTCCAGACGTTCGCGCGAGTTCATTACAATCGAACCACATGAGAATGCCGGATGGGGACGATATTATTATGCAAATCGGCAGCGAGGGTGAAAAATTGTGTCCAGCCAAGCATCCAGTATTTAAAATGGAAGAAAGTAGAACATTCTTTTGTATTGTCATAAGTGAGCCGACAAACATCTATTTCAGGCTGGCAGGAGAGGATTGAAGGACAGGAACAAACGAGAAAAATTAAGTCGTCTTCGCTTCATGTATATTCATCAGTGCGAGACTAAATGGAATGGAGAAAATGTGACAGGACAGGGGGGCAGGTACAGGGGAGGGAAATGCATCATCGTGGCGGCTGCAGAACAGGACTTTTTGATGTGCAGAAACACATAAGTGGGACCTAAGAAACAAAAAGCTACTCGGTAGCCGACTCTCCACCACTGCTTGTCTTACCATGTGCATTTCAACACTCTCTCTGGGAACTCCTTTGTGTTCTCCCAAGTTCTGTGTATGCACTCTAAAAATGCTTTTTTTAAAAACCATGAATCAAACTTTCATGTTGTTTGTCTTGCACTCGGACAAGGGCGCAAGAAGAGAAATGCTGCGACTGTTGGCCAGTGGATCTTCTGTTCCTCTGCCCTTTCATCTGTTCTTTTAAAAGAAGATTCAACCATTTTCAAACCAAACTACAATTTAGAGGCATTTAGTGGCATTCAGCAGATCAAATTTGCATAATGGATATGGTGATTGGACAAAACAGAAAGGGTGCATAGAATTAACATGAGTTGGCAAGTTTTCCAAAGTGATCAAAATCAACAAAAAATGTTCCTTAACTAACCACAAAATTGCCCTGGCAACACACACTGTTCTAAGGCACCAACACACCTCTCGTGCCACCTCTCCTGCCCCTCCAACCTATTCGATATTTTCATGTTTCCTCAGACAACAGAGGTCTTTCTCTACTCCTATATCAGAAATTAAAGGATGCTGTCCTGTCATGCTGGCCAGTATGATTTTTGTGCTCCTTATCACTACTTTTTTTGTTGTTGTCATTATTGTTAATGAATGTGATTTCATATTTACATATGAAATTTAGCAAGCACTCAAATCAATTAGGGTGTACCCTTACCCTACAAAGAACAGAACAGGCGGCCCAGACTTGAAGACCTTTGTCAGGCTGAGTGTGCGCTTTAATGTGAGTGTATGTGCCTTGCCAGTCTCAGCAACTAGTAAACACACATACATCCGCCTATGCACAAAATCATCTAGAATCATTTTCATTATACGTTCAGGAACCGTTCCAGGAGAAAAAAGGAACATTCCTAATGAACAATAATCAAAGATCTTGCTGCCAAAAAAAGCGACATCTGCTCAGGCCAGACTGTGTAATTTATTCACTTACAGCATGGGAGCAGGTTCTGATGAATAAAACTATTTTTTTCTCTCTCCCTACTGAATTTTGATTACAACAATTGAAACACATTTTCATTTTTTCTTTTAATAAATTGTGGTCCCCTGCACTGGTCCTAGTGTCACATATTGAGCATGGAGAAGCAGACATTGAATCAAAGTAGTGATAAAATAAAATTAAAATAAAACCTATTGTACTGAATACATAGCTTATTGCCTATAAGTACAATGAATGAGAAATTACATAGTATACACACACACACATGCACACATACACATACACACACACATACAGTGCATTAAAATGCCAGATTTTTATGATGTTAAAAAAGGCCACAAAAGGTCTTCTTAGGTACAAACCTGTCATCAGTTAAAAAGACTCTGATGAACTCCACATAAAGTTCAGACGTCCTAGTTGGATTTTCCTGACATTTAATTTTACAGTTGCCTGCTACAGCAAAAGCCATGGCTTACAGATTGTACACAGGCAGGCAAACACACACACACACACACACACACACACACATACAGTTACAGCTTACTAAACAGCGAGTGATAATGGCCAAGCATTTCATAGAACTCAAAATGTGTATTTATGCACCTTTCAAATCCCTTTGATTGAATGTGTATGCAAGTCTGTTCGATGTTCTACCTAGGCAGCATTTTTTAATATTTGTCCCCTAGGTTGCACACATGCTCGGTGGATGGCAGAAAACAACATCTGTGACCCTGGTCCACTGTTAACACACAAGAGTAGCAGCACTCAGGTGACAGGTGGGTCAAGTAGAGGAGGTCGTATTTGCACACAAACTTCTTCAGCAGCTGTCAGCTACTGCTGTGCACCAGCAGTAGTTGAAGGAGCTATGAGGTGGGAAATTATATTTAAAAAAAAAAGGCCTGAAGAAAATGCAGTAAGTGGAAAGTCTTGATGGGAAAGGCATTATGGGGCTTTCCATTTGCACATTACGCAGCAAACACATTAGGATGAAAGGTAACAGATAACGGATGTTGCTCCGGCAAACACACAACCCCTTATCCTCGGACCAACGGTTATTCACAAAGCTAGCACATGGTAAAGCATTTTGGTAAAATGCCAGACACATAAAAGGGATCACCGTCAATATCTTGACTCAATTTGGAGTGACAGGGACATGCTTGACACAGCAAACCTCTGTGTGTGTTTGTGTGTGCGCAGTGCATATGATTGGCACTTCCCTGCCAAGTGTGTCACATTCAGCTATGATGTGCGGTGGCTGCAATGGCACCACTGTCCAGTGAAATCGAGAAAGGAACACCATGCCAGACAAAAATCTTCTGTTCACACTGGCCTGTGCTGGGAAGACCTGTAGTAAAACATCCGCTCATTTAAGAAAAAATCATATATGTTCTGAAATAATATCTGTTGAAACAGTTGCATTTCAAGATTCCTTTCAGCTCATTTCAAACTGCATCATCATCTGATCACTGTAGCATTCACACTGCACACCTTTCTGATTTGTTATGTAAATTGTAAATTTGTAAAAATCCAAAATTGGATTGTTCGTACTGCACAATTGATTGTCCGTGAGTGGTCACACACCATAAGATTTACATTTACAGCATTTATCAGACGCCCCTATCCAGAGCGACGTACAATCAGTAGTTACAGGGGACAGTCCCCCTGGAGACACTCAGGGTTAAGTGTCTTGCTCAGGGACACAATGGTAGTAAGTGGGGTTTGAACCTGGAGCCTTTTGGTTCATAGGTGAATGTGTTACCAACTTGGCTACTACCACCCCATATGATTGATCATCGGGTCTTCACAACAATGACAGTCACAAAAAGGTAGGAAATAAGTGACAGGATGTGACACAACAGCAGTTTTAAATAGCACAATCATCACAATTAAGCAGGGCCATCAACTGCTGCTTCATTAGATGACAGTGAATTCCAGCAAGCCTTTAAAACTGATATTACCTGATATTATCAGATTTTTTCATGTACACAAGGTTGCCAAAAACTCTACAATGTTCCCAAGAGCTACATTCAAATCTGTGTAAATCTTTGCTTTCTGAACCTGGAAGCACTGTTTACATGTCATCTATAATGATCACAGTGATAAAAAAGCTTTTGCATGAATACTACGAAATGGCGATTATCCTGTCTGAAATCCGTTAAGCGTTGCTGCCTTCCCGTCAATACATAGACACTGTTTAGCTGTGACAGGGAGTGCATTGTCTCCTCTCCTATAATCGACCAGAAACTGAAATTTGTCTGATTGGACCACAGTTCCAAAAGATGGCGCCTTAATGGCTTCAATTAGTCACCAGATCCACTTAACGGACATGCTGCTTGTGTATAACGTCGCTAATAGATCCCAGCTTGAATGTTGGGGGGTTTAATAGTGTGGCAATCCTGTTTCTCATCATGTGTATGTACACACGGTTAAGGGCAAAGTGTTTTATGGTTTTGTTAGTTACCTGATTGTTCATTGCTGCAACTAGTTCCATCACAGGGTTACTAGTATATACATCAATATGCATATTACTGAAGTTATTTTTCATCGCTTCAATTAGCATTGCATCCATCCCTCCATCCACGTCTGGTACCTCTCCAGCAGGGCACTTTGATGCGCTATGACCTCTCTCTACACCCCCACCAACCCCTACCCCACTGCAATATTTGGTATCTCACACTGTGAGGCTCACTGCCTGGGGCAAGGATCAGCACAGACAATAACCCAGCTCTGAGAACAAAGCAACGCAAGCGGGTCAACCACACAACGCTACAAAAACACACACACACACACCTATCCACACATGGAAACTGAATGATGACAGGCTTACCCACTGTCTGCCAGCCAGGAATGACTGAGCAGGCTTTCACAGGCTGGCTTTGCCCGCTCTTGTCTGAGCGATGCTCTTTAGCCGTCCCTATGTGCCCCTCCAGAGCAAAGCACTGCCGCCGGGTACCACTGCCATGGGATGTCTGGCACGGAGAGGCGCACGAGGGTCCAAAACTGTCCAAACTCTCCCTGCAGGGCAAACATTACCTGACAGGCACACAGCATTTCTTACACACAAACGTCACTTCTTATAAACAATTGCTTTGAAATATGTACGTTTGCCTGACTGAGCCTGCCTGCTCAGGTCCCAGCAGACTGCTCCATATATATCCTGGATTAAACAGAAACGAAGTCCTGGAGGACAATCCCGGAGAGTGACATATACTATAAATCCCTGCGAAAAACTGTCTGAAAACTGCCACGTGAAGCTTCCGCATTCGTGCCCAATAGAGCTAATTTAAACGTTCCTTTCAGCCGTGTGTCTTCATTTTAATTTGCGACCTTGGTGGTGTGTTTTACACATAAATCTAAAGTGAGTATGAAAAGTGAGAATTCATGAGAATTCATTTTTCACAGCTATATATTTCTCAGAAACTGAGAGGGGGGGATGTGAAATGGATTTAACGGCAATGAAAGACACTAATGGCCAAGCAAAATAGCAGTGTTTCTTAAAATAATACTTAACAAGCCTGATGATTTGATTTGAATTTATTAGCTGGTGTGAGGAGTAGGCTCGCCTATAATGAGACAAAATAACCATGAGGCCCATGGGAGGCAGACACACATACACACACACATTTTGGACACTACTGCGCTCAGGGTTAGGCATTCATTACATAATCACCTGATCATGATTGTTTCAGTTTTTGCACAACTCTTAGAATCTTATTAATTCTTCTAAAGTTTTGATTATATAATATGTAATATAATCATTTGACCAGTATTTGTTAAATGCCGTATTTTCTTCTATGAAACTGCGGGAGTGGAGAAACATGAGAAATTTAATTGCAAACAACACGGCTTCACTAAAAAGGACAGTGTAAAAACTTGGAAAGAGTGATCTGTCGAATTTGTTAAAGAAAGGTGTCAAAACCGGCACCAGCCCTCCAAATATTTTGAAAGTGAAAGTGAAGTGATTGTGAAACATAGCACATGGTGACACAACGAAATGTGTCCTCTGCTTTTAACCCAATCACCCTTGGTGAGCAGTGGGCAGCCATGACAGGCGCCCGGGAAGCAGTGTGTGGGGACGGTGCTTTGCTCAGTGGCACCTCAGCGACTCGGGAATCGAACAGGTAACCTTCTGATTATGGGTCCGCTTATCCACTAGGCCACCACTAGCCTCTAGGCCCCAATGCCAAACTTGGAGCGACCACTATAGACAATAATTAGCTTTATTAGGGCTTTCAGACGAGTGGATAAAAATGAGTTACACAGAAATGCCACCTCTCCTGAAATGGATGTGCCTGCGTTTCATTTTCTTCTCCTTCTTTTTTGACAAAAAGAGAGAGAGAGTCTGTGAGAGAGAGAGCCATGTACCAAGACTCATGTAATGAGACTAACGAGACTAGTGTAAGGAGTCTAACAGAACAACACAGTTGCCTGCAATAATGAAAAAAATCACTTTGCACAAAATCTTTGCGCTTTTTACTTTACTGCTCTTTTTTTTTTTTAAAGGTGTGCAAATTGTCACTCATTTGCACACCTTCACCCTACCAGTTACACATATTTTATGTTAAAGACATAAAAGTGTAATATTTGGTTATGTTTGCAATATTTGCATATCGGTTCATTGTATACTTGCAACATTTGCAATACTGTGGTCCGCAGCAGTCGCAAAAAGCATTTCACTGCACATCATACAGTGTATTACTATGTATGTGACAAATAAAATTTCAATTTGAATTTGAAAAATCAGCTTCTATAAATAATGGAATGTTATTGATGTTCATTTGTTCCAGGGTTCAATGTAAATAAATGTATTCTTCATGAGCTGCACGTGTATATAACGAAATTGTAATTTGGTCTGAAGAAATGAACAAAATGTAAAATGATTAGCTCGTGAAAATACTAATAATCTTGACAACCATATTCAGGGTGATACCAGGCTGCTTCCCACATACACATGTACATTTTGAGTGGACCTGGTGGAACACAATTACAAATAGTGTTACAAACTCTCTCTCACGCTCACACACACACACATAAACTCTCTCCCGGACATTACTGGCACCTGGAGGAGCGTCGTCCGTTCCCTGTCATCTCTTTTATTTGCACCCTCAGTGCAGGAGCCAGTGGAATGTTCTGTAATCTCTAAGGTACACAGGAATGTACACATTCCAAAAGCACTGTCCTGTGAATCCCACCTCCAGGGCACACATGCCGCGTGTTTTAACCACAGTGCTGGGTTGTGGTGGGTGGGGAGCGAGTGCAACAAAAACACAAACTGTTGCGGCACCTGCGAGAGAAGATAACCCCGAAGCACTGCGCTGAAAGCGGCATCAAGCCCAGCTCCAAACGCAGAGATGAATATTTCATAATATTCCACATTTTGTGGAAATTTGAAAAAAAAAAAAAAGGTCTTTGTACTCTTAAACATCTAAAGAATGTTAGTGTCTGTTGGGCTCCGGATGCAGCTGATATGCACAAAAAAGAAAAACACACACACACACAGACACACTTGCATTTCTAAATGAAGTCCAGGCCAGGTGCCTGTTGCTGTGGGGGTAGATCTACGGCTCTGGTGTGATAAACGAGGGCTCCAAACCTCTATCCGTGCCTCTATCTGTCTGGCACCTTCATCCAGGAGCCTGCAAACTCTGCCAGATCCCAGCTCGGATACCTCTGACAGTCTGGAATGCGTGTCTGCTCCCCTATAGGGATGGAATTCTTCCCCCTCTCTTTCTCTCTTACTCTCTCCCACTTTTCACAGAGGGCCTCCTTCTCCACGCCAAGGCTCGACAGAACGTTCGGGAGAGGATTGCTTTTACGGTATATACATAAGAGATAGATCAGCCATCCCCACCTCCGCTGTCAGCACCTAAATGCAAAGTAGCGCGTTGGCAGCTTCGGGCATAAGCCAGGAATATGAAAAGATGAATTATTCATTGACAACAACCAAAGAAATGTGATAAATGTATGACACACACATACACACACACACACACACACACACACACACAACCCTGTTCTGTACTGTGGATCTAGACTTACTTTTTGCACTGGTTGAACAAAAGTTATGTACACCAAATTTTTTGTCATTGCATTTAACAACACAGTTTTACAGGTTCACTTTTTCTTTTTTTTTTGCTGCTCTTAAAATAATAAAGGTTATCTTATCGCTTATCGCTTATGTGAAAGTGAAGTGAAACACTGCAGCACAGCACATGGTGCACACAGCAAAATGTGTCCTCTGCTTTTAACCATCACCCTTAGTGAGCAGTGGGCAGCCATGACAACAGTGGTCGGTGCTTCGCTCAGTGGCACCTCAGTGGCGGCTCGCACCGGTGCAACCTCAGATTTTTTCTTAGTCTCACCTTCGAGAAACACTTTCTTTGTTTTCTTTCCCTGTGTGTGTGTGTGTGTGTGTGTGTGTGTGTGCGTCTGTGTGTGTCTTCCAACCCATAGACTGCACTCTACAGGGTTAAACATTTAGCAGGTAAAACATTTAGCATTGCTGCACCGAGCATTTTTTTCCCCACTTTCTTTCCTACTTTCTTTCCCTGCGGTACCCTTGCATACACTGAAATGTCACTCACTGACCCCTCACTAAAGGTCATTTGCTGGCCATATAAAAAAAGACAAAGCGGGAAAAGAAGGCTCCACGTCTGGGTTCGATCTGGGCCACACATCTGCTTTCAATTTGCTCAATATACGCAGCCTTCAAACACTTCACAAAGACCAATAAATAAAGAGCCTGTTTATTATTTAAAGGAATCAGATTTATGCTGATACGACAGTTCACCGATATTATAATTCTGCTCACCGTTCATTGTTACTACATTATGTATAGGCTACATGGCATATTTCTCCATGAATGGCAAGGGGCTGCCGGCTCAGAGAATTTGACAAAAGGGGAAAGGCAAAAAATGTCAAAAAGAGAGAGAAGGAGAGCGAGAGAGAGCGAGAGCGAGAAGTCATCGCAGTGAAGCGGAAGATAAAGGCAGCCGTTATTTGGCAGGCGGCGGATGTTCAGTGCCCCGGTGGAGAACGTGCTCGATCAGGAGACCCCAGCAAAACGACATTCCACGGTCCTTTCCGGGATCATAGAGGTGAGACACGGTAATGACGCCAAGTGGTACTTAGCATTTCTAATGCCTAATCAAGCCTGTTTAGCCTAACAAGTTATTAACACTTCAAAGGTTGTTAAAACACCTATGATGTGTATTACAGGGGACCAGGTCCAATAACACTTACAATAAAAACCTACTAATGACTACTAATTACCCGCCTTGCTAAAAAAATGAATCAGGGGGGTTAGGGAAAGAATTTGGGGGAAGGGGGGTTATTGACATTCACCATGTAATGAGATGTCACATGCAACCGTTTATGCCAACAAATGGGGTGTCCCACGTTACAAAGTGGTATTGATTACCAAGGTTCTGAAACTCTTTTTCAAGGTGTTTTCTGAATCAATGAAATGTGTTAATTGGCTAGAAATTGCCTGAGCATTATCTGAGCACTCAAGGATTACAGAAACTCAAAATGAGACCAATTCCATGCTTTCTTTCTTAATAACAATGGCGCATTAATCACTGATACTCTTGAGATCCTCATTACATCATCGTCGGTTTTATGATAAACTACAAGAATGACATTATTCCCTCGTTTTCAGTGGGAGAAAAATATGGCATTCAAACATTCAACACACCGGCTCACCACACTAGCATTATGCAGCCCAAGATACTAATCAGATAATTAGGATATACTATAACAATATAAGACGCATTGCAATGCAATGCAATAAAAAACCAATACCTATTCCCCACAGATGCAGACGTCCCTTTCCATTAAATATAATTATCAGCCCTTATTGGGCCGCCGCTTTGAACTGGACAAAAATGAACTTATTAATGAAGAGACATTCGCTGTTTCAGTTTAAGCCCGATATACCACTATGGAAAAGAAAAAGACAAGAAATTGAATTGTTGATGAGAAAAGCAGTAAAAAAAATTCTTAAATTAGAAGTTAAATTATGCAAAAGATTTGTGGATGGCATTCTAAGAGGAATCTGCTACTTGTGCCACAGTTTAATCTTAGGAGACCTTTTTTGTGTTTGTTAAAACCAACCCCCTGTTTACCGCACTAAAACCGATATGTGGTGATTTACTAGGGGGTTCAGCATTATGAATTGCAGGACCCCTGTAACCATTGCTTATGTGCACTCGTCAGTTTGTCGATGCTGAGTTGACCTCCACATTGTACAGAAAAGAAGATTGGCCTTTCTTTTACACTTCATGCAACCTGTGCAGCACCTGAAATGAAGTTTCATTCTAATCTGTGGTAATGAATGGCAACCCCCACCCCCCACAAATACCTAAAGTAAATGCTACGCTGCTCTGTTTTAACGGGCCCCGGTTTGCCATCAGTCTGAGAGAAGGGGACACCTCTGACTGAAAACCCCGAGAGACGTTCTATCACGGCACACTTATTACTGAGCCCGGAGCTGTCAGCAAGCCCTCATAACCTACCTCACACACTCTCGCACACACACAAAGCGCCCTCTTTCTTCCAGCCTCTGTTGCACACATCTCACACCAGGACGTGTTTGGGCAGGGCGCAGCAATGCCGTGGCACGAGGCCCGCCCCTCAGAGATTCTCCGCGCCACCGGAGACTATCTGGCAGCGGGTGACGGCTGATGCGGCATAATGGTGGCGACGAGTCGGGGAGGGTGAAGGGGTCGGCGCTGCGCCGTCACAAAGGGGATTCAGACGTGGGCTGGAGGGGCTGCCTGCTTCCATACGGAGGACACTGTGTGACACAAGCGTCATGTTGTGACCTTCCCTGGCTGCATGTCCTCTTCTCCAGTCAGCAGCAAGACATGATCAAAATATAACAATGATGGTTAATGTTCTTTTTTTTTTAACAATAAAAGAGTTGCGTATACGGTGTACATTTTTACTTTATTACATTACATAATTGAACAAAAACGCTGTTATTAAAATGAACTACTTTAATAAACATTAGTTCACAAATACAATAAGTCTTTTTTTTTTTTTTACATTTTCACAAATCTGCTAATCTTGTCTACAAGCCGTTTCCCCGCTCAGCCTCCTGTGGAGGACGTATCTGCTCGTCTCCACTGCAGGACAGACACACCGAATCGTTTTAAGACAAGTGAGGTGTTTTGTTGGACGGCAGCACAATCGAACTGTCACCTCCGTCTCCCTACTAAGTGCTGCTAAGTGTCCTCCTTGAATCTATCAAAACATATGTGTCTGTGTGTTTTTTTATTCCGACATAAATAATTAATGTCCACTAACAACCATTTTGGGCCAGCTTTTATCTGCCGTATGATGAGGCCGCCGGGTATACGCACTCACATCCATTACCTGTTGTCTGGGTGTTTATCTGTTCGTCCGGAACCAGGTTCCTCTCGGTATGAATCAATGAGTCCGGCCCTGCGTGTGATTCCTGCCCCCACCCTCCCCGCGTGACCCTTCCTCAGAGAAGCACTTTACTCCTGTAGCTGCGGCCAAGCAAGACAGCTGTCCTACAGAATAATGTTCAGCTGAAGCTATGCAGACAGACACAAGTGTGTGTTTCGGTGAGATGGAGGGATGTCACGTGCTTCTTCACAGCATTTATCAGACGCCCTTCCACAGCGCCTTACAATCAGCAGTTACAGGGACAGTCCCACAGGAGACACTCAGGGTAGACTGACGTGCTGGGGGACACAATGGTAGAAGGTGGGGTTCGACCAACACACACCTAAACACACATGCATACATGTCGGACCAGACCCGCTATCATTTTCGTCTTTCTCGTCTTGTTAATAACATGATTTGCATGTGGCACTGGAAACGGGCTTCCCTGTACATCTGAAAATTCTGTCTGGTCTACTGAGAAAAGGGGGACATGAAAAATGAGACTAAATCAAGGCCAGTCAAATTAGCAGGTTTCATTCCATCAATGTTCATCTTTATTTCATGCTCCTGTGAATATTTCATCCCTGGTGGAGGACGGCATTAAGTATTAACTGGCTGCGTGGGCTCTGAGGCAGCCTCGCCAACTCGTCTCTTTCACCCCTCCCTTCCATCCCTCCATCCTCTGGAGTTTGGAAGAGATGCTGCACGAGAGGCTGTGGGGAGCTGCGAGAGGTGGGCTGGCGCTGCTAATCTGAAGGTGTGTGTGTGTGTGTGTCTAAGTGTGTTGGAGATTGATTGTGACAGCAGTGGGGGATGGGTTTCTCCTGAGATGCTTTGTTTGGGGCTAATAAGGGTGCATTCAATACACAGACCCATCTCTTACACACACACAAAGAACTCCACCCATCACCAAGGGTGTCTTAGCCCGCTTCTTAAACATTCAGACGTCCTACTCCCTTTCACTCTTCTTTTTTTTGGTATGTGTGTGTCTGTGTCTGTGTGTGTGTGTGTGTGTGTGTGTGTGTGTGTGGAGCCATCAGTTCAAAGCACTGTCTTCACTTCATTAACTGCCTGGCTGCAGACAGCTCCACAGAGGGACCTGTTGACCCGCGCACAAAACACACATGCCAAAGCTCCAGGGGACAAGGTCACTGTGTGAGTGTGTGTGTCTGGGAACGGTGTCTCCTAAAGAATAATTAAATGACATTTTCATTTAGAAACAGGGTTACAACAGTTACATAAATAATCAGAAGCGATAATAAAGTAGTCTAAACTTATTTTGGTCAATGTAGATGATTTTGTGGGTGTGATGTTGCTCAGTTGCGTTTCAAGGATGCAAAAGAGGCAATTACAGAAATGGGTGTATGACAAGTGTCTTAAAAAGCAGTACAAACAAGTAAACATTTTTTTATCAAACTATGCACACACACACACACACACAAACACACATAAACACATACACACAGTATAGACAGACAGGGAGGACCGATGTTCTTCACCCTCTGCTCTGCATTATTATCTCTCCCTTTTGTCTGGTTGCTCCTCTTCTGTTTCAGAGTCATTTATCAGCATGAGCGTGCGGCTCTAAAATAACTAACACACACACACACACACACACACGCATACATACACCCCAAACAGGAAATTGCCCATAATCCTCCTCAGCTTTAACACACATAGCTCAGACTATCCGGTCCTGAATGTGTGTGTGTGTGTGTGTGTGTGTGTGTGTATCTGTGTATATTTTACTGGAGCGAATACTCCACTTGAGCTCAATAAAACATTTATCTGTATATTCAACATATGCTGCTCACACCGCCACCTTATTCACACCTCCACACACACACATCAGGGTATAGGGGGTGAAATGGGCAAAACGTCTCAACATGAACACAGGTACATAAGAGACAGGGTTGCAAGTCCGGTCTTACCGAGAGCAGCGTAGACATGGGGTTTGAGTCGTTGTGTAAAATGACTTTCTGTATCACTGAGACAGAAATGCCGATGACAGGTGCATGGCAGTGTTGGGGGGCAGAGATAAAGGGGAGAGATCGACGGCAATGGAGCAACTACGGGACTCATAGGCGGCTGCCAGCTCCTGCTGCGAAGCCCCCCAGGAAAACACACATTTTTACTGTCAACCAGTGTGTGTGTGTGTGTGTGTGTGTGTCTCTCATTCGCTTTCAACCTCGCTCCGCATCCTAGCCTACTTCAGCACCACACCCCTCATACACTCTGTGACTTCATGCAAGTCAAATGTCATTACGTATTAAACAAAGCGCACAGCTCCACCCTGGAGTTGTGAGTGTTTGCAAGTGTGGGTGTATTTTAAATGCGCACGTGTGAGTGTGTTGCTGCATGTCAAATATCACCTCTAAGCATTTTGAGTGTATGTTGCCTGGGGGTATCATGGAGGATAATGAATAGATAGTTTCTACAGAAATTACCTGCATACTGCACAGGGGTGAGTAGCGCATGAGTCAGAACTCATTAATGCAGCTAAAGGCTCGCTCGCCCTGCCATCCTTCTCTCTCTCTCTCTGGTCTCTTTATTGTGTGTGATAACCTCACATTATCTCTGGTCCTGCTCTGAGCGTTTCATCATCACAATTGAGAAGGTCTCGCGTATCACATTTATTCACACAATCACACATCGGCGCTGGGGACGAGCCAGGAACCTACAGGGATTTAGAACACAACCCAGAGACATTGTGCATGCACACACACACACACATAGTAACATGACTAAATTTATGTATATACTACACACTATGAAATTTAATTTAATTGCCTGCACACACACATAGTGGCTTAGTACGCAAATCAAATGAGAAAAACCGACACTTCCTAGACAAGTCGTCCTCTTCCTTCTCAGCTACCCGAGATGAAAGTCCCGCACTCGAGCAGTGAAAGCGCAGCGATGTTCAGAGAGCCAGTCTGCTGGTCGGAGCGCAATTAACTCAGCCCCGCCTCTCCAAACCAAACTGCGTTGGTGTGGAAGGGACGAACACGGCGGATCAATACCCACCCCTCCCCCAACACATCTTCCGATAAGCCACTTGTTTAGATCCCAGCGCTGCTGCGGGGTGGCCATGACCGCGGACTGAACTGGCCTTGCAGACGCCGTATGAGGTCGTCCGTTCAAAGCCCCTTGAGCGCAGGCTCATCTGCGGGCTTTCGCGGCCTTAAAAGGGACCACGGCTGTGTAACCTGAGGTCCTTTCAAAATGAGTAAGGAAATAAAAATGAGCAGAGGAGAAATAAAAAGAAGCACAAAGGAGTCCATTCCATTGGGGAATGACAGAACACATACAACAAATTCCCAAAAGCCATTACTGCGGTCATGCATTGTCACGGATTGGTCCACCACTGCCAAAAACGATAGTGGCGCACTCTAAACCCATCTTGATAAGAGAGCGTTTCCTTTCAGCCTGGCCTTTTCCTGACTGGTTAAAGTAACCTTGTACAGCCCTTGAGCATGGGAACTCCAGCGGACAGACCGCTCTCATCTGTGCTGTCTTGATCAAACAGAAGACCAGATCTGCCAGTCTTGGCCTTGGTTTAAAAGGATGTGGAATGAGCGGCAAGCTGTATGCAGGAAGCCTAAAGGCTGTTTCGTGTCTGCTGCGCTTTTGAAACTCCTTTTTTAAAACTCCTGGTCATAACTAATGGAGAGTCCTTTGCAGAGACAGCCGCCGACCCCGCCCCCCAACGACACCGTTTCAGCACGTAGTAGAATATAGGAAACAAATATCTATAGATCGGTTACACCCGCCCCAGGCTGCAATCATAACCAACATCTCAGACCGGTACTCCGAGCCAGTTCGCACGCTGGTCTCTGCCACTCAGTAGTCGCTGGGAAGCAGCACTGGATCCGAACGCTCACCAGGTTTTACTTTACTTTGCAGACGCTTTATCCAAAGCGACTTACAGGAGGAAGACACCAGCAATTCTTGTTCGATTTCTATAGATTTGGAGTTTACAAAAACTAAGAGCCCTGATAAGGCCTAACTTGTCAGCAAAGAGCATGCTTGGAGACTGTTAAGTGCTAGACGAGGAAATAAAAAAAAAAAAAAATATATATATATATATATATATATATATATATATATATATATATATTTTTGTGTGTGTGTGCAGTGTGTCTGCATGTGAGTGTGTGTGTAAGTGTTAGATTTGTCTGAAATACTTTTTGAATAAGTGGGTTTTCAACTGCTTCTTAAAGGTGGTCGAATGGAGGAGGGCAGGTTGTTCCACCAGCCAGGGACAACATCCGAGAACAGAGTTGATTGGAATCGGAGACCCCGCGAAGAGGGAATTTTCAGTCTCATTTCATTTGCAGATCTGAGAGAGCGTGCAGGAGTGTAGCTAGGTAGTATTGTATTGATATAAGGTTTTCTATCCCCCCCTCCACGTGGAATCACGTGAGGGCTGACCAGACCAGTCCAAAACTACACAGCAGTATAACACACAGATCCTGCAGCATAAGTACACGACGCTAACAATGGTCTCCACGCCTCAAACATGAAGCTTTTGGCACGCCGAGCCTTCCTCGCACTCAGCGTGCCCTGGATGCCGATCTCAGTCGATGCTCAGTGCTTCTTGGGACGGTTCTGCCAGCATTAGCCGCGGTGAGGTCCACGTGCCGCCGCTCCTCCCTTAAAAGCCCGTTTTCAGTCACATCCATCTTATTGGTTTGTTCCAGAGGAGGAAGAACAATGAGGCGTGCGTGCCACTGCACTTTTCTTGGAGATTGATGAATGAGTCCTTTAAAAGAGCGGACTGAAGGAACTCTCCTCTGTCTGGCGAGCTCTGTCTACACATGGTTCACGACCTACATGCTCCTCACGCTTGCTTGTTTCCACACAAACACACACAATTCTTTTTATATCTTTGAGAGGACATTGAGAGGGTAAAAGTACACGCACACTACCTATCAGGGGTTTAGAGGTTTAAAATAATATAAAATTGTTCAGAAACGCCCTTCAGTTACACGGATTAAAGAAGCAACAACACTGGCCTTCTTCAGACTAGGCGGGTATCTGGTGCATCAGCAAATACATTCTCTATTCAAACTCTTTTCATGGTTTTTTTTCATGGAAAACAAGCATAATTCTGAGTAAAACTCAAACTTTGAACAATGGGGAATGTGAAACTTTGTGTGCTTTGTAGCAAGGACATTCACAATAGAAAACACACAAACATATACACTGAGTAATAAACCAGCCAGATACTGTGAGCACTCTTTTTTTAATATTTCCATTTTAAACTTCACCAAGGTCTTAATTCTCAATAGCGCATCAGCTTGGTCACCACGGTCGTTCATCAGTTCTTCACAGTTTCAGACACATAGACAAAAGACACCCAGACAAGGACACAGACAAGAACATGAGCACCAGACACCGACAGAGACGAGGACAGCGGGTCTTACCTGTGTAACATGATGATGGCGAGGAGGACATTTGGCACGTGTCAGCATGGAGGAAAACAGAGAGAAAAAGAACAAAATTAGTTTTTTTTTATTTATATAAACCCTGTCATTTTAGCAGGGCCCAAGTAGGACTTGATCTGGGGTTGAAGGTGAGACGGTTTCCATGCAGAAAGAAAGAAAGAAACTGCATGGCTGCGAGCTTGCTTCGGAGAGGGAGAAAGGAAGTCAGTAAAAAGACAAGTGAAAGTAAGTCAGGCTGCTGCGTTTTCTGCCAACAGCTGTAATCTGCACCTGTCAGATGGTGTTCTGCTGCCAGACACCCACCCAGGTCTCTAAGCCTTCCACCACCACGGCACAAACCCCAATCAAACCACCCTCCAGCCACCCAGATCCACCCTCGGGCCCTCAGACCCCACTCTCTCTCTAGCCTGGCGGTGAAGGAAGTTCAAATCCCAAACCGCCAAGGTGCCACCGAGGTGCCGCCGAGCAAGGTACCGTCCCCACACACTGCTCCCCGGGTGCCTTTCATGGCTGCCCACTGCTCACCGAGAGTGACGGGTTAAATGTAGAGGACACACAAAGCACTGACAAAAAAATCACTTTTCTTTCAGACATTAAGGGTGCACCGTTCATCAAATGAAACCGATTCTGGCAATTTTAAACAAGAAGTGAAGGGGGGGGGGGGGTGTAGGTATGTATGTGCAGAGGCAGGGAAGAATTCAAACATGATCCCTGCTGTCCTGTAGAGTTTAATATATAAAAACACATGCACAAAAATAGAACGCCTCTGTAAATGTTAAAACTGTTTCATTTCTTAAGGGCACCAGAGTCATAAAACTCCACAGGTTGAGTACAGATATCCACTCATTTTTAAGGTTATACTATTTTAAGAAAAGACTGATGGACTTTTAAAAAAAAAAAAAAATTCTGAAAATATCGTGATCCCATTCAATCCTATGTTTTATATTAAAACTGTGAAGGATTCTGTTTTTGTCACAGACGTAATTTTCTTAATTTGTCTTATTGGCTTCTGTATCCATTTGTGTTTTGTTTCCTTTGCCAGGACTCACTTGGAAAAGACTGTGGGAGACATTTCAGAGATTCTATCCTAGACGTAGCACATGAGTCAGATTCACAGGTTCGCGAATGAGATGGCTTGAGGTTTTCTATCTCCATGTTTGGTTTTTTAGTGGTCCCCCCTGACAGCCCACCAAGAAGGTGTTCTATGGGCAAACAAGATAGATGGAAACCGAGGAGAAAGTATTCAGACCTTTTTAAATTTTCAACCATTTGTAGAGTTGTAGCCTTATGCTAAAATTATGTACATTTCTTTTTTGTACCTCGTCAATCTATACTCTGTATCCCAAAATGGTAGCACAAGCTAAGTCTAATTTGGCCATTAATGGACATTAATGGACATCCTGTGTTGTTTTGGCTGTGAGCTCATTGTCCTGTTGGAAGGTGAACCTTCCACAAGTTTTCATCCAGGATATCTCGGTATCTCGGATCTTCAATTTAACTATGACCAGTGCCCAGTCACTGCAGCTGAAATGGACCCTACCTCACCAAGGCACTTCTCCCCTGATTGCTCAGTCGGTCCAGGCTGCTCAGTCCTGGTTGTACCAAACTACTTCCATGTAAGGATTATGGAGGCCACTGTGCTCTTGGGAACATTAACTTCAGTGGATTTTTGCCTTTCCACAATCCTGCCTCTGAGCTCTTCAGGCAGCTCCTTCGACCTCATGGCTTAGTTTGTGCTCTGATATGTAGTGTGAGCTGTGAAGCATTTTTATAAATAGATGTGCTCCTTTCCAAATCAAGTCTTCATCAATTTCATTAAACACAGTTGGACTCCAATCAAGGCACAGAACCATCTCAAGGATGATGAAGAGAAATGGAAAAATGTCAGAGTCATAGCCAAGGTCTGAAAACTTACATCCATGTGATATTTCTGGTTTTCTTTTGAAAAAAAAAATTGCAAACGATTCTAGTATTCTGCGTTTGTGCTGTCATTATGGGGCAGTGAGTGTAGATTCATGAGGAACAAAATGTATTTACATATATAAAGGCTACAGCCTGACATAAGGATGCAAATTATAAGAGTCTGAATACATTCTGAATGCACTGTAGTCTCTCCTTGCCAAGATACAGATAGCTAAAACGCAGCCCTTTTCCCTTTCTCTCAGTTTATTTCTATAAATCCAGAAGACATAGTAAACTCAATCATAGGGTCTTTCACTCATAGGGTCTTTCACAACAACACAAAATAGGGCCCTGTGAATATAAGCTAGTTAAATAAAGATAAATAAAAAGAAGTAGTCAGACTATTCCCTACATGGATTAGGTTGGATTGATCTCTGTTGATCGATGAAGATTGAAATATGCACTCTTGGTCAAGGCAGTGTGATGTGATCTCACCCCGAGTCTTTGAAAGTGCAAAATAACACTAACAGCCGCACTGGAAAAACAAGCGTTCTCTCAAAACATTCAGCTCCTGCTAACCCCTGTAGAGCGCAGGCAAGCATCACACACACACACACACACACACACACACAGAGAGAGAAAGGAACATCTGAAGTTAACCACATCAGAAAACCAAAGAGAAACGAAGAACAAAGGGGGGAAAGAAATCATGTGAAATAGAACCTTGCAAAGCGCATACATCTGTGGGAACCTCACCTCTTCACAAACATCATTACACTCCAAAAGTCTGGGATAATTCCTCATCAGAAAGGCTGTGACCTTCTGGCTTCCTTTGATGCTGTAGTCGGAAAGCTCAACTTACGCAGATGGAGAGATGAACAATCTGATAGGGTGCGAGGTCCACAGCGCCTTAAAGCCGACCCTGCGTAGCCAGCTAGGTATTCCGACCATCAAAACGAGAAAGAAAAGGTCCCAAACCAATCTGAATTTAACTGTGATCACACCTGACACCACCGTTGGATTTATTCACTTTCAATTCCGAAAAATGACCAAACCATCTTTCTTAATTAACACTTGTTTTATAACACAGCCAGACACACGACTTCTGTACAAAGTTACAGATAAAGACCAAAATCTATCCATGAATGCAGTATGATATTTGCTGCACTTTTCACAGCCACCAAATTGCAAATGAATTCCTTCAGTCTCCTCTCTGAATATCACAGCCTTTGCTATTTTGTCAAATTATTGTTACTATTAACCATTTATTACAGGCTGGCGGTAATGTCTGTGTGCAGGAAAGCTGCAATCAAGCTGATTTCTTTTATTCAGCCTGGAGCCGCAGCGCAGGAGAAGGGGGCTAACAAGCTCAGTCCATGCCAGTGGGCCGTGGGTGGGCCAATCAGAACCCGCGTCTGGCTTCAGAGCTGTAATTTCAGCCTGTTTGCATGCTAATACCTTCCCGTCTCCAAGGTGTGAAATTCGCACGTTTGGGCACGGGGCTGTACCATGGCTCAATGTAATTATGTGGTCGTGTCGGGCAGAATGACCCCACAAACGTTCTTCCCAGGCGAAACTGCACAATGGGACAGCAGGAGCGGCTAATGAAGGGGCGAGGGGCCTGAAAAGGTTAAAGCATATGTGAGCAATGCAGAGTTACTGCTGGAAGGTTGAGTAAAAAAGGAGACGCTGCAGTAAAAAAAAAAAAAAAAAAAAACTTATAACATTTACAGCATTTATCAGACGCCCTTATCCAGAGCGACTTACAATCAGTGCATAGGGTCTTTCACAACAACACAAAATAGGGCCCTGTGAATATAAGCAGTGAGCTCTACTGTCACCCATGAGAATCCAACATTAGTGGTCTTCACCTTTGACCTGAATATCTATTTCAATATCAGCCTAACACATATTGTAAGGCCAAAAGCAAGAAGAAAAAAACCCACCTATGTCTATTCTGACCGTTTGACGGCAAAAAAAACTCTGTACCCACATGAAACAGGAAAAGGTTGTTCAACCGTGGGCACATGGCAAGAAAAGGAGCAACGTGCCATTTTTTCATGCTTCTGTCATGATCTGGTCCAGAAGGGGTTACTCCAGGTCCGGAGTTTCATGTTCGCCTGGGTAATGTTTCCTGATCAAGTTCACCTGTGTCTGATTGTATAAAGCTGCCCTGTTTGTGTCTGTTCACCATCGGGTCATTGTTACTTGTTAGTTGTTACTGGATGTCCTCCCTGTCCTGTTTTTCATGTATTAAACCCCTGTTTCGTGACGGTGTGCGTGTGCGTCCTTCTTCATCGTTATGTCCAGCCATTATTCCAGATCACCTGCCTCACCATGTCAAACCAGCATGACAGCTTCAAAGTGACCAAAGGCCCATGCAAACAGCAAAGTGCACACTGCATTATGGGATCGCGTTCGGCAAAGCATCATGGGATCTGTAGATTGTGTGTTATCGGCACGTCATATCGCCAGGCCATAATAATATATCTATATAAAATGTTTGACACCTGTGCTAAGGAATGTTGAAGGGTGGTTGTACCCTAGTGGGTAACACACTCACCTATGAACCAAATGACCACAATGAGTCACAGTCTCAAACCCCACTTACTACCATTGTGTCATTGAGCAAGACACTGAACCCCAAATGTCTCCAGGGGGACTGTCCCTGCAACTTGCTCTAGAAATTGCATTGATTGATAAATGCTGCAAATGTAAATAAAAGTCCAGGTTGAACATGTTCTTTATATACAATGTTCATACCACATGCAGGAACAATTTTCAAAACCCGGTTTATCAAAATGGGCAATTAAAAACAGAGCACTTCTGAATGACGCTTTCCAAATTTCACTGACAATCGGGGTTTGGCCTTCACATCAATGCTTCAAATTCTTCCATAAAACATAAGGGGATTCCCACCCCTACGTACATCCAGTAAACGTAATTCCATTCTAACAAATTTGAAATGTCCTGAGCTGAATTTCAGTAATACTTCAGGAGAGAGAATCCGAGGGAAACCTCAAGTGTAATTCATTGGTGACAGCAAGCCATGTGAAAGGGGCGTTTAAGAGACAGAGTCGAGGAAAAAAGATCTAACACTATGGCGGCACAAGTCAAAGCATGTCAGGGCTGCGAGGGAGGAAAACAAACAAGGGCTGCGATGTGAAAATGGCCTGCGAGCTGTTCCACGGAGTCTGACGAGAGCCACGGCCAGACCGCCCGTCAGGAACTGTTATTGATATCTCCCAGTCATAACTCCCAATTCTGCTGATGGCTCCTGAGCACCGCGGAGGCAGAACCGCAGGAGGAACCGCCTGCCGTACCTGATGGTTGCGTCTGAGCGCCGCCGGAAACTCATCTCCTCTACGGCAAGGGATTAGCGCTGGCTTACTCCCGAAATAAGATCAGCCGAGCCGGCGGCTCTGAAGAGTGAGCCGTTCCAAGGTTGCGGCCATGCTGATCCAGCTAATTTCACCGGATGGCCCCGCGGATGAGTGCCCTGGGCTGCCGGGATATCTGTTGTTACTCTATAACAGGCCGGAGGGAGATTTGGGGCCCTCGGGGAGGGATTCGCGCCGACACTGTCAGGACCGACCTGGCTCCACCGGGGTTGAGTCCATGATAAGTCGAGTCTAGCCCTGCTGCCCCCTGGAGAACGGCAACAGGTTCGGCAGCGCCGCGTGCGATGCCGCGTGCGCCGGCTCCGGGGATTAACTTGACTTCGCCAACACTGATAGCGCTTGATTACGCCCTCAGCCAAAAACTGGTACCGGACACAAGATCACGTCCATCTGTTTCCAGACGTGATGGCGATAAGGTGCGTGCGCGGCATTATCCATTAATAGGATTTCAGGCCAAACACCGCAATCGGCAGCAGGCAGGTAAAAGGTCCTCGGGAGGCGCTCCACTGAGAGACGGTATGCTCCATGCGCAAGCCGCACACGCACGCCGAAAAGAGCAGGGTCCATGCCGCAGTAATGGGATTGGAGGGGGATAATCTGGGACGTGAGCCGCCACGAGTAGCGCGGTGCAGATACGGTAAAGGCCCGGACTAAATCCGCAGATCAGCGCGGCTAATGCCGGCGACTGCTGCCAGCCAGCGGCCGGAAACATCTGCCCAATTAATACACGCAGGGCGCGGCCGTCTACGCTCGATTTACGAGATGCACGAATGAACCGGCGGCGCGCTTGATTAATTCGCAGCGAGGGTTACATGCGACATCTTCTCGTTCCGTGTCATTTGTCAAACGCAGTGAAGTCCATCTCTCAATTACATGGATGCCATTCAAACGACGGCGCTCCGGAGTGAAGCCTGAGCGCCCAAACCGACACATCATCACAAGGATGGCAGAGGCCGTATCCAATCCACGTTATTTCTCCATGAGAACTTCCTAATGACATTCATTCCAGAGCACAGGGCGAAAAGACGAAAAGAACTCCGGGCAACACGGCAAAATAGCACATAGTACAATGTGGTGTGTGGTTCAGTTCTCATTTATCATGATAAATGTTGGAAAGACATTTGGGGTGCTAGATCAGAGTTGACAACACTAGAACAAGAAAACAGGGAGGAATCTAGAGTCCATATGATAAACTCAGTACTTCTTCAGAGCTCCTGTGGAGAAGGTTCTAGCATGCCAGAACAACACAGGAGCTTAGCTGACTGACCTATTCCGGAATGTTCCAGAAAGGCCATTAGGCAGGGGAAGGTCATAGATGGAAAAAGATGAGTTGCAGGGAAGGTCAAGAAGCTCACGCCAGTGTCCAAGTGCCGAGGGAACAAGCTGCAGAAGATTAATGGTTATGGGATGATTTCAGGAGTTGCTCTTATATCACACTAATGAGAATTCTGAGATCCACTGACGCCATTACTCCACCTATGGCCTACCAAACTGCCTTCGTGGAGTATGTCTGACCACCGGGTGTATATACCAACCAGTCACATTTATTAGACACCTACCCTTGTAAGTTTTCAATTATACTTTGTATAATTTTTCACTTAATTTTATCTTCTAGCCCCTCTAACATAAGAGTATTGTTCATTTGTAAACCACGCGTGTTGCTAATACCCTTCCACCAACACAAAGCCTTCAGAATCACATTAATAACTATATACTCTACCATTCAAATGTTTATTATGGTTTATTTAAACATCCATGTTTTTATTTAGGAAAAGTTTGAACTCTTTTGAGTTGGCAATGGTTATGATTAAATCGATAAAAATTGAATTTCATAATCGATTTGTTGTGTTGCGTAGGTAGGGAAATGGGCGGAGGTAGAGCAAAGATACAAGGCCTTACGGGCCATAATTCGGCTGCATTTTAACGTGCGGTTTTACCATAAAAAAAAAAAATGCACGTTTTTATGAAAAAAGCGCTGCTTTGAACGCCTGTTGCCTGACGCCCCCAGTGGAAGCAAGCGGCAAGCAGTGGTCTCTGCACACGCTCACCACTGCCACGCGTTACGTGGGCTTTTTTAACACGCGCTAAAACAGACGCCGGATCGTGACGCCGGATCCACAGCGCCTGGTCTGTCCGCCCAGTTCTTCTCCCACGACAAAACCGCGAGCTCGTCAGCCCACATGACAACACTACGGCGAGCTGGAGAGGACAGGTGAGGTGAGGGGCCTGTACTTCGCATTTCGCAGCTCTCTCCAAACGATTTGCCAACGCATAATGAACTGTGTGGCTGTTTGAAAGAGGATCTTAATTTGCATGCTTACGGTCCAGTTAAAGCTGAGACATTCTAGAAAAATCTTTAGCACCCTCACTAATGTCCACTACATCCCTGCCACATCAACACTGTTTTTTTTGCAGCAGGCAACATAGCCTCAAAATATTGTTAAATTTTCTGATTTGTAGTATTCTTAATTTTTTTATAAATTGATTTATTGTTCGGGCAGCTCAGGTGGCACTTTATTTGAAAAAATGGCAGATGTAAAGCATACATGTGTTTTTTGTTTATATTAATCGATTATTAACTACTTTGAACCATCCTCAATAAGGTATTGTTCACCCAGTTGCGATATAATTAAAATATCATATATAAGATATTTTTCTCAGGGACGTCTTCTCCGGGGCATCGTGAGCCTCTCCACACACCTTGTAACTGTGTGTTGGATGAGCTCATTGCCAAGTTCACATGGAGTTCACATTAGAACCATGTGAAAGGTCAGACTTCGTATAGAAGCTCAGAGGCCCACAACTATCCCAATACCAGATTCACTTTTCAGCTAAACTAAGACAATTGAAAAATATTTTCTAATCATCAGTGAACCTTTTATAGTGCAGACGTGCATTATTGAAAAGCATTCCACTGAAAGGCAAGACAATTTTCAGTTGATAATGGGTGTCTACCGATTTATATTTATACAGATATTCAATACTGCAACAGCCATGTCCAGCTATCATAATCATTTACAACATTAACAATGTCTGGACAAGATTCCTGATCAATCTGATGTCATTAAAAAAATTTACAAAACAAATTTTAAAAAATCTATTTTTAGAGAATGGCACCCAAATTTACACGAGGGAAAATAATTCTCCCCGTCTGGTACTATACTTTTCCCTCCAAAAAACTAGAGCAAGAAAAAAAAAAAAAAAAAAAACCTGAATGACTCATATTGTTTATGACCAATATTTTCCCCAGCCTTCCAATTAAAAGTGAATCCATTGAACAAAGATAAAGCGTAATTACATTTTTTCACACCAGCGCTGGTTAGTTTACATGCAGCGCGGATCGTGTTTGATTCCACCGTTTCCTTTGAACTCCAGAAATCCACAAGCCACCGCAGAAGGCCCAGTCGTCTGCACCGAATCCCGCATTCAAGCGGTTCAAACGGCCGAAGAGGCTCATTCGGGCGAGAGCCTTCCTCCATGTGCTTGTGTAGATGAGGCCAGGCACACAGTGGAGGCAGACGTGTGAAAAAAAAAAAAAAAAAAAAAAAAAGATAATCTGGCCGGCTGACCCTGGAACGCGGGAAGCTCATTAAAAACAGAAAAATAGAAACTACTTATTTTTTCGAAAATCCTTTTGTTGCTTTCCAGATAGCGTTCCCCCTGGTGGACGGCAGCTTTCAGAAGCCGCGCCAGAACTCTGATACTCAGGCGAGCCGACAGATGGGGAGAGAGGAAGAGCGAGTGTGTTGGGGCGGTGAGGTGAGGTGGGGTGTGGGGGAGAGAAAGTGTACAAGACAAAGACAGGCAGACAGACAGGGGGATCGAGAAAGAGAGAGAGAGAGAGAATGGCTGAAAATAACAGGTTGAACCCGCAGAAGAGCGAGACCACACACAGCAGGAAGCTGTAAAGACGGGAAAAAAAAGTCCTCCTGGCTGTCGGTGGTTGAACTCGGCATACGCCTTGGGTCCGTCGTTATCCCCCTAACCGCTGAGTGAAGCGACAAGTTGGATTTTAGTGTGAAAAGATGTCGGCTGGAGATGATCTCACGCAGGAGACGATGGTCCTGGCTTAACAGAGTTTACACTAGCAGTCAGTGAGTAGTTCCAGACTGGTGTCCTGGTATCCAGTATCTAGGCATCTCTGCAACTTAAAATGGAAGAAAAGGAAGAAAAAAAAGCTACGCGAAAATGATCAAAACTGGCACTCAAACACAAGGGGCTCTCAGATATTTTTTTTTTTTTAGTCGTGTTTGCAAGTCAATTAACAAGTCTGTCCCTGGGCTTTCTGACGGGCCCGAAATCTTCACACGCTGGTCCCACTTGGCATGAAAACGAAGTCCCAATCTCACACTTAAACAGATCCAAATCTCAATTCACACACATACACTTATCAGCATCACAGAGTGGGTAGGAAAATGCGAGAAAGAGAAGGGAGAGCGAGAGAGCAAGTGAAAGAAAGAGAGAAGGAGAGGCAGAGAACCGAAATTAATTCAAACAAATGTGCCCAAGTTGGAATCATGGATTCGTGGCATGCTCCTGTCACCGCAATCATTCAGTGTTAAGTATTTTTTTATTCTTGATGTTAAAAAAATTACATTTGTTTTCATCGAAAAAGCCTTCTAGTCTTCGTTCATGCAAATAGTGACTTGCATTATCAAGAATCAATAGAATAACTCAGGCTCCAGTTCAATGGGATCCTTCTGAATCCTCATTAAACTATGCAGGAAGAGGTGCGCTGTAATTGTTTTCATTTATTAATGTCATGATCTGGTCCGGGAGGTGGAACAACCGGTCCAGGATTTTCCTGATTATCCTCACCGGTGTATGATTGTATAAAGCTGCCCTGTTCATCTCTGTTCGCTGTCGGGTCGTTGGTACGTGATGTTTTCTCGTGTTATTCTGTTAAACCCCTGTTTCGTGATGTTGTGCGCATGCGTCCTTGTTCCTCGCCATGTCGAGCCATCGTGACAATTAAACAGTACATTTCTTCCCTGTAAACACTGCCAAATACAGTAAAGTACAGTAACAACCCATAACCTCACTTATTATGAAGCAGGGAGAGGGTCAGGTGGGGGGGAAATGAAGGCCAATCAGGGTGCGAGGGTACCAGCGCACCTCCATCTCCACAGATAGCATCTCCCATTCCCAGCAGACAGGCCGGCAGTTAGTGCCTTTTGGGGGGTGGTGGTGGTGGGGGGGGTGTTGGCGAGCAGGATATCAAAATGACCATCTACACTCTCTGCATCAGCACAGCAGGCACAGAGTCCAGGAGGGACAGAGGAGGAGAGAAAGCTGACAGATCTGTTAGTATTTTCAGGTTATGTGAGAATGTGTGTGAAACAGAGATTTGTGTGAGCATCACAAAGGCTGTAACACTGCATATATGTGTGTGTGTGTGTGTGTGTGTGTGTGTTTTAGTGAGATAGAGAAAAAAGAGAGCAAACATGTATAAGCAAATGCATTAGAGAGATTTGTGTGTGCATTAAAGTGATACCTATTTGTGTGTGTGTGTGTGTGTGTGTGTGTATGATGTCACATTACCCTGAACAACACCAGGCCAACTCGAACCTCAACCCTATCTAATGCTTGAACAGAGTCAGCCAAGTGGAATATTAAAAGAATGTTTCCTTGACATAAAGCAAGCAGTTACTGAGTGTGAATCATCATCTCCATTATCACACATCGTTGGTGCTGAAAAGTTCTTGTCGACTGTACTTGCAATCAAAACCAGGTTTTTTTAATGTCATTAAAACTGACAAATATTTTAATTCCATTTTCCACTGGTGCAAGCAGTGTAATTCTATGTTAATTGCATAAACAACCACATCATTAATTCTGCACTTGATTCATAGATGAGACTCTCGATTGATTTTAGCGATAATCAATATCTTGCATGTGGACAATATTGGCCTAGATCTAATCAAATCTACAGCTCCTGTGCTTTTAACCCTTCGGGACGCTATTTCAGAGCTGTCGCTAAGCGCCGCACTACTAATCATGGGGTTTGATCACTAGTGAAGTATTGGCAGAATGAGGAAGTTGCATGCGTGAGAGCTATCAATCATCGGGCTTCTGGAGTTCAAATGGCTGTCATAAGGAGGGACACACCACGCTTTTCAAATCTAGAAATCATCATATCTACCCTCCAGGAAGTCTTTCCGCTCAGCGGATGGACGGGAATCGGGCTGCGGGCGTCACATTGTGCCCGGACAAGAACTCGGTAGGGCACCCGGAACCGATTAGCCTGTTTTCCCACAGCAAGCGCCGCGGGCCGCGCCGATCCCTCTGCCGCCGCCCGCCAAGTGTCTTTTCAGCCGCTCCGAGAGGCAGACGTGCAGGGCTATGCGGCTGGAAGCGCGCCCAGTCCAGGCCCACCGCCTGCCGGTCTGAGCCTGTCTGAAAGCTGTGGTAGCGACTGTCATGGCAACCCCGCTTTTATCACCGGTGCCATTTAAAGTTTCGAACGTGCCGAAAGCGTCGGTTCAAATCCCAGCCTGCGGCCAACGCTCCGAGCCACTGATAATAACTGCCACTTCCTGCGGGAGCTATCACTTAATCACACGCGTGCTCGCAGGAAGCTTCGTCCACGGTCCTGGTCCAAGAGAGTAGCACATGCAAAGCGCAACAGATGGCGAGGTCACCAGCTGACTTTTACTTTTACTGTGAAAAAAAACAACCAACACCACAGGACTGATTCCAATCCGCCATGCACAAATCCGCCAGCGGAGCTGCGCTCCACTCTCAGTCTGCACCCAGATAATGAGCACTTGCATCCCACCACCAGGACATGAGGCTGCACCTCCAAACGAACAGAAAACACTGACGAAATATTGACCGTACTAAACATATGTCAATACTTTTGGGATCAATGGCAACCTTTTTACTGACTTTTGCGAATTGTTGTGTGTGTGGTCAGCCTGGAGTAAGGTATCACATGAATAAATTCTGTTGCACATTGAACGAAATTCAACATGCACTGCAGTTTATGACGGGAACAAGTCTGTTGAATTAAATAGTCCTCCCGTCTAACCGACCAGTCCACACTTTTCACCCCTCATTCCTCCTGTCGCCATTATCTCCCGCCGGAATGGGGCTCCCGGTCCCGGCCGCCTGCCCTTTAATCAATTAGGGAGACTTAGCAGCGGCCTGGGGCAGCGTGAGGGCAGATGAACCCGTCACCTCTGGCCGTGTGCAGCCTGGGAACACAAAAGGCAGCTCGCTGCCTTCATTCCTGGCTGAGACGCATTCCTAAAGGTCCAGTCCCAGGAACATTCTCTCCCTCGCTCCCTCTGACCTCCTCTGTCTTTCCTCAGTATCTTCACAGTTTATTTGGCTTGGCGCAGACGAAGCAGCAGGCCTGTTTTTTTTTTTTAATTATTTTATTATTTTCATTGTGCTGTTGACGAGAAAAAAGAAATCCCTGCTAATAAGTCTAGATATTAAAGCAAAATGCCTCTATGTAGATGTGAGAGGAAAGTCCATCTGCAGAACATCAGACACTCTAGCGTGTTCAGCTGAGACATTTCCTTCCCCCGTTCATTTTCTTTATTCGTTCGACTTGATCTGATGCAACAGGAGAACAGAAAAAAAAAGCACAAGGGCTGAGACAGAGATCCAAGTGTCAAAATGAACCTTTCACTCGTAACAAAAAAAACCCTGCAGATCTTGGTGTCCTCATGGTTGGCTGAGGCAATCAAGAACAAAAAGGAAAAACTGCACCACAAAAACCCTCAATGCAGAGAGTGGAGGGCTGAAACCAAAGGCCATTGAGTTACGGTCCTTGAGCCACTTCCCCTCACCCACAGAGAGGGATAAAAACGTTGTCTTTGCAGAGCTGTCATTAATCTCGTTCCTACAATGGGCTGGATGTTGGACTTCATTCGACCATTCTTCAACAGCACTAAATGATTTACTATAGTAGGAACAAAAACATGCAACATATGCTACATGAGTAACGTGATTTTTGGACTGGTGTAAACTCACCTAGAGGACATGCAGAGCAAAGGTTTCTTCCAAGGATTCTGATTCTATGAATCCTTAACTCGTATAGCAATACCTGTTCTGTTCGTACGGACTGAAACTCACAACAAGTAAAACAGCAAATGCGAAAGAGGAATAAGCACATTTAGGATTAAAGCATAAATCCTTACAAGCCAAACCTTGAAATGTAACAATGGTATGAATCATGGTAACAAGGTCAACAAGTGAAAATCACAGCTCCTTTAAAGCCTAGTTCCTATTGGGCAAGGACCTCTAACCTTTTTTTCTTCATAACTGATCGTTATACATCCACTGTCAATCATCCATTTTTTAAATCCCATATCTCCAACAGGGTTTGCATATCTCCAGAACTCTGTTTTGGAGACCAAACACTCCAGTCTGGGGTGAAAGGTCACAATGATAACAACAAACTCTTTCAAAACTTTGTAGTGTGTAAACTGTATAGCAATCGGACAGCTTTGAAAGTCATGTAGCCAAAAGGTGGAGCTTGTGGTAGGGGGTGTAGTGTGGACATTCTGCAATGTTAAAGAGAAGTGAAAGTAAAAGCACAATGATTGTTGCAGCAGTCAGTCAGGTAGATGAGCTGCAAAGTCATGAAATGCATCTGCTGCATTTGATTGTCAGGACATCTGCATCTGAACATGTGATTTTTCCAATATGCACAAAGGACCAGAATCAACATTTTGTGGAAAATGGTCAGGAAAGAAGAGCAACGATAACAGCATCTCCTCTGAACTCGGCCTGTTCAGAAGAACCCCCTCCGCCACCACATACACTTTCACTACATAAACAAAAACAAAAATGCCATCTGTTTTTATGAAAAGAGAAGTAAGTTATGCAAAAAAAAAAACAGAGCATCTTCTGATCGCCAGAATCTCAGACTTTTATCTTTGAAGTTGTCTGCACAGCCGTGTGCGGGAAGGACAGATTGAAGCAGTCCTTTGCCAACACAGTTATGCCAACAAGTGTGCAACTTACCTTGGCCTGTGTTACTTTCAAACAAAGTGAATAATGCTTCATAAAGTTTTACTTGCCCCCCAGCCTCCAATGCACTGCGTACTGTAAGCACAATTTCTCTCTTCAAACGACTCTTACAAAATGATGATGATTATGATGATGATACTTTATTAGTCCCACAAGCTACGGCAGAGAACTGCTGTAACAGGCTGCCACCCACAGTGGCGGCAAATGAAGAACAAGGACAAAAATGACAGACTAAGGAGTGTCACCAAGCGTATTTTTTACTGACCTCACATTGTTACTGAGACCCCTTTCTCCACTCTCCACAAAGACCTGTTTAACCAATGGAGGCATCAATGGCTTCCCTGTACACCCGCCGCCTTACAGTAGGACCCCCATTCAATGGCAGACATGTTCGGGCCTCCGGTTCAGGATATGCCAGGCACAGTAAAGAATGTCTTTGTCTGAGGATAAGCTCCCACTAGCCGAAACGTGCTGCTCGACCCTTTTCTTCTGTGAGAGCATGGAGGCAACTACAGTTGTGGATAAAGGGGCTTATCAAAGATCAAGTGCACCTGCCGAACGTTTAGACAGGGCCTGATCAAGGGAGGCCACACACACACACACACACACACGCACAGCAGCGGGCTAATTCATACGCACCTAGCGAGACGTGCAGTCAATCACGCCACGGATAGTGGCATTCAAAAGGAATCGGTGGCACAATCGGTGGTTACAGGTGCACAGCGGGGACACAAACCATGATGGAGTGACACTCGCTGTCCAGCTGACACCCACACAAAAGTCTTCATTAATCTGTCAGCACATCTTTTGTTGCTGTTGGAAAAAAAGCGGGGAAATGTGCACAGGTCTACTGCAGGAAAAGCGAAAGGGAGGGAAAACAAGAAGAAGGAGCGGTTGCCGGTAGACCTGCGGGTGGAAGCCCAGCACAGAGCTGACCCACCAAAATCCAACCTGCTACCCACGTCTCCCTGAGCACGACTTGACCAAATGACTCGGCCATGGGGCCAAGTCTTGGTGAGGCCTCGCACATCCAAGGTTGTGAGTTCCAATATCGATATTGGTGCGGGTTTCCTCCCGGTTCTCTGGACTCCCCCTGCCACCCGGAGGATTGCACACAAGGTGGATTGTGGACTGTAGGTGTGAGTAAATGGGCTCTGGCACTCGTAATTGTGTGCAACCCTTCAGGCAGATGCTGCACTTAGGAAATCATGCAGGCACCCCTACTTATAAGGAGCGAAAAGTGTCGCTAATAACTCCTCCGGAATATGGAAGCTGGTCCACCAGCAACGGAGCAGCTGAAATGTTTCCTTTTCCTAACAGGGCAGAAAGGTCAGAGTAACCCCCCCTCGTGTCCCCATCACCCCTGCTTTCAGCCCATGTGTGGACCTGGCTCTTTACAGAGTCCCAGTGCGGCGGGGGGGGGCGGCAAAGCACTCCTGGAGTGGGTCATCTTTTCATTAGGCCAAAATCCCTGCCTACGGGATACAGAGCATGCCCACTGACCTGGAGAGAAAGGAGCATCTCAACATGAGGGCAGGCGAAATGCAGAGAAAGAACGAGGGAAACAAAGAGCAGGAGAGAGACAGAGGGTGAATCAGAGACAAAGACCGCCAAAGAGAATGAAGTGAAAGTGAGAGCAGAGGTGCAAAGAGTGAAAAGACAATTGGGAAAAAGTGAGTGTGAAGGAAAAAAAAGGGGCCAGAAAGAGAGAAAAATCACATTTTTACTATCCCGGGACTTAAAAAGTGGCACTCTGACCCCCAGCAGAGCGTATCTGACATGTTCTAGCTGCTGAAGAGGAACACTCCAATTTGGTCGTTCAGGGTTTTTAAAACCATCAGCTTTTAAGTCGACTGTCCACTGGCTTGAGGCCCAGAGCGCGGAACGAGCTTGCTGATGTCGCAATCCTGTTTTTTAATCTTTCGCAAACTGTATTTGAAGTGGTGTTCCACAGATTCTTCCTCTTTCCTCCCAGAGAGGGCTTTTTTATTTAAACCAGGTGTCAAGTGATAACTCCGCGCCGCAGAAAGAATGCGCCTAGAAATAGGGCCTTGTCACACTAACAACTCAAACTAGTACTCCAACAATTATGGGAGTGATGGCCCCATTACAATAAAAAAAAAAATTGAATTTGTCTAAAATTCTAATAATGTAACCTCAACAAGCTAATATTCTCATCCATTCCATCAGAATGAGAGACACCTTTAAATGAAGCACGTTTTTTGCAATGTATTTGCACAAAAACGATCAGTGATATTGATGACCTCAGCTGGATTGTTAATAAAGGTACAGTGAGAAGTAAATTTAAAACCTCTTAATTTGCTGTGACTTTTGTTTCTAGGGCTCCTTGGCACAGCATTCTTTATGTTATAAACACAAAATATAGGGTTTGATTCTAATCCAAAAAACTTAATTATCATTCTAATGAATCTGCACCCTGATCTATAAACTGAGCTTCTGCTGTTTGATAAGAAATACTGATCCAGCTCTGATCTCCAACAACAGACTAAGCTCAAGCGTGCCCTACAGTCGAAAGAAAGCTTAACCTAAAAGACTAACCCAACACCAGATCAATCGACAGAAGGGTCAACCCAAAGGGTTCGGCAAACCTCTTTTGTTCAGGACAGACCTGGACCCTGCTACAACCCGGGGCCAGATGTTAAAAGAGCTATTCTTGTCGCCTCGGGCTCCTCACTCCTCTCAGTGAGATCCCAGCGGGACGGCAGGCGGGCAACAGACAACCTTCATCCTGACACCAGCCCTCTGAGACAAACACACACACACACACACACACACACACACACACACACACACCTGCTGAGCATACATGTTACTGCCTGAGAGATGTATAGGTAACACACACACACACACACACACACACAACAAAGCCACACATGCTACATTTACATACAGCACTCAGCTATAATGTCCTTACACGCCTCACCATGTGTGTGCGCATGTGTGTGTATGTGAGCTATGGCCATGAGGGAGTACAGGGGGGTTGTCAAAGACACGGCAGGGAGTGGAGAAGACATACAAGACCTACATTTGCAGGGAGGGGGCATTAGGCCCGCAGGTGGGCCGAAGGGGATTTAGTGTGGTAACCAGCCCCATCGGCCTTTGTCGTTTCCTCAAAAGGAGGTACTGGTGATTGGGGGGTGGGTGAAGTGGGAGAAAGGGAGGATAAACAGATGGGGGCAGAAGAAGTGAGGCCTCGTTAGTGAGCTTGTTTCAAGCTGCCCACATTTGCCCAGCTCTTTATCTTAAAAAGCGGCCTGCCTGCAATCTACATGTCAATCACTGAGCAAGAGTGTCTGTGCGTCTGTGTGTGTGCGTCTGTGTGTGTGTGTGTGTTTGGGATGGAGTAGAGTGTGACTAAAACCAATATCACCAAGACAGAGAACCAAGTACAACACAGACTACTTACACGGCAGCACCGAAGCAATTACACACAGGAGATTTTACACCATTTTGAACACCAGTACCTATAGTACCTTTACTCATATGAACCAAATATCAGCCCCACTATTAATTTCTCACCGTTCTGTAATAATTACCAAAGCTAAACTGTGCCTTGATGCTAATCAATGAGTGATGATGAGAAATGTGACAATCAAGACCGATGAAGAACACAGAAAGAAAATGTAGCAGCTTGCACAGGCCTGGCTTTCACCCACTGCACAATGAATGAAAGAAATTTATATTCTGTTGGTTATATGACTGTGACAGCCTCCACTGTGAAAATTAGTTTGTATGGCATGTAAAAGAAGTCAGACAGATGAACAAAAATCATTGATGGGTTCTTCACAACTAGATTTGTGAAGATTTGACTGTTGATTCCAGAATTTAATATATATTGTTATCATTAAAATCTCAGAAAATATTGCCATTTAATTTTTATCCAATATTGCATACTTATATTAAAGTGGGAAGAGGGCTCACTGCTCTTCCTGGATGAACAGCAACTGAAATCTTGCACCGAAGCACTGGGGGGTTTGTTCTATTGACGGGGAATCGAAAAGCCTCCCTCACCACGCCGGCCCATCAATCAACGGGGCAGGATGTGCATGCAGCAGGGAGCCATATGCAGCTCTGTTGCAATTATGTTCTACAGTCTGCTGTGACGGAGCCATGCAAATTCTATTGACGTCCCCATTTGTGCTACAGGCTACTTGGCTGGGAAACGAGGAAGAAGGACTGAGAAGGATGAGGTACGGGGGTCCGTTAAGAAATGCGGCAGGGGAAATATGTCTGGGCCGGAGTGTTTAAAGGTGACAGAGGACAGGCAGAGTGTGAGAGTGTTTCACAGACACAGTCTTGTGAATGGCAGTGAAAGCCAAAAGGAGGTGTCACGGTAGTGTGTCTCTCTGTAAGTGCAGCACCTTTTAATGCGGTGCGCTGAAAAGAATCTCCCTATTGAGAGACTGATGAGTTACGGGCACGTTTGAAGCCAATGTGCACAGTCAAGCTTGAAGAAGGGTGAAAGAAGAAGAGGAGAGAGAAATGAAGACAAAACTCCTCTGGTCAACGCTCCAGCAGGTACTAGCCAATCTCTCCCATGGTGCATGATGGGAAAAGGCCATAAGAAAATAATATTGTACATGAGAATAGCTCTACTTCAGAGGGTTTCCTTCTCCTTCCTTGTGATCCTGTCATTTTTCAGGTCTTCTCTGCTCTGGCAGAGAAATGAGACAGTGAGAGAGAGAGAGCAATCGGGAGGCCATCAAAACGCTGCTTTGCATGGCTGAGCACTGGAAAGCATTACTTTTGCATTCAGTGTTGCATGATTCAAAGTGGACTTGTCAGAAAGGGAGAGAGAGAAAAAAAGAACTGTAAAAACGAGCGATAGCAAGAGAGAGACATTTAAAGAGACCTTTACTGGGGCAGTGGTGGCCTAGCAATGGGAAGGATGCCGGATCGAATCCTGAGCCGCCAAGGTGCCACTGAGGTACCGTCCCCAAACACACAAATGAAAAATGGTCTTTTATAAATGTATGTTATTGAGTATATGACAATAAGCATTTGTTCAAGCAGACAGCAAATGAAAGGCTAAATGGTGAAGAGAGTGTCTGAGAGTGAGTGAACTCCCCATCCACATCCCAAAATGAAGTTTATCCACCAAAAAAATTCAATAACCTGCTGCTTATACTGCCTCCAGGGCCAACTGTACAGATCATGTGACACCATTTGATTCTCGTCACCTCGCTATCATCACTGGAGATCAGATTCCCCTGTGATAATGACTGCACTTCCTGGCGCATCACTTAGTTCTGTCCACAGAAAAAAGAGGCCGATAAGAAGTATATATATAGCTGACAAGAAGTGACAAATGAATAACTTAATCTGTCCAGAAATAAGAAATAGTAGGGTGGTAAAAATGAACTATAACTTTGATTAATATGAAATATTTAACATGTTGCATTTAGTTTACTCGCATACACACCAGCGGAAACCAAATGTTGTTTCTAACTCGCAACATAGCTGACTTGCAATTAACCAGACTGATTGGAAAAGGTACATTTCATAAATGCAGTTGATTGGCTGTTGTCTGCCCCACACTAAAAAAGTTGCACTTTATGAGCCATAATTCATTTGGTGGTGCATGATGTCACCCCATTCTAAGTGAATAGTGAGCGCCTCCCTTGATGTTTATTCCACACTTGTCTTAGTTTTAAATCTGAATTTAATCTACAGAATTAAAATGTGCCGTTAATGTGTTTTTATCTCATTGAGTGACAAAAAATTGAGGATTAGTCGGTTTTAAGGTCAGAGGCCAACATTTGATGTTTTTGTTCGTGTTTGTTGTTCATGCTGGAATAATAACAGAACAAAAGATTAAACATAATAATAAGATAGGGGAGAAACGATAAAACCCAGATAACAATAATAATAATAATGTAGAGAAATACAGAATTCTACAGTCCAATACAGATCAATACAGCGCTTATCTAAGCTGCGAGAAATTTTGCTAATGACAATATAACAAATGTAATGTAACTGCCAAATACTGATTTGACTATTAATTTGCCCAAATATTGTATTGCAATATTGTTTTTTTTAAATAATATGTATGGATATGACATCACATATATATTCTCCACAGCTCGGTTCTCCGAGCTCCACTCCAATGTGAACTTGTGCCACCAACATGTTTGTGGAGGTGTGGAAGGCCAACCTTCAGACATCTAGCTACTTCCACTTTTTAATAATTATAATTTGAGTGTTTCGCACTTTTAGATACACCAGAGACTTAATGTTAGAAACAAAAACATTTCCACCATTCTGCATCTAAGTAATCAGCCATGAAATCCCTGAAAAATGAAATCCCAGGAAATAATGTCTAAAAATAGACATCCCACTCAAGCCAGGAATCAAGTGACCCGGTTCCTCCCACCTCTCCTTCACCTTGTTTAGAATGCAGCACAAGGGCACTCTGGTGCCGCCCAGACAAAAAGCAAGAAACGCAAAGACCACTTGGGGCAACGACCGTGAAGTAAGGATTCTTTTTCTTTCACTTTTTTCCAAAGAGCCACTTGCGCAGTCAAGTTCTCGTGTCTAGCACTCACTTTCACCGGAGTGCTTCTGTCATAGCGCCACTCAAGCCGCTCTGGCCTCAGCGGCGAATGTCTGCCACTGGCTCTGCAGATGGTGAGCATTTACATCACTCTCTCTCTCTCTCTCTCTCTCTCTCTCTCTCCCCCCAATCCTCCACTCACGCTGGGGTATTAAAAAGACACAGCAGGAAACTGATCACTCACGGAACCCGTATCCTTGACAACTCTCTCTCTTCAGTGTGGCGCGGAGGCTACCGATACAGGCGCCGCGCATCAAAAAAATAGTCTGGCAAAACCCAGAAGGGCTCGGGACCGCACCTTCACTGTGAAATGACGGCGGAACGTTTCCACGCGCCCCCTTCTCCTGCCCGTGGCTGGGTGAGGGTGTGTTTATGCGGCGGCCGCCGCTGTTTGCATGCACGGTGACGTGCCGCCGAGATACAGTGGAGAGAAGCTGCATTCCCACACAGGCACAGCAACGCCCCGGCATTAGCATATTCCCACAATTCAATTAGCACGCTTGTCAAACGCAGGGGTTGGTTCACAAGCGTCCCTTATAGTCTGTGTGGGACTCGTCTGCATCAAACACACACACACACACGGTCATATTCACACTCCTGCCTTCATCTTATTCACTTTCAAATCCAAAGCAGCATCTTTACTGATAATACAAGGGAGCTCCTGTTACATTAGAGGCTAGAAACACCAGAGTAATGCGCCCGTGTGGGGAAAAAAGTTGATTTTCTGGATTGTTCTAGTTACATGTTGCGTGTAGGCATGTAAGTTAGGACGTATGCATAGCATGTATGTTACAGCATGTGTGTTGACTTGTGTAGCAGATTAGTGAACCCAGACAGGATTCCCCAGAAACTACAATCATTCCTAGTTCCTGCGGCACAATTATGCAAAGGGGGAGTTTCCAGCAAAAGTTCCAGGAACCATGAAATGGATCCCCTGCTGCAAAGGGGCTTTTGGTTACAGTTCCTGCTCACTGATGTTTCCTAGTGTTGACAGATTGAAGATAAAATGCGTGTGTGCGTGTATATGTGTGCACAGTGAAATTGAAGGATGAGACACAAGCAGAAAGAGCGACAGGGACATGGGCAGACGGGTCACTTCCATGTACGGGCAACCTGTCATATCTGTCAGATATGTAGACAGAAATTAACACAGAAAAAATGCTGACACTAGAGAGGAAGTTCAGGGCTGTTTTTCCCCGTCCTCTCTCACAACCCCAATTTCAAACCTCATGCCCCCAGCCGCACAAATGCTATTCACTCCCCCTCCCCTGTGGTTCTCCTTTTGTCATGCTTTCCCAGGCCGCCTCTGTCTTTTCCGTCCATCTTGCTGGCGACGGTGATGGCAGATCATATTCGGTAATGGGCCGCTCAAAGCGGAGTGTCGCGCAACACCCCTGATTGATGTCCCAGTGAGGGCCGGGTCATCCTTGAATCCTGCTGAGTTGATGGAATATTTACCACGTCTCACTTCCCAACACACACACACAGATGCATGCGCACACCCCTGTTTACTCACAGAGGACACATGAAGTCACTACAGTCCTGAGGCGACGGACGGTGCACTTCCTCTCTACCTGCAGCTGCACGTTTGTAGGCAAATCTTCTCATTTACATTTACATTTACAGCATTTATCAGACGCCCTTATCCAGAGCGACTTACAATCAGTATTACAGGGACAGTCTCCCTGGAGCAATTTAGGGTTAAGTGTCTTGCTCAGGGACACAATGGTAGTAAGTGGGATTCGAACCCGGGTCTTCTGGTTCATAGGCGAGTGTGTTACCCACTAGGCTACTTACCACCCAACCAATAAGGTTCTCCAAACCTTATTCAGCACATCTAATTCCTGTCTCCTTCCATCCAAGAATATTTCAACTGATTTGAACTGAAAAGTGATCAAAAAGCAATCTGAGAAGCCACTGCATACATGGGTGGTAGGAGCCTAGTGGGTAACATTCCTGCTTATGAACCAAAAGACCTCAAAGTTAGAGGATCAAAGCCCACCTACGACCACTGTGTCCCTGAGCAAGACATCTAACACCAGTCTCTCTCTCTCTCTCTCTCTCTCTCTCTATATATATATATATATATATATAAAAATAAAACATTAAAATTCTAATTCCTGACCTGCATGTGGAGTGGTGAGACTTTGGCCTAAATGACTTACTTTTCCTCCATCAGTGCCACTCCTGCTGTTTTCCATATTTCTTTCTGATGGTACGGAATTGTGCCGAAAGTTTACATTAAGAAAGGTTACATTAATCCTGGTTTGACTGCTCAGAATGAGGGTGCACTGCAAAAAAATCAAAGCAGCATCGGATTTATATGTAAACTGCCCAAATCAGAATAGAACTAATCTGAACACATCTGATTTGGGCCGTTCATCCAGTAATGTAAAATCCTACACGAGTCGGGAGCGAATAAAGGATTTAAAGTCATGCCTAAAACATAACAGACTCTGCAAAATGAAGGACCTGGTATAGGAAGCTGTTCTTCTGTAAAAAAAAAGTAGCCATGTGGTGCAAAGAAATTCCTCCCAGTAACTGAGTCCGTGCCACAGAGTAACTTCATGCTGCGGGACTGTGCTGAATCCCCGGCGGCCACATCAACTCTTCACATGGCTGCAGATGACAACCTGCCTTCATCAAAGCTCAATGCCTAGAGTGACACTGGGTGCGGATCATGATAATTCAGAACAATGATAACCTGGCCTTATAATGACATTAACATTGGTGAAGAGCTGCGTCATCTTTTTCACAATAGCTACATTCATAACAACATCCATCATTTTCTAGGTTCCCAGCAGTCCTCAGGGCACAAGACAGGAATGTAGCACGATGGCGCCTTAGAAATAACATCACGCTTATGGATCACAATATTTATTGCAATGATCTAAATTTATTTTGTACATGTGGTGAAGTATGTAACGTGGCGAGAAATACATCCCAACAAGAGACTCAAACAAAAAAAATTATTTCATTTATCTATGAGGCAGGCCTTCGTAGGGCCCCGTTCATCACGATGCCAAAAGTGATGACAGGTTGTACAGGCCTTATTTCAGTTATGCCGTCACCGGTATTTATAAAACGTATGCAAGATGAGGCTGTTTTACAACATTCTTTGCATTTAAACTGGTGAGGTTATGTGCGCGTTCTGCATCAAGATGGCGATATTTATTCTCATGGTTACGAAGATGCCATTCCGAGGTGCTAAGCGAACAGGAACACACACAAGGACACAGCTGACCTCTTAATAAAAGGTCTTACCATAGAAATAAAAAAAAAGGGCCCAGCACCGGGAAATGACACGGAGGATTTTTATATTGAATGAAATCATGCTGACGAAGGGGACGGTTTCGTACATTTTGTGGCTTGACGGAAACTGAGGGCAAATTTATATTTTCCACCTAGATAAGATCCACCTAGATAAGATTTACTCACTGAATGCATGAATACCTTTTTTTTTTCTAACAAGTTTTGCTGTCCTCCATTAGGTCTCGTTTCTCACTTCCTACCTCCTTCCGAGCCTCCTTCAGATCTGCACCAGAGCAGAAGAGGAAAAGAGAAAAAAGGAGACATGGACCCCCTGCAGGTTTTTGTTCTCGTAAGCCCTGACACCCGGTGCTGGCGTGAGGTGATTGGTGGGATGACCGGGATCCACGCAGACAAGCTTTCAGCATCAGAGCGGAATGGGAGAGGGTGTGTGTGTGTGTGTGTGTGGGGGGGGGGTAATCCACAGCTCACACCGCAAGATAAACGCGCGTGTACCACCCGTGGAAACCGTTATTAGCCACAAAGCCTATCTAGCCGACACGGGACTTCCATAAATATTTAAAAGTTAGAAAACCCAAATTAAAATATCATCCAACATTCAGCTTTGACTTTCGTTCAAGACGCCGGCAAACAAGGTTAAATTATGTAATGAGGGCGATGGGAAAGTTTGTCAAACACATAAATACAAATATTAATCTAAACGTCAAACAGTAGAGAGCAGTAACAAATACAGAAACTGATAAAATTCCCCTAAGTCAGAGCCTTACACAAACACACACAAACACACACACACACATGCATTCATGAGAAATGTCGAGTTTGTCTTTTACTTTTTCCCTACTGAGTAAATGGCCTAATATTTACTGAATTCCCCCATTTTCTTATCTTTATGAATATAAATACACACGCACACACAAACACACCCTACTTTTCCTACTTTCTCTCTCTCTCCCTCTCTCCAGGAATTTTCCATGCCCGTCCCTCGTCCACACAAGGACAAAGAATCTCAGCAGGGTAGCGGCCGCAGACTATACCCCCAAACACACACGGAGACACAGACGCACGAAATCCCTCTCCTCCCTCCCTGCTTCTTTCCAGCATCAGAAAGCTGTCAGCGGAGGAAATTGAAAGACTGCATTCTGGGTAACTTCCCCCAGGCAGAAAGGTAACAAGTCCGGCAGCATGGGCTGGACTGATGTTACAAAAAAAGCAATATATGCAGAGAAATTATAAAAATAAACTGACGACATTAACACACTCTTCATCCCTCCACCCACTTCATTCCTCCTCCCAAAAACCCCACTTCCTCACATCTGCTGCGCCCTCCTTGCGTCCTTTCATCACCTCCCTCTATCCACTCTGCAGAGGCCATAAATCTCCCATCGTGTCAGCAGAAGGTGTGGACTGGACTGGCAGTGCCATCATATCGGCAGAAAACCGTTTAGTGCTGTAGCATTTCCTGCTCTGGATCCATCATCACGTCCCGTTGGTGCAGTCCCAGGGCGCGAGCCCTCCCACCGCCCAGAAACATTTAAAGTAATTAACCTCAGTCAGTGTTATGAAATAAAATCTCCTCATTTCAGTCCTTACATCCATCAGACACAACATTTTAATAGGAGCTTAAAGTATGCCAGCGAGCCACTGTACCGATCAATAGACAGTGCGCTTAAAAAGCAATCTTCAATCAAATTCATACAGTTTAACTTTACACTGTATATTATCCACTGCGCTGACCTGTTCTTGGTGTAAATCATCAATTTTCATTTTCTGACGCGTCAGTTTGCCCGGTGGTGAAGGTTATGACAGCAAGCTGATCTGAAACGCCCTGCGCTGGTCACTGATACGATGCAAGTGATGGTAAACCAGGGCGATCCACACTCATCCTCACTCTTCCCAGTGGCTGTAAACTTCTTGTCTACCTTCGACAGCAGCGGGGCACATTTACCAGACCGAGGATGACTGAAGATCATGGCAGCACACTTATTTAGTCTAAATTATTACTAATTCCAAAGCTAATCAGGTGGCATAAACTCATTAAAGGTGCGCGTGCATGTTTAACGTGTCTCCAGGTTGAAGAAAGGGCTAATACAATTTACATTTCTGAGCCAGAACACAAATTTAATTACTGAGCTCGGCTGACATGGAAACACCAGCATAGGGTCTCTCTAAAAGATGCAAAAACACAACTTCACAATGGTACCTTCATTTGTTGTAAAGTTGTGTAACTTTTGCCTCAATTCTGAATGAATTACAACCTTTATTTTCGCCAGAAAACCTGCAGCTTCTTTACCTTTTTAAAAGCAAACGTTAATTTGGCCAAACAACTATTAAAACCTTCCCCTAGGGCCCAAAGTGGGAAATGGGCTTCAATTACGCCGGCTAGTTAAATGAAGCGATTACTGCTTTTTGGCCAGTGTGTTTTCACAGATGTCTCGGAAAACTGAAGCCCCCAGCCCGTGAAGGCACATTCTTCCTATTCTCCAGTCACAAATGGTACATCTTTGCAATTACGGTCAAACAGAAGCCCCAGCAGCATAATTATGTGCTAGTAAATGATGGATGTAAAAGTATGACAGATCAGTAGGTCAATAATGTTAAATTTCCTTATGTCGTTATGCTCCCTGAGAAATTACCTCCATAAAATCGATTGATGAGGCCGGATTCTTGCTCTAATCCTGTAACGAATTAAACAGCAAGCTGGCAGCGAAAGAACGAGTGTAGAGTGGACGGCGTGCTTGTCTCCATCCAATCACGTCAGGGCACGTCCCTTCGGTCCCCACGGCCCAGTCGTCCGTAACATACAGCGGCTCAGCAAATCACACTAATTATGTTCCTTCTGCAGGTCATGTCAGAGCCAATTACCACATTTCTCCAAGGACCTGCTTCTACAACTAGTCTCGGCTTGTGCCTGGAGCCCTCTCGCTGGGTCCCACCATGTCCCCGCTGCCTCCTTCAGGAGGTCACCTGACCAACCCTCCGCAGGCAGGAAGCAACAGATCTTCAAGGATGGCATTTTGGCCGGTCATCTGAAATGATCCTCCTATCACGTTGCACCAGACAAGCGCAAACACGTCAAACAGTGTGCTGGACACCACGAGACTCAAAGCAAGACTCCAAACAAAGAGCCAACGCAACGAAGCAAGGCAGATCCGGGATTGAGATACGGGCACCGGTGCTAATTAAGACTCGGCTATAATCCAATTCACACAGAGAGCGTGCAGGCCCTAATTATGAATAATGAAAATGTTTGCTAATCAGTCACTGCATGGCAATTTGTCCTCTGCACAGGGAAATCAATTTGGGCAGATTATCACACGTCTCACCTAGAATACTAAGGGACAAGCAACCTTATCTGCCAAGTGCCTTTCCAGAGACTGCCGAGCATTCCTCAAGATGCTCAGACCATGTTTCTGAAATGATACTCTCCATATCAAATGCTGCGTGCAAAACCAGACGCAACAAGTGCATCGAATTCACGAGGAACGGCGAGTGTAAGCCTACGTGACAACCCTGTGACAAAATATCAAAATGGCACATGTGGGCCGTCGAGAGTTGGAGGTCCCGCCGCTTTCCATCATCACGTGTCCTGCGCTCTCGTGGTTGCCTTTAAAATTCTGCAACCTGAACATGGGTGCGAATGCAACTAAACAACAGTTGTGCTGCTGCCTGCTGTCAGTTATGATGTCAGTAAAATGTCATCTCGCCATCCCCGCCTTTACACATGTAAAAAATTATGAGTTTGGAAGCAACTCATGGAAACAAGAAAAAAAAAAAAAAAACATTTCCCCTTCTTGCTCGCTCATCATGCTGCTCACAGTGTCCCATCCAGGGGTGACAAGTTGCTGGCTGCTGATAGTTTGCACTTCGCAGTGTTTTGGAAACACACTCTCCTCCCTCCGGTCGCCCCACATCTGGTGGATGCTCTCCTGCGCACATTTTTATATCTATTTTTTTTTTAAGGCAGGACGTGCATTTTTAATGCCTTGCGAACTATTCATATCATCTGCTTCATTTGCTTGTGCTTCTGAGATCGCACGTAATCGGCATTCATTTCATTGAATTACACCACTGCCGCAATGCCCTTAGAGGGGGAAAAAAAAAAAAAAAAAAAAGAGACGTTAAGCAGGACTCGAGCAGGGAATGTAAACCATAATTCGTGCAGAACAGATCGAGGCAGATTAGACCAAAAGGGGGGGAAAAAAACGGGCGGGTGGAGTGAGAGGATTAGTCTTGTTCTGTGCTACTGCATTCATTTATCCGGGGCAAGCGCAGTCGTCCCTTTGTTTATTAAAGGGCCATTAGCGAGACGCAGACGAGAACATTAGACCTCTTGTTCGCGCATCGCCTTCCTTTAGGCCCACTCAAGGGCAAGCCTCTCCTCAGAGGCCCAGCGCTCCACTTTCAGGTATCCCAGAATGCCAGAGCGAGTAACGTTTGGCTCATTCAGTCTAAGCACATTGATTAATCCAACGCGGTTTGACATTTAGCGACGCGCTGTCCTTTTTTAATAACCAGGCCGGCAGACATTATTTTCAACGGGGAGATTTGATGGGCGTAAATGAGAAGAAGCTAGCTTTTTAGCATCACCCGGCTGTGGTGAACCTGTCAAGGGTAAACATTATATTCATCAAACGACACCCTAAAGACTCTGAATCGATTCATAAATCAATGACAATGTTAATGGGGGGCAGGTAGGAAATCAGCAGAGTAAATCTGATGGCAGGTTTCTGCGATTCCGGGATCGTGCGTACGATAGCAGCCGTGACCCCGCAACTAGCCCAGTAATAGCCGTGACCCCAGACGTGAACTCTATTACCACATCTCCTATGGGCCTGTCATTTTTATAATCACACAAAACCCGCACAGGCAAGTGACAACAGCCTTCACTTGAAATTACATAGGACAGATGCATGTCACTTTGTCATGTAAGATGCAGAAGGCACTCAATTAACCTCATCACAGGCAAGTTAAAGTCCTTTTTCGCAATGAATGAAATGACTGAAGGCATCCCCAATACACCAACACCTCTTTTTAAAGCCCAGAGTGCTCACGAAAAAGCACATGACACGGATATTTGTTTTGCCTCTAATCTCATTTCATTTTTGCACCACTGATCCTCATCGCTCTTCACACACCTAATTATCACCTCACGAAACCACTCAGGCTAAACGATAAAAGACAAGAATTTTACGGTGGTCAATAAATCCGACACGTAAATACATGAATAAACAGATGAACTGACATAAGGTTAATTTGCAGAATAATTGATAGACACGTTATCAATATATCTATCCATCATTTAAGAAGTAGAAAATCTGATGTAGATATAATGCAAATCTGCATTGGTTAAGGGATTTGACTGGCCTAGTAGTCTTAAAACCTGACCACCACCTAGAGTCAAACAAAACAGAAACCGCTGCTGGCATGTCCAGTGAAGAGAATTACAGCGGTTCAAAAAGAAAAGACATAAACGGAGAGTAACGTCCAAAGATGAAAGTCAAAGAGCGAGCAAAACAAAGGAAAGCCTGGAGTTTCCCAACAAACCACCTGACTCTAAATCCCAGACACATGAAACTGGCACGGGTGCCAGACTCAGTAGAGTAGCACGTCTAGAGTCACACGTAGAGCCACGACATCTGTAAAACCAGACGTACTACATGCCTTACGCATGTAATTTAACAACTTGACATAAGGAGCGTCTGAAGAATGCCATAATGTAGATGAGTCCCACATGACTATATGCTTCATATACAACATGGGTTACTGACTGGGAAGTGAGCAGCAAGATAGCGGGCATGGTGGTGGTCTCTCTCGGACCACCAATCACAGCTACAAACTACACTCACGTGAGAAGAGAAGACATGACCAGTAAATTCAGTCCAAGGGAGCCAGACCTTAAATGAGCAGACGATGACCTTTCCGGTGCCTCCAGGCAACCTCGGTGCCATAAAGGCATTTTCAATAATTCACCTCAATTAAGGCCTCACAGGGCTGTAACTACTACGCTGGAAGCTTCAGGATCGAAACGCGTTTCAAAACGGTGAAAATGTAACACGCTAACAGACCTTCTTAAATCAGCCCAGCCCCATGCTTTTTTTCAGGCAAATATACAAATGTAAGCATTAGTCATTTTAGGCCAGGCAGTTGTCCATTAGGCAAAGCAGCCATTTTGGAAATTGCAGCAAATCTTCCATGAAAATATATTTCCTCTAATGTTCTAGTCATGCTTGAGGTGCATTGTGCGGCCCATATCCATAAAGCTACAGTGTGGAAAATTACCTTGGCTGTTTGATTAGAGAGTGACACCACTGAATGAAGGGGGACAGAAAAAAAGAGAATTAAAAAGAACGAGCAGATGAGAAAAAAGTGAGATTCGCGGGGAGAAGCGCTTATAAAATCACATCCAATGTGAAACCCCATCAAAGCAGCTTATCAGATTTATTTAGTTCAGTGAAAGCTAAACAAGTATCATTTTGCATTCTGACAACATTGGAGTGAAATTGAATAAGTTACCCCCCGTGTTCTTTGGGTTAATGAAAAGCACATAAGCGTTGGTCTTTTTATGTTAATTAGCCCATTACTGCACTAGCACTAATCAACTCAATAATACATATATGAAACACAAATAATAACAGTCTGCACTGATGATGATGTTTTATAAAATGATAAACATTCAATTTAACTAGCTATCCTTTGTTACAAAACCACAGAAAAGTTCAATTTCTTGGGATCAATTTTGCCTTTGAAAATTTATTAACCAACTGTCACTTCCTAGCTAGTGCTATTGGATGTTTCCACACTATTAGTTAATGGGCATTGGTGTAAAAAAATGATTTTCAAACTGGTGTTAAGAGTGAGGCTTGTCTAAAGAAAGCCCTCCTCAGTATTTGCATTAATGATAAAACAAGAACGAACTACTTGATAGTTATATGCATCATGAAGGAGACAAAGAACATTTTTTGCCGGTTTGTAATTAGTTCTGTCACGCAGAACACTGTCAGTAATTATATTTTTAGAAAAAGAGTGTAAATTGGGAGGAGCCTGATGATTGACAGTTGTCAAACAAGTTACTTCCAAGATACAAACTACTATTTTTGTATTCGCTGTGTTATTTAAGACTACAGTTTGGTGTAGAGTGCCTTTCAAATTGCATTTACATACTAGTTTACCCCATTATACCCCCTGAAAATTTTAATCACATTATTAAATCGCGTCAATTAACCTGTCGAATTCAGGCAGATTGGCTGTGTTCATTTTAAAAGTGGAAGTGTAACCTGCCAAAAAGGCAATCACTACTAGAACAGAGTTGAGGAACCTCCTAATAAAGGGGGAAACCTTCCTGCAGCCTTTAGTTTTCATAATCGCTCTTAATCATCTTCCACCGTCTCCTCCTTCATTAGATGTCGGTAGCTCCTGCCGGCCCACTCGCTGCCACTAATGACACAACGAGGCCGATGTCACTGATACAACTGAGGAGGAGAGAAACTTGAGATGCTTAATGCCAGCGGTCTGCTTTTTTTGCCATGGTTGAGAGGAACACATTCAGGACCAGATGGTTTTACAGATCAGAAACTGCACTTTAATGTGAATGCAGTGATGCATATCTCATTAAACAATTAAAAGGCCCACGTCAGTCTTGTCTCTCCAGAGGCTTTGATGATCGTAGCCTTGTTTTAATTATGTGTAAAATACGGCCTCATGTATATTGGAACGGTTTCATCATCTCTGTTTGTTCGTCACATCCATCCACAGCAGTGAAATACGTTGATACGTTTCGGACATTGATATATGTAAGAATATATTGAATTCCATGTAATCGCTAGGCTACATCCATGTATAATGTATATAGTGGAGTAGAGAATTGGAAATGCAGAAGTACAGTAACAAGTGGAAATAAACATAAATTGCCACACTTACAGGTAGCTAAAGCCACGAGCACTGAACTTTTCATGACCATTGAACCCATATTACCACTAAACTTTTACTTTTGGTATTCGACACACTCACCTATGAACCAGAAGACCACAAAGTCACAGGTTAAAACCCCACTTGCTACCATTGTGTCCCTGAGCAAGACCCTTAACCCTGAGTGTCTCCAGGGGGACTGTCCCTGTAACTAGTGATTGTAAGTAGGTCTGGATAAGGCCCTCTGATAATGAAACAATTTATATGCATTTATCATAAATTGCACAATTTTGATAGCTAGAGCACAACTGTGTGATCAGTTTGAAGCCAAATTGCTGATTAATAAAAACAAGGATTTGGATTTATAATATATGAATAGCTTATGATTGTACAGCAATTACACTGTAATAAGTATATGATTTGTAATGCGTTTAAATAGTGTGAAGTGAGCATGATGCAGAGTGGCACGCATTTATCCACCGAAAAGGTCAATGCTTTTGGTTTTGGAAGCCCCTGGCCAAAGGACAGTCTGGTAGAGAAATCAGTGTGAGTGTTATCACCGGCTCCTTCCGCTAGTCATTACCACATCACAGCACGTTCGCTTGCATGCAATCGCCCTGAAGCGCGAGGAAACACTCGATACACGTTCCACGTGCAACGTCCTCGGTGGACAGAGACACCAGCAGAGGACCCAGATAATGCCCATCATATCACGCCGCCACAGCCTCAAAAACCGACGCATGGTCAGAGCCATTTGCCGTTGTATATTCACCGCAACATGGGTGACGCAGTAAAGCTAATTCAAACCGATTGGATGTTTAACGCACAATGCATGATGGGACACGAATTTGCAAGTTAAGCATCCAATCAATTTCAGTTAGCTTACTGCCTCGTCCATGTCGTTTGTGCCTGCGTTTCCAATTCGTTACACATTCGCTATATTGATGCGCACGCAGACGGGGCAGCACCAGGGTCCGATGGCCAGGGCGTCCGTGAGCGCCCCATTACATTCATACTGCATAATACATACTGCATTACAATCAATTGACGACCCCCTGATTCTGAGAGAGATGCGGCGAGAGGCCTTGTACGAAGGGCGTGGCTTTTTACGCACCGGCGGTGAGACTGTGTTGCTTTGGCACATGAAGAGAATGTGGAAATGCTTTGTTGCCATTTACACCGATATCAGTTATCAGTTCAGTTCCTTCAACAAGACAACTAGCGTGGAGGACGATTGGAACAATCTGCCTCTGTATAATATGAGCTGATCGTAGCCGAACGCCAGATTCCTCTTCCTGAAGTCGTATAATATCTCTGATATTCCTGAGCTAAATGCATTCATGGGAAAACCTGCAATGCCTGACCTGCACCAGCCAAAAACGGTTGGATGAGAATGACCACCAGAAAAATCGTATTCAACGGCCTGGAAAGCAGCCGCTTCCCACTCCTCCGTCCTCACGCCACGCGGAGACAGGCCGCAGCCGTGGCACAAGCAGGCCGCCCTGCCAACCCAGAGCTTCAGGAAGGGCCCGTTCCAGTCGCACGGCTCATTATGAAGACGTTCCACACCAATCCGAGGGCGCAAAAACAAGCGCTCCTATCAGGACCACGGCCACGGATATGAATGAAACCCATAATAATACACGTAATAATTGAACTGAAATGTCACATTTGGGTGACGTAATGAGCATCCATCTCTTTTTCTTGCCTTGATTGCAGCGTTAGGTCTGATCGCACGGGTCAACTGCAATTAAAGCCCGAGAAGAGATCATGAGCGGGATTACAGACTTCTACCTGCTTAATAATTCATGCTGAGCATCAGCGTCTCACACTTAAAATATCACGTCACCATTCAACACGCATCTTGCGCCAGACAGACTGCAGACACCGTTCAGCTCCATTTCAGCATCCAATTAAAATGCCCACAAGTGTCGTAAATATAACGGCTGAGCGGACCGATCATCCAGCTCAGTGTGTGTCAGATGGCTGAAGCATCCACGGCCGCTGGTGGGTTTACTGAAATGATGCGCGATGTGCAGTCATTCCCGTCCCGTTAATGACTGTTCCTGACGCCAGGGACTCGTTCAAGATTCATCCAGCCGTAAATAAAATCAAATTATTCAATAAAAAAAAAGCCGAGTGGGCTGTTGAATCATTTATTTGATGTGTATATTTTTTGTTTTGTGTATGACTTTTTGTTTTAGTTCGACCTTGCCAAACAGGGGCATAATAAAACCTACAAAAATTTTCGAATGGAACGAAACCGCATCAGCGTCCACCGCCATCACTTGCCGCCGTCGAGGGCCCGTTAATTACGGGGAAGTTCACGACCCAGTCTGGCCTGATGAATAACTTAATGCCGTTAAAAGCATGATCAATTTTAATCAGAGTGAATTATGCAGACGTTCCCAATTCTAACCAAATCCACACTTTTTCCTGACTCCCCGACCCTATGGAGATGCACATGGCCCCTGGTCTGCGGTCCCTGGCCGTCCCGGCCTCATAGCCTGGCGCTGCCACTGCAAGATCCGGATGAGCGGCTGCGTGCCACCGTATGGCGATTATCTGCAACCTAAACGGAAGACCGCCCCCCCACACCTTCCGACCATTCCTAAAAAAAACGTTTCAATATGGCCCGGTGAGATGCTTGTAATATGACTGGCCGAGTAGATCTCATCGGTTTCAACGTAATTCCCGGTCGGCCTGATCAGTCTAGATTTCTGGTATTTTCAGACGAAGGCTCCGTGCTGTCAGTACCAGTAAAAAGGAGCAAAACTCATCAAACTGTGGGATCCACAGACAGCGAGCACCCACAAGCACCCATCCTAACAGGACCTCGTCTCTAACTAGAAGAAGAAAGTTGACCCACTGCTCCAGTACAACTAGGACACCCAGCCCATGGGAAACACCTCGGGGAAACGAGCGATCGTACCTCAGGTTCTTGGACCGGTTCTCCTTCTTGTTCAGCACCGTGGGCACGCAGTTGATGAGCTCGGTCCAGTCGGCGTGTAAGCCGCAGCTCCAGCCGGTGGAGAACCGGGAGAAGAGCCAGGTCTCCTTCCGGTTGGGTCGGTAGCAGGTACACTTCTTCTGGCCGGGTCTGCAGTCGCACGGAACCTCCAGCCGGACGTTCTGGACCAGGTGCCTCCCGAAGGTGGTGCCCCCGGTCTTCTGGATGTGGAGGAAGACGATCACGTCGTCCCCCTTGATGTCGAAATCCACCGTGCGCTCCAGGTCCCTGATGGGGAAGTAGTATTTCTTCACGTAATGCGGGTCGGGGGTGGGAAAGAGGTCCGCATCGTCCTCGGCGACGTACCCGTGCGGGGAGCCCAAGTTCATCACCCCCGGCGCCACGTACTGATACAGGATCAGCATGAAGAGCACAGATCCGACAACCACAAACAAAAACTTGCTGCTCCTCTCAACCATGTTCCTCCCAGTGCGCTTCATGTGTGACCATTTCCCTGCTCCCAGAGCCCCGCAGCCAAAGTCCGCGAATCGGCGGCGACAGAGCAGCGGATCCGGGTCCGGATCGCTCCGATCCGGGCAAGTGCGCTGACAGCCAGCGCCAGGGCTGCCCGCTTGTGACTCGCGGCGCGTCTACTCGGGCATTTACGCGCTCGCAGCCATCCACGCCTCTCAGCCCCGAGCTGGAAGCTTCGGACGCGCAGCGACACCCACTTTCTTTCTTTCTTTCTCTTTCTTTTCTTTTTTTTTTCTTCCTCTCAGTGCGCGACTCGCTCAAAAAAAAAAAAAAAGCCGAAAAGAAACTGGAACGCGTTTTATTACGTTGGTTGCGGCGCGACGCCCGCGCTGATATTTGAGGGAAATGCTCTTCGTTTTCAGACGACTCTCTGGAATATTTCATTTAACACTGAGCATGAAAGCCTTCATTTTCCGGTAATTACATTTTGTTACATAGTAAGTAAACCTTGATGATCATGTTATACTCGCCACCTAAATACAATACAAGTAGTTCAAATACAACTTATACGACTCATTTGCGAAAATGGGCAAAAAGCTATAATGTAACGAGTAAATCCTACGAGCAGAATTTTGTTGCATGTAAAAAAAAAAAAAAAAAAAAAAAAAAAGGAGCTATAAAAATGACGAGAAACAGAGAATCAATGAGAAGAGGCTCCTGTTGGAGTGTTTGTTCCTGTGTCGGTAGGCGGCAGCACTGAGCGCCACTCGTTTCTTCTACTACTTGTTGGGGGGGGACAGCATGTCATATCCCCTGTTTTTTTCCTTTGGGGATCGTGATGAAATAGAATAACGCCTGCTAATATAAAATTGTGGAAGTGAAGTTCACTCGATTCAGATTATTATTATTCTTTTTTTTAGGACACTTTGCATTTCTGCAAATACAAGGCACTGAAGACATGTTTGAGCATAAGTGACTATCACTGATTGATGTGTGCTTTATGTAGGCCGATCAGCCACAGCATTGCTACGCCACTGACAGGTGACGTGAATGACATTGATTATCTTGTTACGATAGCGCCTGTCAAGGGGAGGGAGGGAACAGGCAGCAAGCGGACAGTCAGTTCATGAAACCGATGTGCTGCAAGCAGGAAGAATGGCCAAGATTAAGGATCTGACAAGTCCCGGCTACGATGGCGCTACTTGTGGGGTGTTCCCTGCAAATGTCCACCTGAAGTGTTTAAGAGAGTCAGCAGTGAATCCTTACCTTAATATGCAACAATATTCCTAATATACAAAACCCCTGTCAAGATCCATCATGAAATCCTTATCCAGTGATAATGTTTGCTGTTATATTTTTGTCCTGTGTCAAATGCTGCTCATATTGCTGTTATTTTCATATCTTAAAATATATATATTTTAAAAGGGGATGCCTTTGTCTGTAAACGTGGAGCGTTGCAGAAAAAAAGCACTCAACTATTCGGATAATTGTTGATAACTGTAACGTGAGGGTAATTCCTGTTGTTAGCTTTGGAATTGAATGTGGTTTTGTACAGCCAGACTCATGAAAAGCTCATGTTCCTGTTTTTGCTGTCTGAAACACTTTGGAAATTGGACGTTAATATATGCATGGTGATAAACAGCATTCAAATATAGAACAATTGATTAGCCACGTTCTTGTTTTGGGTGTCTGTAGAACTATTTTCTTGTGTGTGTGTGTGTGTGTGTGTGTGTGTGTGTGTCGGTCTAATGAACAGCATCTTAGACTGACGCCCTACAGCGTTAGTAGATAAATTAATATCTTCTCAATAATAATTGTCTCTTTTTGTCTCTTGTGTAATGCGACTGTCTCAGGCAACCAAAGAAGAAAGCTGAATTTCTGCACGTCACACACCAGAAACCTTCACGATAATTCAGAAGGATATTAACCGGCCCAGTCCTCCAGAATCCATCATGGTAAGTATGGATATATGCCCCTGACCTTTTGGGGTCCTTTAGATGAAACCTATTTCTGTATTTTAATATGATCTGTCCCCATGAGAGCTTGAAACCCATTTTCTTCGGCAGGGCTCCTCTGTTTTACTAAGAAGACACACAGTTTTCTTAGTATCTTCCATGATTTGGCTTTCACATCACAGAACGGCCTGAATCTTAAGAAATTAAGTCAAGCAAACATGGTTTGCAACTTTGCAACTCAGTCACTTAAATGCTGCTAGATGAAATTAGCATATTTTTTATTTTGAGTAGGCCCACCCTGCCATTCGATATTATGATTATCACGCCCGTGGCCCCTGATGCGTAATGAAGCCATGGAAATGCCCTGGAGCACGTGGTCATTTGTTGCTGAATTACTTTACTGGGATGGATGCAATCACCAGGCCTTTCCCACCACGGCTATTATGACATTCGCTTCATCTTAGGCGTTTACAGCGCTTCATAATTACATTTACACACACCTCTCTCCCTCACTCCCTCCCTTCATCCGTCCGTTTAGCAGCAAAAGCTGATTCAGGGATTAATTTAGTTGTTTTTTTAGTTTAGAAATGCAAATTTATGCAGCACGAACAAACCCCATAGGTTATATTTCTGTTCTCCATTGTTTCATTGTTTACTCTATTAGTTTTGCAGAGAGGGCTGATAAGAATAATGCTGCAGACAAAAGTCAGCTTTGCTCCAGGCCCTTTGTAGCAGGTCAGGTGAGATGCTCGGCGCATTTGGAAAAACAGAAATAATGAACCGATCACACCAGCAGTCATTAAACGGCGCAAAGCCGTTCGCTCAGCTAAACAACTTTACATTTGCAGCACCTTTCACTTCAACTGGTTTTGGTCTCACCCAGTCTCACCCAGAGCTGGTCTGCTTTTCATTATCGGCTCACACAAGAGCGTGTTCTCAGGCTGCGGCAAAGCAGCTCCCAGCATCACCTTGGATGTGTAGCTCTGCTAACAAGAACTTCATTTTTGTGTGTGTGGGGAGGGGGGGTAGACAGTAGATAGCAGTGACAGTGGGTTGATCCAACATAAACGGACAGAAAATGAGCACAATTGTCCAAAGCATCAGCATGCAAATGTGTCAGTATGGCCATTATGCTTTGCCAGTAGGGCAAGGCTGGAGCACATACATACAGCAGCTATGTCCTCAGTTCAGGGGCTGTATTTGAAGCCCCAGTGTGTCACAGCAGGGGGACAAGGCTGTCCCAATTTAAATGTGCTTCAAATGCAGCCTAGAATTGTGTCCTTTCTTTCCCTCTTTACCCAACGGTTGGGTCATCCATGGCCCAGCATATCCTAAAATGTAAATACCACATAATCCATAGGCTAGGATGTATAATTTAACCATACTTAGCGGCTACAGCCTTTCAAGGGCATGCTCAACTGAGGATGTGAAATTGGGCCGACCCTCATTACACATTAGATGGGGACTGGCCGGTATACTGGTCATACAAGGGAGGAACTGACACATATAGGGAGAGGAGACCATAAAGCGGTTGGTGGCACTGGAGCCGCAGCATTATTGAGGCAGTGTGTCACACGTAAAGCAATAAAACTAAAATTAAAACCATTAAATCCATCCGTTTAAATAGCTGCTGCTGCTCCAATCTGCACCAATTTGTCAGAATGAATGCAGTCGTGAGAATTTTACACAGCAAAACAGAGCATATGATCTCTGATCTGGAAAAAAAAAAAAAAACATGTAATCAAACACTTTACAATCTGATCTCATAAATCAAACAGTATTTCTGGATTGCGTGCTTTCTGTGGCATAAATTATTAAATTATTAAAGCTCTTCTTCCTCCCTGCTGATTTGTGAAATGATACCCGCTGTCTGTTTTTGCAGACATATAATTTTGCCAAGAGGAACAATGATCTCCACCGAGAGCCCAGTAGAGTAAACAGGGGCGGAAAACGCTCGTAGGTACAGACCGACGTTCAGACATTCTGTTCCATGGATACGACTTGGATGCATGGCTACTTCTCCAAGATCACTCCAACAACGTGATAGAGGTCACACATCGGCCTGAAATAGGGGGTCTGTGGAAATGCAGCGATAGCCTGATTTATTTGTCACACACTGGCAAAAATGGATTCCTGAACAGAGATCTGCTGATTGCTGAATTTTGTCCTCTGCGGCATAGCACATGCAGTGTATTTATAGCAGCTATATTGCATTTCAGTAGAACATTTACTAGCACACTCTTACCTCCACTCCACTACTACACAGGATGAGTATTCAGACAAGTATGGCCCATGGCGGTGCTTATCTGTAATATCTCTTGGTGAGTTTGCTGATGTCAGAGATATTTCTAACAAGGACGCAATGTAGCAAAGACCATTTTCAGATCTGCTCCTCAGTCCAATGGGACCCTCATTTTGCACTGAATACCAGAAAGTAAACGAGGCCTTCTACACATCATGTGTTGGTGTTTTTAACTAGAGTTAGCAGGGAGAATACAGAGCCTAGTCCAAGACCAAAGCCCATTCTCCTTGTACTGAAATAGATTTGCTAACCAGTGCACTTATTTTGTGTTCATTTTCCATTATAAATGAGCATGTTTTAAAGAGATGTCTCATTCATTACATTACGTTGATTCTCGCTCTTCTGGCATGCAAAGCTGAACACAGCTGCACAAACAACTGAAATCTAAAAGAAGAGATCTTTCATGTGCCTTTTTACATTGAAAAGAGTGAACGCCGGACTGAAAATTTAAATGAATCAGTCACATCTAATATTTTAGCATTGTTGAACTATAAATAAACCAATCAAACCTGCTGTAAACTGGTTTATTTACATTATACCACACACCTACTAAAATAGTAGTTGTCAAAGATTCCTTAAATTCTTTAAAGTTAGGTCAGTGCTCACATTTTACAGTGTATGGAAGAACACTTTACATCTTCCAGGTCTCAGGAAACACCCCAGTGCTCCCACCAGAGCGCCTGGGATTAGAAAGCTCTCACACTCTCCTCCATCTGACAAACCCAGTTATTTGATTGGATTTTAAAAGGTCGCACGGGAGCCATTCAACTACTATGTTTGCCATTTATGATAAACGTCCAAAGCTGCTGACACACAGGAGAGGAAGATCCTGGTGGAGCATTGCAGGAGAGATGCTTGATGTATTTTTTCTAAGGTCCTCACAATTCTTGATGTCACTATTAGCCTGAGGAGATGTGCAATGAGCTGGAGCAGCAGACTCACACAGCTTATATGTATTTAAAGCTCACAAGCAAATTGACAGCCAGTGTAATTGCTCAACTTGCTTTCACCCAACACAGCTCCCAGTCCCAGTCTATCAGTAATAATTGCGACTAAGAAAGTTCCCCTTGTTCTAGAAGAGGACCAAAAAAAAAATCACCATAACAGCCTCTTTCTTTCCATTTCCCTCTGTCAATTCCAAAAAAGACCTCAAACACATTAGTGTGACACCCGTCACACTGCCCGTCTGCCCTGCCTACCTTCACTGGTCTCCTGTCATTATCACCAGCTCTTGCAATACCCTGCTCCACCACACGGTATTTAAGGACCTGGTTGCGACCACGTCTGGACCGATTCTTGTTGGTTAACAAGCTTCTGTAGTTGAAAATGCTTGCACTAGGGTCATCAGTCCTCCACATGACATATTTTAAAAGACTATGTCCAACCTGAGAATAAGGCTCTCACTCTGCAAACAAGGACAGCAATATTTCACTTGATAACAATGGCACAGCCATGCTCATGACTATCGCAGATACTTTTAATTTGTCTCGATTGTGATTATGTGGGAAATATTTTTTCAAGATGTGATGCTTCAGAAATGTCATTGCTACAGAACAGCCTGTTCCCACACCAGCATTAATACTCGGAGTTAAATGATATCTGGACTGCAAAAAAAACAATTGTCTCGGATATCCCAAAGAAAGCAACAGTCACAACGGTCAATGACTGGAGGAGAGAAGCATTTTGAAGGCGTAAAGGAGCACTGGACGCATTTGATTCAGTAATATTAAAATATTTTTTATATTAGACAGTTGCAAATATTGTTGTAATAAATCATTGAAACAATACTATGCTCCCATACATGTATTGAATAGCTGAAATTACCTCATTTGCAGGCATATTCCATGTCCTGTATTGTGATGACAAGATAATGCCTGAAATATATTCAACCACACTTAAAAAAAATGATTCTGTCTTCATGTGTCTATGAACCCACCTTTTGTCTTCTCTTGAAATGGTATCATTTCAATAATTTCTGTGACCAAATTAATGCTCTAGATATTTCATCACTTCCTCATAATGGGTTCCCGCCTTTTCTCCTCCACTTAGAGACAGCTTTTGTCATCTTTGATTACATGTGTTACCTTGTATTACCTTCTCCGCCTGACAATTACCAGGGTACGCATCCGTTAGATATCTTCTGCACAGAAAGTATCAAAGTCTGCATAAATTATTCTTGCATTTTCCTTGCTGTGCCTTGAGCCTGGAAAGTGTCTGCTATTTCTACATTTGAAACATGTTGGGTGCTCAGATAACTTGAGCAATATGTGATTAGAGCAGAAGCAATTGCATTTTAGCTTTCATCATTGCTGCAGTTAAGATGATATGATATTGCATCATAAATCCATCTTTACTTTGTTTCTTTTCAGAGGTTTACTATTTTTTTCAGTGATAAATATTACTAACAACCCCTGGTCTAGGGTCTGGGGGAACAAGGGTGGTGAAGATGCAGGTGTTGAGTAGGGGAGCCAAAATGCACAAAAATAGTGACCTAAGTTCATCAGCAATATATACATACATAGGTGAAACCACCATGGCAGAGACCAGGGATGGCGCTTTGCTTTACTTTACTTTACTTAGCAGACGCTTCTACCCAAAGCGACTTACAAGAGGACTTACAAGACTTACACCAGCAATTCTCGTTCGATCTCTATAGATTTTGAGTTTACAAAATTAAGAGCCCTGATAAGGCTGGAAATTGTTAAGTGCTAGACGAAGAAAACATTTTTTTTTTTTTTACTTTTGTGCAGTGTGTGTGCATGTGCGTGTTTAAGTGTTAATTCGTCTGAAATACTTTTTGAACAAGTAGGTTAAATCCAAGAAATAAACACGACTAACCCTACAAAAACTCCTAGTCCTTACAGCAAGTAACACTGACTACCTGACCCTCCACAATTCACCTGCTACTCCTAGTGTGTATAAACAGGCTGACCTATGGGTGATATGAAGGTGTGCGCACACACTGTTACGTCTGCCACTCGCCCACCGGGCCACCAGAGGGCACCAGGGCGACCGTGACCTGACCTTGAAGGACTACACGCCCAGGACAACAGACAGTATAAAAAAGCAAGGAAGAGCAAGAACATCCGCAACTTCATTCATTAAATTTATTCCCATTTGTTGTAAGCCGTTTCCTGGATTGCCTCAGGCTGACTCCCTTTTGACCCAAACACTCTTTTGGTTTGTTTCCGACCACCTTTTCCGCCCACAACTATGATTTTCTGTCCCGTCACTGATACCACATCCACTCCGATGGAGAAAATCCCCATGCTCGTCGGCCCCGATTACCTTCTCAAGTTGCTCCACAGGCCCATTTATGAAATGGCAGTTAGTGCATAGTCAAAAAGGTCTTCAGTCTTATGGAATACTCCTGGCAGATCCTTAACTGCCATTAGATGATTTAAGTTACCATCCGAAGATGTGTCATTCCATCTCATACACCTTAGCTTTAAATTCTTCAGTTAAGATGGAATGAATTATGTTGCTCTCCACGATGACAATTAGAAGAAGTTATGGTTTTATATCTGTCTGTGATGCATTCTCTTCTTTCTGTGCATCTTGGGGAAAAGCATGATTTAATTCTTTTCAAGGCACTTTAGGCAAGTTGCTGTAGAAAGCATTTTCATTAATCAAATCTTTGAGTACCCCTTGCAGCTAGTAGGTGCTTGTGAAACAGCTTCCCTTACAGAAAACTTTAACTGATTAACCTGAAAAAGAAACGTGCATATATCAATTTATATGAATATTGAAAAATATGAGAAATGTGATAATCAGTTAAACTCCTAGTCCAAGCCAAAAAACAAGAAACAAATAAGAAAAAAAGTCTTCCATTTATGAATTTATTACAGCATTGTGAAAAGATGTCATATTACAAGCTGCAGATCGTTTTTATTAGCTGAGGAGCTCGCTTCGCCTCCAAGGTCATTTCGACACACATCATTACAGGCATATGATTCAGGAGTTTACAGCCAGCCACGTTTTATTGCCCTACACAACGCTGCTTTCCCGTGCTCCCCCCAAACACATGGTTAATGTGTGCCATGGCTAGCTCAAGGGTTTTTAAAACACCTTCTACCCCAAACATATTAAACAAAGAGCTGCTCTGCCGTACAAGCTGCATTAATATCGCGGCAGGCGGGAGGACTCCTCGTGTAGGCATGTGAGCTGTTGACACCTACAGCAGAAATGATGCACTGGCTGGGAATGACCAGATGGCCGCCTCCTTCAGCCTCCTTGCAATGGAAATGGCTTCTACCACTGGAGCAACTGTGTTAGTAAATGCTTATTGTTGAACAAAGACTCACTGCTACATATATCATGTTAATCGGCAAATTAGGGTTAAGGCTGGCGCACACAACATTTTCTACACAAATGTAAAGTAAGTGTATTAAAGGTGCGAGAAGTGCACTGAAATTGCCCGAGCAGGTCAACTTTGATCAAATCAAAGAACACAAAACTGCTGAGATTTACAAAAGCTTGTTGTAAATGTTGAGCCTGAATTGGAGGTGGACTTTCGGCTCTATACCGACTCCACGCTGGGATCATGCACACACTCTGACATGCAGACATATGGTCCCAGAGATTTATGACCTCCCTCCCCATCTCTCCCAATGTAGATCAAATCAGCCAGGCTGTGGGGGAATTTTTTACAATAAAAGAGCAATTCAGCTCCTTAACAGAAGCCGAGAAACTGATGGCCTTTGGAGGCAGCAGGAGTTTTCGGCTATCGCTGTCTCTGACGGTACAGCGGCCGAGCATCAATAAGACATCATTATTACTGCTGTCCATATTGACTGATGCTTACTGGAATGGGCCTTCATTTGCAGTCATGTTACACAAAGAATTATCTATTGCCAGTGCAGCAGGCCCATGAAAAGGACATTTGCTATGTTGTGTTCTCAAGAATGCAGACATGTGATGCATCACTGTAAACGGTAATGGATGTTCTGTTTTGTCTTTTCTCTGTTAATTATTTTGGCAAAGGGAAATATGCCTCCTCTTCAGCTTTATTCTGTGTTCAGGTCACCATTTTTGTGCTGATGTGGGCAAATGCTTTTGACCATTGTCCTGCTGGAAGATCCTATGATGTCCCAGTTTTGGTTTCCTTAAAATGTCCTTGTGTTACACCATGTACATTAATCTTCCTTTTTACTCCAATCCCAGCTGTTTAACCCAGTGTTAACAGACCATAGGTCAGGTATCAGAAAAACTAAAAACTTTTACTAAATTATTTTTACTACAAAGTTCATTCCAGGCAGACTTCATGAACACCTCTACCTCATTTGCTTTGTGTATTCTCTTCTACTTACCATGGTGATGGCCAAGTGACCCCAGTTAGTCAGGTGCAAGTTTTTGAATAGAGTTTGAAAATATCTACACACTCCAAATCAACTCAAACAATTGTCAGCATGCTTCAATTACATTGTGTGGGGTGGTAGTAGCCTAGTGGGTAACACACTTGCCTATGAACCAGAAGACCCAGGTTCAAATCCCACTTACTACCATTGTGTCCCTGAGCAAGACACTTAACCCTAAGTTGCTCCAGGGAGAATGTCCCTGTAAATACTGACTGTAAGGCGCTCTGGATAAGGGCGTCTGATAAATGCCATAAATGTAAATGTAAATGTTGATCTTAATCCATCAATCCATCCATGACTTTTTTTTCTGAACCAAAGTAAGAAACATTATCCATGAACCTCAACAGGACATTTCTGAATGGGTTATGATCAACAAAAAGATCACTGAAACTATGTTTGAAGTTATTTTATGTTCAGTTAGAGGTGCCTGTAGATGAAAGAGTACATCAGTAAATGTGTTTGTCCCTGAGATTGTTTAATAAAGTCATTATCTTGCAATTTCAATCAGCCATGATGTCTGAATATAATCAGTAGTAAACACGACGAAGGGGAAATCAAAACGGCATCTCAACAAGGGGACAGATTAAAGAGCCTACAACACAGATCATGCATTAATGATGAGAAAGAGGGCCGAACGAGAGTGGGGGGGAGACTTATCGTCTTAGTCTAACCACTGATTGAGTAAAGAGCGAATGAGAGCAAGAATTTTAGAATACTGAAACACAGAAAAGGTTAATGTGTTGGTGCAGGATTTGGTCTCTTCGGCTGGACCCTGAGAGCAAACAGCAAGTTTCATGATTGGCTGATCCCCTCACAAACTCAAACTACACACAGCAATTAGGCCAGCACTGTTTTGTCTGCATTCTCATGACATAAATAGTATTTATGGTCTTGAGAAGAGTGTGTAATCTCAGCAGCACAGAACAACGGTGTGACTCAGACCCCTGCAAATGCTAAGGAGACATGCATCAACACTCTTCTCTATTTTGGCACCAAGGTGGTGGGATAAAAAAAATCGAGCAGCCAGGTGTCTTAAAATTGTGACAAAAGACTTGCCTCTTTCAGAAGTACTTGGACTACATCCATTATACATGCTTAAAAAATATGAAAAAGACATTTATAGTCTGGGTCATACTGTCAGAGTATTAATTTATTGAAACTTCAAAGCAATTATGAAAGTGTGAGTGTGTGTGTGGTTGGGGGGGGGCATAAAAAAATGCACCAGGTATTTAAAGTATGCAAGTAAGATGAAATATTGCTGTAGCATGTGACCTGGGGCACTGACTCCTTTTACATTTGAGCAATATCATGAACAATGAAACAATGCAATAAAATGTAAAATATGCATTGAAATCTTAGACTGTTCTTTCATTTTCAAAAAAGAAGCCTGTGACAAAAACATAATCCATCTTTGAAATGAAGCAAAGTTTACGAATTGGGGATTAAAGATGCAGTGTGACCTTCAAAACAGACACCAAAGTTAAGTTTGAGATCTTCCTCTGATCCAAATATTCTCTACTAACAGTTTGCACTGACACAAATGTAATGCAAAAGGGAAAATTGTAAATAAAATGGACATGAATCATAAATATAATAAGACTACCATGACCATTACTAGTAATACAAATCACAGTAAATTGTTGCAAAAATCATAATTATATGAATCAACTTTCTTCACCAAGGTTATGAGTTGTAATGTATTAAATGATCCCCCAGACACTCAAAGAAAACTGTGTAATCCTATTACTCAATAAGTGAGACATAGAATTGAGGTGTAATTAAGGCCTTCAACTGCATAGAGAAATAGAAATTCAGAGAGAGACTTACACAAAGTTACATGGAATATACAGTATATTAATAAAAAAAAGTGTTAACTAAAGCTCAAGTGTTTGAAATCACTAATCCTGTCTAACAGATGAGTTCAGAGATGGCTTTGACTGATGCTCAGCATCCCCTGCACATCTGTGTATCTGGGCCAAAGTCCAGCTCCATATGTAATAGGTGAAGGGAATATTTACCCTCACTATATTTAGGTCCTGGGCAGACAGTAGTCAGCCTCATAAATATCCAACGGAGGCAAGCGTTGGGGGAAGAGGAGATGCCACATTCCTCTACTGCATGGCTCTGTTGCCGCTTCATCTGTCTTGCCCCATGACGGCACTTTAATAAACCACCGTGGCTCGCTTTGATTATGGGGACTAGGCCAAATACTTCCTAGTGCACAATGTCAGCTTTGTCCTTCAAACATCAGGGGTCAGGAATAACCTCCATTTGCAGCCAGAAGCCAGAAAATCCGTTGTGACAGATGCCTACGTTGTAATTCTTGGAAAACGGGATCTGGAATAAACAGTACTGTGCTTTTGAGTGCATTGGTTTGAGGGAAGTGGGCCCTTAGCCTACCATTTAAAGTCTTTCCTTTAAATTAGGTGGGGGAAAAAGGCACTCAGACCCACTCCAAATGAAACATTCAACCTGCCCCGAGCTCAGCAGCACCACACCGCAAACAAAAACATGTTTTCCTTACATCTGATCCTGGAGATCCAGGTTCTATAATTAGCCATGTTTGCCTAACACTTTCTTCTGTCTCACAGTAGCTGTATTTCCTTCCACACGCTCTCAGCATTTACAACACTTGAGTTAATGCCATGCTTTAAAAAAGGTAATTGCTAGTTTGTCCTACCTTTAAAAATGGAAAACAGCAAATAGCGGGTAGTTGCACAGACCACAGAAAACACCGCCTGAACAGCATGTGGTGGCTTGTGATATTTCAATTACAAATGAACTATAAACTAGATAAACAAGAACAATCATCATAAATATTCTAGATCAAATGAATTTAAAAAAAGGTATACTGGAAAAACCATAACAGAATCAACAATGAAGAATTCAATCAGATCAAAATGCAATAAATTGTAAAAGCAGAATTTATCCCCAAATTTGATGAAATGCATCCCAAATCAGGACTTTTTAAATATCGGGCAATACAACTAAACAATTACAAAATTTACAAAATTAAAAGTACTGATGAACTCATTAACTGAAATCAAAGAGTAAACAGAGATACAGTATTGCTGACAGGATCAAATCAAGAAAGGTATACTCCAGGTTCGGAATACAGACCACACTTTCATGTTTGTCTTGTGTTCATTTCATTGAGATCCTTCTCACCTGTGTGTGCATCTTTAAAGCTGCCCCGTTTGTGTTTGTTCTCCATCGGATCGTTTTTTGGTGATGTTTTACCCTCTCTTGTGGTTCTGTATTTTGAATCGTGTGTATTCATCCTGCTTTCCTCCCCATGTCTTGCAATCATGGCAGAAATAAATAAATGATTAATAAGTGAAAAAACTTTGGTATATTTGATAAAGAAATATGATAATTCGTCAAAGATTTGAACGTTTATATATGCCTGCCGTGCGCCCTGTGTCCACCCGAAGCAGGCCGGGGTGAGTATCACGTATGACAAAGACATGATATATCAACTTCCAGTGGCCATCTTGTCCTGTGCCCAGTCATCATTTTGGGTGTTTCTGCTCGCCATTTACTGATCCTGCTTGACACCAACCGCCTTTGCCTGACCATTGTCATAGATTACCCCTGTCTGTTTCTTGTGAAGAGACCAGCAAATAAATCTTGGTTCCTGACAACTGCTTAACAAGGTCATACCATGAAATAAACCAGAGGGTCACCACAGCCACCACCACCATTACAACTACAGCTATAAGGATCTTCAAATGGACCAGTAACATCATTATGGACACGTAATCTAGACCTTGACACTGACTACATCCTGGACTCCTCCAACCCTACAACTGTAGGACTTATTATTATATCATCCCCAACCCTGTACTGACACCATTTGCAGGCTCACTCTACCCTGGAAGGGGGTCCCTCTCTGTATCACTCCTTCCCAAGGTTTCTTCCTTACTTTTTTTCTCTCTCCTAGAGTTTTTTTGTGTGTGGAGTTTTTCCTTGTGTGCAGAAGGGTCAAGTGTGGGGGGTGTCAACTGTAGGGCCTGTCAAAGCCCATTGAGACATACTGTATGTGATTTTGGGCTATATAAGAAATAAATGTTGTCGTTGTTGTTGTTCAGACCCTGATGTGCCTGACCGATCACCGTGGGGCAGTGGTGGCCTAGCAGTTAAGGAAGCGGCCCCGTAATCAGAAGGTTGCTGGCTTGAATCCCGATCTGCCAAGGTGCCACTGAGGTTCCACTGAGCAAAGCACCGTCCCCACACACTGCTCCCCGGGCGCCTGTCATGGCTGCCCACTGTTCACTCAGGGTGACGGGTTACATGCAGGGGACAAATTTCACTGTGTGCACCATGTGCTGTGCTGCTGTGTATCACAAGTGACAATCACTTCACTTACTTCACCTGCCCAATGACAACTCTCCAGATCAGTCCTTTAGTGCTTCCGCTTCAGCCGTGGCTGCCTGAGGACAAAGCTCTCCCCGACGTTAGTTTGACTGACAATCTATGGAAACCGAATTAAGAATTGCTTCTCCTTGTAAGTCGCTTTGGATAAAAGCGTATGTCAAGTAAAGTAAAGTATATAGATACATAACAAAGGCTTATCTCCAACTCTGCACCGCCACAACACTCCAAACTCTCATCTCGCCTCCTCCTCCTCCAGCTCCGCAACAACGAGCCCTGACTGGTGGTTGGAATGGTTCTTAAGTACTCCAGTCCTGTGCATTGATTGGCTGGCAGTTGACTAGGGAATCGGTGGGCAGAACCATAAGCCCAATCTCCGCTCAGCAGACAGCCTAAAAGAGAAACAGGCACAAACACAGAGCCCAACGTCCTGCCCAACGACTACTCTTCAACCCAGCCCTTGTGTACCGCCTCCAGCCCGTCTACCGGCCGCCCAAGGACGCAGCTCTCCCTGGCATGCCTTTGCTACCAACACGACATGGTAACAACTGAACCTTATTCCTCACCACACCCTTTTCTTCTTACCACCGCATGGTTCTTCAGATTGCTTCCTCGCTCTGCACACTGAAGCTTCAGCCCTCTCTCTCCCTACCTCTTCATCCCCCCATCCTCCTGTGTCTCCCACGTCTGCAAGGTCACCCCTCAACCCATCCCATGACAATATGACTATAATATGACTAATATTGCCTAAATCATCTTTTCAAAAATTGCCTGCATCCTCAGTTGAGCAGATTAGTTGATATAACATGTCTTTGTGGCTAAAGCATTATATAGTATAATAATAAAGAGTTTTTGTGTCTCCTGAAAAACCTAATTGAAGTTTGACATGATTGAAATACACTCTGCATCAAGAAAGCTACTAGCATTGTGAAGGACTTTACACACCCCTCAAATGCACTCTTTACCCTCCTACCATTTGGAAAAAGGTACCGAAGCTTTCGGGCCCTCACTGCCAGACTGAGCAACAGCTTCATCGCAAAGGCCATCAGACACCTGAACACTAACACACACACACATACACACATACACACTACCTTTTGCACTGCCTGTGTCTCCTGTTTGCACTTTATGTAGCCCAGTTTGTCTGTGTTGAACACATGCATTTTGTCAGTATGTAACTTTGTTTAATTGTATAAATGTTACATGTAGCACCAGGTTCCAAAGTAAGGTTGTTTCGTTTCATGTACTGTCTAACACGTATATAGCTGAAATGACAATAAAGCTCAACTTAAACTTTTAACAATTATTAAATTCTGTTCGTTCAGGAAGGACACTTTGGTGGGAAGCTGGCTTCCATTGCTGCTGTTTATAAAACACTTTGAATACTTTCTATTCTTTCAATTGCTCTGAGAAAGTGTTCTGGGTTATTTTTTTATTGAATGCTACCTATATTTTATTTATTTTGTAATTTTGAGTTTAAGAGCAACGAACATGTAATGAAATGAATGTCATTTCATTTGAAAATTGATTTGATCTTAGAGAAAAAAACAAGCTCAACAAGAATTATGCCCACCCCTTATGTATAAGTGTAGATATTGTGGCAGACCAGGATCTGGCTGGAGAGATGATGCAGAAGGAAGGAAATAAAAGCTGTATCTACATCCACAGAAAGCACCAAGAGCATATCATGTTGCTTGATTACAAGACATTGCTTAGAGGATCCAGGAAATGTGACCAGAACATGAGCATGAAATAATTTTATTATAATTAATTCATGACAAAGTAAATGGCTGAATTATAATCAACATCCATCCATTTGCAAAACCTGCTTATATACTGGATGTCATTAACATGAGGAAATCCATCTCAGGACTATCTGCAGATGCAAGACAACAAGGAACCACCCTGAATGCATGTTGGAAACACATGTCCCATTTCCACCAGTTTTTGAACCATTCAGGGCATTTTGAGTCTAAATGAATTGGTATAGAACAGCCATCTTTATTTAGAAAGGAAACAGAATGTAACCTTGATTCCCCCTTTTTACCTCCCAGTGTACAGTCCTGGCCAAAAGTTTTGAGAATGACACAAAATCTGATTGTTCTTTCCGTTTTTACTATGCCAATTAGCATATGCTCCAGAATGTCATGAAGAGTGATTAGATGTAGTTCAAAGTCAGACTGGATGCTTTAAAAGGAGGTTGATGCTTGAAATCATTGTTCTTCCTCTGTTAACCATGGTTACCTGCAAGGAAACATGCAGTAGTCATTGCGTTGCATAAAAAGGTCTTCACAGCAAGAATATTGCCGCTACTAAGATTGCACCTAAATCGACCACCAAAACCTTCAAGGAGAGAGGTTCAAGTGTTGTGAAGAAGGCTTCAGAAGGCTAAAGAAAGTCCAGCAAGCGCCAGGACCGTCTCCTAAAGATGATTCAGCTGTGGGATCGGGGTGCCACCAGTGCAGAGCTTGCTCAGGAATGGCAGCAGGCAGGTGTGAGTGCATCTGCATACACAGTGAGGCAAAGACCTTTGGAGAATGACCTGGTCAAGAAGGGCAGCAAAGAAGCCACTTATCTCCAAGAAGATATCAAGGACAGACATATGCAAAAAGTACATGGATTGGACTGCTGAGGTCTGGGGTAAAGTCATTTGATGAAAGTCCTTCCGATTGTTTGGGGCATCTTGAAAAATTATTGTCTGGAGAAAAAAAGGTGAGCACCACCATCAGTCCTGTCTTGTGCCAACAGTAAAGCATCCTGAGACCATTCATGTGTGGGACTGCTTTTCTATGGAGTTTTGTTCACACCATTCACAAATATAATACTTGATTCAGCAACAAATATAACATGATTCACACAATATCACTTTTGAAAAAAAAAAAAAAAAGGGGCAGTGGTGGCCTAGTGGTTAAGGAAGCGGCCCCGTAATCAGAAGGTTGCTGGTTCGAATCCCGATCTGCCAAGGTACCACTGAGGTGCCACTGAGCAAAGCACCGTCCCAACACACTGCTCCCCGGGCGCCTGTCATGGCTGCCCACTGCTCACTCAGGGTGATGGGTTTAATGCAGAGGACAAATTTCACTGTGTGCACCTGGTGCTGTGCATCACGTGTGACAATCACTTCACTTTCAAATAAATGTAACACCATTCACAAATGCATTTCTCGACTGAGAAGTGTTTATATGCAGTTCAATTTATTCACAAACCAATAAACCGGCATTTACAAAGCACCATCTTTATTTGTGAATACCCTTATTGTTATTTGGGGATTTTTGATACTCCATTGGCCGCACAGATGCACAAAATATGTTTTTTTCAATTGGTAGTCAATCAGATGTCTCCTAGGTTTACAGCCAAGAGTTTGATTTAATGTTGACAACATTGCCATTGTGGAATGCAGCGCCTAAAGAGGGGGTACTGTCCTCACACACCTGAGAGGAATTCCCGGAGCGTTGAGCGCTGGCCATGCTGCCTTTATTCCCTGCACCTGATGTTCCTCAGTGTAGTCGTTCCAGCACCAGTGCCCTGGGTTCATGCCTTGAACCACGAACTGTGAAGAATGCTAGGGAGAAGTTCGTAACGCTCCTTGGATGTTTGGAATTGCTTTCAGGTCTGGTGGCGCTATGTGGAGTCGGTGGGTCTCTGGGTTTTGTGCACCATGGGGTTTACGTCTTGTTATTGTTATTTTATACGTCAGGTGGACCCCTCTAGTGCCAAATCAGCCAATCCAAGGTGAACAGAGCGTGAGTGGTGTGCCCGTGTGAGATCGCTCTTTTTTTTTTTACCAATTTCCACTTCCCCTCTGTCCCAAAACTGATTCCAGAATGTTGGTGTGAGTGCTGTATTGTATTGGAAATAAAAGACGTGGCACGTACTTGCGTTTTGGTCCTCACCTTATTTTTGTATCGTAAGAGTCAGGACTTGGCCCAGAAGTTGATTGACAGCATGTCAGGGCAAATTGCAGAGGTCTTGAAAAAAAAAAACGGCCAGCGCTGCAAATATTGACTCTTTGCATAAACTTGATGTAATTGTCAAGAGAAGCCTTTGAAACTTATAAACAAGCGTTATGAAGGATACACCGCATGAGATGTGCAATATCCATGCCTACAATGATATGCTTGCCAAATCTCTTCCCAAACCGAACCGTGTCTGTGTGGATTACTGTAATCAATGAATCTGTTTGTCATGTCGCTTATCTCTCCTGCATTATGCTATCTAATGCGTTTTCCCCTTTTGTGTGATAGACCTGCTGAGTTATGTCTTCTATCCGTAGGTCATGGGAAATGTGGGCTGAATAGGTGTGCCGAAGTACACAGCCGTTCTTTGTCCGTTACAGTGTGTGATATGCAATGCACCTTGCTTACTGAAGTAAGTAACAATCGTTCCCGACAGACTCTCCTTTTTATTCTTTTTCTTGTTTCCTTTCTCGTGTTTCTTTCTTCATTAGACACACAGTGCGTAATTGAATTTGGTGAGTGTCATGACCCAAGACAACAATTATCTGTGTCTTCATACTGGAGTCCAAGTAGAATGAATAGCACAGCATGAAGGCATAAGAGAAGCCTTTTAAGCAAATGTGTTTTCTTTCCCTGATCATTTTCTGTAAAAACAGTGTTTTCCCTACAAAATAAAGACATTTTCACTCTCATGAAGACATCTTCAAAAAAAAAAGAAAAGAGTTATCAAAAGACATCCTTTGTTCGACCAGCGATGAAAGAGGTTCTTTTAAGAGGTCAAAGGTTGATATTAAAGGCTGGGACTCGCCTCTCATCTAAGGACTGTAGGGCTACCCTTGTGGTCAAGGTCCACAGAGGGACTCTCTACTTCCATTAATTAGCATCAGATGAAGGAGGCCCTCACAGGGTGACCTTGTCACCGTTGTCTCAGTGCTAGAAAAATGTCCCTGTAATTGGATGTCACTGCAAGAGGGCGACTGAACGTTAGGCTGGACCCAACAGCTCTGGCCCCAGAGACTAACTATCCTGAAATGTGGAGCCATATAACATCATTTCTACTGTTTCACTTAGAAATCTGTCATATTTCAGGGATATGAACACGATATGTCACGCATGTAAATGATATGACTGTATGTTGGATCATCCATGCAGATTATCCAGGTTGATTTGCATAATGCATTGCCACACGTTTCATAATTATACGTTGCGTGTTATCTTGATTTCCTCCTTAATGTTTCAGGCAAGAGATACAATGTTGAAATAATGCTGTAATTAACAGAGATCTGAAGAGGCGTTAAGGAGATTATTCCAGACGTTTGTATTATGCCGCCCAAAGGAGGCATCATCCAAAAGCATGGAGAATTGTTGTTGAGACATTCCTCAACGTTCCTGTACTCTGATCGCCTGTCATTTCTTTTATAACTAAGGCGCAGAACAATAGCCCTGCAGCTCTGCATCCCTCGACTGGAGATAATGAGTGTGGATAACTTTCAAACTACTTATAAAGCATGACACAGAACGCTTCTGAGTCGATCAAGCTTTGATACCTTATTTGATATGATTTCAAAAAGATATGTTTTCAGATGTATTTTAAAACCCGACTAAACTTTGGTGAGAAGATCAGGGAAGCACATCATTAGCTCTGTGAACCTGTAGGTGGGATCCGTTGACCTGGGTTTGTTAGGCGCTCACAGACACCTAAAGTACTACCCCAGCTTTGCGGCTTCAGACAGTAATTTGCTACTGTTTTATATGCTGCGTTCTGCTGGTGACCAGACAGGTCTATTTAACCATATGTTTGTAAAGCCAGAATGGATTGCTTTTAGAATTTTCTTACATTTTTTCCTGTGTTTGTGCTTTCTTCATTGAGAAGCTGTAAGAAGTCTGTGAAGCTAAGAGGGTCTTCAGAGGTGCATGTACGCTCAGCAGCATTTACAGAGAAATAATGACACACGGCCTAGTAGTAGGATCCAAAATAAATAAATAAATTCTAATATTAAAACAATCATGGGCCAGACAGAGATGGATGAAAACCAGAAAGGGATGAGACAGACAAAGGATGCAGGTGAGATGCTAAGAAGAGGAAATTCCCTTAATGCAGAGCTCAATCATTTATTTTCTCAAAGCCTGGTTCTACTCTGACTTTCTTGTGCCATTCCCTGGTGGGCACAGCTTTGCATTGCAATGGAAAGCGGGGGTGGCGACATTTATATGCGCCGCAAAGCCTCGCCGAAACGTGCTGATTACGGATGACTCTGGGCACCTCGTGATTGCCGATCCATTGCTGCGTTGTCTTGAATCACCCGCTTAACCATGCAGTGTTTATGTTACCAGATTATGTTGGAACAGTGGCCGCAACTGTCGCTGCTCCCTAAACCCTGAGGGTGATGTGAATTTTTAAGAAAAATTATTCTGGCCACCATGTGCATGCTAATGGCACAGTACTAAAAAAAAAAAAAAAATCAGCACTGCATAATAATGATGCACAAGACCTCCTGCTAGTCTCCTAGACTATTTTTAGGGGGGAACATAATTACAGGGCTGTATTCTAAGGACAGTACCGCACTGTTTTCACTCCGATATTCTTGGAAATATCTACTGAATTTTATTTGTTTAACAAATTATACAGAGGAGTCGTCAGTAGTCTTGTTCATAACTGATGAACATATATTGAAAGCATCTCTGACTTTGTGTAATTGAGTTACGCCATGTTGCTAAATATATTGACCTCCTTATTTTTGTTCATTTGCAGAAGCTAAATGAAATGAAATTAAAGCCTGGTGTGAATGTCTTTCAGGTACACAAGACTACTTTAAGCATACTGGACAAAGCTCTATTCATTGCAGCACCCTGTGAGTGTCACACACCTTGGTCATCACTCTGGTGGTGCTGATTTAGTTTGTGCCTGGGGTTTATGTACATGTGACTGGAGCATTGGAGCACAAAAAGTGGCAAGGGTAGGCAAGGGTTATTTCAGTTAATATTGGATGGGTCAAAAAAGTCTGGACCAATATTTCTTTTTTTCTTGTTTTTAAATACACTGTTTTAATTAATAGCACTCGGGTAGAATATGGATCAAATAAATGAACGTCTTTCAAGCCAATTTTGCATGTTACAGCTTGCATTACAGTCCAGGTAGACAAAGGCATTAAAATGGGAATCATTTTTCAACTAACAGAAAGATTTAAACTCATTTGAATTATCCAAAGCGTTATCATTTTCTGCTTATTTCTCTTAAAATTAGGTTTCTAAACAACGAAAGACCTCAAGGCACCAAAAAATGGTGATGGAGTTTGCTTGTTTTTGAAGCCTTGAGGGCTAAAATTCTGCTCATTTTATCAGGAATGTCTTCCTGGATTGTGCAGTAGGATGTATGCTTGTTGTGAAATCCCTTTGGCGATTCAGTTAGGAACCAATAATTTTAACTGGGGGGAAAATTGCTACCCTTGTGAGAGCATTGTCTACAGTGCCAATACAGTGTGTGTGTCTTGTGGCAACACATTCATGTTAACACACAAAACACCTAGTAATATTTTTAGATTTTATTCTCCCTGTGACATTTTGATTGCCCTTTGGAGGTAAATAGAGATACAGTTCCGCTTACAATTTTGACTTTTCTTTTACACGGTTGTAGTCAGACATTTACACTGATCATGGGCATATACATAATGTTTTTTTTTTGTTCTGTCACTTCTGCGGTAAATTGATTGTACAACAAACATCTGTAACCATTTTATAGACTGCAAATTGTAGTACATGTCAGGTTAAAAATCATGTTCCCTTTGCAAAATATTATACTTATAATGTCAAATAATCAACAATAGTATACAGTACTCTATAATAGGCATTACCTTGTAATTTGCCTTGTTGAGTTCTATGTTGTGATACAGGCAACGTGCAATTTGTTGAAGTACATGTACTGGCTTCTGGACTGTTAAGACAAGACTTGAGCAGTTTATGAGCTGAGAATAAATTATAGCTATCAGCAGATGTTAACTGCAAGAACCTGATTTTGTGCTAAGAAACAAATAAATCTTGTTGTTGTTTGTGGGAAAGTTTTTTTTTTCTGATTGCAGCAGACTGGTCACAGTCCATATTCTTATAAGCAATGTATAATTAACATTAACATTCTGCAAATGTGCTCATATATCTCTGAACTGGGGCACGTAACGGCATAACGTGTATATAATCTGCGTGATATATGTACCCATTGAGTCATAATACCATGACCAGAGGGGAAGAGGAACATGTGGTTCAGCAAATGTACTAATGTAACATGACTGGGCATATTGACATTGTTCGCTGTACACTGCTTTCTGCACTACGGCTTTAGGTGATAAGTTTTGAGCTGACTAGTTTCTGAAACAAAAAAGTACCGGAACATGCCTGTATGCTCTTTTGCTGTGAAGTCGGAGCTGAAGAAAAAAACAACAACAACAAAATAACGTCAAAATCACTCACGGTGGCTCAGTAAATGCGTGCTGCAACTGCAAATGCCAGGTATTAGATGGGCCTGGGGCAAAATCAATAGCTATAAATCCTGGGCACTTCAAGATGTTTTCTTTACTTTTTGAGCAGCTGTGTATAAATGTGTATCAGTGCCTAGAGCGAGCAAGAAATGATCTTTAAAAAAAGGCTTACAGCCCGGCATTCTCTCCTTCGGTCCTTTAAATCACAAATTGCCACAACCTCAACCAAATAATCATTTATATAATTTTCATTGCTCATAGTCTGCACTGTGATCTATTACTGGCTGATTTATGCAAACATTACAGCCGGCAACTTATTTATGATATCAGCCGGAAAGGCACAGTGGATATTGAACTTCCTTCCTTCGCTCTCTGTTCTCATTTTATCAATGTTATGTTTTTGATTGATGACATATATTTTAATTATTTATTGAAATACTGTAACCAGATAATTAGAAAATGTCCAGCCAGTGGAAAGTGCTGATCTGAAGAGAAGTGAGAGGCGGAGGGCAGATTTTGAAGGTGATGAAGTCCAGAGGGCTGCTCAGAATTCTGCACAGACATGTCTGAGAAACCTGCAGTCAGGATCAGTAATCTGCAATGCCCGGGCACATGCAAACACATGCCAGGCATTCTCTTTCACATGCTAATGACTCGCTCACATGAACACGTCCTCTTTCTTCCATCAACACTGATCTTGAAATAATTGGACCTTGTTAGATGCCTATAAAGTTCAGAAGGAGGGCTTATCTTATACCATGTGGGCACAAATAAAGTAAAATCAAGTCCTTAAACCAAAAAAAAAAACATAATAGCTATCACCACATCAAATTTAGAATCAGATTTTCTAAAGGCTTAAGTCAAGATTGATTTTGTGACATTCAAAGCAAAATATTGCACCTCGAGATTGCAATCTTAAGGACCCTGAAGGTAAAATCTAGTGGCCATAGATCAGGGGTTGGCAAACCTTTAAGCTCACAGGCCACATCAACTTTTAATATTTTAAGGTGGACCGGGGCAACACCATATTCTTACATATCAGACATGAAGATAAAAGGCATTACAGTGTTCATATTTACACAATCAGTAATGCAGAAAGTCAAGGACAGACCTCCTACACTGCAAACAACTGCACCCAAGTAATCATCCTTTTGTACTTCATGACCACACTGGAGTATACAAACCTATGTGCCACCTAGTGAACATTGAGGAGCAGTTTTTGATTTAAAAAAATGTGAAAGATTCATAAGAAACACAAATGTATGTTACAAGTATTAACAATGCTCTCTAAATTGTTGTTTTCTTCTAGATCTAAAAATGGACATGAGTGACTGAATCATCTCAAATTCAACAGGAAGATCATGAATTAAATTCCCACTATTTCCACACTCTGTGAAGCACACCTCTAACCTATTTTACCATAGGTTAAAAAATTATGCAAACATAATTCTCTCTGGAAACAAACTCTACATATCATGTCTGTATAAACAGGCTTTGTGTGCGAATTTATCACCATGTCCTTGACTGAGGTGAACCAGGAAGGAAACAACATTGGGGAAAACTGTTGTCTGTCAGTCTTAATTCAGCACTAGACTTTATTCTTGAAGGTGATGAAACAATTGTTAGGCACACAAAATGTGACATTATTGTAATAGTCAAAGTTAAAGTGTGATACCTGGCAATACATGTCCTATAATGTGCATAAAAAATAGATCTACTAAAATAGCTAAAGTAGTCCATAGTTCTCATGTACTGGTCGGAAGGACTTTAAATTTAATCAAGCAATTGGTTACATTACAGGAAACTATAAAAAAATGTGTCGCAAATGTATTAATGAATCAACAATTAAGATCCTGTTGTCTTTAGTAGTGGTGTGTTTGTTCGCTTCTCCTTGTGAATTGAAAATAGCTGAAGGAAGATGAGAGCAAATTTATTTCCATCATTTAGAATCCTCACTACTTTCCTTAACAAAAAAAGAGCTTTAAGATGGAGATTACAGACACCAACAATAGCTGGAAAGCTGCAAGTTCCCAAAACTGGTACTTGTCTGCTGGGTGCTTATCGTTTGGATTAAGTAGATCAGGACAAACTGGTGGAATAGACCATTTGATGAAAGTGAAGTGATTTTGAAACACTCCAGCACAATACACGGAGCACACAACGAAATGCGTCCTCTGCTTTTAACCCATCACCCTTGGTGAGCAGTGGGCAGCCATGACAGGCGCCCGGGGAGCAGTGTGTGGGGACTGCTTTGCTCAGTGGAACCTCAGTGGCACCTTGGCGGGGCCGCTTCCTTAACCACTAGACCACCACTGCACCACCACTGCAGAGTTAGATGTTTTATTAGCTAACTGAGGATGTATGGGGAAATTAAAATACTCCTTACAAAGCAAGAGAGAGGACAATGTCCTCTATTATGGCGTCATGTTGTGTCCTGTTCTATTCTGTTCTGTCCTTAAGGCATGAGAGCACCTGACGCAGTCAGGGGCAAATGATAACCGTAACAAAAGACATTCAACCATCTCATCTGTGATTATCCTTTAGGGCAGCTAACCAGATCAGTAATGACTGGCTGCATGTAAACACATGCAAAAGCATGCTGCTGAAAGAGAGGAAGTGAATGTGTTCAGATTCCTGGTGAAACTGGTTTTCATTTGAAAAATATCGCCTTACATTTGCTGAAAAGATATGATAAGAGATGCCCTTGTTATATCATGGAGACTGATATTCTGGACGTAAGAATGCAGAAGGCCTGCTGGCCTGCTTTTGAATACATTGTCTCTTTTCCATATCCTTTTCAAACTGCAGACAATATTTACAAAAAATATTTGTAATGTTAATAGTTGCAACCAATCTGTGGGATGTTTATAGCAGACACCAACCTCTTCCTTGTCTATGGCCGGGTGGTCAGCCCCGCGGCCGTCTGAGCAGCCTCTGCAGACAGGGTGGTGGGTCCATGACAGTTTGTCATATGAATTGGCCCAGAAAATCCCTTCTAACCCACAAAGCAAGCAGCAGTGTTGATTGCATTAGTTTATTCTGAACACATTTATATTTATAGATTCATTGCAACGGTTAACATGTGAAAGTGAAAGTGAAGTGTTAAATGTGATACACAGCAGCACAGCACACGGTGCACACAGTGAAATTTGTCCTCTGCATTTAACCCATCACCCTGAGTGAACAGTGGGCAGCCATGACAGGCGCCTGGGGAGCAGTGTGTGGGGACGGTTTGCTCAGTGGCACCTCAGTGGCACCTTGGCAGATCGGGATTCGAACCGGCAACCTTCTGATTACGGGGCCGCTTCCTTAACCGCTAGGCCACCACTGCCCCGTTAGGTTTAAAAGGCTTAATTGCGATTAAGAGCAAAGACCATTCACACTCACACCTATAGACATGGGGAGAGCATGCCAACTCCACACACACAAGGTTCAAGCTGGAATGGAGATGTGAGGTCACGTCGCCGACCATGCACCCCACATGTATGGATAGTTCTGTCTAAATGACAACTGTTTGTGAGAGCTCCAAAAGTCACTAAGATGTGTAGAGCTCACCTAGTCTTATCACTGTCCTTGCTGACAAATGGAAACTCATTCCTTGAATATCAAAACAAAAACCTGGAAAACAAATTCATATGGGACTGTCCAAAATATTTATCCAATGTAGCAAAAGGAGCTTATCTCACTGTTCACCTTCCAGAAACTACTCCCATTTATCAGTTACTCATTTTTTTCCCATGAAGCATGCTTAAAAATCTGCTTCCATGGCAACAGAGCATTGGCTTTAATGTGTCATTCTGGTGTTTTTGCTTTACCAGTGTGATGAATCCACAACACGAGCTGTGATGCCAGCGATGCCCCAGTGCTCACCCACCCATTCACTTGAGTGTAGGGTCCTGATCACTCACAGTTTATGCTTATTTGGCTCCAGTGATCAGGACCCTACAAAAAAGCACGGGCAGGACACAGGCGTTGTCCTGCATTAATGTTGTATCCATGTATGCTGTGGTCTTTTTAGTTTGGTCTGTGTATGTTTCTGACCATCATGTCAGTTCTTTTCTGTCTGTTTAAATGTTTGCGCCTCCCCTCAATTTTAATTACACAGGCCTATGAATCTGCATGTAGCTGAAAATAACGATGACACAAATGACCTACACTATAGTTTAGAAACTCAACAATTATACATGCATTTGTGTTTCCAGCTTCTAAAAGAGGAAAATAAGACATATTCTTCTTCACTAAGCAGGTGCTGACATTTTCAGATTTTTTTGTGTACCTCGAAAGGGGAAAGCCTTAAAATGTACCTGCAGTGTCACAAGGGCAGTTGGAGAGAAGATGTTTTTGCCGCAAACTATATTTAGGGGAATGGAAAAGTTAGGTGTCATGCCCCCATCACCATGCCAGTGCTCCCGCCCCCGCCCACGTCTTGTCTTTTCACCCCTGATTTTCCCGAGTGTTTGCACCTCAGTGCAGGTATATTTATCCCAGCAGTTCCTTCTAGTCCTTGTCAGAAGGACATGTTTCTACAGTGATTCTATTTACATTCATTACTTTTTGGTCATTTAAAGTCTCAAAGACTACACCTGATCTGGTGGGGTTGCTGATGCCCTTCCGGGCACATACGTGTTCTGCAATTATGTGCTGAGATTCCAGGCCCGCAGTTGTGCAACGCTCCAATTTCTTTCTCACAGCGGACCAAATGAGCCTTAGCTAAGCCAATTACTTTCATGATACAGAACAGAGGAGGAGGACCCAGGCGCAGATTAATGCAAACATTAGTTTCACATCACCTTCACATTCACACCGGAGTCAGCTTGGGAAAAATGAGTGAGGACATGGGGAAAGGGAAGGTTCTTCTCACACAGGATCACTCCACTCACACCACCTGAAAAGACCAAATCCCACAAAACACAGCTCAAAAATGAGAGCGGCACAAACAGGTCTCCCTTCGCTCATGAGTTTGTGGTTCAATACCAGAACGTGGATCACTGATGCAGGTACACTTAAATAAGGAGGATTATAGGTGCAGGAAATCAAGGGTGCGTGGCCTGCAATCAGAGCTCCGAGAGCCGTGTGCCCAATCGTCCAACGAGCCAATTACAATTAACCTGAATATAAGATACGGTATATTGTTTTTTTTTCTCAGAATGTTTCTAAAAAGGGGTGTCGTCTTACAAAATTGGTCTAGAATTAATTACAACAACATGTTTTCTTATATAGCACATATCATATACAGTATGTCTCAATCGAATTTGTGTTTAAAAATGCGTGCTTGACTTATACTCACGCCAATGAAGTTAATATTGAATATTATTTCTACATTATTTTAGGTTCCAATTTACACCTCGGTTGACAACCATAATTCAGTGACAGGCAAAGAAAGGTGAGCAGCGACAGAGAAACAAGTTCACAACTGAAGAGTGGGCGAGGTACTGCGATGCGTCTGGGTGGTCGGCCCTATGGGTGCCCGGGCGCCCCCCTGTGGACGGGGCAGGGGAACAGGGGCTGTGACAACTGACTTGCATTTGCAAGGTACAATTCACATGAAACAACAATAATAAGGCATATTGTTCAAGGCCACAATGGTTCGCTCCAGGCTTTTACCTAAGGACTGGATAACAGCACCAACTCCCATGCTTGGGCTGGTAGAAAAAGCTGCTTATTGTCACAGGGTCAGTCTGGTTCAGTTTTCTCCATGGAGAATAGAAGACGTCCAGAACTCCTACACTTTGTTCCCCTTGGAAAGTGCCCTTTATTTGGCATCACAAGAATGTGCCATCTTTTCACACTCCTCCAATCTTCACTTGCCCCCATATGGCAGTGCTACACTGAAAGGCAGCATGAAAATTTTCTGTGTTAGGTTGTTCAGTCGAGGCAGTATAGCATTTCCCTGAACCCTGCACATTTGCCAGGCTGTTTTGGAGTAAACAATGGCATTTTGTTTGCCATTTGCTTAATCCTGCTACAAAAACAGTTATTACTGTGATAACTGGGAATTATTTCTTGTTGTTAGAACATGATGTATATATATTTTAACTCACCTGATTTCAGGGTTTCTTCCTGTACAAAGCGATACTATTCAGAATTTTATCATCCATAACCCATTTTATAAATTCATTTAAGTAAGGGAATGGTTGTGAAAAAGTCATAATCTTGACGAGATAGTAAGAAACAAGTGCTGCACAGACGGCCAAGATGAACACACAAACAATGGACTTGTTACAGTCACTAAATTTACTTGCTTGTCAACACAGAACACAGAAAGAGGAACCATGATTGGATATGACCTCAACATTGCAAATTATCATTCACTAAAAGTTGCATGCATCTTTTCTTTTTCTGAATAACAATTCTAAATATTATTTCTTAACATTCAATCTTGAAAATCAATACTGCTCCACCTTAAATTATAGTGCTAGGAATGAATCCTAAGGCACTGCAACACTAAATCAATACATCTTATTGCATGTGATGGCTCAAGTTCTACTCTACTCTGCCATCCTCCTCTCCCACCTCAGAGAGTAAAATAAATCTCTGTACAAGCTTAAAAGTAGTGTAATACAGATCTGCTTAAAATGATGGATGTTTTGATAATTTATTTAATTTATATTAACACAATATTAATAGTTGCTTTTTTTTTTAAATAAAAATGAGTTATTTCAGTTCATCTGTTCGATTAATAGGCACTTCCAATGCATCATTCTTCTATACCATTACGTGGGAAACTATCATAATCAAAATAATTAGGTATCATTAGGAATCAACTTGCCGGCTGAATTTATACATGCCTATGGTGATTGCACTTATTTTGTGGAATTAAAACTTGGGATACAGCAGGTGTCCAAGAACACCGGTACGAAGCTGTACTTAATTAATTGCAAAATGGTTATCACAGCATTAGACTAATTTTAATGGGCTTCTCCACATGTATGCAGATATTATAGTCATTAACATCTGTTTTGAGAAATGGCAGCAATTTTCAACATTAAAAGTGTCTGGAAGAATTTTTGAGCAATTTTGAATGGAAAGGTCTTTTCTAAATTACCATAAACTTTTGAACATATGTACACACTTTTGTGGGCAAGAAGGTACAAAAACTGTATGTGGCTTTAACGTGTATGCCCAAAGGGATAGCAACATATTTTGTTTTATGAAAGTGAATAGTGGACCAACTATAATTCATTACTTGATATACACTATTTATCCTGTATTGCATGTAGGTTTTTTCCCTGTGTGTGCCAGGACCTATTGGCATTGCTGTAGTACAAACAACTTAAAATCATTGACTGATTGATTTTTCTTTTAAATTATCTTTATCCAAGACAAACTGTTTATTTGTGTTATTGACTTGCAAATTCCTCACACCAATCATTGAAACACTAATACAGCACAGAAGTCAAAGGAATCAAATGTCTTCCATGAGACTTTCATTTGGCCAAACCAAATAAATACACAAACACAGTCATGGCAATTCAGTATTTCATATCATTCCCTCAAAAAGATTATTACATGAAGACCAACACTGCCTTTTCCTTCAAGGCCTTGGGTGAAATACCTCAAGAGGCATTCAGATTCCCCTGCGGTTTTCCCACATCCTGCCATGAGGAAACATTGGAGGTTGAGTGGCTTTCACAGGCTTAGCCCCATCTAAACTTCTGAAACCTCAGATTTCCTAACCACAAGCTATCCAAGTTCGAGCCCCTCATCTGGCTGACTTTTTTTTGTGAGGTGCTGTACTTTCATTTGTTCACTTGTGCACACGTCATCTTATACATTTTTGGATTCAATAATGCTTAGAAATGATCAAATGTGAGCATTAAAGGGAAATACAATTAGCAATTTATTACAATACAAATTTATTTATTTACAAAGCACAATATTGTTGTATTAATTGGGTAAACAATACACACATTTTATGCAGCAGACTTTTTGTATCAGATGATCAGTTTCTAATTTAAGTATTTGTTGCTTGCTGTGTTACAGCTCATGTTTTGTAACCTTTTCAACTTTATAGTGTGACATGCTCTTGTGTTTTCAGATGATGCTGGATAGTATCTAGTTAAAGTAAAGTATGTGAAGATGACAAAAGCTCTAAATAGATCTAAATGATTTAAAAAAGATGATGAGCAGTGTGTGTGTGCACGTGTGTGAGAGAGAGAGATAGGTGACTTTACCTTGAATATCTTTGATGAATGGTGTGTCTTTTTGTCTCTTTTTTCAACTATCTGGCACTTTGTTTCAAATCCATAAAAGGAGCACACAGGAAAGCAGAAAAAAAAAAAAACTTCAAACAAGGCTCAGACCTCTTGCACGAAACTTCTGACACTGTTTCAGAAGTGCATTGGGCTCTTCTCACATCAAGAGATAAGCTGCCATGCTGGAAAAAAGAACACACCTGACATCCACCTCTGAGGAAGCCCCCCTGTTCCAGTGACTGCTGAACCCATAGAAACATCAGCCTTTACAAACACACTGCTTTCAGTCATGTCAAAACAGGCAGAGTGAACTAGTGCGGCACGCTATAAATGGTGCAATAGGGTGCAATACGAAAGAACAAAGAAAGAGAAATTGTGCAGCATTTACTAATATGTCTGATGTCCCAGCATGCACTTGAAATATTTAGCCTTTCCTGCATGTTCTGACTTCTGAAACTTAAGAGCATGAATGCTTGCTCTCGCAGAGAGCTGCTGACAGACACACCTTTTGCTCTGTGTGTATGGCTGACTTCATCAGGCACCGTTTTCATCAGGACTTCTGAAGCTACTGCCCATCAGATTAATTCATACTAATACTGATTTATTATGACTTAAACTGACTAACACTTCAGACTAAATCTGGCTTGTTATTTATTCATTAGTTTCAATGCATAAAATGTGAATTTTGACTCTCTCTAGTGTCACCACCAGATTATTTTCATTCCACCCCAGGTCTTAAGGCAAAAGGTGTAAGTGATTTCCTCTCAGTCGCCGTCTGCTGAATCAGCAGGAGCATGCATGTGTATGTGTGTGAGGGATTGCAGTCAAGCACGCTTTTGTTTACACAGTATGTACGCATGCAGGTGTTTGAGATCTGCTTTCAGCGAGCCGGGTTCGGGGGGCTGGGGGGAGGTTGTGTAGCGTAATTGTCTGTGAGAGAGTGTGCGGTGGGGAGAGAGAGCAAGAACACTTGCCCCTCAGGCCTGCAAATGAATCGCTACCCTTGGATCTTGGAATATGTATGCACTGCAGATTCGCTCCTAATGAACAGTGTGGGAAAAGCACTTTCTGACCGGAGAAAAATTCCTGCTGATTATGATGAAATGTGATTGTGAGCCCAACTGAAAATGGCTGGTACTGTGTCTGCGCGTGTGTGGGTGTGTGTGTGTGTGTGTGTGTGTGTGAGAAATAGAGAGACAGATATTGCAAAAAGAATTTCTGTAGAGCACAAATAACATCCAGTGAAATGATTGTTTATTGTAGTCGAGCAGGTTTGCAGTAAATCCCCCTGAACCACAGAGTACAAGCCCCTGATTTCTTCATCTTTTGCAACACTGACCTTCAGAGTCCCCCACAAATCAGGCAGGTGTACTATCAGGTGTTCTGAAACTGTCCCTGCAATGGGTCATCCGTTTCTTTTTGTCTTCAGCTGCTCTCACCTGGCTGTGACCTTGACATCAGCGATTCTCTTGCTGGGTCAGTTCATCGTCAGCTGTTTTCCCTTGTGACAGCCGGAGTCAAAGTGCCTTGTGGGCATGACAGAGTCACTGGACCAAGCCTGCAGTCTGTGAGGTCATCAGCTACCATCCATTAGAGCTCAGTAGTGCACCCACTTGATTTTCGAGGTACTTTGGCCCTTGAAATTCCTTAATGCCATGTGATAATTAATATGACTGTTTTTTATATTTTATGTGGGAGAGTCATGTTTTTACTTAATGTCTTTTTAGACAGATTATAAACTTGACTGAGATTACAAATGGTAACAAATCCTTCATTGCAAGCAAATATGTCTAAGTGTGGTCAAGGACAGCATGATTCATTGCTGACATTGATCTAGCATGCATATCATCTGTCGAGTCACTGACAAGCTACAACCAATGAGACGATGACATAAAGAGGATACCAGGATGACAGAAAGAGCCAGTGACCTTCTACTCTTATCACTGTGCAAACTCCATTGCTCCATTTGTATAACCGTAAGGTGTTTCCCATGTCACTCTATGGGAGGCCCAATGGGTCAAACCCTTAACAACCCAATCTTGAAGTCAGAAAGTTGTGTAGTGAGAACCATACAGCAATCTAATCACTATGAAAGTTGTGTAGGCTAAACTTTGCTTCATTGCATTGAATTAATATATTGCTGTCATATGCTTCTGAAAGATGTGGTGGCTCAAAGGACATTAATTAAGCATTATATATTTTCCACCTACCTTTAGTCTAGAAATGTTGATTTCTGCTGCATTGATTTTGCAAAAACATAGAATGGAGCCATTGTATGAAACTAACCTTTAAATAGGTTGTCAGACCTATTCAAATTAATTAAATTGCCCTTGAGCTCATCAGCATGAAACTTGCTGATATGCAGCTGAATAGGCCACCCCCACATGGGTGCTAATATAGTCTTGCCCTTGAGGACTTCCTAAATTTTCAGACTGAAACTGTCCCTGTTCACCACAAGAACTGTAGAACAAGTTGGTGGTGCAATGAGTATGTGTGTTTCCGCATCAAAAGTGACTTTCAAACAAGTCTCCCCACTCTTCAGACTGAAACAAAAAACAATGATCCTTCTCCTGCCTAGTTTTTTTCCCCTCACAGCTCACATCACAACTTACTTTTAAAGCCTCAGGGAGATGGAGAAATGCTGAGGTTATGGAGGCACAAGGCCCTGGGCTTTGTTTCTGTTGGAAGCAAATACAAGTTCTCCTGCTGAACTCGTCTGTGGCCGATAAAGAGCCAGAACCTCTTGCTCTCTTCATGTTTTTAAACTGATACACAATTTCTTTATAGCAAACAAGGCACTTTCATCCTGACCATCTGCTCCATGATAATGAGTGTGCTGATTGTTTTTTTTATAAGAATTTAATCTGTGCAGGTTTATTTTAACCTTTCTAAGTAAAAAAGGAAGGAACCAGCTCCCGAATGAAGCTGTCAGAGCATCCAGAGGCAGGGCGAGACAGGTAAATAAAAAAAAAAAGTAGGAGAGAAGGATGGGAGATGGAGGGACGGTACGTTGTCAGAGGAATGAGTAAGTAGGAAGGGGAATTGACACAGCGAGACAGAAATCATCCGGACCTTGTTTCTTTTCCCCTTCACTTCCTACACTGGGCGCATTGGTAAGTAAGTCGTGGGACGTGGTGGGGCATTGCAAGCAGCTCCCTGCTGTTCCTCACCCACACAGGGCTGCCTTATCCATCAAGGAACACTCACTCCATATGCAAATATATCCTAAAATTATCCAGCAACTTTGCATGAGATTCATCCATTATCCCCAAAACAAGGACACAGGAAAACTCCACTTTGATGAAAAGTCAAGACAGACATATCAGGGATCTCTCAATGGATAAACTTTGTTTTTGTGATGCCAAAAGGGAGACAAGGAGATGAGGAGGACCCAAGTGCAGAACATGTACATGAAACATGAAAATGTACAAAACAAAACTGGGAACGTTGCATTCAAAGTCCCTAGAGTGACAACAGAGAATTAGAAGTCTTCCTAGACTATTTCCTAGACTCTAGACCCTGATGTTCACCAGCCCAGTCAGCTGGCAAGTGTCTATCCCCGTGCCAGTACCAGTAGTGCCCTCCGGACAGCAGGGCAGTTGGGTGACAGCTCGGCGTAAATCACTCTACCGGGGTGATGGAATCATGTGACTGGGAGTAAAACGGAAACGAGGTAACGTGACTCCTATAAATTGGCAAGATGGCCACTGCCAGCTGCTCAGTCATTGATTGACATGAGTCATCGAGACTCGCTCCTCTCTACTCACCACTCCATAAGACCATTCCTGCCCTTATCGAATCCTTTCTCCTGAACTCCTTGCTCTCGTCCTGTCTCGTCCTCTATTGTACCCTAACATCCGTGTGGTGTTGCGGTTTACGCTGGTTCAAGTTCGCAGATTAAGTCTGAGGGAACTTACCTGCCTCCTTGTGTTCCAAGGGTGGTAGTAGCCTAGTGGGTAACACACTTGCCTATGAACCAGAAGACTACAGAGTCACAGGTTCAAATCCCACTTACTACCATTGTGTCCCTGAGCAATCCGGGGGGGAGGGCTGTCCCTGTAAATAATTATTTTATGTCGCTCTGGATAAGAGCGTCTGATAAATGCCATAAATGTAAATGTTCCACCACACCGAGGTTCCTCGTCTCCTCCTACACATGCTCACGTTCTGATTCCGGTGACCGTGACTGACCGTGGCTGCTTTATGTGATCGAGTAGCACACCGGGAGAGCCTCATCGAATGTCTGACTCAGGAGGTTCACCACCAGCGTCAGCGTTTACATGAGGTGTCTGCTGCGCACCGTGAGAATGAAGCGGCAAACACGTGCAGGGTCTTCTCCCACTCCAACCACACACCGGACTCTCATTGGTTCCACCTGCAGTCTATCCTCTGGCTACCTCCCTCAGACCAACGGCCAGGTGGAGAGAACAAACCAACAGCTGGGATGATACCTGCGGTGCTTTGAATCAACCCTGTGTCCTGGAAGGGGGGGGGTACCGTCACATGATTGAATCATGTGACTGGGAGTAACACGGAAATGAGGTAACGTGACTCCTATAAATTGGCAAGATGGCCACTGCCAGCCGCTCAGTAATTGATTGACATGAGTCATCTAGACTTGGCTCCTCTCTACTCCTCTCAAATATACAACCTTCCGTTTATATTGGAAATTTTATTAAAAAAAGTCATAGCCCAGCAGCTGTGCGCGTACCTAGACAGCAACAACATTCATGAAGTATATCAATCGGGATTTTGACCTCATCATAGCACTAAGGCAGTGTTGGTTTAAGTGGTTAATGACCTGCTATTGGCCTCTGATCAGGGCTGCATCTCTTGGGGCAGTGGTGGCCTAGTGGTTAAGGAAGCGGCCCCGTAATCAGAAGGTTGACGGTTCGAATCCCGATCTGTCAAGGTGCCACTGAGGTGCCACTGAGCAAAGCACCGTCCCCACACACTGCTCCCCAGGCACCTGTCATGGCTGCCCACTGCTCACTCAGGATGATGGGTTAAATGCAGAGGACAAATTTCACTGTGTGCACTGTGTGCTGTGCTGCTGTGTATCACATGTGACAATAATTCACTTTATTATTTATTATAGTCCTGCTTGACCTGAGTGCAGAATTTGGCACTCCTTGCCAGGTTAGAGAATGTTGTTGGGATTAAGGGAATAACTTTCGTATGGTTCATCTCATATCTGACTGATCGGTATCCGTTTGTGGACATCAATGGTGATTCGTCTTCACATAGTAAAGTAGAGTTTAGTGTTCCACAAGGTTCTGTCCTAGGTCCATTGCTAGTTTCCTTATACATGTTACCTTTAGGTCACGTCATTTGCAAATACGGTATTAGCCTTCCTTGCAATGCTGATGACACACACTTGTATTTATCAGCAATGCCAGATGAGAGGCAGCAGCTGAACAGAATAGAGAATTGTCTGAAGGACATTAGACAGTGGATGCTCACCAACTTTCTTCTGTTAAACCCTGATAAGACAGAAGCGCTTGTACTCTTGTACTCAAGCTCTCTACTCGGCCCTCAAGCAGCCAGACGTAAGATGTCTGAGTACATCATAAATCTGGATAGCCTTTCTATCTCACCAAGTACAATGCAGGTTTCTCATTTGATTCTCATGTAGATAATATCACTAGGGTAGCATTGCAAAGATGTGTGCAGGTGCTCGGTGTTTGGGGTGTGTGGCTAGTGTAGTGGTTCAAAGAAGAGGAGTTACAAATGAGTTATGTATCTTGGTACATACATATTTTAATAAAAAAAAAATTATAATTTGAAACAACATTTGCTCAACACCACCTTGTTTGGTCTGTAAAGGCTCTCAGTCTGAAAGCTTTCAGTTCTCTTTCAAACATTCGCTCGGTATCTCACTATGGGAACGCCCATAGTGAGATACCTCACTCATGTTATCAGAGAACCGGGGTTACGTCGAGTAACCTCACGTTTTATCTTAACAAGGTTAAAGCTGTTTCCAGAAGCAGGGTGTAGAATCTCTGCTCTACAACACGTCAACCTGTTGCACCAGGGTGTAGTTGAATCTGCAGGATGTTATAAGTACTTGTGAGCATTAGCGTAAAATGAGTTTCATAATGCATTGTTGCTAGATACAGGAGTCAGCTCCAAAAATGTTCAATGATATGACAAAACACACATAAAACTGATAAAATGTCAATGGGTGCCATGTAACTGTGCCGTGTGCCAATCAAAAGTGGTTTCCCCATAACTGTCCTTGACCAGCAAACTTTATGAAATATCAAATTCCAAACAGCTCAATCCAATTTGGCAACAATGTAGCCCAAATTAACATTTGTGTCAAAAGAACATTTTAACCAAGTTATACATATGCTACAATGATACTGTACATGCAAAAACATTAGTCTTTGCAGCCACTCTGTCCACCCTTTGGTAAAATCTTGGTGATGCCCTGTGCCAGATATATTTTCTATACACTCAAGCACAACCTGCTCCTTCCTTGCAAGTGATGACAGTTTTTATTGTACCATTAATGTGTCATTTGAGACATTTTAATGCATGGAATGAATTGGCTCTAATGTGTCTTTTTTTTTTTTAATTCTAACCCTGTCAATGATTCAAAAGGCTCTCTCTGTGTGGGCAATAATTTCACAGGTCTTGGTATCTTAGTAAACTGTCTGGTTACTCTGGTTTATGTACTACTGTCAGTGTTCTTGTTCCATGATAAGTTCCTGTTTCCTTTTTTTGCCTGAGCCATTGAATTTGTGCATTTGTCACCTCTACAATTTAACATAATCACCATTGCTTGTTACAAATAAAATATACAGTATATCTTATATATCTTCAAAAGTTACCATATCAGAAAGTCGAAGCATGAATAGAGTTTCTCTTTTAAACAGAACTTAGCATAAGAATGTCATTCAAAAACAAGATGAATGGCATGACAAATAAAACGACAACCATGAACGACCTTGAACTGTTTTTTTTTCCCATATTCATAAAAATCAATATTCTCTGGAGGTTTTGATGCACAGTAAAGGGATTCCGGTGATGCAGCAAGCGTGCATGCGATGCATTGCCTAACTCAGATAAAAGGGTCCCCTCTTGGCCTTAGTGTAAGGGTCTGGAACATGCTGCATACAGTGAGATAAGAAGGGCCCTTGTTTTTCATGAAATACCCCAGTGCTTAATCCCGCTTTGGGCAGCTTGTTTATTTTACATACTCCTCCCTTATCAGTGGCCTCATTAAATTCTGAACATTTTGCGCAGTTTAACCATAGACTCGCGAGAGAGAGGAAGAAGGGAAAAAAATAGAAATGCTAAAGACACCGTTAGCTATCACATCACCTGCGTGAATCAGACAGCAATTCAAATCAGGATTCCCCTGCCTGGCTAAGATAACAAGCAGGGTTTATGCAGACGAGACCACACAGAGCTGGTTGTTCCTGACCCATGTGTAATTTCCCATGTCTTGCTCTGAGACAGAGATTACAAGACACAGGTCGGCCCCAGGGCCCCTTTTTTTCGGGCATGCTGCATAGGTTTAACAGAGTTCACTTTACTCCCCACCACAGCAGAGCAGCTCCCATGGCACGTTCTCCATTTCCTGTTCCCTCCTGCTATCTCATCCCCAGTCCTAGAGTATGAATTATTAAAATGGGTGTCAGGTGCAGTGGTGAATAGTAATAGTAATGTAATGCATTACTGTACTTATCTTATCTACATTATCTACATTTATCTAAATTATCTACATTTGTAGGTGGTATGAGGTGCCATTGAGCAAAGCATCATCCCCGCACACTGCTCCCCTGGGCGCCTGTCATGGCTGCCCACTGCTCACCAAGGGTGATTGTTAAAAGCAGAGGACACATTTGGTTGTGTGCATGTGTGCTGTGTATCAAAATGATAAATCACTTTCACAATAAGTGTGATGAAAATTTATCAATGTGATTTTCATCAAATCTATTGGCAAAAGCCACAGATTCTACATTAACAGGTAAAAAAAGATTTACAGTATTTTCAAATGCATAAACCACATATATCATATAATAAACTATATAATGTTATATGATGTAATGATAACCCAAAACAAATATATTGTAAATACAGTAGTAAATAAAACATTATCCAATAAAGACTGCATCAGTTCTAAATAACGGCGAGTGCTCAGTAACACATACTCAGTAATAGAATTCATTCCTACGCTTTTCACAGATTCAGCTTCCAAAGACTTCCAAAGCCAAAAATATAAAATGTGGTCTGAAACCACAGTCCCTGAGCAAGATACTTAACCCTGAGTATCTCTAGGATGACTGTGCCTCTCACTATTGATTGTAAGTTGTTCTGGATAAGGATGTCTGTTAAATGTTGGATATGTAATAATGATAATTTTAATAGTTATCACAAGTTGAAGTGTAATTAATTGCATTCCACTAAAATAATTGACCTGAAATAAATGATTTATCCAGTAAATTAAAATGATACTGCCACTTTTACTTTTTATACTTTTACTGTAGTAAAGTTTTACTTTTTTACCTACTTGCTTTTACTAAAGTACATAGTTTGTGTACTTCATCCACCAATGGTCAGATGTTTTAAGGATGGTTTAGATGGATTATGTCCTGTACCTTCTGCTAGTGTCACTTCAAAGCCCTTTGTAGGAATTTGTTCTCCAAAATCTGAGGAAAAAAGTACTTTACATACAACATTGTTCTTCAAATATAAGTTTTCAGGGATTCATATTCACAAAATCTTAAATCTCAATCTGAAAACTTTCACCATGAAAGGTCATCTATAGCCATACCATACACCTCCACCATCTTCCACTTGCCTTTTCATCCCTTCATCCTTTCATTGACTAACTCAATTACTGGTCTTCAGTACATTCACCCAGTTGTCTTTTTCACCCCCCATCTTTAATATTTTGGTAAAAAATAAAAATAAAAATTCAACCTTTTTTTTTTTTTTTCAAAATGCTCTAATTAACCATTGGGAAGTTTGTCTGCAACTTGCATTTCCTGAATTTATGTAATTGAATACAATATTAGCTTCATCAATGCAGATATAAAACATTCTAAAAACTTCACCTTCGCAGAGCAGATCGACTCTAAGAGATTCAGACAGCCCTCTGTCACTGTGCGGGAAGACAACCTCTTCAGTTGCCTCCCATCATGACACATTCCCTTCAGAGCACTTCTCAAGGCACCAAGATGCAAACACACATCTGATTAGCAGTCGTGTAGGGACATTGCAGAGCTAATTATGAAAAATGTCAAAATGTTCCACATTCTGTGCTGAATGATTCCGATTCGCCACATTGTCATCTGTCAACAGTGATCTGTTTTCCTCGCTGCCTGTCACCCTCAACTTTTGTCACATCACACTCCAGAGCAAGACAGCAGTTTTCCACCTGCACTAAATAACAAACATTTTATTGCTGTTTATATGAAACTCTGCTGAAGGTTTGATCAAGGCAGTACTTTATTTTTTAAATGTTGCAGCAGGGTACCTTCCAAGGAATTTTTTTTTTTTTTTACAAATATATTTTCACTTGTGCACTTTCTGAGAAAATTGTAATGGGGGGGGGGGGGGGGGGGGGCAGCATTCCTGTATTGTTGCTGTTTCCGAATCACCAAGCCTGGAGGATTAATTTATGGGAAGGGTCTGCACCAGGTCCCTGACGGGTCCAGTGGCCCACTGACAGCCTTTGACTAACCCATAATTGGTGGTCGTTCCCGCAGACTAATCACTGTGCTCCAGTGAACAGAATGAATCCAAATTGCTGACTGAGATGAGAACGAAAAGGGAGAGAGAAGACCGGAGGATGATATTTCCGTTGTTTACATGTCAAACCAAAATCATCAGGCCAAAAGCAGCAACAAGAACATTTTTCCCCTGTTTCTAAGTATCCAGAAAAAAAATTCAGACGTGTTCAAAAACACCTTCGACACCCTGCGAATTTGAACGTGTTCAAACGTGTTGATGATAAGGTGCTGTTTCTTCAGGTATAAATAGATGCTCTGTGTAAACTGGAGCCATGTTGTCAAAGGAAATTAAACTCTGGTGGTCAATCATGTGGTGATTCAACAGCCGTCCAGACATGTATGCAGATGACAAAATGCAGATAAGTGGGATGAATGTTCAGTCCAATTAAGTTATCTGGTGTGACATGAACCCGCTGGCTCACAAGGTTCAAGCTGCTGTCAGCTCAAAAAGGAGGACAATTTGATCTTTAATAAAAGGAAGAGATTAAAAAGGGAAATCTGAGCCTGTTGCCTGGTTTGTGTTAAGGAGTGAGACACTTTGAAGTGAACAGATCAAAACATGCTAGAACATTAAAGCAACAAAGATTGTTTTGTGGAACAAAAGGTGTGGAACACTGGGGGGAAAGCGTCTCACTGTATCCAAACAGGCCACCACTCACAATAGTGTCTGAGAATGTGTGAGTCACGTAAGACAGCCTTCCCAGATATGGACAATCTCCATGAAAACAGCCATAGTCAATCAGAGGAAAAGTGCTGCTAGTCGCAGTTACTGAGCACTCAGATGGCGTCGAAAAACTGACCCCGGCCCTCCTGCAGCACAAACCCAACCCCCCCTTTAGTCATTAGAAAAAACCTCAACCTGAGGTGTGGTGTTGCTGGAGAAGGTTGGCGTGCCATAGCAAACTTGGGCAGTACCAGTCAGCAGTTTACATTGAGGAGAAGAATCGGCAGAACCTCTTCCTGCAACTTCTTCCAACCTTTCTGCCAACACGTCGCCACCGTGCCATCATGAGTCAACCCAAGAGACCAGCAGGTAAACCAGCTGATCAACAAGAGCAAACGTTATCAACCATTGATTAAGTGAACCTTGCATGCCTTATACAGTGCTTATATCTGTCAGACAGAAAATATTATTTTTTGATCTTGCATAGTATTAGCATCGACTGTTCATTGCATAGGTCCTCATCTATGATTTTATTAAGATGAATTTGAACCAGATAATCTGATTAAGGGTCCCTAGACCGATAACGATTATTATTAATTTACTAAAAATCACATGCTTATGAATCAATTCAAAAATAGCCACATATTTTCATCTCATTTAACCCAACAACTTTTACAAGGGTTGTCAGTCAATAAAAAATGCAACATAGGGTAGATGGTCTTTATGTTATAGTTGTTGTAAGAGAATATGTTATAATGTGAACAGGGCTCAGTTTAATATTGCTGTTCTTTTTGGAATGAGGGGATAAGTTACTTTCTGATATTCATAACTCAATAGAGACCCAAAGCAAACTATGAACATAAGCCCCAGATTTAAACTTCTGCTCATAGTACCAGAGGGAATGGGCACTAGTCTGGGGTTTAATTGGGTCTAAAGACACAGTGGCACAGTGACCACAGTTAATAGCCTGCTTCTCAACACTCAGTGTCTCTGCAGGCTTTATCTGTCACTGCTGTGTGTCAGAGCACAAGTGAGATAATTGTGGTTTGAATACAGACCCGATCTGCATCAGTATTCTCCTGTGAAGATAAAGCATGTTGGGAATAAATGATTCTTAAAAAGGATTCTCAATTAGTTTGTTTATGTATCCACAAAAGAGTATTCATCTCAAACATGAATCCAAAATTAGTCGATTGTAGTTTTTTTTAATGGACCTTAGCTCACTTTACAATATATTCATGGTCAGGTTAAATGTTTGGTTATGTTGTTTTATTCCCACGGTGCATAACCATGCAAAAAAAAAAAAAAAAAAAAAAAAAAAGATCAATATTGTTGCATTCTGTAGCTATTGTCATTCCATGGCTGGCATTAAAAACTGTTAGCAGTTACTTAATGCCTTTCTGCTAAATACAGGCTTGCTCCGCAATCTTGGGGACCTGAAACATTGGGTTATTGACTTAAATCCAGTTCCTCAAGGAGGAACACTGTTAAACCAATAAACTGTTATATCTACAAAATGGGCATGTTGTGCTCATTAAGAATAATAGATATTGTGCAGACAGAAATTGGTAAAGACATGCAGCCAGTCGAAGCAGAATCCACAGAGAATGTTAATGTCAATTGATTGTGTCTCTCTAGTATGTGGGCTAAGTAATTTTTTTCTTTATTTTTTGGAAGTTTGGTGAGACTTGGGGTGGAGGGGGGCGGAAGGGATGGATCTTGGCTATTTTTGTAGGTGTCATTCTTTACACGTGACTGAGCAACAGTAGTTGGAACATTTAAAATGTTTGATATGCAAAATAGTTTATATTAAATGCTATTCTGTGCAGTTGCACAGTGCTAAATTCATTCACTTGTCCCATATTATAATCCATAAATTGCCATGTTCCTCTAATTTCAGTTCCTCTAATTACGCCATACATTCCATACGTACAGTCTCAGATTGGAATGAAATCCCGCGTGACGTGCTTGTCAATATGAGCAATACACAACAGGACATTCTTAACTGTAATGGGAAATCATCTTGATAAGAATGACACTGCAAGTGCCACAATCTTTGTAAAATCACAGCCTGAGAGTTTTTTTCAAACAAAATAAAATATTAAGTCAAATGTATGGCTAGATCTCCAAATTCTAACCAAGCCTTGACTGGATATCAGTGTGGTGGGTCACTCATTACCAAGAAATGACCGAGAGAAGTGTTTTCATAATTTAATTAATATAAATATACTATTTAATCATATTTGCTGTTTTACGTTTTCACCAGAAGAGGCAAAAGCACATGGAACATCTCAATATGAATAAAAAGTTTACTTAACTCAGTGCTTATTATGGTTTGATGTGGTTTGTAAATTTCCCACTTGGGGGACTAATAAAGGATCATCTTATCTTAGTGATGCACCCCTTCCAATGGTTGTGGTTGTGTAATGGTGTAATGGTTGTGTTGGTTCTGTACCTACATAATCTGTGGTCAGCATTGGTCCTTTGGTCCAGCAGGCAAAATGTAATTGTGATCTCATTGTCTTTATTGTACATAATAAAAAGGCCAGTGAACGCAAATTGGTTTTGTGAGACACAATGAGTATGCAGTGAGGTTCTTTATTTGAATCCTTTCCACCCACTGAGGCAGTGGTGGCCTAGCGGGCAAGGAATTGGACCTGTAATTGTAGGGTTGGTGGTTCAATTCCTTAAAGTACCATCCCCACACCGTGTGCTGTGCTTCACGATGACAATCACGTCACTTTCCTTTTCACTTTCACCCTTGTGTCCTGGCATCATCTATACAAGCACACATGAGCTCATAATGTAAGATAAAACCCAGATGTACTCTGATGCTCTCTGAACCAAAGCTCTGTTTTTATGATCTTTCCCAAGAGCTCGAGTAGCAACAAAGATGTATATATAATATGAGCTCCCCTTCTGACTTAAAGTCTAAACAAATTTCCCCCAGCATGAGGCACATATGATTTATTGCAGAATTCATGACTTGATATTTTGCTTACCTCTCTTCTGACATTTTGTCTTGAGTTAGCATTACACGCAAGGTTCTGGAGGCTTCTATTTTTGGTGCCATTCACCCCTGCTTTAGCATCATGTCTTGATGGTTGACATAAAAACTGGGGACTGCTGTTCCACCCTGATAGAGGCCCTCTAACGGGCAGAAGATCCCTTCTTTGGGTTGCATGATATTCCAGCTCATGGCTTCAGGGCAAATTGGAACTTGTGGGGAAAAAAAAATATTTGAATTTGTAAGCAGTCCTGCTTTCACTAGGATCAGCTAAATGGTCTAATTATAACCTCTCAAACTAATTAGATAATATTTTTATCTGCTGCTGTTTGATGTACTTCACAGTTTTGAATCAAGACCCAGCTCTCTATTCCCAGATTATGGCGCTTGAGGTCTGGAAACATTAACTTAATAGCTTTAGATTGTCAAACTGTGAGGACGAGAGTTTGTCTTCACATCTCATGTTCATTGCCTGCGGCCATTTGTCTCTGCTCCATCATTTCTTATGAGTAGGAGAAAAGCCAATGGGGCATACATGGATGGGGAGGCGAAGAATCGATTTGGTCAGCTCTGATTTTTATTCAGATCTGTCACTGCTGCTGACAGTGACCTTCTGCGCCTCTTGCGCTGTCCGTGTTTCGTTTTCATAATGGAAATGACCTCCTTTTACAGAGTAGACGAGGACTTTCATCAACCAGTTTCACAGCCTCATTCCACCTTTAAACACACTTTCATAATATTATTAATTTAAATATACTACTTAATCATATTATCTTTACACCAGCTTTACACATGGAATATCTCAATGGAAATAAACTTTACTTAATTGAAATTGAAAGTGCTCAGTTTTCAGTGTTACTGGTTGGGCAGCATGTCCAATCACCTCTGGCGTGAACTTTTGTGAAATTATGGTTATGATCCAAACCAAACCTCTACATGAACAGAAGTGATTCAGTGTACAAATACGTTTCCGGGAAATCCATTACCTGGCATTTTATTGTGTGATTGAGACAAGGACAACAAATTATTTCTCTGTTATGAACTTTGAAGAGCTTGTCCCTCTAATAAAATCATTGTAGTGTGATTTCTAAACCAGTTCAACTAAAATAAATCCAATTCACTTAAAGATGACTTTATATGTTTATTTGTTTAACCCACACTGAATTGATCATGAAGTCAGACATCAGACTTGTTCTGACACAGTTCTTGTGTTGGTTGCCATTGAAACAGTGCATTTAAACTGGCAGTTCAACTCCTTTAACTGCCAGTGTTGGCAGCCTTAGAACTGCAGAAAAGCAATGTAAGTTTAAAAAATAAATCTTGATATAAAATCGACCCTATATGGAAAGAGCGCTGGTGGGTGGCTGGGTGAAGCTAGACATTTGCCGGAGGAGATGAATCGGAGACGCAGTGGGCGATAAGGGTTAACCTTGCTCAGTCGAACACCCGAGACAGTGCTTCGGTCAGCTCTGGCAATCATAGCTTTCAGGAGAATTACCCTGATATTCCTGAATGCATTTAAGCTTCCAGATGCTTCACTTGCCCAGGGCATATGAAAAAAAAACAAAAAAAAAACAGTCAACTTGCATTTCTGCCATCCACAGCTGCATGCAGAACAATAGGAGGAAAGACCAATTGCAGCAGGAAAAAAGAACAACACTCAGATGATGGAAACACCACACATTTTTTTGTCAGTCAGGAAGATTGCCTAGAGCTAGTGGGAGTAGATATTGGTTTTATAGCTCAGCTTCTCTGGGATTTAAATATAGTAGCTGGGGCAGCAATTGTTCTGTGTTCATGAACTGTACAGCGATGAGTAGATGAGAGCAGCGCCTACAGCTCCACCAACACAGTGCTTCACAGAAAAAAAGGACGTGAATCAGTGTCTTTGCTTGCATGGGCACAAGTCCAGCGACGTTAACAGAATGGCTTGGGAGCGTCTATTTTGGGAGATGCAATCAATGATGTCTGGCACAGAAGAGGCCTTCTTCAGGAACCTTTCATGTTGAATCAAAGCTCTTTGCCACCGAATGGCATTTGCTTATTAAGATGCTTGGCAGCAGAACAACTTTACTCAGTTGGGCATTAAAAATACGAGGACTGTGCTTCACATGCCTGGTCATCAAGTGTCTCAAATTTGTTGGAGGCACCAAACTTTTAGCAGAAGCTCAGATTTTATGTATGAATCATTTGGTGATGTTTAGCTCCACCCAAGCTGAGGTGTGGCACAAATTTCCATGGAGATTTAAGCAACATTTGAAGAACTCACTGAACCTGGACCAAGACAGAGTAACTATGAAGTGCAAAACTGTCCTGTATGACATAATGAGTCATAAGAGAATTCCTTTCAACACATTCTCAGATATTGGGAAGGACAGGGAGTACAACCTGACAACTACCACAGTATGCTCTAACTAGTACATACTGTGTTTGAATTTTCATTTAACAATGTATTTGTTTGCTTCTGTGAGGATCTGAGACCATTTGAACATTGAACTGCAATCATTATGATTGTAAAACCACAGTTCACGTGCTTTTTCATTATTCAATCAATTCTGTTCATCAGAAGTATGCTAGAATTAACTTTAGAATTAAATGATGTTTAAGCATAGGAAAAGTTTTATAATATTCTGCACATTCTGTAAAATTAAAAATTAACCCAATAACACAAAGAAATTCAGTATTTATCAAGTGCATAGTTATAGCAGTACAAGACGTAGAGAAATGCATTTGTATCTTCACATAAAAGATAAATCTGGAATAAATGGTGCTCAGTAATGAAGTATGTAGAAAAGTAGGAGAGATGAGGTGTAAGCAGAGAGGGAGGTAATCGAGTTGTCCCTGGCAGTTTAGCTGCATCAACACATTTGTGTGAAGGAGCTGATGAGGACCATGCAGAGCCAAGGTTCTGAAGAGCAGAGTCTTCTCATTAAGGCTTCATAGAGCAGATGTTCTCCAGTTTGTATCCCCCACTTTGCTTTCTGTTGTCTTTACATCTTCATGATCTAAAAATATTGGTGGCTCATCAGACCACGTACATTGATACTTTTATATGGACAGCATTATTTTCTGCTATTTGTGCGATGGCAGCTTTAATCAGATCAGATTGCCATTGCTCCCCACGCACAATAGTTCTCATGAACCTGTTGCCAATTCACCAGTTGTCTTTCCTTGCATGCTTTAGATACGTTATGACCCAGGCAATCCAGCCATCACAATCTGGCTATTGTCAAAACGCCTCGGATTATTACACTTGGCTACTTTCTAGCATTTCATTTGATGCCTAACCAGCTGACCGGTGCACATATACAAATATTCATACAATAAAAAGGTTGATGCAGAACATATGCAGACAGATAACTGGATTTACATTTAGAGCATCTAACACATCTATCTTATTGTGAATACTGGAAACATGTATGCAAAAAGTCATCTGATTGATAATGAAAGGTGATTTTGGTAGTTTTCAAGTCAATATTTTTGCTTCCTTCTCCTTTCCGCATGTCTAGAGTGGAGGTAGCCAAGAACTCAATCACACTGCAAGGTGGAAAGTTAAGCATCTACAATTATTTTCACAGTTTTCGGTGTGGTTAATGTTTCACAAAGAAACATTTACTGTAATTAAGCCACTGAGAGTTATGTCATCAGTCAGGAGGTGAAATATTGCTGGCTGAAAAAATAGTCCTTATACAGATTTTTCTAGTCTGGACATAACCAGTGGTGCTGGTTCTCTGCACACACAGTACATTTGCAGTACACTGCAAAAAAAGAATACTCAAATTCTCTGTGCAGAAAGCATAAAGCAGCTGTTATTGGGACTATTGCTGCAAGTGTAGACTGGACCCTGGTTCTTTCACTAAGCCCTATACAATGCTATAATATTGCAATAAAACATATATAATGTCTATTTAGCTTTAAGTAACATTTGATCAATATTGTTTTTTCAAAAAGATTTCCCTGTATTTCAACTGTATAACACAATGACAATGTACATTTTATATTATTGCTCCCCATAGGCTGTATTGCAAATGAAAATCACAAGAAATCAGTGGGTATACAAGCCCCATTTCCTGAGGGAACTGAAAGGTTGCAGGTTCAAATCCTGAACAGTCAAGTTGCCACTTAGGTCCCACTGAGATACCATCCATCCTTCGGAATTGTAGTGTTATTGCAGTGCTGCTGTAAAATATTGTATTGGTCCATTTATATCTGACACAATACCCGATTCTGGTTAGTATACACTGTAGTTGTGTCTTCAATATGTGTATTGCACACATAAATGCTAGTTTTCTTTATGTAGAGTAAGTGCTTACAGATAGTAAGTGAGTGAGTCTTTATCTTTTTGTTATAAATGTAGTTATTAAGGGTTTTTTTTGCCTCTATTGTGCTTTGAATAAAGGATAATCCATGATGTGAATATGGGCACAAAGACCCATTGACATCTATTATAGCACTTATAATTATTACACAAGATATTATACCAAAAGTGTTGATATATTATAGATAAGGCATAATACAGCATGTACACCTGTTAGAATTTTGTATACCTGTATCATGTCACCCCTCAGCTCTCTTACAAGAGGAATGAGTTTAGCAGAGATAAGCCTCACAAAAATGCCTCACAACACAAAATGAAATACTGCTATCTATCTTGAGATTGTATGATCTGTGGGGGAAATATGATTAAAGAAATCCATGTGTATGTTCTAAAATTCATTACTACTGTTTAATTTGGGTTTATTTGAAATAATTACATTGATAAGGTGCAAAGGCAGACATGCAGTAACTTTTATTTGTGTACAGTAGTTTCAACTGACAATAGAAATTGTGAACTTTCATTTTACAACAGTGCAGAGCCCGGCTTTATCTTTAAATCAGAGCTGATAAGGGAAAAGAAACCTGATGCTCAGTTTATGTGTGGGTGGATGAGTGTTAGAACATACGCTAATAAAAGCAAGTCTGTAAATGTCCTTTAACCCTTATATGAATAATTGACCAGAATTATGCTTGAGTAGATGTGCTACAAAAGAGCTTATTGTGTGTGCGCGTGTATTTCCATGTGCAAATGATTGCTATAAAAACGGATGTGTAGGACCGTATTGTAAGATGATCATGAACAGTGATTAAAAACACTTGACACCACAATGAATCAACAACATCAAGACTGCAGAGCAACATGAAGAGAAACACAAGAACAAAAGCCAGAGGACAAAGGGAGGGGGAGTAAGAGAGACAGAAAGCAAAAGTGCCGCATGGGGAGTGCAAGACTCGTGAGTGTTTCTCCCTTAGCTCCCATGTAACTGGTAACAGCAGAGGTTGCACTGTCTGCATTCACACATTGCAAAACAGCAATCTTACATCCTGTTAAAACCGAGTGCAGACGAAAAAGAGCATGTCTTAAAAATATATGTCCTGTTTGTTTTATGCTATCAGATGTAATAAAATCAATATGCGACTTTGTTCTACTAAAAAAATGTTCCATTTGTTTCTAATGTATTTATTCAAAGAACATCTAGCATCTATAGATCCTATTTGACCCCCTGACCTCACATACCTTTGAAGTGCAACAAACTGCACATGTAAAACACACACCTACGTGGGGAAAATTGACTTCAAACGGTGCACCACTGATAAAATCAGCAGAATAAGCAAAGCATTGTGCTGTACATGTCAGCTGCTGATAAGCTGTTTGAAAGCAGCTCATTGCTTTCTGTGTACAAGGTACAAGGTTGACAAGGTCAAGAGGAAAAAAAAAAAACTGTTAGAACATGAACTCCATCAGGAATGGGGGTGGATTAAAAATAAATAATTCAGCAGTACAACTTCGGGTAAAAGAAGAGGATAAGGACATACAGACAAAGAGGCCACAATAGCAAAAGGGTTTTGGGACGTCTGAAATGTCAAACATGCCTTTGATGAGTTCTAGATGAGAAAGGGTGAGGTAGTGCCATAACTTGATACCCGTAAAGTGGCATAATTACAATTGCACATGTTTCTAAATATGTTTGATTGTCATGAGACACACTGAGAGGTAACTCTGGAGTAACTCTAGGGAATAAAAATGCCCACGTCAAATGTGTCAGTATTAAACAAGTCAGTAAACAAAAACACCCATCAGCCATTGTGCCTGGCAGGAGCATCCAAAAGAACATAATAAGGAGCTTGCAATGGAGCGTATGTGTGAGAAATCTTCAGACTCAACAACACAAAACACACAGCTGCTGTAAACCGATCCAGCCACCCCCCCAAAAAAAGGCATTATTGGAAGACAGACCTGCAGCTGACTTAAAATTGAGGCATTAGACCAATGCAGATTGCAGGCATTGATTACCATCCCTGCTGAGGACATAAGGAATTTATGGAACACATGCACTTGGAACTGTGTGCACTTAATTTCAAAAATTTTCTATTGTAACAGCTTGTTCTGGTTTATCTCCAGAAGATAGGTAGGGAAAAAACAGGGTCCTGAAATACTGTTTTTGAACACACAGCGAAAATCTTTACATTTACAGCATTTATCAGATGCCCTTATCCAGAGGGACTTACAATCAGTAGTACAATCAGGACACAATGGTAGTAAGTGGGACTTGAACCCGGGTCTTCTGGTTCATAGGTGAGTGTGTTACCCACTAGGCCACTACCACCTTAAGCACGGTTATGAATGTAAAGCGGTCACAGTGCAGGCTATTTTTGGGTGGATTGTTTAAAATTAAATAATTCCCAATCTTAACTACCTAGTTCCCCTGGGTACCTGTCATTAGTAATATTGAGCAAAAGAGGGATTTTTACACATGACCTGGAATGTGAAGGTTGTCGCAGCAATCAAAAGTTGAACAGATTGCCAAAAGACACGCGCTGAACACTGAATGGTGTTTGTGCAATTATCATAACTGCTGCTAACTAGCAGGATGACTGACTAAGATTACACAAGCATCCAACTCCAAAGCATTGACGGGCAGCAGATGATTTAGTTGGACACCTTGGAGGGAGAACTTCTTTTTGCCAATGCAATCTTGAAGATGGCAGTTCTTCTGCACGCACAACTGGCTGCTAGGGTACAGAAAAAGCCTTGGAAATGAGATGGAGTGAAGAATCTTTGCTGAGGTGGACCACAAGGGTAATGAAGAGGAGGAGGTTCAGATCTTAACCCCATGGCCCTATATGATCTACCACCCCCCCACCCCCACACACACACACACACGTTAATTGTTCCTCAAAATAACTCAGTCTGTGTGGCAGGGAAACTTTCGATTTTGAGCCAAAAAGTTAAATAGTATCGTCTGTGCTTGCAGACCTAAGGGGATCCGAGAGAAATTCTGTGCACCTGATGCCACATAAAAGACAAAGAGGACGCAGAGTCTGTGGCCCAGAGTTCAGATGTAACCTGGTACAGTCAAGGTCCAAAGTTAACATAATTATATCAGATAGCTGAGCATTTTAACAATAATTGTAGTAATTGACTAGTACGGTGAAACTCATAGGAAATTACTTTTTGGTACGGTTGAAATGTAAATTGTTAGCACACTCATGAAAATTCTTGTTTTTAAATTAAGTCAACAACTTTCAATAATCACAGTTATTCCACACTAGGGTTGAGGCTGCTGGAGTCAATCCTAGCCCATCAAGTGTGAGGCAGGGATTCTCATAAAGTCTTAAAAAAAGTCATGCATGCTTATGGAGGAGGAAATTAGGGGGATGCAGCAGAAACCTCCATCAGCACAAAGATCAGTACACAAACAGGTGACTGGAATCAATCAGCCAGCACTAACTGTTGTGATGCCCAATGTGCAATGTCACAAAAAAAAAAATGAAATCTGCATTCAGTTACATGTACTCTTGAATTCATTAGATTGCACTTATTTCCTGATATACAATGCCTTCCTAAATCCAAACAAAATATTATGAGAATGTTGGATTATTTCATAACACATGGAACACAGAAAATGAACTCAATATTTCTTAATCTTACACATCATTGCCCACCAGGTAGTGCCACATCCAATGTGTCAAATTGCTGCAAAGGTTATTCAGATTTCTCATGGGCTTCCAATTACCCTGCTTTTTACCCTGCTGTGATTGCTGGCAATACACTGCTGGGACGCCAAGGGGCGCTCCAACAACCACAACCCCGGCTAACCATAAGAACTTTGCAAGACCCAAAACACAAGTGGCAGCCAAAACAAGCCACCATTGTGAACTCATACGCTGAATTTATTCTCGTCTGACATGAGCCTTCTTTCGAATTGACCTAGATGCCGATTTTACATTAAAAAAAATAAAAAAAATAACCCCTTTTTTGCACTTTTGACTACTTCTTCCGTCCCTGACCTGGATTTTAGCATTCCCTCTGACATTCTCTCTGACCCCGAAGAACCCTATGCCTACAGCATCCTACTGCCTTCCAGTACCAGTACCCATACCTGTACTCCCATGTCGTTGACCGAACTCCCCGAACACCTTGCAGAAGCTGCAGCCCCCACCGCCACTCAGGGCTTGGTTCAGTCTCTTCGTCACTGACTACTATAGCACCTCTACCACCCCATGTACTGCCCACAGAAACTGCTATTGCGTTATGACAGAATGAGGTTTCCACCTAAGGACACCGCAGACCACTGCCAGTCGCAGACACACTCAGCAAGCTGCTTGCGACCATGCAACTACATCAACAACATTTCTAGCAGCACCTCGACAATCAGCAATGTCAACAGGTCTTGCAGCAAAAGCCTCTCGTTGAACAGCCTTATTAGTCTGTCCATTACCATCAATCGTCAGCTGGCTGTGAGACATCAGGAATGCCACCGACATCCATCCCAGCTCAACCTACTGCACCACGGACCACTGAAACCTCTCGTTCCCAAGTTCCTGTTGCAGCTGAAAAACCCATGAGCCCCCTCGTGAGCCCTGAAAAGCGCTGTTATGCCATCCCAGCAGATGTCATGGGACTTGACAGCTATCCTCTCAGATCTGGACAAGTCTTGATCCAGCCCCTCCTCTTGTGCTTCAAGCCAGCCCATGAAGCTAGGGTGACGTTTTCCCTCACAGCCACCCCACACAACCCCATTGTGTTGGGGTTCCCCTGGCTCGCTGCCCACGAACCCCACATCCAGTGGAACACCGAAGTGATTCAGGGGTGAGGCTCCATTCAGCCAAGACCAAGCACACCCAAGAACCACCTCAACATTGCTACAGTCCAACTGGGCCATGCCCCTGAACCCATGCCATGCTCTCAGCCAAACCAAGCCATGCCCATATTCAGCCAAGGGGTTGTGCCACTTGACTGAAGACAATGGCCAGAAACTGTGGTAATTGTCAGATGGTGGCGGGAAAAGGCCATAGCAAGTCATAGCAAGGCCATAGCAGGATCAACACTGAAAGATGTGCCCCCCTGTTACCACAATCTCCAAAGAGTCTCTGATAAGGAACGGGCTGCCCAGTTACCATCACACCACCTTTATGACCTGGCCATTGACCTCCTGCTGGGGGTTCGGCAGGAGGCCCTTTCCTTGCCTTTAACCACTGGATCCAACAACTCCATCACACCTGACACCTCGTCCACAGAGCCTTTGATTGCACGGCAGATGGCAGTCAGGGTCTATGAGTACTTTGTGGACTGGGAAGGATACGGTCCTGAAGAATAGTTCTGGGTTCATCGACGAGATATCGCCTGGAACCAGGCCTAGAGAGGGGGTCCTGTCAATGCAACCAATACACCACCGGAGTGCCAGGAGGTGTTCCAACAATCACGACCCCTGCAAACGGAAACACGACCCTATAAAATGGTAGCCAAAACAAAAAAATTGCGAACTCACATGCTGAATTATTTTGTGTTTGCTGATTATTTTGCAATGACTTTGGATTACCCCTTTCTGGCATTGTTTTTGAACCACTTCTTCCATCCCTGACTTGGATTCTCGCATTCCCTCTGACATTCCATCTGACCACAAAGAACCCCTTACCTGTTGACCATGGCTACATCCTGCAGTCTTCCTGTACCAGTTATCAAAGTAATTTATCCTGAGGATGCTGTTTTTTGAAAGAAATAAAATGTAATTTTTTGATGGAATAAAAAATTTGGAAACATTTTCTTCAAATAGAATGAACCAGAACTATCTGTAAAACCACAGCCATAGCTGCTTTAGGTACTTTTCTATTTGAATAGTTTACCATGCCAAAAGGAAAGGCAAAACAAATGTAAGAGCCCGTGGAATGCTTATTAGCCATCTTGTAAAGCCAGGAGAGTTTCTCAGGCAAGTGGTACAAAAAAAAACAATTTAATTCCCACTGCAGAGCCTCAATTTTTCTCTTCGTCTCACTTTTACAGGGACAAAATCAAGATCTGTCAGATTGAAAACTCCACTGTAATGCCTGCGTCTCTCCTCTGGTACACAATGGAGGCACTCACACACACACACACACATCTCTCCTTCCGATAAGCAACCGTGTGTAATTTGTCATGTCCATGATGAATTATGCCTTCCACTAGCGCTGAGCCTTCAGAAGGACCAGTGAACACAACAGGGGAGTGCAAGAACGAGGGAAAGCGTGACTAATTTCATTGGGCTCGCTACGCAAACATTCGTGCAAGGCAATCAAGAGGCCCATTATAGCAAACAACCCGATAGTCTCAGGGTCACCGACCCACCTCCTTTTGGAAATACCTATGGAATGAAAAAAGGACTGAAAGAAAAGCATGGAGAATGAAACAGCAAACCTCCATTTTATTTGTTTTCACTTTTCATATATGATGTATATATATGACTTTGTACACTCACCCCTCTGCTCAGTGCCTAGGGCAAGATGCCTTTAAAACAGCTCCTCTAAGTAATAGCCACTGGCTTTTATTTATGCTTCAATCGTGGATCAGAGCACTACTGTGGGAGATGGAGAGCTGCCAGCCAGCACTTGTCAGACAGCAGTACATCACTCAACTCCCTCACAGACACAATCTTCCCATCACCCCCTCTCTGAGACATCCGAGTCCAGACCCGGCCCTGTAGACCCTGCCATCCGCCCAGAGGACTGATGTTCACTCTCTATTAGAAAGACAAAGAAATATGACTTGAGTGAATGTGTGAACCTGCAGTTGTGAATTGTTGTGCGTGTTTTTTGTGTGTGTGAGAGGCGTCTGTTCCTCACACAGGTGGGTCAGGAATAATGAGGACAACTGGGAGAACTCAGATTGCATTTAATGGTCTGTAAAAGAGTGGGTGTGTGTGTAAGCAGGGATGTTTGGAAGTGTAAAAGAGCGTGTGAGACAGGGAGCATGTTTGATCCCATAGAAGCATGCCATTTTTCAGGTGCATTCCAAACCTGCTTGGTTAATGGTGTGTGAACGTGTGAGTGTGTGTCTGTGTGTGTTGGCAAGCTTGCAGCAGGACCAAGGACTTGCAGGTGCTCAGGGAAGGGAAACATTCATTTGTCCCACTGGTCCCTCCCCTCTCTCCACCACCATACTTTTTCATGAAAGGAGATCATGCTTACAGTAAGATTTTTTTTGTCACATTGAACAGGCCACACAGGCAGGTTAATATAGTTATGGAAACATCATTCCATAAAAAAAAAATAATAAAAAAAAAGGGATGATGTGGCATACATTACAATTATACAGGGCATGTTTTAAATTTCAGATGTTCTGGAACCATCATTGTCCTGCATTTTTCACTATAATGACCTGAAAGGAGTGTTCATTTTATGCTTGCGTATGTTTGTATTCCACATTAAAATGTGTGTGTCAATTGGGTTTTGTCTGTAAGGCTTTGTAATTCAGTGATTGCTCAAGAGCAATCAATTTTTCTGCTTTATCTAAACCATGAGGAAGATTGGGAAACATTGGAGACAATATTGGTCATGTGTCACGAGTAGGGACAGAGGAACCAAGCACAAGCATTTTTAACAGAAACAGATCTAATAAAGAAGCAAAAAAAGTTTAGTTATATTAAACATATTATAAAATATGTTTGAAAACCAGATTCTTCAGAATTAACTTTATGACCTCTCTGCATGCTATTGCCATCATAAGCAGCTTTAGGAGATGCACAGAACAGAGAGAGAACAGAAACCAACCAACATTTGCTCAACATTAGAGGTGGTTGAGATAAGTGTTATGACAGCTTGAAGAAACATTTTGCTTTTGTCTTTTTTTGTCTAAGTGAGTCTTCACTTTTGTTTCTAAAATGTAGACCCATAAATGAGCAAGTGCATCAAGACCTTTTACTTGAGAAAATGGACTTCATTTCCTGGAAAGGGTTCTTTACAATAGCATGTCAAATTACACAAACCGAAAATGTATTTTATATTCATTTAAATAAAATGATCAGAGCCATGTTGCATTAATTGACATCACAATTAATCTTGTAAACACATATGTTACTTCACCAGAGCTGATTATGATATATGATTTTTGTAGAATTTTAATGAATTGTTGCTCTGATGTATTATTTGAGCTATAGATGAAGGAAATTGATTTTATTGATGAATGTAATGATCGGTGAATATACAATATTTTGATTATTTGGGGTTATCAACAATAATTAAACCTTTATTAAGGTTTCATAAGCCCCCCATGATCATGAATTAAGCTGATGGACCTCCTGCAACCTCCTTCTTTATTGAACGCTGCATGAGATCTGTCCACATGCCCATATTGGCCCTCCAAGACATTTCAATTAGCATTGAATGTGGAAGTTAAAAGATAATTTAATAATTACTTTGATAGACTAATTTTACCCAGCCATGGAAATGTAACCAAAGGCTAAATTTCCAGCCTCCCTGCCTGCATGAAGCACCCCACTGTTACTACCTAAAAATATTAATTGCTTCTTGCTGTAGAATTTAGTTGTTATCAACTAGCACAGAAGCCAAATAATATGTTACCACCTGAGAGTGTGAGATGTGTCCTTATTAAAACATACACTTTAATGCTTGTGTTTATTGGATAAGGCAAGGAATGCCTTGTGTGTGCATATATATTGAACATTTGTAAGGAAATATTTCAATTTGATAGCTTACTTTATATTTTTTCTTTTTTGCACAGTGAAAGGTGCAAGTGATAATTTGTCATACACAGTACAGGCTGCACAAAATGTGTCCTCTGCAGTTAACCCATTGTGAGCAGTGGGCAGCAATGAATGGTGCCTAGGGAGCCATGCGTGGGGGTGGTTCCTTGCTCAAGGGTACCTAAGTGGCACCTTGACGGATGGTGGGTTCGAACCTATGACCTTCCAGTCACAAGCCTTCTTTCTTAGCCACTACGCAACACTGCCCCCAGTGAACACAGCAGCTTTACAAATGGTCTCCCAAAAATATTTTTTTCCAGCATAGAGGAACTATTGCTCAGTGTAAATGTTAGATGAATGACAAAACATGTTATTTTAACAATACAGATATGTTGAAAAGCAGAACTTGTATCAGTCAAAGAAACATTCACAAACATGAACAGAACTGTAGCCAGGGGAACCTAGAAATGGGTAGTAGAGACACAATAAACACATTTTTGTGTCCTTCAGAAACCTTGAAGCAAAAGAAAGAGAGCTGGAGGAACCAAGAGAGAACGGTGCAAAAAGGTACAAGGAAAAAGGCAGCAAAGCAAAATACAGAATAAAGAAAGAAGGCAAAACCAAAGCCTTTTGACCTCCTAAGACAGTGGACTGACTGACTATATGATGCTTGTGCTTTCATTCAATTATCATGTTAGGTTTTATCATTCTGACAGAGCACATTAAGTAGCCACCTTTCTTCATCACACTTCAGTCATGCCTCATTGCTGCCCAGATTTTAAATCAATCATTGCGAGCTCAGACTGACATGGTTTCAGGATGAAAGTGACACACACTGAACAGTCCAGGCCCTACAGAGAGTAGTGATCTCAAAAATACACGTTAACAGAAACAAGTCAAGTTCACAAGTACACAAAATGTTGCCGCTCCCAAAAGGGCAGAAATCCCCGGCTTTTAAAAGATGTCCTGATTGGCCACACCTGGCAACATCAGCTGTGGCCAATCCTGATACTTATGAACCAGAAGACCTCGGTTCAAACCCCACTTACTACCAGTGTGTCCCTAAGCCAGACACTTATCCCTGAGTGACTCCAGGGGGACTGTCCCTGTAACTACTGATTATGAGTCACTCTGGATAAAGGAGTCTAATAAATGCTACAAATGCTGAAAATGTAAATGGTTATAATGTGGTTCAAGTTGAAATATGAGGCTCTGAACTTTAAGACAATCATTGACGATATTTTGGTTTTACTAATTAAAACTTTAACCTGGCATCTAATCATGAAAAGATTAATATAATGTTATAATATAATTGCATTGAGAAAAAAAAAAAAAGATCAGATGCCCCCAATTAAATGAAAAAATAAAAAAACACCACAACATTACGAATAAATGGCTTTTTTTTTTTTTTTTTGGAATGAAGAATGCATGTAAAGTGAATGAGAAACAAGGTAGGGGTGCATTTCCCAGAAAGACTTTGTGACTTCCAGGAGAACACTTAGAAGCTCTTGTGGCTAAAAGCAGGTGTGAGATTATATCCCCAGATGACTGAAATGCATCTGGTGATTCCAAAGAGACAAAAGGCCCCATAGTACAGCTTTCACATGCAATTTCCCCTCATGAACACCGGGAAGGTGTAATTATGCAACCCCAAGTGGAGTGGAGAAGTTGAAGCACATTTGCTCATTTAATCTAAAAGGCAAATGTAACGGTCCCTTGCTGAGATTCACAATTGCCACAATATATAATACTGTGGTTTTTCTAGGAGTGGAAAATTGGTGGTGAAGGGGGGGGGATTCAACTGAGCGAATGTAGAGTCCTCATTTAGAGTCAATGTACCTTCATTTGTCTCAGTCGAGGCAGTGAGGGCCCCAGGCCAGAATAAAACAATCAGGCAATCAGATGGCCTCTCTCGATCGTGCCGCTTCTCTCTGGGTAATCATAATTACTGTAATTCAATAAATAGGAGTGCCTGCATGCTCATGGGTGTAGCGCTGACCGATGCCGGCTGACTGTTAAGTGGGAGAAGATGGAACGTGTCAGCAAGCATGGGTGAGGTCTTGCCGATTTCTTTCTTTTTTTCTTCCTTTCTTTTACTCGAGCTGAAGTTGCTAGCGTTAGTGGTTCTATTATTGATCGATGGCCATCAGCTCCTTTTAGAAATCAACTCACAGCGTGGAGGAGAGGAAAGCTGTTTTCTGTACAAAGTCAAGGACCATCTGGCAGCCTGGAACAATACGCTGAAGATATTCCTGTTGCTTATTGCATTAGAGCGAGATTTGCTGTGATATGTTTCTGAGTGGCTGGCAAGCAGCAAAAATTAATGTCAGACATATTTTCTTTTTTATTATTGAGAGACGATGATTAATCACAGTCATACAGTCTAAAAAATGAAGGTTTCTGTAAAGGTTTATGAATTTTTGTTACAGGTGGAAGTAAACCTAACATTAATATTCCATCTTTGTTTTGTGTGCCAGACCTTTTGGTGGCCCAAGTTTATTAAATGACTATTTAGATGGTTACAATACACTGACCTCGAGCACTTTCAAATATTACTAACACAATAGTTGAATTTTTTTGATTTATGAACTAAAGGTAATCTAAAAGCTAATGCTGAGTCTTACATTGAAACATATAGTTCTTTGCAAACTGTAAGTGTCATTGTGAATCCTTGTTAGAGACTGGTTCAGATGCCACGGGGCTATATGAGAAGTATGATTCCCTGTAACCCTAACCTACCAAAACAAAATGTAATAATGGCCAATAGGTTTGACAGCATTCAACTACTAGTGCTGGCAGATATGTGATTTTTTTTAGCTCACAATAATTAAAATAGGAGCAAAACCCCATACAGAACCGCTGAAAGTTTAACTACTGCGCCTATGCAATATCTATTCTCGACAAGGAATGTATCCCAATTCAAAAGTGCAAAAGCTGGCAATGCTGAGCACCGGGTCTTGTCTCTTTTCCTCCTCCTTTATTCTTCATTTTCTATGCTTAAAACACCACTTTTTCATGGTACAAACAGCTGACATCACACTTAAATCTCTGTTATAATTAACACATATAGGATTCACAATTTTGTGACACAATGTGTTGCACTGAGCAAAATGACACACACATACCTGTGTGTTTGTTAAATGTGCCTGTAATATATATTTTTTTGTGTCCAAGACTTGGTGAGTATGGGTTTGCTTGGTGGCCTCATACAGTAGAAAAGAAAAATTGGTGGATCAGCAGTGGTGAACAAAGCCTTGTTTAATTTTTATCTCTCACATACATAAATAAAGCTTGTAATTGTTAGTATGTCATGTAAGCAGAGACTACCCCTTTGGATGGGGCAACAGAAATGAATATTTGCTGAATAACCATGGTAACCGGAGCATTAGAAAGACCTCTTAGGAAACAGAAAGCACACACAGGCAAAAGAAATAACAACATTATAATGTAAAGTGCTGTGTGTGACACTTCTATTGGTTTCTGTGTCCTACTAATAAATGCTATTTTAAAAGCCGTACAGCACTCTTCTTTTCTCTGTCCATTCCAGTTTCTAGCTTTGTTTTAAATGTGTATATAAGTGCACATTCCCATCTTTGGTGTGCACTTGAAAGTGCTTGGTGCAGTGACCCAGAGAGGAGAGAAGGTGTATAGCTGAGAAAGATAATTAGAAAGCAACCTCCAGGGAGGCACACGGAGGGGTCTGCTGCCATACCGAATAACAAAGGCATACCTTGCAAAGACAAAGTATTCCCATCACATCTGATCACATGAATTCTGCAGGGGTGTGTATGTGTTTGTTAAAGTGGTGACACTTCCAAGTGATCACACTACCAAAGTTAAAGTGGCAGTAAGCCTGGTCACCTTTTCAAGTTCACAGGACCATTCAAAGGTACCTTCTAGTCTCAAGATCATGTCAACCTATGTGGGTTTTACTGTTTACTGTGTGTGATTGTGTGTGAGTGTGCGCATAGACCAAACGGGTATTTTCTTAACCCCTAGGGGTTTGTGGTCGAACTGCATGTGGTGGAATGAGATAACACAAACAGAAATAAGAAATTGTTATAAATTACACACATATTCTTCATATGAATATCTTTGTCAAACGGCCTTCCCCTGAGCAAGAGATGTGAAAAGCCAGCCATTTGTTTGGGGTCTCCCACTTTGTCTTTGTTGGGCTGCGACAGCCCCCAAACAGGAGATGCCAAGGGCATGACAGGGCAGAAACAACAAATTCTGATTGATCTGTGGCAACTTCCTGGGAGTCAAATGTATAAAAGAATTTTCTCTTGTGGTCTCTGGGACTTGCCTTTCCTTTCCATTGGGAACTGGGGGGGTTTGCCTCCAGTTTCTGGGCCTTTCTCTCTACCTCCATCCCTTTCTATATATATATGATTATACTGATTAGACTTTAAATAAAACTTATAATTAAAACTATATAATGATCACACGCACTCGCTTAAGAAGACCACCCAGAAATTAGAATGTAAATGGTGTCAATGTAAATTAAACATATTCAGAATAGCGTGGAAGGAGAACCTACTTAACTATAAGAAGGCTCTTAGCGTGGCTCGACTTATCTGTCCTCGTTAATAGACAAAAACAAAAATAATCCAGGATTCCTGTTTAACACTATAGCCAAACTAACCAGGAATAAGATAGAAATGGATATTACCACTCAATATCATCATAGTAGCGAAGATTTTATGAATTTCTTTAATACTAAAATAGTCACGAATAGAGATGAGATTAAAAGCACAACAAATAGCTTCGCCGATATTTCTATGGAAAATAATCTTCAAATAGCTGACCACCGATTAGAACACCTCAACCTTATTAAAGAGCATGAACCAATTAAAGTAATCTCGTCGTCAAATCAATGTACTTGTGCTTTGGATCCAACAAGGTTCCTTAAAAAAGTAGCACCCGATATTATAAATTCTATCCTCAAAATTGTTAACTCATCGCTTAGCACCGGTCACGTACCAAGTTCGTTCAAGGTAGCGGTCATTAGACCCCTGATTAAAAAGCCTGATCTTGATCGCAGTCAGCTTTCAAATAATACACCGATATCAAACCTTCCGTTTATATAAAAAATCTTAGCCCAGCTAAAAAAGTCGTAGCCCAGCAGCTGAGCACATACCTAGACAGCAACAATATCCTAAAAGTGTATCAATAGCACTGAGACAGCGCTGATTAAAGTGGTTAATGACTGGCTGTTGGCCTCTGATCAGGGACGCATCTTGCTGCTTGTCCTGCTTGATCCCTTGAATGGTTCAGATCATATCTGACCAACCGATATCAGTTTGTGGACATCAATGGTGATTCGTCTTCACATAGTAAAGTAGAGTTTGGTGTTCCACAAGGTTCTGTCCTAGGTCCGTTACTTTTTTCGCTATACATGTTACCTTTAGGTGACGTCATCCGCAAACACGGTATTAGCTTTCATTGCTACGCTGACGACACACAGCTGTATCTGTCAGCAATGCCAGATCAGAGGCAGCAGCTGAACAAAATAGAGAATTGTCTGAAGGACATTAGACAGTGGGTGCTCACCAACTTTCTCCTGTTAAACCCTGACAAGACAGAAGCTCTCGTACTTGGGCCTCAAGCAGCCAGGCATAAGCTGGCTGACTACATCATAACCCTGGATAGCCTTTCTATTTCACCAAGTATTGAAGTAATGGATCTAGGTGTCATCATTGATGCAGGTCTCTCATTCAATTCGCATATAGATAATGTCACTAGAATAGCATTCTTTCACCTTAGAAATAATGCAAAAATAAGAAATATCATTTCAATGCATGATGCAGAAAAGTTGGTCCATGCATTTATTACATCAAGGTTAGATTACTGCAACGCATTACTGTCTGGATGCTCTAGTAGGTGCATGAGTAAACTCCAGCTAGTTCAGAATGCTGCAGCCAGAGACTAGAACTAAGAAATTTGACCACATCACCCCAGTCTTACAATCACTGCACTGGTTACCCATCAAATTTAGGATTATAAAGCTCGAAATGGTCTCGCCCCGCAATACCTGAGTGAACTTTTAGTTCTTTACGACCCACCACGCCCCTTACCAAAAGTGCAGAAGGTCACAAATGGGAGCAGATCCTTCTCCTGTAGAGCTCCGCAGCTGTGGAATGGCTTGCCTGTCAGTGTCCGGGACTCAGACACAGTCTCAGTGTTTAAATCCAATCTCAAAAATCTGTTTTCTCTGGCTTTTTGTCCCAGACACTCATTTCACTTCACTTTGACACAATGGCAATTATAAAGTCCAGTTTATCACACAGTTCCCCTGTTTAAACACAGACAGTGTTAAATTCACCCTAGTTAGGGTACCGGGCCACTGTAGCACCAATATACTACTATTACCACATATTTCAGTATCGGTCGCCACCGTCTGCCGCTGCTTCTGTTTTTTTTCTCCGAGACACGGAATCAAGCACACAGACCACTGGCAGACTCCAGTGAAGAGACAGCAGATAAATCCTGGTTCCTGAAAACTACTAAATGAGGACTTAGCATGAAACGAACCAGAGGGTCACCACAGCCACCACCACCGTTACAACTACAGCTTCAGGAATCTTCAAATGGACCAGTAACACCATAAAAGACATGTAAGGTAGACCATGACACTGGACTACATTCTGGACTTCTCCAACCCTACAACTGTAGGACTTATTATTATATCATCCCCAACCCTGCACTGACACCATTTGCAGGCTCACTCTACCCTGGAAGGGGGTCCCTCTCTGTTTCACTCCTTCCCAAGGTTTCTTCCTTTCTTTTCTTCTCGCTCCTAGAGTTTTTTTTGTGTAAAGTTTTTCCTTGTGTGCAGAAGGGTCAAGTGTGGGGGGTGTCAACTGTAAAACTTGTCAAAGCCCATTGAGTCATACTGTATGTGATTTTGGGCTATATAAGAAATAAATGTTGTTGTTGTTGTTGTCACACCCCTGTCTATATAAAACTTTACAGCTCACAATGAATGTCAGAGCAAATGAGAACCATGAGGTGAAATGAACTGCCTGAAGAGCTCAGAGACAGGAATGTGGCAAGGCACAGATCTGGCCAAGGTTACAACAAAATTTCTGCTGCACTTAAGGTTCCTAAGAGCACAGTGACCTCCATAATCTTTAAACGAAAGACGTTTGGGAAGAACAGAACCCTTCCTGGGGGATCTGGTAAAGAAGAATCCAAAGATCACTGTGGCTGAGCTCCAGAGACGCTGTCAGATTATTGGAGAACATTGCAGAACATCAACCATCACTGTAGCCCTGCACCAGGTAGGGATTTATGGCAGAATGGCCCAATGGAAGCCTCTCCTCAGTCGAAGACTGTTTGCTAAAAAAAAAACACTTGCAGGACTTTGAGATGGCAAGAAATAAGATTCTCTGGTCTGATGAGACAGGGACAGAACTTTTTGCCGTTAATTCTATGCTGTATCTGTGGAGAAAACCAGGCACTGCTCATCTTCTGTCCAATACAGTCCCAACAGTGAAGCATGGTGATGGCAGCATCAGCATCAAAAACCTTCTCCAGAGTGCCCAGGAACTCAGACTGGGCCAAAGGTTTTGCTTCCAACAAGACAATGACCCTAAGCACACAGCTAAAATAACAGAGGAGTGACTTCACAACAACTCCGTGACTGTTCTTGAATGGCCCAGCCCAGAGCCCAATTGAGCATCTCCGGAGAGACCTAAAATGGCTGTCCACCAACATTTACGGTAAACATGCCAGAACTGGAGAGGATCCCCAAATCCAGGTGTGAAAAACTTGTTGCATCTTTCCCAAAAACACTCATGGCTGCATTAGATCAAAGGGTGCTTCTTCTAAATACCAAGCAAAGGGTGTAAATACTTAAGACCATGTGATATTTCAGTTTTTCTTTGTTAAATCAGCAAAAATGTCAACAATTCTGTGCTTTCCTTTTAATATGTACTTACATGAGGTAAAGGTACATCAATGGGGAAAAATGAACTTTAAATGTGTGTATGTATATATATATATGTATAAATGTACCCTAGTTAGGCTGTCCTAGTTAGGGTACCGGGCCACTGTAGCACCAATATACTACTATTACCACATATTTCAGTATCGGTCATCTTATATATATATATGTACATTTATACATATATACATACACACTTTTTCCATCTTAGAAAATGAAAATCTAAGATGAAAAATGTGTGAGTGCAGATCACGGTTTTAATAAGGATAATTCCTGCACATTCAGAAATAATAAAGTCCACCATGGCCCCTTCACACTTATCAGAGGTCTTCATTACTACAGGAGCAGAAATCCAGTAGTCTAATTGAGCTGCTAATAGGCAAATTGATATCTCAGTGACTGCTGCTGTTGTTTCAGATGAGTTACTTGAGGCTACAAAACAGCATCTTTCCACAATTCATTCTCGTTTAGGAGAACCTTGTGTGGGGTGTTAAAAAGATAACAGATTAAATTCTTTTCAATATACTGTTTGTTTATTGAGTTTTATTACTATTTCTTCTCAAATAAAAGATATATATGTAAAGTTAACACATGCTGTGCTAAGACAATGACATTACTACAACTTTTGATGGCACAAAATATTCGTGTGAATATCATTATTGGGTTATAATGTCACCAGTTCCATCAGAGATCCAGGGTTTTAGAATGTTCCAATTCAATTGACTCTCCATTGCCATTTCCCGTCATTCGCAGCCATCACTTGACCATCTGTTTGTGTTAACCACTATCCTACCTTAGCTGGCATTTGCATAGCAGATAGATAATTAATTTCCTTACCTGTCTCTCTTTTGTTCTTTTAGGGGTCGAATGAGAAAGAAAATTAATCATGGGTACAATGGCAAATTCCCAGTTTGTTCTCTGAAGCGTGAAATTGCTTTTTCTAAAACTCTTCTTATGAGTTAATAAAAATTGATTTTATTTTTTTACTGCTTACCTGTCCTTAAAGACTGAGCGGAGATCTGACCCTTGTGTGCCTGACAACAGAAGATGCTGATGGTGAGACAAGAGTCTTCTACTTTTATTTGTCACAAATCATGTTCGTATTTAAATCATCCAATACGTCCTTGTTCTGGCAAGGCAGCAGAAGTGATCAAGGGTTGCAGTTTGTCCGTGGAGAAAAAGCAAAAGAAACAAAACAGACGGCAGCCTGACGAGAAGCAACCATGCCGTGATTCCCATGAGATATGTCAAAGAGAGGCCACCTGTTGAAGAAATCTGTTACTCAGATCTGCAGAAATGTCCCTGTAACTTTTCATTACAACAGGCCTCTTTAGAGTCAAAATCCATATGTACCATGATCTTGAATTGACTTGATTCTCATTGTCCCCACTGATGCTGTTATGTATAGACATCCAGGTCAAATATGGGGAGCTTGGCCTTGTTGAGATCATCTTATGCCATGAACAATGATACTATTTCCCTCAGCTATGTACACACACATGTCATAGGTTATAGGAGGAAATCCACAATGTTGAGAGCCCAAGAAAGTTTCTTTACTATGGTAACCAAGTGAGTGGCAAATACTGCCACCAGGAGGTGGTTGTAGAATAGTAGTGACTTTACATTAATGATTTTTTGGTTAATTTTTGGGAAAAAAAATAGGAAGTAGGATTAAAAATATGCCGTAATCACAGACTTTACGGAATTTGACACATTGGCAAAACTGTCACATCACATGGAGCATGGAATTGTAGAAAAGCTTAAATCAAATTATAAGATTCATTAAAGAAACAATACAGCGGAGCAAGAGTGCTTCTTATGAACTCTGGCATGAAACTGTAGGAATGATTTGAAGATGAGAGATTGTCAGAGCAATCCAATCGTGCCTGGTCCACTAGTGGAAACTGTTAACACCACACACATGAATAATTCAAACACTCAAAACATCAGGAGCTGGGTTGACACTTTAATGTAGCTTTACTGCTTCAATGTTGCTTTGAAAACAGCTGGATGCCACCACCCTGCAAAGCTTCCCTCATGGCTCCTCAATTCCCAAAATACTGCAGGGACACACACACATTTGTGTACATAGCTGAGGGAATGGATAACCATAGACCAAGTCAGTGACCCTATCTCACAGATTCAATTAGTGGCTCAGTAGCTCAAGCCATGGAATAAACAATTTAGAATACTTAGCACAGTCTTCTGCTTCCAAGTTCTCATTCTGATTACATTAAAGCTCAACTTTAACCATTGTAATAAATCCCTCTATCCATACCTGGTATTTATGTTCATTCTCCTTGTCTGCATTACGATTTGATTTTTGAATATCAGCATTGTTTGTGCACGTATTCAAAAACGAAATATAATCTATTTTTTAGGATTAACTTGGAGGTTGTCATTGCTTACAAATGGGTTCAGAGCAACGGGCCTCTGACCCGTTCACAGTGTGGTCCAGATTACCTCTGAAGGTGGTCTGTCTGATCCAGCCACATTCCGATTGCAATGTGTGCTGCATGTGTTTGCACATCTGTTTTGCTTTCCCAGACATTATATCTGGAAACTGATCTGAAGTCGCAAAGGGAGCCTTTCAATGAAATCTACACTTTGCAAATCCAGCACAAAAATCTGATAGAATTCTTAAACTCCAGAGGAGACTGCATGCAGGTTGTGTACCACCCCTGCAATTAAGACCTCATAAAGTGATTGTTTAACTGTGCTAAAGAGACCCTCTGGGAGTTATATCCTAGAACATCCCCATTATTAGCTTTGAAGGTTATAACAGAAAGAATCTGGTTGAATGCAAAAAAAGCACCATATTTCCTGTGGCCCAGTCACATCAGCTTAAAAATGTGCAGCACAATGGCAGCAAACAGCTGCAGGTTTCTTGCCAGGAATCTCCAAAAAATATATGTCAGATTCATTTAGTGCAGCCTAGTGTGGTTTATGGACATAGTTTTGGATGAGTCCAATGCTGACATCTCTTGTCTGTTGTTAACGAGCAAGCTACGGGGCAGTGGTGGCCTAGCGGTTAAGGAAGCGGCCCCGTAATCAGAAGGTTGCCTGTTCGAATCCCGATCCGCCAAGGTGCCACTGAGGTGCCACTGAGCAAAAGCACCGTCCCCACACACTGCTCCCCGGGCGCCTGTCATGGCTGCCCACTGCTCACTCAGGGTGATGGGTTAAATGCAGAGGACAAATTTCACTGTGTGCACCGTGTGCTGTGCTGCTGTGTATCATGTGACAATCACTTCACTTTGAAAAAAAAAAAAAAGCTACAACAAATTCAAGCAACCTGTCCTAAAGAGAACTGGGCTCCAACAAGCAGCCTTTTAACTGACATTTCTATTCTTTTTATTCATAATTAATTGTGTCGTTTATTAGTGAGATTCTCATTGGTAGTAAATCCAAAGCATTGGATTCATTCAGTCCATTCATTTTCAAGATTCAAGATTGGCTTATTGACAGTACAACAATATACACAATATACCGTGTATTGTAATAATGTTTCACATAGACCCCCTATAGTGCAATCATAAAACTTTGCACACTTTTGGCATTCTCTCGATATGCTTCAAGCGGTCGTCACCTGAAATGGTTTTCCAACAGTCTTGAAGGAGTTCCCAGAGGTGTTTAGCACTTGTTGACCCCTTTGCCTTCACTCTGCAGTCCAGCTCACCCCAAACCATCTCGATTGGGTTCATGCAGACACTGCAGTGTCTGGCAGTTACAGTTCTGATCCTGCAAAACTAGGAGTGAGAACAGGGCATGTAAGGGGTGGTGAGTGTCCTTCATTATGTTCCGAGCTTGACGGATGAGGTGTTTCTTGTTGAGCTGGAAGTGGAACCCCAATGATGAGCTCTGCTGTTTTCACTATCCGCTGCAGGGCCTTCTTCTCAAAGACCATGAAGTTCCCATACCAGACAGTGATAAAGCATCAGAGAACACTTTCAATTGTCCCCATGTAGAATGATGAGCTTAGTTGTCACTTCCAAAAGTAAGACTAAAGGTCACCACACAACGCTTTTTGTTGGTCTTCTAATGCATGCTCTCATGTTTCTCCTAAGAAACCCCTTGCAATGCTTGTTGGCAACAATAGCCAAACTGAGGGTGTCATTTTTGGACCCATGAGAGGTTTTAGTAATGCCAGTTTTACTCATGAGCACACCAGCTACTACCTTTCTCATAAAGTGTTCAATTGTACTAATGAAGGCAGGCTTTTTGGAAATGATATAACAAAGTCTATAAATTACAAAGAAGACAGACATTAATTTAAAACAAATGGCATAGTCAAGGCAGAAGAGCTTTCTTCCTCACTCCCAGAATACAGCATAACAAATAGCCAGTAGCAGAGGTTTGCTAAAGCTATTTTATTCCAGTGCTTGAGAGACTCATGTCTCAATGGTTCCCTCTTAAGAGGCTCTTCTTGCTTTAGAGGCTGCTGCATTACTAAAATTGAATTTATGATTGCAACAGATCTGCAAAATATGTAAATTTTTTAAATAGTTGTGGGCTGAGCTGAATTTTATAATGCAGTAAGGTGACTCCTGGAAGAGCTTGAAGATGTAGAGAAGCTTTTCTTTGAATCATGGGTAGTTCAAAAACACACATACACGATGCCATTTTTTGTGCATTTGTTCATTCCATAAATGTTCATGCCGTAAATGTAAATATTTTAATGATCAGTAGGTGCATCAGTAGGTCCATAACGCAGCCAACCCATAGTGTAAAGGAAAGTATAAAATACATCACTAATAAGACATTCTGTATATTATGGCATCAAATTGCATATACAGCTTGACATAAAAATATATCATTTGGTTTTACTCATGTCCCTCTATTTAAGCTCCTCTTTATTACTTTATTTCTCACTACCTTGTTATAGTAATTGATACAACTTAAACACACAACTTATCAATAATTTAGTCATTATATTATAGATGGCTATGTATCTGTATCACATGGAAATTGATCTTTTAGTAAGTGAAAGGCCACACAGTTTTTGGAAAGTCGGCTTTTGAGTCTTTTTATGCCATCCTCAATTGTATTATGAAAGTTTAATATGTTGTCAATTCCACTTATTCCACTTAGTGATCCACTTATTTCAAATTAAGAAAATTGAAAATACTAAAATGAATACAATTTTAACTTAATGCTAAATGTACATTTAATACATTTTTAAAACTATTGTTCACAATATTGTCAGTGGAACAGTTTAAAACCAGTCTATTACGTGATAATTACATTTAATGCAATGAGCAAAAAATATATTTTTAGACTTGCTTTATATCATATAAGGTGAAAATTGGGGTGGTCAAAAATATTAGCCCCATGTGAATGTTTACTAAACTTAAAGTAATTAACCAATCAGCTTTGAAACCACATCTGTACAGTCAATTTGCTTCTTAAAAATATTCACTGGGCACTTGACCACCTGAGAGAGACTTCTGTTACTCACCAGGAAATCTGAGGGAAAGAAGCTCAGAAAGAAGAGAGTAGAGGCTCATGCAAAGGGAGAAGGCTACACTGCATCTCCAAGAAATTCAGAGTATGTAGAACTGCTGTACATTGCACAATTGTGCAAGGAACCAAATTCTTTAACACAGAATTTGTGATGAGATGTCAGCAAGGAGCTCCGGACATCTTCCAAGATGATTGTTGCTCACCTGGCCTTTTCTGCACTGAAAAAAAAGAACACTGGCTAAACTTTAAAAATACTGAGGTAATGTTAAAAACATTTACTCATAAGCACAATATAGACAGCTTAGTTTTAAAGAGCAAACTAATATTTTTTAAGAACTGTAATGAGAAAAAAACAATAAACAACTATAGTGGAATTTTTCAGTGTGGAGTCAATGTTTCAAGGAACACAGTTGTGAGGGCTCTACATTGTGGTGAGCTTGAGGGCCATTGACCCAGAAGAACCCCTTTACTCAAAGAGCAGCAAATCAGAGTCCATAGTCTAGGCATAGGTCATTCCTGGGTCTTCCAACAAAGATACCAAAATAGCAAACACTGGTTGTTAATATTCATTTTCATGGAGAAATCAAGAGTGTTCTTGAATTTCATAAAGGGGGCTAATAATTTTGGCCTCAACCGTACACAGCATTTTGCACAGAAAAACATCTTTTCACTGTTTGTACAGATATTTTCATGACTTAAGTTTAAATTGCTTTCTTTGCTCTTTATTCTGAGTGCTAACACTGCATTGGTGCAGCTATCTCCCATTACAGAAAGATTACAATCTGTAAATGCTGTAAATGCAATCTGTAAATGCTGTAAATGTAAGTGCAAACATTTAAATAATGCTAATTCACAACATTTAACATACATTGTAAAAATTTGCTAGCTGACATATTCTCTGAATTGTCTAATTGTGCAATTATTTAATTGGGTCAGCATTAAATGTTTATAAAATATCATAGTAAATATATTGAATGCTCATATTCCTTGAAATAATTTACATATTAAAATGTATTTTAAAACATATCCAGGGAAAAAGCTGCTTTCAGCTTTTCATACACTGATGTTCATACACACAATGTCATCCTGCACCATGGTGAATAATTGTCTTGTTTGAAAGCCATACTAACAGGAACACATAAATATTGCCACTTCTGACGGCAAATTACCATCAGGTAAATCAGGCCATTTCAATTAACATTCAACCTTGAGGGAACCCACTGGCTGGAAATAAGTGTCTGTTGCGATTGGCCAAAAGAATGTCATCATACTGGAAGCAGCAAAGTCATAGCTTAAGCACTGCATCAAGCAACAACAGCACAATGGACAAGTATGATTACACTCGAGGAAATGAAGCTCGCCGAAAATTGCATTGTCTCCGAACTGTCTCCATGCATTAGTTCTCATTTATTACTGTAATAGGAATATAAACGCAAAACATAGTGTAAATATTCCAGTGGGAGGCCATGAAATTTGTGTGAACTTTATTCACTAAGGTTCCAGTAATAACTGTGATTGTGTATTCTTGACTTTTCAATCTCAGAGCCAGGTCTTGCCACCCACTAGCATGCTTCCCAGCAGGCAATTCAGTGTTTCTTCTCAGGTGAATCACTGTCATGATCAACATCAAATCACTTACAAAATGGGATATTATTTCTGAAACTACTATTTGAATTATTTTTTTCATGTTGACACTATTGTTTTTGACTACCTGACTCTACTTTTTCACAACTAATTGCATTAAATGTACTTTCATTATATTGTTTATATATTCACATTACTTCAACCACATTTCAGTGTTTATAGCTGTTCATGTGCTAGCTGGAGGTTTTGAAGAGGCTGAAGATTGGTCCTTGCAACAAAGGACATTATTTCTGTCTAGATTTCCTCAAATATGAAAAATGCTGCATTTGGAATTGGTATTATCAACAGTGCTTTTTAAACTGCAGATGACCACTGAACTCACATTCTGCCAAGAGTACTGTTTAAATTAGGCTGAAGTGACTAACTTGTCAGGTATGGGATTCTCGAAAAGATAGAGAGGCCTCTAAATGAGCCAAGTGCCCCCTGCGATAGCCTCATCAAAGCAAGCCAAGATTTTAGTCTCATCCAGTAAAACCTGAGAATTTTCTGGGTTGAATTGAACCCTGTTGGGCCAGGAAATTGCATCAGGTAACTGATGAGCATCAAATGTTTGAGAACTTACAGTGTGTTTTACCATGCCGTGTGAGTGGTTTCTCAGTCTGTTCAACATCACAGAAATATAGATTAGATTAGATTCAACTTTATTGTCATTACACATGTACAAGTACAGGGCAACGAAATGTAGTCAAATATACAGAGAATCCTATGAATTCTGTGAGCTTCTGATGGATGCTGGATGGATGGGTGGTTTCTGTAATATTTATGAGACCACAAACAAGAGCCTCAAATGTAAGTCAAAGTGGTAGTGGTATGGTCAAGTGGGCAATGGTGGCCTAGCAGTGGTGGTGGGCAGTGTTGGCCTAGCGGGGCAGTAGTGACCTAGTGGGCAGTGGTGCCCTAGTGACTAAGGGAGGTGCCACTGAGCAAAGCACCATCCCCACGCACTGCTCCCCAGGTGCCTGTCATGACTGTCCACTGCTTACCAAAAATGATGGACATTATGATACACCGCAGCACAGCACAAGGTGCACACATGTCCTCTGCATTTAACAGTCACTTCACTTTCACTTTTTAATTTTCACTACTAAAATGTGATTCCAACTTTTTTTTACACCATAAATTTAAACAAATAGGCATGTTATTATTCTGGACAGAAGAGCAAATCTGATATTAGAATAACCATTTGAAATGTATGTATAGATAAAAAATTTTAAATGTTACTTTATATTATTGATCCATTCTAAAATTGCTTTGCCCAGAACAGTTCTGCTCAGTGGAAAACCTTGAATAATACTATTTTTTAGCAGGACCTTGAAAACAAGGGACAAAATTACTTCCATTTATAATTCAAGCCCTACTTACTTGAATACATTTTTTTCATAATAGTTTGAATTTGGTCTAATCAAAAATTGCAATCATTATGAGAAAAAGTAAAATGTGTCCTGTATAAACTGGACCATTCCGACAAGTCAGGGAAAAGAAGTCTTGCTGTCAGTTATGCTCCTCAAACGGGTTTAGGACACCCGAGTTAAAAAATCCTGTCATGACTTATTCTTTTTCCCTCCTTCCTTGTTTCCATCAGAAGAGAATAGTCCACGGCCTGCACTTTAGGCCCTCGGAGGCAAAATAGAGCCATCCGTCAATCTGAAAAGGTCATTGGCTGTGGCACCGTGACAGCGCCTCTCCAGATAATCCATTAATCTCCAAATTCAAATTGTCATTCCTCATCCTTATTACAGTGGGCTCCTGTTACGAGGCCGCCGATGACCTTCTTCATTTTCATAACTGAACCTTTTCATGAGTCGGCGGGAACAAGGGGGATTATCTACCACCACACATAAAAAAAGCGGGAAAGAGACATGTAAAATGAGAAGAGAGAAAGCTGAGGGGACTGTGAGGAATGAAGGGGAAAAAATTAAATTCTCGTCATTTGATTTGGCAAATCGGTGTGAAAGGTGAGACCCATGAGGGGAATGACACAGGTAGAACATTTTTCATTACGTTTGAAATAACAGCATCATTTTGACAGTAGATGGGAACCCCAGAAAAACCCCAGAGAGACTAAGGCTTGACTCAAATTAAACAACAAAAATCCAATAAAAGGCCTAATGAGTTTTCAAAATAAAAGTTGGAATGTGAATTAGTGCAGACATTACATTTTATCTTGAGGACAGATGCAACACTTTTTTCACCTCTACACATGAATACATGTTGGGAATAACACTACACTATATCCAGTATGTTATATGATCCCATTAGGGGTCAACCCTCTCCATTTTTCCGTATCATCTTGTTGTCTATCACCATTTCCAAAAACCACCTCCTAGGTCTTCTTTTTTCTTTTTGCCTAGCAGTTCCATCAGCAGCATCCTTCTCCGAACCTACACTAGTAAAAAGTGCCTTTACTAATGTTTGTGCATGTTGTGCATATCGACAGGTCTATTGTGTAATAAAGTCAAATGGTTTCCAATGATATTAACCATATGCAGAAGGAACAGTATACAAAGAAGCATTGTTCTTTTCCATACTGGACAACATCTTGCAACATAGCAAATTTTTTTTTCAAGGAAGACCCAGTCTACTACAGACTGGTCAGGAACCCAAGTGTTCATCTTGCAAACTTCATGAAATTCCACACAGTTGGAAAGTCCAGCACACAACCAAACCTAACAAACAAAATGTGATCAATGAATTGACTCAATGACCAACCATTTGAATGCGAGTTTGATGTTCATTTTGTTTAGAAATGTATAATTTTGAACATACTAGACAATTTATTGCCATCAACACCAAAACTAAAAAAAGGTTTAATTTATTGTAGCAGTACTGAGTGGCTTACACTGAGAGCACTCCGGTGAACAAAACTCTATTTTCGCAGTGGCAATGCAAGTGGGGAGAGACATGATTTCTGTGATTTGTGGAGGCACTCACCCTGTCCAAACATATCAACCCTTGGCATTTAGAGTATATGGTAATGCCCCCCCCCCCCAAAAAAAAAAAAAAACACCGTACATCTCAAGTGAAAATTGCAGACATTACACCAATCAATAGGACGTGTTTGTACAGTGGATTACACGCTGAAAAGCCTTATTCAAGCTTTTTGCAAGCGACTCACAGCCTGCATGGTTCCAGACTTTGTTGTCATTAGAGATGACAGAAGTCAACCAAATAGAAATCAGAGCTGCGAGGCATAGAGTTTGGGGAGGTGTTTGTAGTTGTGGATGGGTCGACTGGAGGTGACAGTTCAGGTGGAATTTGTATCTTGCATCTCGGCCTAAGCGATAGTGAGGAATGCACTGAAGAGTGCACACCGTCTGGTAGGCAATTACCGGGCATGTGTTTGTCTTCCCGGGTTAACGCTGAAACTTTGGAGCGAATGTGTATGTGACAGATACATACGCAGCCAAGAGAAGGGAAATGTGGTGTGACCAGATTGCTTGGTACACACGAATAGTTCCACATTGTTCCAGCAATGAGATGCTTCAGTGGATTAAAATGGAAATTTAATGGAATTGTAATTTTTTTCCCGAAAGGGGGAATTCTGTAAAAATGTATTTATTTTTATAAATTGCAATCATGAATAAAATAACAAAATACAAAGTAACACATTTTCATAAATGATTTTTATGGTTTTCACACACTTTCATAAACCACAAATTAGAGTAACAAAACAACAGCTGCAGTTTGCTGAAGTCAAAATGAAATTATTCTCGCCAAAATTATTTCATCATCAGACCATGGAGTCTGAGATTTGAAAGAGATTGCATTTTTGAAAACTCAGTGATAAGAGCTCCCCCTGGCCTTGTGATCAAATCTGAGTGTTCCTCCATTAAACATATCTATTGTAGATTGTTCTCTTCACTGCAGTGCAGAGAGTCCCTCAACAGAGAGGTCACTGCAGGTGGCATTTGAAGCCCCCATAACGTAAAAATGGTGTTCAATTTTTATAAGTGCCCGTTTTTCCTTCAATTTTAGTCATCACAATGAGCTACTGATTAGAGGATCAGATCAACCAAATCTCACCAGTTGATTAGAATTATACGTTTTTTTCCCCCAGTTTCTATTAATGGATAGACATGATTTGCCAGATGTACTTAATTAAATTCGGTTCTGGGGAATGGACTGGCCAGTCCAGAGCATCAATGACTTTGTCTTGCAGAAACTGCTGAAACACTCCAAACACATGAGGTCTAGCATTGTCTTGCATTAAGAGGAGCCCAGGGCCAACCGCAGCATCATATGGTCTCAGTCAGGCTACCTCTGGCAGGCCCACTAACCCATTGCCAAACCGGTTATACTGCAGGATGTTGCAGGCTGCAGAACGTTCTCCAGACTCTCACATCTGTCACATATGCTCAGTGTGAACTTGCTTTCATCTGTGGACAGCACAGGGCCCAGTGGCAAATTTGTCTATCTCATTTTCTCTGGCAAATGCCAAACGTGCTGCACTGTGTTGGGCTGTAAGCACAACCCCCACCCCTCATACCACCCTCGTGGAGTCTGTTTCTGACCGTTTGAGCAGACACATGCACATTTGTGGTCATTTTGCTGGGTCCTGGCATTGCTCCTGTTCCTCCTTGCACAAAGGCTGCAAAAGCCTTGGTTGTTCCTAGATTTTAGTCTCATCCAGTAGTCTCATCTCCTACGGCCTCTTCCACATCTCCTGATGTACTGACTTGTCTCCTGGTACTGACTCCATGATCTAGACACTATGCTGACAGACACAGCAAACTTTCTTGTGACAGCTTGCATTGATGTGCCATCCTGGATGAGCTGCACTACCTGAGCCACTTTTGTGGATTGTAGACTCGATCTCATGCTACCACTAGAGTGAAAACACCTCCAGCATTCCAAAAGTGACCAAAATACAGACAGAAAGCATAGGAATTGAGAAGTGATCTGTGGTCACAAGCTGCAGAACCACGTCTTTATTGGGGATGTCTTGTTGTTGTCTAATGTTGATTCTTAAGCGGACAGTCTGATTTCACAGAAGTGTGATTGACTTGTAAGTTACATTGTGATTTTACCATCATGGCCAAACGGCATGGACAGCTTGATCTGAGGGTCTTCAGAAAGGCAAAAAATAACATTTCAGGTAAGTCAAGAGTCAAAAATATTAGCTCACACTTTTTATAAGCCTTCCATTATTCTACCAAAGGTGTAGTCTGTGGACATAGCAACAACAAAAAAGCTTATGATATTTGTTTGGAGTCAAGCTTACAATAATGTAATAAGCGACATTCAAAGCAGGTAGGCTAAAGTAAACGTAGCTAACATTAACATCATTAATCATATTGAGGAGGAATCAGATAGCCTACTGTAACAGACACTTTGACTGTAGCCATGAGATTAGGCTACAATCAGAGTGCAGTGAAAATTCAAATCAGGATTAAATCTGAGTTTTTGACGCTTAATATACACACCATGCATGTTGTTTCAGGATGATAAAATATATTAATTATAATTTTGATTGAACAATAAAAAGAGTACACAGTTGGTCTCCCACCATGTGCACTGTCATTAGCACAAACTATGTCTGCTAAATGATAAAATTGATTTGTTTTAACAACTGGACTTCTGGTTATCAGCGCTTCATATCGCCGGGCGATAATAACAGCTCTATATGACGCCTCTGTTTTACATTGTGAGACGACTGCGCATAAACAGGTTAGGTATGTTTGTGCCGCCAGATGAAAACAGAGATCCATACCATGTTGTGCTAATGAAATAACATGAAGGGATAAAATTATCTTACATTTTTGCGAATTATTGATTGTGCATCATACATAGGGTAAATTTATTGTACAAATATCGTACGTCTGGAAACACTGATATACATTGGAGGCTACAGCAAACCCCAAGGGGGTCAAAGTACATCTGTACAGTTCCTATTGTCCATCATTCAAACTACATAAAAAAAAGGAATTATTTCATTCATTTTTTTCCCAATGTGTTGTCCAACATTATGGGAAAACCACAGACAGATGGATTTTCCCTCCCTAAAATGCATGCAATGTCACACATGAATGCAGTCACAGATTTCCAATCAACATTGATGGCAATGGCAGGTTCACCTGTGCTATTTGTTATCGCTCCTGGTTGTGAAGTTTTCAACAGGTTAGAGATTTGTTTTTCCCCTCTTGATGTTACCATTTTATTTGATTAATATTCCTTATTTTACCTGTAAGTACCAGTGTCCCTTACTTAATGCATAGGATTAACCAGTACATCTTGTAACCAAAATTTTTTTATGCTGTATTAAATTTTGCATGGAACAGTAACAAAAAAATGTAAATTGCACTCTTCTCCTCCCAGGGCTCCATATTTCTAGCTTTTGGATACATACACATTCAATGCATCTAAGCTTTATATGTGTTTTGTTTAAAAAATAGTCAAATGGTATTTTTGTATTCTCTTTCTAAAACTATTTATTATTTCGCTACCTGATGCTATTAGTGAATAGATGTTAAATCATACTATGCTGAAAGCTGCCAGTAAAATCATTACATTACATTACATTACATCCAGAGCGACTTACAATCAGTAGTTACAGGGACAGTGTCCACCTGGAGCAACTTGGGGTTAAGTGTCTTGCTCGGGGACACAATGGTAGTACCTGGGTCTTCTGGTTCATAGGCGAGTGTGTTACCCACTAGGCTACTACCACCCAGTGTGCATTCTCAGTGCACTCTGAGTCAAATAGTCAGAGCTGTTTAGGATTCAGCTGCTGCTAATTTTATAACTCTCTATAAACTTTTATAGTATATCCTGATGGATATAGTCAAATAAAATAATAATAACTGTTAAATAAAAATATATATATTGCATGGAATGAAATAAAAATACAATAAAAAAGTATTACTACATTTCTGAAGCGATAGATGGATGGATTGATAGATAGATATGTGTGGGTGTGAATGGTGACATTTCCATTTTACTGTCTTGGCTGAATTAAACAGTCTCATGGCGTGGGGGAGGAACAACCATCTTAGTGTGTTGATGGAACAGGGCGTCCTGATGCTAAAGCTGTTTCTCTGTCTGTGGATGATGCTGTGTAGGGGATGCACTGAATTGTCCATGATTGACAGCTTTCTCAGCATGCATTGCTCTGCCATGAATGACAAATTGTCCAGTTCTGTGCTGACAACACATAGCCCACCTTCCTCACCTGGGCCACTGCCCCAGCAGCCCACTGCATAGAATAGGGTGCTATTCTACCACTATGGTTCAGCCTTGTGAGGAACTACAGTCTGCTCTGTCATTTTTTGCTCAGAGCATCTGTGTTGGCAGTCCAGTCCAATTTGTCATTGCATGTGGTAAAGGGTGAGCTCAGGTCTCCAAGGTACCACACCTACATCTGGGATGCAACACCAAAGAGGCTGATTTGTTGGGATGGCAGGCAGAACGCATGCAGAATGATGGGGATGGCACTCCTTCACACACATGCACATTCACCTCATACACACATGCACCAGTCAGGCATTCCCTGGCCACATTCCTTGCGCGCTCAGATTTAATTCCTGACACAGGTCAGTCATGGTGGTCCATCATATGACTCATACACTGGTCACACTTTCATTTTTAATGATGGGAGGAGGCAGTCAACACTCCAAGCTGAAAACCTGAGGCTCGAAAGTACTTATCCTGCAAAGGAGGAAAGTAACGAATTACATTTACTCACGCTATTGTAAGTTGTTTTTTGAAAAAACAAACAAAAAAATTGTTGTTGACCCCATCCATAAGAGTCCCGAGCATCACTTCAAGCAAGTAAGTCATCTTCTGTTTAAATGCTACAATAAATTCACAACTTGTCAGACACAAACAAGGACATCTTAACTGCTGTGAGAGAATGTTGCTCAGATAATTAGCATCAGTTTTTCGATGCTGAGTGTCTGCAGCCTAAACTTTTAAAGCCTGTTCACTGACAACACTTGTGAACAAGTGGTCTCAGTGGTCTCAGTGATATTTCATTATCGCAGGATGACTGCCATATTCTCACATTATAAACATCTCTCTCTCCAAATAGGCTAAGTGATTTTATTGAATTGTGCCCTGTATCAAATATTTTCTTCCACAAGTCTGAGCAATTAATAACAATAAGACTAATAATAAAATGATTAATTAAACACCTGCAGCCAATCCACCCTGCACCCCCTTTGACCCCCTGACAATGTCACTCTTACCTGTCTTAAAATTTTGAGAGGCTCTTTGTGTTTAAACACAATCAAGGCAATTGCATCATCATGCAATGCAAAATACGACTGTCTGCCCATCAGACAGAGCTGTCAGCTTTTGAAATCTGTGAAAGCATGTGGTGGTAAGTAGAGTAGCCTATATATGCGTTTTGTATCCCAAACATTGCTGAAACTGAACTAGAGCTTTGTTGGTTTGCGTTGGGCTTCATTTTGACTTTTCTATTGTAATGTTTGAGTTGGACCATACACTTAAAAATTGGGCACTTTTGTGGCCAACTGTGTTTAAAGATCCAATTTCACTTTGTGAGATTATTTAACATGAGGATTTTTAGATCGGTACTTTTACATGAGTAGAATTTAGGCAAAATAAAAATACTTTCACTTTATTTTTTCAACCCCTAAAGGCAACACAAGACAGAAGCCGAGAGAGTAAAAGAGACCAAAAGGAGGTGTGTGCATGCCCAGTAGTTTTTTTTTGTGCTGATGCACTGTGATCAGACATACATTAGATCCACCAGAGCCAGGGTCCAGCTGCACTCACAGGAAATGGAGGGATACAAATGCACCTGTCACTTTGGTTTTATTAAGCTGCACTGCACAAACGGGAAAAGGTCCCTGTTTCAGACTGGCTAACCCTGTACAGTCAATATTCATCTGTGTGGAAGAGGTCAACTTTACTTTATGAAGAAATAAATACATTAATCTGTTTTATTTATATAATACAAAATATAGATTTTTCCCAACAGGCCTATAGTAGTAACCATGTTGCCCTTTTTTGGCTAAATTAACATGCAATATTTCCAAAGGCCACACCAATCATCAAACTATTTCAGTATTTGTGAAGTGGCCTTTAGGAGGAGGCTAAATATGTCTTGATCATCCTAAATGTTCAGTCAGATTCCAAGTTTTCATGTCAGACTAAAAGTTATACTTAAACTTTAAGTAACTGTGTGCCCTGCTCTTTATTTGTTCTTTTATAAGCTCATTTATCCTGTCCCACACATGTGGGTGAAATGTCTTGGGCCTGTTTGTAATTTACTGAGCTTTATTTAAACCCAAACATTAGTACAATGCAGCCTAAACGAGTTCCATTCATTCAGACCATTAAAGTGTCATTATATAGATCTATGCTTAAAAGGAAAAATGAGCCTGAGCTCTCACAGGGCACGAGCATGTAGTAGAACCCATTACTGACAAGCTTTTCATACTGAGCATCTTTTAAGAATATTAATAATACTGATGAAATTTGCTACTAATGTTTATACATTATATTTGCTTAAATTTAAATCCAGTGAACAAACACTATGGTTGTGGTGTCTGTGTTTATCCATTTTGAGTTAATTTCCTCAGCATCAATGTTTAAGTTACAAAAACTGCATAACCTCCCCCTAGTGGTCAGGTCACGTACTGAAGAACTGGAAATAACTTAATACAAGCAAGGAATCTTCAAAGTAGATCAGGCATGTTTTACCTGTAGTCAGCATCAATAACTTTACACAGGTACACCATATTTACACAATATTTGCACATATTATGTTTCTGTGGTTTCATTATTCTCCCACTGCCTTTCATTCTCCTTGCAGAACACATTAAATCCATCATCATCCTCATTTGTTTTTTAAGATGTTTAAAAACTGACTCATGCTGTCATTGCCCTGCCTCACCTCTCTGAAAGGCAATGGTGGTCATAGCGTGGGAGTTTAAACCCCAACTTACTCCCTTGTGGTAGAGCAATTAAACAGAATAAAAGAGCAGAGTGTTAATTATCATTCCGATTAGCAGCGAATTAATCAGGTCATTCTCCTTGCCTGCACCTAGCCGTGAACAGCTCTGGGTTAGACTTTGTGGCACGCCGATTAATTGAAACACAGCGTGACACTGAGGACATTTTAAAATACATTGAAACTGTCAACATGACCTCTATTTGTTAATTCAACACACTTCCATAATGAATATAGAGAACTGTTTCCACCCTGTTCCATGCTGCCACTGTCACTGTAAAGCAGCTTAAAGTAGACGCAGAGGAAGGACGTGAGAAAATGAACAAAGGACTTAAATGCCTCTGATTATGGCTCTAATGTGCTGAGCTTAATTGCAACAGCGAATTAACAGAATGAAGAGATGTTCCTTTCAAACACAGGAAATACTGAAGACACACTGTCCTAGAGCTGGATGATGGAAGATGTTAATTCACTCATTCACTCCTTAACGCAGGGTACAGCTATTCCAACAGACATTTATTTTTATATTAAATATGATATATTTTTTATATTTGTCAAATAATTTGAAGATAATTCTGTTTATTGGTGTTTTTTCAACATGTAATTTGATTGGATGAGAGCAATATTAGAAGCAAAAACATCTGTGGAACCTTTGAAACCATCCTTCAATGTTTGTATTTGACTGCCTCCGCACCATAAATATGAAAGGGAAGGGAACGTGGTGGTATAATCAAAATCATACCCTCCAGATGGTTCCATAGCTGAGATATTGGCACAGATGTGCTGAACTACTGAACTTTGTACCTCATACCACAGCAAATTAGTGCCAATGTGTGTAGCAGTTCCTCTCGTGTATAATTAAATTAGATATGCATGATATTGTGATATGTATGCACTCCTAAAATTGACTTGCAAATGAATATGTTTGCAAGAATTAATTCATAAAAGATATGAATTTCTTATACTGATACAGTGACATTGTATACTGTGGCTGTTATGTAACTTTACAGTAGCAGCTCAACAGCAAAGTCTGTTTCAGAAATGCTGCTACACCCAGATTCATGCTGCAGGTAAAACCTGAGAATTTGCTTTGTCATTTACACAATTCTTCACCAATTGTACTTTATAGATATTTTAATAGCCAACATGATAACCAGGTAATATGAAAAAATGCTAAATGTTTCATTCATGTTTGCATACCATAGACAATTACTTGAAAGCACAGTTGCAGTTCCAGTGCAGTTCAGTATTGCAACTTCCACCATCCCCACACACTGCATCCCGGGGGCCTTTCATGGCTTCCCACTTCTCACAAAGTGTATTACAATGGCAATTATAATAGCTTTCACTTCACAAATATATTTGGGTGGTAGCATCCAATTTGTTTACACACTCGCCTAAGAACACCACAAAGTCAAATTCAAAACCCATTTCCTGCCATTGTGTCTCTGAGCAAGACACTTAACTCTCAAGTTACTGTCCCTGATCGTAAGTCACTCTGGTGTATAAACATCTAATACAAATATTTTAATGTTTTAATTGTATATAATTTGTTATCAGGCAATGCAATCACATAAAAAAATAATAATTTCTTTAGTTTTTAACTGTACCAATGTTTGTCCAACATGATTACAAATATCACCCCCCAGAAAAGAGATAAAGCACAACATCCCTGTACTGGCACAGGCAATTGACCTTTTCATGAAGCCACTTTGGCACCAGTGCAGGCATTTCACACCATAAACAATGAGGGAAGCTGCCATCACAACAAGTGACAGTCGGAGCGAGGGCAGCTGGAGGGCTCAGTTAAATGAATACAAAGCAGCCAGGCACAGATGGTGCCCTCTTGGCCAATGGGACCCCGCAGGCGGAACTGGAAGGCTCTCTCAAGCCTGGTGGCGGGAGGTGGGCACGTGGGGATGGGGGCAGAGAGGCATGAGGGCAGGAGGTTGGCAGTCAGTGCCATGGAGGCACCAGCCTCTACTCTCTTTCTAAGTGTTGATGGCTCAGAGTTGTTTTGTGAAGAATAAACTGTGGTGGTGTTTTGTTTTTGGCAGCTTTATCTATCTACCTTTATGTGCATTAATTATCTGTCTATCTATCTGTCTGGTCTTTTTTGCATACTGATATACCCCAGATTCTGGAAGGGTGCCCTTCAAATCTCAAACATCAAAGTACCGTCCCCACACACTTCCATGGCTGCCCGCTGCTAAATAAGGCGATTGTGTGAAATTGTGCTTTGTTGTGTGAAAAGTGAAAGTGAAGTGATTGTCCTCGTGGTTCACTACAGCACAGCACACATGCACACAACAAAATGTGTCCTCTGATTTTAACCCATCACCCTTGGTGAGCAGTGGGCAGCCATGACAGGCACCTGGTGAGCAGTGTGTGGGGATGGTGCTTTGCTCAGTGGCACCTTGGCGGGTTGGGATTCGAACCGGCAATGGTGCCACTTACTTAACCGCTAGGCCACCACTGCCCGATGTGCACTGTGTGCTGTGCTGCAGTGTTTCACAATGACAATCACTTCAAGAGAGAGAGTACCAGTTCCTCTTCCTGCTTTTCCTCAATTTTTGTATTGGAAATACATAGAGGAGTTCTGAAATTTGGTTATAATAAGACTATTGCAACAATTTTAACCTCCAATACTGGTGAGTTATGATTCATATACATACATGCAGCTTCACAGATTCAGGTGTGATGTTGAGTTTTATATTAAACATCTTGTTAAGAAGATTCATTACTCATACATGCAGGCAGTTATGGTGACATCTGGCTCAATATTTTATTACAATACACCTAACCCAGACATATGTCACTGTGCTGCCTGTTTGGGCTATATATCCTTAGGGAGATATTTGGCAGATACCTGCTGCTGTGTGATTTACTCATACAGTGAGTGCATTGCAATGTAATCACCCAAGTTGAAGCCAGTCAGGCAATCTTCTCTTGGTTTTCCTGCAGTGTCTTGGATTCAAGGCCATTTAAAGGCCACATATGCTGCATTTCAAACAACCTGGGTTAATTAACAGATGCTAATGTCCCTAGTGCATGTTCAGCACAATAGGGGGGCAACATTGCAGCATTGAGGGTCTAGTGCAGACAAAGTAACCATAATATATAAAACTGTGTGTCCACATTGTGTGTCCACAATATGTTTCCAGGATTAAAATATATATATATTGTAGTTTGCGATTGCAATTTGAGAACTGAACTGCTTTGAGACTCATTGATGTGTCATTTCAAATTCGTGCTTAATGTGGTATTCCATCAATGATGGTTAAATCTTAATTAACAGAAGATCAATTGTGTTTACACTGTAAAATGGTTCAGGCAGAATTTAATTAGAATATACATACATTATTAAAGCATTAACTCACTTCCAAATCTTGTAGAGGAGGGGTGTTTGATTGAAAATATCATTCATGTGAGAACTGCAGTGATCATAATGACAGAAGAAAAAAAAACACAATTTCACCATTGTGATGCATGAGTATGGATATTTTTGATATTGATACTGATATACCATATTTATTTGAACTCATATTCAGTATTGTATATTTGATTACACAATTGAACAGTAAATGTTTGTTACAGTCTAATTAATTGCAATTGAAGTTTAATATTGGGAGATTGAAACAACAATGGTGATAGTAATAATAAGAGTTAATGCAAGTTAATGCTTTGCAAAACTCAAATTAACTCTCAGCCAATGCTCAAGTCCTGACAGAAAGCCCACAGCATTGCCTCTAGTGAATGCACATCTGTTTTGTGGTCAGTTACCAGCATGACTCAAGCAGTTTTCAACCTGTCTCACAGGACCATGGCCAGTGCCGCACACGCTTAATTGGTTTCTGTAGAGATGTGGCAGGTCAGTCGACCAGCTTGCAACTCTAACGGCCACAATCTCCCATTACGGCTCACTTATTGCACAGGCTTGTCATATGTATGCTTATTTGCTGATGGACAATACTGCGATTTATCAATTTTACTATAGAATTTGTGATTTAAATGGATCATATACCAAAATTGAAATATACCTGATCTCCTCTATTGATGACATATACAGAAGGAACATAAGGTAGCACAGTTTCAATATCAAAGTATTGTATATGTGTTATTATTTGTGCTTGATCTGTCAAATGTTTCCAGTGACTACAGAAATCAGGGTTCATTCTGATCCAGAGAAATAATATACTGTATTACCATGCCAGGCCCTTTATCATTACAGACAGACATGCCAGGCATTTGTTATCTGAGAGGTAAATTACATACAATACACACACTCTCTCTCTCGTATACCCAGTACAGCACAAAGCTCTAGGCAAGGGTGAAAAAAATGCTATAAACTAAAAATGCTTTCAAAAATGAAAATGTTAATAATTTATTTCCAACATTTCATAAAATGCACTAAATTAAAAGATGAGATATCTAAATATTCAGTGTATTCATCACATCTTTTAGGTATCCAAGCATCATGGAGAATTAACTACAGATTTTCTAACTGCAGGCTTTCTCAAATTTTTCAGTTCTTTTGTTTTTCTGTATCCTGAAGAATCACCTTCTCAATTGTGAATGTTGACAAAAAAATTGTCATCATCTCATGACATTTATTTCTTTTTGACATTTATAGCTAGTTCTGTTTCAATTCATATGTGAAATTGATGATAATTATCACCTGTTTAGTATAATTGATACACCTTGCGAGTGTACAGATAAGAAATTGCACTGGTTTGAATAATGTTTTGATTTAGATTTTCCTTTGTCTTGCTCACTTTGCTAAAATATAGTCCTCATTGCTAAAAAAAAATGATCACTCGATATTTAAATGTTATTTTAGAACTCTTTATAATAAAAGAATTTCACACCTGCTAAAAAATTTAGTTTAGTACTGTACAAGTCTCCATGCATCACTCATAATATACTGTCAAATTCTTAAAAGCAATTTAAAAAATGTAAGATTTGGAACAGAACAAGATTTTTGTAACAGGTCAGTTGATTATGAGAACATTATGCCTGACACATCTGTCAGATTGAAATGGGTCTTTTTCAATATGTCTGACCTTGAGACCAATGATTTCATGAAACAGGATGCTTTTACTAGATTTGCATTAAAGATAGTGGGAGCTTGACTGAAAGCACTTGAGGTCCATGGGACAACATCAAGTGAGAAGAAAATGATGCTTCCTTCAGAAAGTGGGCAAAATACTAGACAACCTGTTCAGTCTGTAAAAATATGCCAACGTTCCATTAAACTGATGGTTATATTGTGAGAAGAGCACTACAGTGAGCGGAGATAGATGGTTGCCTAGTTACAGAGTGACCCAACCCCATTGAACCACATTTTTATTGAAGACAAATTACAGAAAGAGATCAAAGATTCAGACATGTCTCCAATAGCATGATTCATACTGTGTATTCACAGAGGATATGGATTGATGACTTGAATCAATGAAGTGTTGAAGTGTCCTGTTTTGCCTTTGATGTAAACAGTTTTTTGGAGTACTGCTGAATCCTTTGTAATTTGTTCATTTTTTGAAAGTTAGCAGTCTGCGCAAAAAATTTTTTCTTTGCATCAATACAATTTTACAAGCAGCAAACTAGCCTAGTTTTTTATACATAGCAGTTTCTTTTGTGGAAACTGGGCCAAAATGGCTTTTTGAGTGTTAAAGGTTGCTGACCCCTGGTCTAGGCATTATTGAAGTAAATTCCACTAATTTGGGGTTAATGAAAACTATATATCCTTCACAACATGTTAGATAAGAGGACTTGGTCTAATAATTCAGACAACAAGGCAATATTGTGCAATTAGTTATTTCCATTAAATAGGTTATACTGTAATTTGATTCTGGCCTCCCAGGAGACAATGGGACACAATAACTGACCTTCCAACTTTGCCCCAGCTTTCAGACTTGTAACCAAATCTCCCGGTGTGACAAGACCCCCAATATGGTTTTCTGGAACAGCCCAGTAATTAAGCCTCTACCATTGATTTGGGCGACATTCCAGCTGTAACCAGATGCAGCAGGCAGTGTTTTAAGGCGGATGTCGCAAGATCATGTTTCGTTCGTTTGCCAGTCCCGCCATCTTGTAGCTATCCATTTAGAAATCAATCCAAAGACTGCCTGCTAATTTGCGGTATCACAATCCTTTTGATTCTATCTGCTGCTATGCAAAAAGCACAGCTGAGAGCAGGAGACAGAGGACATGGGCGATAAACAAGATAAACATGTATTGAGTGTTTCAAGTGAAAAATCGTTAACAGAATTAGCCAAGACGAGGAGTTCAGCCAATCCAAGCCATGCATGGCTGTTTAGGTCAGAGGCACAGGGTCGGTTCCAGTCACAAAGGCGTAACTGATACCAATTTAAAAAAGAAAAATCCGGGAACTGGATTATGCAGTGTCTACATTTCAAATTCAACTTGTCCTGGACTGCGTTTGCCGATAACAGTGAATTTTCTCTGCAGATGATTTCACAAAATTGTTTCAGAAGGCCTGTTTCCCAAACAGCCACATTCACAGCTCTTACATTGTATTGGCTCAATGCATGTAAATGTGCAGATTATCACGTCTATTCACCATCTCTGGAATATAGGTTACTTTTGCCATTATTAATATTAGGGCACATTTCAATCCATGAGATGAATACAATGTTCATGCTCTTCTTCCATGTGAATTAGTATTTAGTATAAAATATTTAATCATAGGTTCATAGCTTTATTTTCACTTTTAACAGAAGATAAAAATATTGAATTCAAGCATCTACAGGTTTAACACTTAAGATGCAATGATTTCGGAAAAATGATTTCTTTTCTTAAGAAGCTTTTGGAAAGAACCGTAGAAATCATACAAAAAATTAAACAAAAGTCTTGCTTCTTTCGTTGGTTGCACTGCATGGAATAAAAAAAGCCCACAACATTTGATGTTAATGTGAATAATTACTTTGTTTAGGTTTAGTATATATTTGAGTATATTGTTGCTATGCATTATGCATGACACCATGCACCAACCCTGTCTCTGCATGCCATCACACCAGATCAGCATCAACTGCATACTAACAGTGGGATCATCACAAACTCAACCACGTAACTCTCCTCTATGGAGCACTGATGACGGAGGTGTTTATTTAAGATAGACTCTCCCAACAGAGAGTGTCTCTGGCCTGACGTATTAGGTGAAGTTTGGCTATGTCCCATATTTGTGGAATGAAAAATAAATGTTTGTGGTCCATTCTGCACCTAGGTCCTCCGTCTCCTCCTCTGCCCCATGACATTAAAATATGTCATGAAATAATAATAATAATTATGAGTATTGCTATTATTATTAATCATAATTATCTAATCAAAATAATTACAATTGCAGAAGTAGACTACATGTAGAGATCTCATGTCAAATGTCTATCTGTTAACTGTCTATATGTCCAACTTAAAAATTGGGTAAAATATTTCTAGATTTTTCAAATTATCTGATCACATAAGTAGTCTTTTGCACAGAGTTAACAGGCTGATTGTGATAAATGCAAACTCTGTAAAGTAAAAAGTAAAACTGCACTCCACGCCTTAATGCTCCCTTAATTTTATGCTTATCTCATGTTATGGTCTTAGACATTTGTAGAGACAATTTATCTAGCATAAAAATATAAAAGGAGTTTGTGCCCTGTATAGCATGGCTAAAGGGTAAAAAAGGTAAAACAATGAGAGCACTCACTCAATAGTGTTGTTGTCAAGACTGCCTAAACCGAGACCAACACATTGTCGACACCAGAGGGTATCAAGACCAAGACACTGCCGAGACTTGAGGGTATAAAGACAGAGACCAAGACACACTAAATCTGCTCAAGACCAAGACCAAAAACAGACTAGGAATAGAATCAACATCACATTACTCAGATCAACTCTATTGAAAAAAGGTGTTGCTGTAAAATGTCATTACTCGTTAAAACAAATTCATGTTCTCTTTTCAATTTCTTCTAGCGAATTCATCAAATTAACATTAGTAAGACAGTGCTGGTTCACTGATCTACAGTTAATAACTTAGCACCTAAAGTACCATGAAATTATCCTGTGTGCACAAGATGTTTTACTATAAATTCTTTTACATCTGTAAAAACCTAAGATTCACACCTCATGGTTGAGGAGACTCAGCTAATCAAGTTTTATTTTAATTCTGGAATGAATGTATTGAAATTATTGCTGCTCTTGCACATAGACACAGGATTCTAATCAGCCGGACTCATTTTCTGTGCATACTTAAAGATAACAGGAGCAGCTGACAGAAAAAGACGTATTAGTGACTTAATCCCGGAACAAATACAAGGTCCAGGGAAAATGTGTGGTTATAGATGGATGTTCACAAAAAGTGGGAGAAAAAAGAAGTAAGAATCATATTAGCAGAGTTGGATTATGAGGGGTCAGCACACAGGCGTAAACGAAGACTTCACAGGAGACAGTACTTCTCAAAGGGACCTAATTATATTTGGCAAATGAAAACATTTTTGCCATGTGTAATGGATGTACCGACAGCTTCTCAAGAAAAATAATTTGTCTGAGGTCCTACAAAACAAGCAGCGATCCAAGCGTTTTTGGAGGCTACTTTATAGAAACTTTAGAAATATTACATAACTGTACTAAACTTAAGCCCACAGACCGTGGTATACAATATCATCTGCACAGAGTATAGCTGCACGATTAATCTAATCGCAATCGTAATCGTGATGTCTGTCTGTGTGATTACATGAACACAAAACGCTGCGATTTAAATGATTAGTACATGGACTGAATCAGCAACATATCACTCATTCTCTCAAAGTTTGCAAGCTGACTGAAGTCTCACTTCAGTCGAATGTGACGTGTTTGGTCACATGACTTTCGATTCGGTTCAATGGAGACCTCAGATTCGTGACTCACATAGACATATGGGTAGACGCCGCATGATGTGCTGCATCGTACGTCAACGTCGCCACCATATTATGACAGGCTCTGCTGTGGAGCGAAGCATATACATGTCTATGGAGAGAAGTGCATAAAAATGCCTCACTCTTGTGCTCCTTGTGGCTGTACAAACCACTGTACGCTCCAAACCAGATCCATTGGCCATTATAAAATCCCGTTTTATAAGTCTTAACCTTAGCTAAGCTAAGCTAAGATAGCGAAGCTATGCATTCCTGTGTTCAAGTCAGCCGCCAAACAACGTTTTGGCTAAACGTAGGCATTAACTATTTATACTGTTCTTAGCTGTTTAGTTCAATTTTCTCAAACTTTGAAGGTTTCCTAAAGAAATTCACCTATATTACATGATTTTATAATTTCCAAATATAATCAAAACAGTTGTTTAGCCTTACCAGGGTTTGTCGTTCGACAGTAATGTAAAGACTTTTTTGTGATTATTTAATTTTGTAGAATATTGTATTTTGAAAGTACTGGGCATTTCAAGTTGTTATAAGTAGTTTGTATGTTTCACTTTGAAATTAAACATTTCACTATTAGTAATTTGTATGCGACTTTTCATTAATATACAAGCAAGTGCCCTTTATCATATCGCATATCGCAATATTGATCTCAATAATTGCAATATGTCTTTTTTCCCCAAATCGTGCAGCCCTAGCACAGAGGATATTTTTTTATATTTCATGGTTCTTAAGGGGCTTCATAGTAGTGAACTAGCTGCTAGCAAAACACACAATATCTCCCCCTGAACAAACAACTGTACTATGCATGCATACACAATGTCTTTAGATTTTTTTTTCATAGTTTGACAACAAGAAATGCAGAGCAAGTGATCAATCTTGTAGTTAGTTATATTACTTTTCATGGTGCTTCTCTCCAAATACCTGGTAAATGTAGACGTTGTCTCAGTTATCTCCATCACGGTTGCTCAACAACTCGTTTAATAAAATACTGAATGTTTCTGATTTGCATGTAATAAATAATGATACTGTTGTGAGGATCTTGTGATGGGAAACTGAGACTGCTACATCTGAGACCAAGACAAGACTCAGGCAAAATTGCGCTGAGACCAAGAAAAGACCAACACCAAATAGACTGTCTCGAGAACACACCACAGTATCACTCAATGCAGGCCTTGTCACCTCATGCAAAACTCAGATTGTGGCATTGTGTAAAGACTGAGTCCAAAACCTAAAAAGATTGTGAGCCAAGACATCTCACATCTCAATGATTGATGTATGAGGATATTTGGTAGATGTAATATCACATGTATGTGCAAATATTGTAGCAATACAGGGACACTAAATAGCGATATTTTGAATTTATTATGGGAGGCTGTTCAACAAAAAAATAGATTTACCAATGCATTTGAGGGTGGTATTAGCCTAGTGGGTAACTCGCCTATGTACCAGAAGACCCAGGTTCAAACCCCACTTACTACCATTGTGTCCCTGAGCAAGACACTTAAGTGTCTCCAGGGGGGACTGTCCCTGTAACTACTGATTGTAAGTCATTCTGGATAAGGGCATCTGATAAATTTGAGGAGGAACCATCCTGATAGTGTACAGCAGAAACCGGAGCCTATTGACACCATAGTCTTGGCCATGGCAGAGGCTGGAGTCTGACTGTTTTAGGATGAGGACAAGTGTATTTTATACATATAACCAATTCAAATAGGTGTCATTAATACAGGTAACAAGTGAAGAATAGACACCCTTCTTAAAGAAGAAGAAACAGGTCTGTGAGGGCCAGAATTCTTGCTTGGTTTCTGCACCATTATAAAAATAAATACTTTTAAAAGAATGGTTTATTAAGTGTGTCTCTCACAGTTGGAAAAATGAATGAAAATTACAGAGCTCTAACATTCTAAGTGAGACAACTTGCACATTTGGTGGCTGCCAAATACTTTTTTGCCCCACTGTCAAAGTGATAATGAAAGTAAAAGAAAATGTTCTCTTTTATGTGTCCCCAAGGTTGGCGATAGAGGGCATTGTAAAGCGGGTATGGAAAGTATTCAGACCCCCTTAAATTTTTACTCTTACATTGCAGCCAGTTGCTAAATTTTTCCTCAATTTTTCCGCACCCCATATTAACAGAAAAACACAGAATTGTTGACATTTTTGCAGATTTTTTTACAAAGAAAAACTGAAATATCACATGGTATTCAGACCCTTTGCTGTGACCTTTTTGCCACTCATATATTTAAACCGGGTTCTGTCCATTTCTAGTGATCATCCTTGAAATGGTTCTACAACTTCATTTGAGTCCAGCTGTGTTTGATTATACTGACTGGACTTGATTAGGAAAGACACACCCCTGTCTATATAATACCTTACAGCTCACAATGAATGTCAGAGCAAATTAGAATCATGAGGTCAAAGGAACTGCCTGAAGAGCTCAGAGACATAATTGTGGCAAGGCACAGATCTGTTCAAGGTTACAAAAACATTTCTGCTGCACTTAAGGTTCCTAAGGACAGTGGCCTCCATAATCCTTAAATGGAAGACGTTTGGGATGACCAGAAAAGTTTTGGTACAGTGAGAATCAGTCAGTCCTGAATGGCAGGGCGTCCAGGGGCAGGCAGTGGGTCAAAAACATAATAATCCAATCAGCAAGGGCACAGGCAAGGGAAGGTTTAGCAGCAACATGGGATAGTCCAGGATGATGATTGAGCAACCACCAAGATGGCTGCTTGCTATTTAAGCAACATGCCAACCTCTGCTCCACCTACTTCCGGGTCGGCAGCTTCAGGTCCAAACATGAGCCCTGATTGGTGTAGCCTGTAGCCTGTACCTTAATGTTTCTAGTCGGCTTGCAAGCATTGTCCCAGTCACGTGGTATATTTCCTAGCTCCTGTTATGTTTCTTGTCTTGCCAGTACATTTCTGTTTATATTGAGCATTTGCATCCTCCTTGCCCTGCACCACTGTGACAGCTGATTGTAAGTCACTTTGGATGAGAGAGTCTGGTAAATGGCATAAACATAAATATAGTCAGCAATGAATTGCTTTATTAAGTATATATGAAGTTAATGTCTAAGTGCATTTAAAAACATGGTGGGTGAATTTGAATACATTGTTGCCGGCCTCATTATTCCTGACATGTCAAACTCATCTTTTTTAACGAAATTAGAGGCACATGAGACTATAAATGGCATGATGAAAATAAAATTCTTTGTCCCACAAGTCCATTTGATTGAGTGCCCAGTGCAGACTACAGAGGGTAGGTGGGTGTTTTAATGCCCCTCTGCACAGCTGAGCTGCTTGAGTGGCATGGACATAGAAATGAATATCTCCCCCAGTGTGTTGCACAGTAATGGCTCCTACAATCAATCGTACACATTCCCATTCTAGGCTTAAGGCATGCCTTGGGGTATGTAAACTTAAATTTCAGTAATGAGGACCTCTGTCCCTGTGGGAGTGAAGAGAACTGTGCTTAAAGACCATTGGAACTGGAAGTGGCTGATTAGACCTTAGAACATTTCAAGGAAACATGCTCAAAAATGATAAGTGACATATAAGAACTTTTTCCTCAAAGCAACAGAGAAAAGAACTCCATCCACTTTGCTTTCATGCTGTTAACAAACGCTTCTCTGAGAAGTTTATAATACTTTGAACCATCTTAGTCTGTTTTAGATTAAGAGATTTTAACCATTAAATTACCCCTTCAAGCAATTTTGATATTTTTTATGTGAGAAATCTTTTTGATCTTATCAGAGTTTGCTATGATCCTCAAAAGGCTTTAGCCTCTGAAATGCCTCTACAAAAAGAGCTTAAAAGCATCCCTCAACTGACCAGCAGGGTTGCTTTACACATCCAATCCAGACCAAAATCCAATTTTTTCCTTCAATAGTAAAGTTGGAGATTACAGCCTTTTTAACTCTATTAAGATTGACTATGTAAGTAAAATGACTATGCTGTACATGAAACTTATGCATAAACACCTGGAAATAAGCAGTGTACTGCAAGGCCAATTTGTAAGACAGATGTGTCACATTAGCATAGAATGCTCATCATCTAATGCTCAAATTTCCCAGTGCTTCAGTCACAACCAAGAACAGAGTTGTTTTTCCCTGCAAATGTGCACCTTCAGCATCTTGTGAACTCTTAAGAATTACAACCTTTTTGTTTCCTTCAAGAGACTGTACATTGGTGCCATTTCATTTTGGGTGACTATTCATTAACCCATAATGCATCTGTGATGTGTCCAAACACCCAATCCATGCCTTTATTATTATGTAGTTACTTACAGGGCTGAGCAAAATGCTTTGATAAAACATTGATGACTGAAAACTGGATTTATGAGTGACTATCAACATTAATAAAATAAATATATTTAGCATATATCAATAGCATTGTATTCAATTAAATATTGAGTGCATTTATGGTATACTATTATCAGGCCTTTTGACTTAGGTTTAAATATATTTAACATAGTAAAGTAGTGATATTAAAATAATTCTGTACTTGAATACATATGCCTGTGTAGAATTAACACTGAATTCCATTTTACGCACTGAACTTGTCACTGATGGTCTGATATATTTAACACTGGCATACTAGTTATGGACTATAGTCTATAAATGTTGCTGAATATGTCAAGAATTTGGAATTCTAAGTTCTAGCAGGGGGTCATATATCAGATAAACAGCATAAACTGAAGCACCACTGATAAGACCTTCAACAGTTTCATTTCCAGGATGAACAGCTGCACAGTAATATTAGAAGTTGTGATGAACTAGATGTGGCCAGGGCATTGTAGAAATGTATAGTGTATAGTCAATGTTGCACTTGTTTGTATTTAAATTATGTTTATTGTAATGTCCATATGTTTTTATAATATGCTGTATAAAACATGCATTGCATATGTATAATTAATGATGTTCTGGACCGCAATATTGCTGCATGCCATATTTGAGATTGTTTTAGCAGAAGGATGACTTAAATTTCGTCTGCTGAAGAATGTTGGGGTGGTTCATTTCATGCCACTTCATTCACCTCAATTTAGCCCCCACAGGTTGGCAACCATGACTAAAGTGGTTAAATTAATGACTGTTCTTGACCCTGTTGACCTCTGGTGGCATATGAATTAAAATAAGAGTCTTTGAGCCTCAAGAGTCTGGTGGGATTGAGGGGGTGTTCATGGCACCAATCATCTCGTTCAGCCCAGCAACTCAGACTCTCAATGGGGAGGATGAATTAATTACTGCTCCTCCAGGAGACATTTTCATGCTAATGGCACTTTGGATCGTTACAAGAATGTTTGTGCAAATTTAGTGATATTTCTGCACTTGTAAGTGGATTTTGCAGTCGTTATGCTCTTGACTACACATATCTGCAAACATTCTGTTGTGCCTCATTGCACCCAAAATTCATTTTACTACACTTATTGATCCAGTTCATTATAACAAGGTTATGACTATGTAATCAACAAATGGGCTTTTAATCTGCAGAAGGGGACTCAAATCAATATATGAACACCTTGTCCCATAAAGAATTTGTGTTATGTTTTAATTTAGAAACAAATTATATCTGTATTTCAACCTATTTCTACATTTTATTAAAAATGTTTTCTCCAGTGAAGATGATGTGCCCAGTTCACCTCCCACAGGCATGAAGCATCAGTTAACAACATAATGGAAGTCAAGCATAAAACCTTCAAAACATAAGTTACTAGAAACAGTGTAACAATACAATCTGCATGAAGTATCTATGCAATCTATGTCAGATATTCCATAGTCAGAAAGTATGGTATATTTGCACCTTCATTTAGCCAATTATATGTAAATTCTGATTCTTAAAATGTATACAGTCTATTTAAATGAAACATAGGACAATAAAAAGTGTGCAAACTAACAAAATGAAACGAAACCTTGGTTCTTTTGTTTATTTTTTGTGCAACTTTTGCAATTAGTATAATTAAGTAGTAGTTTGCATAATTATATAAGGCAATTATGTAATACATTTTTATATGTGTATTTATTTGGTATCTTTTAATTTATTCTTTGTCATTTTGTGTCAACACAATAAATGTGTCCAAGCAATAAAAAGGAATAAATAAACCTATATTTTCTTGTGTGCTGGTTCCATGTGAAAATAAACAAAAGAGAAATTCCGTCCAATACATGTTCATACAATCGGCAACAAAATAACCCACAGAGCTCCCATGGGATTCACCCCCTTTTATGCAGGAAGCGACACTTGGGATGAAACGCTGACATAATGAACCAGGGCTTTTTTTGTCATCAGTCATGTGTTTTTTTTTAACAAACTTTACACCTGCCACTCCCTTTATACTCGATATGCGCTTCGGAACCTTAGCTTCAGATAGCCTATCACTGGTGGTAAGATAGGTTAAAAAATAATGTTTGATAGGATTCATTTGTTGTCATGCATAATTTGAGTAAAATTAGCACCTTTTCACTGTCTGATCTTTTTACACTCATGAGAAGACCATAAAGGTTAAAAGCTTACTACAAGACCCTTTGTTATTCACAAACATTGCATTACTTTCCTACTCAGGAAAAAACAGACTGCAGCATCTACATGATGGGTCATTATTGATCTATACTGCAAAGACTCTGACACCAACTTTAGCAGCATGGTGGAAATATTTCGGCTGCAAACAGCCATCCTCATTTTTCTCAGTAAGCACAGAGAACTGGATCTACATACAGACATGTATTCAAACCCTAGTCGATTGTGTAAGACACATCAACGAAGCTCATAATATGTTACAGATGGTTCCACCTTTTTGTCATGATCCGGTCCGGAAGGAGTTTCACGTTTGTCATGTGTAATGTTCCCTAATCGTTTTCACCGGTGTCAAATGTATAAAGCTGCCCTGTTCGTTTCTGTTCGCCGTCGGGTCTTTGATGTCTTACATGTTCACCTGTTACCAGATGTCTCCCCTCCCGTCCCCTGTCCCGTTCTTCACTTGTTAAACCCCGGTTTCGTGACGTCATGCGAATGAGTCCTTCTTCCTCGTCATCTCTTCTCATCGTCTCTGTTCACCTGCCTCGTCATGCCACCAAGGTTGTGACAGAAAGACCCGACCCGCATTTGGATGCAGCAGACGCTGCCCTGCTGAGATAAAAGAAGTCGCGACTCGCCGGGAGGATGCCACCAGCTTCCTTGTCCCTGGCCAAAGTTGCCTTCAAGTTGTCTGGTGGTGTTGAAGGTGAGAAGCGGCCATTCAGCGCGGCGAGCCGGAAATTTACCATGAGCGGTGGGCACCTGCGGACAGCGGACGAGGTGCGCAGGACAACCACCACTTGTCCATCATGAAAACTGGACCAGTTATTCATTCATTTATCATTCATCCCAGCTGTTCATCGTTTCTCTTCTCATCTCGCCTTATATCTCATCGTCCACTCTATTCAAAACACTCAGTGTACAGACTTCCTTCCCTCCTTCGTGGACTGCTATGGCGGGCCCGCCGAGGGTCGCCGCCCTGTCCTTTTCATCACTCGTTAAACCCCGGTTTCGTGATGTCATGCGAATGTGTCCTTCTTCCTCGTTATCTCTTCTCATCGTCTCTGTTCACCTGCATCATCATGCCACCCTGGTTGTGACACTTTTTTGAAGTTCAGAGTGAATCTTTAATAATTTAAGAAAATGCATGACGTTTAAAACATGGTGAACTTTACCCATCTCTCTGATAAATACGCACACCCTCAGGCAGGTTTTTTAGGATTACATATCTGATTCTTGCGTCTTTTGTCTTCTGAGTAACTGGCATTGCGGCATACAGTACCTGTGTTGCACAGAGAAAAATATATTCCATTAAGCAATAATGAAAAATCTCTTTTTGTCAAAACTATTTTTTTAAAAGCTGGTGTAGAGGATTTTTTTCAAGTTTTGTGAAAATCATATGGACATCATTTAATAATTCAATGGGATTTGAAACGTGCATTTTTTGTAATGTTTTTGTTAGATTCCCTGTAAAATCATAACCTATATCCATAAGACTAATTCACTTTTTACAACTTGACTATATATATTAGCTTGTATTGTTGCTTTTGTCTTATTTTGTTGTTTTGTCTATGACTACTTTAGTCTAGTTTTAGTGAATGAAAACTGATGATACTTTAGTCAATTTTTAGTTATTTTTTTTGTAAAAAGTACCAAGACAAAAACTTTATTTGTCTTTAGTAAAACCCATTTCATAATTAAAACAAAGCTATCTTACTAATATTATTGTTATATTATAGACTCAAGAATACATCATATCCATTCCACACAGGCAAGACACTCTGATTTGTTTAATGTTTTTTGACCACACAGTCTGTTTTTTTTTCCACTTCATCGTAAGGAAAGTGCTTCTAAAGCGGAGGTCTGACCAGAACATCATGTATGGGTGGGCATTTGGCTTGTCTATTTATTTAATAAATAATAATAATAATAATAATAATTTAGTTTTATATAACATATCATAACCTATTGTTCAATAAAATAATAATAAATATCCTTTTAATAATAAAATAAATACAAGTTTAACTTGATCTACAATGTAGTACACCGATACTCTTTCCATGCAGACATGGCTCTGTTGTGTGGGATACATGATGCGTGTTTGAGGAAGCCATTGTCTTTTGCTAGAGCTTTTTTCCAATTAGTGAATGTATGCTTTTTTCTAAGTCACCAAGGCATACCAGAAAATAAAAGAATGGAACATATACACTGTTTTAAGTATCCTAAAATATATTTAATGCCACAATAGCATATTCTGGAAGTGACGTCATCTCTGCGACCAGACGGCAGATACAGGAAACGGAAACCATATTAACATACTAACATGATTAAATGAAAAGAAATATCATCTCATTTACTATTTGTCAACAAAAATGTATAGTTAATTTTTTTATTTTGTAAACCATAAACCAGTCTAGTCTTATTTGTCAATACGTCAAAAACAACGGTACTTGTGTGACGGCCTTCACAATTGGCACCTTGCGCCAATTGTGCTTAATGTATCGGGACTCCCATAAAACTGGAATGCAGCCAGCTGTGACATTAGAGTAGACACTGTTAGTTACATCATGTATGTTTTCAGTTCCTGGCAATTGGCACACACCTGATTAGTTTAATTAGTTCATGCTCTTTAATAAGGTTGAGGTGTTCTAATCGGTGGTCAGCTATTTAAAGATTATTTTCCATAGAAATATCAGTGAAGCTATTTGTTGTGCTTTTAATCTTATCTCTATTTGAGACTATTTTAATATTAAAGAAATTCATAAAATTGTCGCTACTATGATGATATTGAGTGGTAGTATCTGTTTCTGTCTTATTCCTGGTTAGTTTGGCTATAGTGTTAAACAGGAATCCGGGATTATTTTTGTTTTTGTCTATTAACGAGGACAGATACCTTGATCGAGTCGCGCTAAGAGCCTTCTTATAGTTAAGTAGGCTCTCCTTCCAGGCTATTCTGAATACGTTTAATTTACCTCAACGCCATTTACGTTCTAATTTCCGGGTGGTCTTTTTAAGCGTGTGATCATTATACCAAGGAATTACGGTTTTATCTCTTACTAGCTTCATTTTGAGGGGAGCGACTATTTCTAACGTACTACGTACTACAATTGGCACACACCAGCAGGTTTGTTTTTGTTTGTTGCTTTGTTGTTTACCTGGTTTTGGCCCTTGTGCCGTTTTTCCTTTGTTGTGTTTATTAAAATCAGTTAAATTATTAAGCAAAAACAAATAACAGCCAGGAAATAAATTCACCTAGAGCATTCTAAGTTCAAACTAAAACAGAATAACAGAATTTACAACAGTTTATTTGAGTAAACTTAATATCAATATACTACAAAATATAAACTTAACTTTCTACTTAAAATAAAAATTTGGTTCTAGACCCAAGCTATCAAATCCTGTAGCATGTTGTAGATTGTGCTCTTAACATATGGCGAACACATTCAATAAAAATGATAATTCTCTAATATCGCTCACATAGTGCACTGTCACGACTACGGACTTACGGGGGAAGGAAGCGCAGAGGTTTGACATGCTGGGATAAATAAATACAAATAAACAAATAGCAAATAAAGAGGAATCAACTTAAACGAGCCCGCAGGCGTGTGGCGATTGCCAGAACTGAAAATACACAACCGTGCACTAACATCCACGAAAATGTCGTCCCTTCTGAAGGGGCAGAAAACCAGGGTTTTTATGTGGCATCAGGATTGGCCACCGGTGTTGAGCCCAGCTGCTGTCAATCCTGACATGCACAGGTATTTCCACTTACCATTAATTTAATGCTGGAGGTGAAGTTGAAGTTCCTTCCTGCATATTCCTTGGTCACTTTACAAAATAATACTTGTTACTATTAGTTGTATTTCGATTAAGTTAAAATAGTGCATGCTGTCAGGGTTCCTAGCGTAGCAGGGAAAAAAGAACCCCCCCACAAAATCCAACTATAACAGGATCCTCCTCATAAAGACGAGTCTCTGGCATGCCTCATAAAAACATTAAAGGAGGTTTTTGGATGCAGTGTAGGGGATATGCAGGCTAGTTGAATGTGATCATAAGTCTGCACATCTTGTATTTTGTTCATAAAACCTTTCACAGCTTCCCCAATCTCCAACGAAGCTCCAGAGCAATTACGGACCTTACTCCAATGGCATTCTGACCAGGGAAAATCTATCCAAACACCTCTAAGGTATTCACAGATCATAAACCATCTTCACTGATATTAAAAAAAACCTTGCCAACCTACTTAGCTGCCCTTTCATCCATCCCCGGAAAAATCTGGCCCAATTCACACATTCACCAGGTTGGTCACATTTAACGACCCGCTTAAGGTAGGAGGTAGGAGGAGCTGCTAGGGCGGTGCTGTCACATTTACCCAAACACCCCGCCCCCCCTGCCTTTATTTGCACTTAATGAGCCTATTCAAGGCGGGATTGAGGTGAAACCAACCTGGAGAATAAATTTGTGCCACCCAACAGAAGGCCCGAGCAGACACGAAAGCACACAAAGCTAGCCTGAACCACAGACGCTGACAACCACCCTCACGGAAAGAGCTCTTACGCATCATGCACGCTAAGTCTCTAGATATTTAATGACATCACTTTCCTTGCATGCTGCTGTTAACTGCTTTGTTGCATCTCTTCTGCATCTCTCACAAACCTTCCTGTTGTTCCATCCTGCTTATATAAAGTTTGAACCTGATATTTAGTTAAAGGTACAGACCGTACATTTAGACTGTGTATCATGATAAGGTGTGAATGTGAGTGTGGATAAAACCGTGTTACATGTATTTTCAGTCTCCCCTGTTTATAGTGTTGTAGTCATAGTGTTCAATAATACTCCAAAAAGGCTTTTCTTAATGTACAGAGTTTTCCTGCATTTAAATAAAGTCATTGCACTTGCTCTTAATTAAGATCTTTTACTAGAAATATTGAATCAATTGGTATTCCAGGTCCATGACACAACAGGTATCATGTGTTAATGAAAACATGAAAAGTCTCCAAGCTGTGGCCTTCATAAACACAAAGAATCTCCAGGGTGCCAAAAGGCATATAGCTTGAGGTGCCATGACGGGAAAGTCTACATGCAAATAGAAAATAGCTCGAATGGAAACACATTTGGAATGTTAAAACTCAAATGGAAATAACTTTTTTGCATTTCAAAGTGAAGTGATTGTCACATGTGGTACACAGCAGCACAGCACACGGTGCACACAGTTAAATTTGTCCTCTGCATTTAACCCATCACCCTGAGTGAACAGTGAGCAGCCATGACAGGCGCCCGGGGAGCAGTGTGTGTGGCTTTGCTCAGTGGCACCTCTGGCACCTTGGCGGATCGGGACTCGAACCGACAACCTTCTGATTACAGGGCTGCTTCCTTAACCACTAGGCCACCACTGTCACATTATTTTCGAAAGGGGGACAAGCATCTCTCAAGAAGCAAGAAGTCATTTCATCAGTCATTTCATAATTGTGTTTAAGAGATATTCAGAAAATATTTTTGTGCAACTCTGTAATTTTGCACAGCAAAATACAGTACATTATGCTATACCCAGATTTTTTTGTTGCTTTTAGTTTTGGCTACATACGGCGTAACTCGCATAAACGTTTTTTGATGAATGTCAACCATCCAATCATAACTGTGTATGTACTGAGTAAGGCCTTGGTTAATATAATAAATCCGTCTGCACAACCAACCAAAAATGTCTGTGTTTTAATGTTTTCTTGTATCGCTGTTGTCTGAACAGCATTTTCTAATCAATAGCGCTAAAACATTAAGGCAGCGCATTCATTTTGATCCTCTTTTGTAGTGCTTGCAGATCTCCAATTTTTGTAAATCATAGATAACATTGCAGAGAAGATTTCATATAGTGCAGTACCTTACCAATGGGGGGTGTGGGACATCCCCAGGCATCTTGATTGGTCTGAGGGCTCTGCTCAGAAGCGGGTGCCAGCAGATTATTTGGACAAATGTTTTGATGTGAGTTGGGTAAGCTGATCTGGGCCTGTGAAGCTGAATCACATAATGCCCGTGGTTTTGTGAGAGGTCCTGTGGTGTGCCCTCAATCTCCTGTCCCATGGTCAGCCCACAGGCCAGCTACCAGAAGACAAACTTTGTTCACAAAAGACAAAATGTAACAGCTCCGCTATTAACATGTCACATTAACTTTCATCTTTTATTCCAAAAAAAAATAAAATGTGGTGTAAAAAATGAAAAATTCAGTTTGTTTAGTTTGCAAACCATATATATCCACACAGTTCAAATGATGATTTGAATCTCAAGTGTGAATGTGACGTGAGATGCTTTGTCATTCAACCATGGCAAGAGTGCAAGTGACTGGTGTCCCGGGAGGTGAGGAGGAGATTAATTGGTGTTGGGTGATGGCTGGGTCAGAGGAGTTCACTGTGAGGGCAAGAGTTCCAGCTGGGCGAGTAGAATAAGGTGGTGCTGCTTCTGAAACAGACTTTATTTACCAATGGGGAGATGCTTGTCTCAGTACAATAATGTCCTCATTAAACAAATGTAAATCAAAAATATTCCCAGAAAATACAAGTGAATCTACAATGACTTTTGATATTTTCCAAGAGCTATAAAAGATGTAGCACACTGTGCTTTTTGCTAGTGTTATAACAAGTGAGTCCTCTTGATTCACATAATTGTACAGTTTAAAAAACCATAACTTAATTATTGTTTGTACTAGTTCAGTCTAAAATTGGAAGAGCATGTGTTAATGATTGTTTGCTCTCACTTACCCTATATCCTTATTTTGTATGATTTGAACCAATGTCTGTCAATATGTGTCAACCATCTGTCATGACGAGGCAGGTGAACTGAGACGGTGACAAACTAGACGAGTAAGAAGGACGCATATGTGTAATGTTTCCTAATCGTTTTCACCTACTGCACTGTACGTTTATGTTCACTGTCGGGTCTTTGTTATGTTACATGTTCACCAGTTGCCGGAGGTTTCCCCTGTCCTGTTCTTCACAAATTAAACCCCTGTATCGTGATGTTGTGCGACTGCATGACAATATTTTACACGCATAAAGGGGCACAAAAGAAATTGCACCAAAATAAAAATAAAACTGTTGTAACTATATGACAAATCTTTAACCATTGCAGCTATCTAACACACTTAAATGAGATTTGGATTCGTATTTGTGACATGCAATATTTAGCATAATATCAATTACAAAGCCGCACAATCTGTTATCAGTGATCATTCCAATGATCTACGTCTTAAACCACACCAAATATAATTTCTTTTCTTCTGCATCTGTTCTTTTTATTGAACCATATGTAAACCATGTAAAACCATCAGACTTATTGTTTGTTTGTGATTGTAAATAATCAATTAATATGATTTATTAACTACTTCAAAATGTCACAGCCAGACACTGCTTTTTCGAACAGAAATAGAAATTTGGTCTGTGCTTCTCTGTTGAACTGTTCAAATGTTTACCTACCTCCTGAATAGGAAAATATTCAAATTCTGCATGAGGGTAAAACAGGACTGTTGGCACCCTGTGGCATACAGTTTCATATCCTTGCAGTGTTTTGCAGATTGCTAGGGTGACACAACATCCTGACAGGAAGAGGCATCAGCAAAAAAAGAAGATACCGTAACCTAACAAATTTAACTCTGTGGTGGTAAAAACACTAAAAACTGTATTAGTCTATATGAGTGAGGTTCCCAGCCACAGCCCCTGAGCTAAGTTCTACATCAAAGTACCAGAGTCATCTATCTTCACTGAAGCAATTGTACTTCCCAAACAACATTGTCATTGCATTGAGCAGTATGAAGCTCCTACATTCTCACCAGCCTTGGAATTTTAATGAACTCGCATTGCAAGGCACCCGCACACACATCACTCTCTGCTAGCTTAAAAGCCAGACAAGTGGCACACTGAAGAGACAAGCTTGGAGGCCACTACAACATGCAGAGAGCATTAAATATGCACCAGGCTCTGAAACTTTAATTGAAACAATTTGACTCAAGCTGACCCTGCTCTGAACCTCCACATTGGGAAGTATAAACACCAGGGAGAGTCCACCCCGTTTTTCTTTGACTTTTTTTCTCACACCACCCTGCTGTATACTCTACATAGGGCTGACCTAATTACCATAAGGGCCGCCTTTAGTGAGGCAAGGTTTACTCACCGTTATGGTGAGTGTTGGGGGATTTAGTGGGCTGTTGCCTGGTAGTGGGGAGAAAGGGGATCAGTCAGGGGCCATATAATGATCTTGGGAGAAGTCCTCCCTTGTTGCCCTGCTTTTAACCTCTTGTGCTGGTACCTGGTTCTGAAGGTGCTAGCTAATGAAAGGCTTCGCTGAGCTATTCTACTGTGTCAAATGTCTCTTCTCTCCCCAGCACGGAGCCTGTCGCTACAATATATTCTACATGTACATATATAGGATTTTCAGAAGATGAAAGAATGCATTATTGGTTGTTGCTCTTATCATCTGTGTGTTGTATATGTGTCCTCTAGCAGGGAGGTAATCAAACCAAACAATCCAAAAAGCTAACTACAGACAATTTCTGCTTGGCAAGGGCTCAATGTGATATCACCTGCTGAGGGCAGTTGAGGGGGGTAGTGCGGTTCCATACATCATCATAAAAGACCACCATGCTCTACAACTGCATCTGGTTTAAATCAATCCAAATGTTTTATTGAGCCGTACCCTCCATTATTCATTATGTCATTAACAGCCTGAGAGGCTGCGCTGTACCATTGCATATGAATGAATCCTGTTTGGAGGAGAAATTAAGGCATTTGTAATTCCTCTGAAAATACTCTTGACGGCCGTAAAAAGGTGACTTTGTCTCATTAATTCTGCGGGCCAGTTGCTATTAGGGGAACTTTTGCTCCAAGGTATTTTTTAGACGGATTCAGTAGGAAGTTGCCCAGCATGGGATCCACTGAGCTCTGCCACTGGGAAGAAGACTTTTGTGACACTGCTGGGCATATGAGAGCAAGGGCGCCTCTCCAACTGCTTTCAAATCCACCTCTGTGTCTCCTTGGTCAGCCTAATTTTCAGAGTGCAACATGCAGCATTTGGTGTTGACTACGAAATCCCAAAATACTTTTTGACCTATAAAGCACTTAATGGTCTCACCCCACAGTACCTGGATGAACTTTTAGTTATTTAAAATCTGTCACCCCCCTGCACTCGAAGGGTGCAGGCTCACTGCTGGTACCCAAAGTACAGAAGGTTTCTCTTATAGAGCTCCACAGTTGTGGAACAGCTTGCTGGTCAGTGTTTGGGATTCAGACACAGTCACAGTGTTTAAATCTAAACTGAAGACACATCTGTTCAATCTGGCCTTCTGTTAAAATCCCAGACACAGTGTCAATCATTAAAGTCCACACAGTCACCTAGTCAAGCATAAACATCGTTCAACTCAACTCAGTTCGGCTATCCTCGTTAGGGTACCGGGCCACTATGTACCACCATAACTACGTATTTCTGTTCCAGTACAAGACCACCCTTTGTCACTGTTTTTGTTTGTTCTCTCCAAGGCACACTGAATCAAGTGCCCAGATGACCTCCAGAGTACAATGATGAGGCCAGCAGAAAGGTTGGTCCTTGTGTCTAAGTATGAAAGGTGTCATCAGTAGTGCTTGTTAAGCCCATTGAGACATATTGCTTTTGATTTTGGTCTATACAAAATGTGTGGCACCCTTTTGTGAAATAGGATACTAGGCTGTGCAAGAGTTCATGAGTGGGAAAAGGGGATAAACACAGTTGAACAAATTGTTTTGATACTGAATAATGTATTCCATGTCCTTAAGTTAAAATATTAAAAGTATATCTTGGTAAATGTAAATAAATTTGTAAATCTTCCTGTATCTTTTTGAATAAGACAGAGACCTGAAATGACAATCCTGATTGGTCTGTGGCAATTGGTCATTGGGACTCAAATGCAGAGTATACATTTTTTTCTCTTGTGGGCTGGGGTCTATTTACTTCCTGCCTCCCATTTTCTGAGCCTTGCTTTCTCTCACTGTTTCTCAAAGGGCCAAGATGCCTCTCTGCAGGCTTTTATTCTTTGTGTTTTTTCTTTCTCTTCCTCTATCCCTTTGTCCTTTCTTTTATTTTGGGTTTTCCTGTAACATTAGTACCATTTTTATTTACAATATTTACATGTTAATACAATGGTAATCTACCAGTGTTAATAAATTAGAAACTGTTCATTCTTGTAACCTCTATTGTCCAATGCCTCTTTATGTTCAGGTAACATCAGATTGAGTTTAATACAGTGTGTGCGTGTTTTTTAAGAGTCTCCCCTGAAGGCACAGGTGCACAAAGCACAGGTGCATGATATAGTGACAGCTTTATTAATAATGGCAAAAGTAAACACAATATGCAAGACATAAACAAAAATAAACTCTTAATCATGGTCTACAGTTAAGGGCAAAAGTTTTGAGAATGACACTGTTTTGAGAAATACTGTTTTTACAAAGTTTCCTTCTTCAGTGTTTTTGGATATTATTGTCAGCTGTTTCTGTGATTTATTGAAGTATAATTGCAAGCTTTTTTCATCCGGTTTATGCAAAGAGTCATTATTTGTTGTGTTTTAGCCCCTTTGTTTCAAGTCCTCTGCAATTCGCCCTGACATGCTGTCAATCAATGTCTGGGCCAAATCCTGACTGATAGCAACCCGTTCCTTCATAATCAGTGTTTGGAGTTTGTCAGTTTGTCAGAATTAGTGGGTTTTTGTTTGTCCACCTGCCTTTAGAGGATTGACCACAATTTCTCAATTTGGATTAATGTCCAGGGAGTTTCCTGGCCATGGACCCCAAATGTCAAAGGTTTGGTCTCAGAGCCACTTAGTTTTCACTTTAGCCTTATGGCATGGTTCTCCATCATGCTGGAAAAGGCATTGTTCTTCACCAAACTGTTCTTGGATGGTTGGGAGAGGTTGCTGTTAAAGGATGTTTTGGTACCATTCTTTATTCATGGCAGTGTTCTGAGTCAAAATTGTGAGTTAATACACTCCATTGGATGAGAAGCATCCCCACACATGAATGGTCTCAGGATGCTTTACTGTTGGCACGAGACAGGACTGATGGTAGCTCTCACCTTTTCCTCTCCCAACAATGCCCCAAAAAATCTGAAAGGGGCTTCATTAGAGACAATGCTTTTACCCCAGTCCTCAGCAGTCCAATCCCTGTACATTTTTTAGCAGACTATCAGTCTGTCCTTTATGTTTTTCTTGGAGAGAAGTGGCTTCTTTGCTGCCCTTCTTGACACCAGGAGCTCCACGTGTGCAGATGCATTCATACCTGCCTGCTGCCATTCCTGAGCAAGCTCTGCACTAGTGGCATACCGGCATACTAGTGGCAGCCGAACCATCTTTAGGACATTGTCCTGGCATTGTTGGACTCTCTTGGGCATCTTGAAGCCTCCTTTACAACACTTGAACCACTTGAAGTTTTTGGTTCAATGGTTGATTTAGGTGCAATCTCAGCAATATCCTTACCTGTGAAGCCCTTTTTATCCATTCTGCTATTCTAACTCAATCAGCATGACATAATGATCTTCAGCCTTTTCAAAGATAATAACTTGAAACACACATGGGCTGGATGATGGACATGTTCATGAAGCATTTTAATAATACTAGAAAAATAATTTATTTGTTTGTATGTTTATAGACAAAAGAGTCTATACAAAAGTGTTGGACAAATTAGTTTTAAAATGTATGCACTTTAAATGCAATCAGTAATGTATTCTATTGCTGTACATGAAAAGTAATGATTTAAGAATAAAAAAACATAATATAAAATGTATTGTGGGTTTTCAATCCCAATATTATGTATAACAGAGGTTTTTTTTAGAAACATGACTGTCAGGTACAAGGCCAGCAAGTGCATGAGCATGCATGACAGGAGAGGCTGGAGATCTAGGTGTACTGGGGCATGAAGAGATTGGGTGCTTGGCTGGTGTGAGCAGGCAAGGGACAGCGAGGGTCTTGGGTAAGGAGGCATTGCAACCACACAGTGCTGGTGGAAGCACATGGTAAGTTTAATGGAAGAGAACAGGGAGCTGGTGAAAGAAGACTCTTCATGCAGGGTCATGGGGACAAAGGGATGAAGCAGGAGTGGCATCGGTGGGCAGGAGAAACTGTAGGCTGACAAGAGCAAAACAGAAGAGTGAGGCGGAGTCAAAAATTAGAAAAAAAAATGGAATGAAACAAAGGAATGAATTCACGACTGTGGTGATTTGGACCGGAAACCCATGCGCAAACAGTTAGGTTTAGGAGTAGTGTACCGCTCAGCCCGCGTGCGAACCGGCCAGTGCGTTAACACGGATTCAACAGCAAGCCAAACTAGTTTCCCACAAGCCAGGAATGTGAGCGTCTTGATCCTTTATTTCTCAGCATTACACAATTGACCAGTGAAAAAGCGAGTAAAATTGCAATAACAAAAATACAGAACAAATTAGAATGTCTAATAGTGAGGTCTGTAACTTTTACCACACAGAATGGTTAATAAACAGCAAAGTAGCGTAGCATTTACAAGGATGTAGACACTTAATAATATACTCGGAGATTACACCTTCTGCAAGTTTACGTCTACACCAAAACGAGAAACAACTTGTGTGCTTACAGAATATGTGAACATGAGAATGAATGTGGAACACCTTGGAGAAAACCAAAACAAAGCCCGGCAGAACCAAGGAGCATCATGGAATGTGCACACAATGCGTCAAAATTAAGGTCCGCAATCTCTATACAATATGCAGGTGCGAATCACAGCAAACATAAAGCTAACATTAACACACAACAGTTATCTTGAGGGCAAAACAAGTAGGGTTTAGGCCGTAACACGGTGGCTTACAGAGTACACATGTCCAAATTGGGTTTCAGATCCAAATCAGGTAACGACAACGCCAATGAGTGGGCAAGTATTCAAGATGACTGCCGGGTATTTTTAGAAGAAGCCAGCTCTTCCTCGTCTGTGGGATGTCAGGTGGCAGAGAGGTTTTCTTATTATATGCAAAGAACCAGACATGATGCTTGTGACATGCATGGGACCCTCTATCGCCTCAAAAGCTGCAAGGGAAGGAGAATCAGTCCCAGCAGGGGCTCTAATCGATGCTAGCTAGAAGCAATAAGAAAGTGTTTACATGGTGATGCCTGCTGAGGAGAGCTTTCATATCCTCTACTGCTCTCCCTCGTTCAGTCATAAATGCACTCTCAGACAGATCTCACACAAACACATACACACCCATCTGCTTTCCAACTCTTATTGGTTTCTGTGGATTTGTCTTAAACTGTGAAATGGCATTCACTCTAAGACCTCAAAGACTCTTTGCTTTTAAGTGGTATTTTGGCACACAGAATGTACTCTACATCTGTGAACTTTTTCTTTTTTAGGCAAGACCTGTTTAATCTTGCTCAGTGGTGCACACACATATTTAACTCAAGTATTGAGTAATTTCAGTGAATTTACTGCCATTGTACACACAACAAAAAGCAGCCAATATATGCAGAGTATGCAATTGAAAATTAAAGAACAATACAAATAAATAAATATACACATGCAACATAAACTACAATATTAAGCCATAGATTATCAGCAATTTAATCAGGTATTCTAACGTGCAAGCTATTGATTCTGACATTTGCAAACACTCCTAAAGAGCCTCAGCTTATATAGCACGTTCAAAATATGCACCAAGTATTCGTGTAACAGGTGCTTGCCCCAAATCACAGGGGCTTTTAGGACCTGTTTTTCAACAAAATTATCCCTGAAAAATGGCCTGGCATTTTTAGAGTGTACCTGACCAGCAGCATTAAACACTCCATTGTACAATGCACTGGCTAGAAGACAACTCTTGCACTGCTTTAATGAACCTTGATCAAATACATTATGTTTCTTAGACCTACAGTGTATTCACTACATTGGTCCACCTTTTTGGGGTCAGATGAAACTCAAGTACTTCTTTAACTTTCTGAGGTATGTTATATTCCCACACATATTCTTTTTATCCTGCAAACCCCTTTGCCCATCTCAATGACTATTAAATGAAGGTGAAGGTCAGCTATGGCAAGGCCATTCTCTATTAGTTGCAGGTACTTGATAATGTCAAGGATTCTTGCACCTCATTTCATACTCCAAGGTGAATATCATAAATAATCTTCATAAATCCAATGTCCATGAAGAAGTCAATTAATGTACCTTGAAAAATTTTGTTCTGAGGAACACTCAAATCATTTCAGCTTTCCATGAATCTGAACTTGTGAATCAGCAGTGAATCAACATGGGCAGTGGTGGCCTAGCGGTTAAGGAAGCGGCCCCGTAATCAGAAGGTTGCCGAATCCTGAGCCGCCAAGGTGCCACTGAGCAAAGCACCGTCCCCACACACTGCTCCCCGGGTGCCTGTCATGGCTGCCCACTGCTCACTAAGGGTGATGGTTAAAAGCAGAGGACTCATTTCATTGTGTCACCATGTGCTGTTCTGCAGTGTTTCACAATGACAATCACTTCACTTTCACTTCAGCTGTGTAAATGAAGAGGTTAAATGGTTAATCAGGGAATATGTTAAGAGATGTTTAGGTTCCCCAAGACCATGCTTTACCCTCTGATAAATATAGAATGTAGGACTGTTTGATGTAAGACTTCAGAAAAATGTCCAGCCACAGCACTAGCTACCAAGGTCATGTGAGACCTTCTGAATCCATAAATAAATTATGTAGACACGGAGACAGACTGAGATGTTGACTAAACTTGGAGATGATTACTTCAATTGTAGACCATGATTAAACAATTGTTATTCATCATAGTGACAGATGTACTCGTTTCCCGCCTTCAAAGATACTGAGAAAAGTCAGTGACAAGTGAAATTGCAAGAGTTGTTGAACAGTAATCAAAGCCCAGTTAATACATCAATTTCTACAATATCACATCTGCATGTCTGGTGTTTGCCCAGCTCTAAACCTAATTGTTTTATAATCTGTTCTGTATAAATTACGGGTGCGATACCACTTTTTTGGAAAACGAGTACGAGCACTTGCATTTCAGTACTCGCCGATACCGAGTACTTAATAAAAACGTGATTTAAATTTACAGGTAAAAGCTTAGTCATATAATTTAATGAATAAACAAACACATGCGCTATAGCCTGGCTGGTGTGCGAGCCGCGGAATTGTTTCGGCGTGAAACTCTCGCCTATCCCACGAAGGGTCAGTCACGGATAGTCATAAGAGACAACCAGCCAATAGGATGCAAAAGACAAAAGACAGCCAATAGGATTTTTGCTCTAGTGGTTTCTCAGAGGGCAAGAATCTCATTCCCAATGAGACTTTATCAAATGTGTTCTATTACAGTAATAACTTTTTATTTGCAAATATTGTAAATTTAACATTAGCTTTGTATCAGTTGTATTTAATTTAAAAACCTACTCCAACTTAATAATCAATCATAAATAATTATTTGGTTACTATAATTAGTTATTATATAATTTTTTTATTTGTTTGTCAAAGTGTGTTTAATTATTACTTCCCAGAACAATTGTTACATTTCAAATTCACAGAACCTACATATTACAGTCTTATGGCACAGCTGTTTAAACTCAATTTAAACTGAAAAATGAAATGTTAAGTATAAAAGCAACGTTTTATAATAAACTTTATTTACATTTACAGAATTTATCAGACAATCTTACAATCTTACAATCAGTAGTTACAGGGACAGTCCCCCAGGAGACACTCGGGTTACGTGTCTTGCTCAGGGACACAATAGTAGTAAGTGGGATTTGAACCTGGGTCTTCTGGTTCATAGGAGAGTGTGTTATTCACTAGGCTACTACCACCTTTATAGTCATTGTATCAACTATAGAGAAAGAAGAGAGGACTCTTTAAACAAACTGTAAATTGCTCTTTATTGCTTTTAAGTACACATTACTACAGAAGTCTAGAGAACATATAAACGGGGCTAACACTGCGTGTCCAAATATCCGTGGTGAAACTAAACGCAGAGGAGGCTTGCAGTAGGCTGTGGGATATGTTTTTTTCTACATTTTCTACCTCCGAGAGTTGCTGGTCACTCAATGCAATGTACTCGATCATTTCCTGTGTTATTTTCACAGCACATGGACTGTTTCTGGACATTTTCTCTCGTCTTGCAAGAGTTTGCTGCAGCGGGCACTCGGCACCAGTGATTAACTGCTTACAGGGCGATTATCAATCCGAACAACTGAGGATGTGTTTATTTGATTTATGATGTAAATGAACATTTATCCAACAATTATCCTGTTTTAGTCAAATTGAAAATTGAACATGTGCAAAGGAGGGCAAGTCAAATCTTTGAGTATTGTTTCTTTGGGATTCCTCATTTGATTTTGAGCCCATGTTTTCACTTGCGCCTTGTTTTTTCATAACTTGTTGTGTCCACCTGTTTTCCTGTGTATTTTGGCCTGCCGCATTTTTTTTTTTTCTGAAATTGCCTCACTACATGATTTCAAATGGTTTTTGGCCTGTTTTTTATAGTTACATGTAAAATGTACTTGTCATGCAATTGTGCCCTCTGCATTGTACAAGGATGAATATGACCCAGTTTTATAGCCGCCTTGTGACAGTGACTTGGGGAATCTGGTCTATACCTTCAGAATCAGGCTGAAGTTTAACGCACATCCTTCTGTGCTTCCAGTCTGAACAAATTTAAAAGAAATGAAAGTGAAGTAATTGTGATACACAGCACAGAACACGGTGCACACAACGAAATGTGTCCTCTGCTTTTAACCCATCACCCTTAGTGAGCAGTGGGCAGCCTTGACAGGCGCCCGGGATGGTGCTTTGCTCAGTGGCACCACAGTGGCACAATGGAAAGGGATTCGAACCGGCAACCTTCTGATTATGAGGCCACTTCCATAACCGCTAGGCCACCGCTGCCCCATGATCACATAATTCTAATTAACTATGGATTTGAAGAACTATGAGGAACATGCTGTTATATTTCGAATCTATTTTAGAAACAAGAACAAAATGTGCTGTCTGACATTTAATAATAAGCAGTAGTGACTAAAAGTTCCAGCTCAACGCTTTTTTGTCCTATTTATTTAGAGGGCATTACCATATTATTTACCCAACAGCAGTGTTGTTAATAATTCATCCTTCTTGTATGCTATTGCCAGTCCATCTCCTTGTTATTTTTTTGGTTTCTTGTTCTAGTGTGATTTCAGGAAGTTGACAGGTTCATAAATTTTCCTATGCATGGCGAGGTCCCTTGACCTTTTCTGCAGGCTAAAATAGAATAAAGGGTCAAATCATAGCCAGGACTAACTCAGACCCCAGAGCTATGCTCGGAACTGGACTTCTAAAAGAAAGAATAAAAAAAGACAATCTCCTCCTAGCTCAGTAAAAAGAATGGGCCATCCAGTTTCAAAGAGAAGACACAGGAGGAGGGAAGTGCACGGAACAGGCTTCCCTGCAGTCTCACTGGAATATCCCAGACTAGCGCTCATAAATGTTTTAAGGCACCTATGTGGGTCACATTCCAAGGTTGTGGAGAGGAACGAAAAAGCCAGGGGTGAAACAAACAGTGGAGTTGCTTCCTGAATGAGCATTATCTGCTCTTGTTTGATCCTTTTGGCCTCCTTAATGATTTCTACTGAGCAGAACAAACTCGTCAGCTTTATCTCAGCAAGAGTACGAGGCAGCGCCTGCAGAAGAATCTGGTATTTTGATCTCGGGGCTCTTGCTCCTGTGAACTTCCAGAGTCCACACCACACCACCTGACATGCAGTTTGCAGCAGTAACCGGGCAGCGCTTTTATTGTTCTCCATGCCGACGTTTTTCTGAGATGAACGAGGTGTGATATATTATGCTGGGATGTCCAGAAGCAAAAGCCATTGTCTCGCTCAGATTTATTTATTTATATTTATTTATTCATGGGTTTATGCAATGGGATTCATTGTTTCTGTGCGAACAAGCCCATGAATTATTGCTGACGTGTGCAGGGGGTGACAATGCAAGGCCATCCGTATTGTCTTCCACCTAATGAGAATGAGATGAAGCACATCTTCAATGGACAAAAAAAAACACTTTAATAGCAATAAAAAGGGATTACTTTTTGTCTGAGTGTTTGAGAGAGAGTGCATGCCATGTGTTAAGTAAATTATGCACACCCTTAGGGCCGAATTCAATCAACCTAAATTTTCTACCTAGTTTGTTGATTTATCCTTGCTCCTTCTTTGTGTAATCATGCCATAAACCCATTTTTCCTGTAAATTCCTTCACAAATCTACAGGTGAAGTCTGCTTTCAGCAAAGACCTGTATTCAGCCCTTAGTGTGTCCATGCATGTTTTTTTCTCCCCATTTATGAAAATCCACAGCCATATGTTAGGGGTGACATGAGCCTCCTTCAGGGGTGGAATGTTTAGATTGATGATGATAGAGTAAAGGTTGTGATGTGTTGGGCGCTATGGCAGTCTGCTCGCCACTGATTTCTATTAATGACCTTATTATGTGGCTCGAACATTCAGACAAGCTGTTTACCTGCCTGGGGCACACAGCACTGGTAGAACTGATTGCAGACATTCATCAATACCAAACAGAATCCAATAATCCAATACCGGCTGCTGCTACCGAAGCTTCAGAAATCTCATCTGAAATGGGTTTATGAGGATAAAAATGAGGCACTTAATCCAGTACAGGGGACACAGGGAGCCACTTTCCCTCTCCCTTTCCTTTACTGATGGGCTGTGCTGTGAGTGAAGACTTTGGCAAGCAGCAGGGGCACGAGTTCAAAAAATTAAATCAGACTTTTCCTCATTCCTAGCGGTAGCCAGGGTGACTGTAGTCCATAAAATTACAAGATGGTACCTCAGTGGTACCTGCTGCCTCTTTGTCCCCGAGCAACACCAATACTCATTAAGAGAATTGCAATAGTAATAAAAATAATGATAACAATAATAATGATAGAATGACATCGGTCATTCCCATGTGCTCCCTGCATGGGGGTGGTGTTTGCTCCCCGGTGTGCTTTTCTTGCCCACTGCTCCCTCAGGGGTTGGGTGAAATGCAGAGACCACACTTCCCTGTGCACTGGGTGCTTGGACATGTCACAGGGCAACTAATCACTTTCACCTTCATGAAGTTCTTATGGATTTCTTTTAAAAGTTTTCAAAGTGAAGTGATTGTCACATGTGATACACAGCAGCACAGCACACAGTGCACACAGTGAAATTTGTCCTCTGGATTTATCCCATCACACTGAGTGAGCAGTGGGCAGCCATGACAGGTGCCTGGCGAGCAGTGTGTGGGGACAGTGCTTTGCTCAGTGGCACCTCAGTGGTACCTTGGTGGGTCGGGATTCGAACCGGCAACCTTCTGATTAGGCCGCTAGGCCACCACTGCCCCAAATAAGTACGGGGATAAGTAATAAAAGTTATTGTCAACCTGTGGGATGTACTGTCGCTCTGTCCCCTGCACCCACTGACCCTGATTCTATGCAGAACCACATGCAGATCTTCTTAATTATGTAATTTTATTAATGCTGCAATTACATGGGAGAAATACTGGAATGGCTGCATGGGATATTTAACATAATTGACACAGCTGCCATCGCTCCGCCAGGACACCAGGGGGCACCCGGACCATCACGCCCTCACCGAACCAGAAGGATCCTGCCCCGAGGACAACAGGCAAAAAATGGAGTCTTGAAGATGAAGCAGACACAAACTCATTCGTTGATCCCTGTATCACATCTGAGCATCCTTACTGATCTAGCCTTACGGCAACTTCCTTTGTTTTTTTCTACGCCTTTTGGATTTGCCCTTTTGCCATTGTCTGACTCTGATGTTGCAGAATTCTCTGGGTGGACAAAGCATAAGAAAGGGAAGGTAACCTTTCCCCTTATGATGACATAAGGAAAGAAATTCCAAATCCGACCGTCTGAGCTGCTGCTCTCTGAATAGCGAAGCAGAATGGCCAAACCACTCTTTATACACAGACAGGAATTCCTGTCCACCTGTTGTCCATTCCATTTGCACAACAGCACGTCAAATTGATTGTCAGTCAGTGTTGTTTCCTAAGTGGACAGTTTGATTTCACAGAAGTGTGGTTGACTTGGAGTTACATTGTGTTTTTTAAGTGTTCCCTTTATTTTTTGAGCAGTGTACTAATAATCATGACTTGCACTTTGGGGGTGACTGCTCTGTGCACTCTGAAATATCTTTAAAAGGGTGAGTGGGCACAAACCTGATTAAGGTTAGCACAGAGTGCAGATGAACACTTCAGTTAGATATACTAGTTATTTTTTTTTTTTATCTTCTGCATTAAATGTTTCCTTTGTGAGAAGTGTATGACATGCCGTAAGCATGAAATTACTTATTTTCACCTTGTGTGCTAATTAGTTTAATGATGACTCAAAATGGATGGTAGCTTTTAATTAGCTCCAACAAGTATGCATAAGTGTATATGTATTTGCACAAAGATACTAAAAGTATGGAATGCAGTGTTAATTATGTTCATCACTATTAAATCTCACCGTACATGCATTTCAATGACAACAGCAGTGCAAGGTTTCATTAAACTGCAAGCTTCTCTTTAGAACCCCAGTTGATATTTTGTTGAACCTGGGAGTGTGTATTTGTGCTTCTGAAAAAAGGTATGTAGATAAAGGTATAGATTTAATCTAAGTCCAGTTTGTTAAAAGACCTTCTGATTTAAATCAATACATACATTTGTATTCTTTACTTTACTTTATTTTGCAGACGCTTTTATCCAAAGCGACTTACAGGAGGAAGACACAATTCAAATACTAAATAATAGTATGTTTGATTGAATGTAAAGAAAACCCTGTTCATCCATTTTTACACATGTACAAAAGTGTTAAAGTCTAAAATTGATAAATAATTTCCGAATGTAATACAGGACTTTTGTCTCATAAGTAATACAATTTTCTGCATTCTCGCCAAGAACAATGAGTTTCATTTATGTACCATCATCTCAATTAAAGTTGAAAATGACAATACAAATTATTAACTGCTTATTTAATCCCAATTCCCTCTTCTCTGGCTTGAGAGAAGTCTTTAAATGTAATAACAGACCCTAGTGGGATGCATAATCGCTATGTTCTTTCCATAATGATTCCTAAATTTAAATACAGCTTAATTAAACATCCTGAGACAGAATGGAGAAGATTGTTGAAGTTTTGTTCCAGAGGACCTGCATTATCATTTCAATAAAGCACAAAACAAATGGCTGTTGTTAATTCATTGTCAGAAGTCCTTCAGTTATAAGCCATTGCATTGTGGATATACTGAATATGATCAGAAATATCAGTGTTACAGTGCATTTAAACACATTTCTTCTGCCCTTCTGCTTTCTGAAAGGAATAAAATGGGGGCAATACATGGAAAATACTGTATTTTAATTACCATTTAATAGTTGCTAAGCTGTAAAACTATGCGCCCCATGAATTAAGGCACTAAAAGAGGTGTCACATTAGAGGAGAGTAAGCATATATCTTTTTATCCATTTATAATTAATGGTCCTACTCTCCACATGAAGCTAAAAGACAAATGAGTGTCTCTTTATTGTGACCTAATTGGAACCACCTGTCTAAAATTACACATTAGGCAGAAGGTTGAAAAAATAACTCCAAATGGGTCAGTGCCAAGCAGACCTGTGAAAATTACCACAACCTTCTACACTCTCACTGCAGCAAGATCTTTGATTTGTTTGTGGGTCCACGTATCCCATCATCTCCTGGGATGACTGAATGAATCACAGAGAAACTTTCATTTTGCTTTAGCCACACTTTTGTTATTGGCTGGCTGAAGACGTTTTTGCTGAAAAAGAGATAATAAACTCTGTACATTTCCATTTTATTTTTCTTCTTGATGTTGATGATGGTCTGTCACTGCTGTGCTTCTATACCATCCATATCACACGACTCTCTCGCTCATCAGATCTATCCATGCAGAAAAGCTGGACCTTGGTGACCTACTTGGTGCACTCAGGTGTTGCAAGGGAGAAATATGGAAATCAGTCCAGCCTCAGGCTATTCCTTCAGACTGAGATACACTCTTCTTTTCACTTGCTGACATGCAGGAAATCTCAACAGATTAACTGGATGCTGTAGGGAAACAGTAAATGTAAAGTGATGTTGCACACACCCCATGCATAGTAATACATAGCCATGCATTATAAATACAGCATGTTATGATCAAAATCTTATAGACATCAGACATGAAATAAAGACTGGTACATCAAAAGAAACTGTGAAAATATTGCAATTATGAGAGGAAAAACACTGAAAACACTTAATCTGATGTTACCTGGCATGAAAGAGGCAACAAGAATGAACAGTTTTTAATTTATTAACTCCAGTAGATTACTATTGCAGTTACATGTAAATATTCTATGTAAAAAAAAAAACAAGCAAGTCTCAGAATCTGGGGGAGAAACCCCCCAGCTACCGATGGAGGAGGGAGTGAGAAGCCGATAAAATTCTTTTATACACTTGACTCCAAAACAGAGACCTTTGATCTCGCTCTGTCTTGTCTTTCTCATCATAACACCTCAAGCCATTTGCTGGCTTTTCACGCATCTTGTTTGGGGGGGTGTCGCAGCTTCACAAAGATACAGGCAGGGGACCTCCACGCAAGACAAAAAAACATACAATTCCATGGACCTGGGATTTCCTATTTTACAGATTCATAATCCATATTGGATGTGATGAGTACAATATCAAGAATAAAGAAACTTTTTCTTCAATTATCATTTTTGTTAGACATGACTGATGTAAGTCTAACAAAAAAAGGTGCAGACTAAATTGATTTATTTAGTCAACCTGCTTGATAGTACGTTGCTTAAACATGAGAAAACATTTAACAGAAATATTAAAGTGATCTGATGAGTTAATACAGTCTCGTGTTTGATGTACTTATTCCTCAGTGATGTAGTTTAATGAGGTAACCTTTTCTTGGAGTCATGTTATTATTAACCTCCAGCCCAGATGGGAAGCTGCACACCTACCCCAGCGCACCAGCTGAAAAGACGACACAGATATTCTGCAGTGGCAAGACCTCACACACTTTGTTCTCTGTAATTAATTGTTTTTCCTCTGGGATGTACAATCTATCTGAAGTGCACTGAACAGATTCGGCGGTAAACGCAAAGTCCACAGAAGAGGACCAAACTAAACCTCGCAGGCGGTAAATCCTTTTTGGGATATTGCGCACAGTATCAATATAGTCATTTCATGTTATTGTTTTGTAATTTTGCTCAATATGCACTTGAAATGGAAGTTGCTGGTCCATTTCCAAGGTGAGTGAGGGTCTTCTTGGGTCACCTGGTGTAGTGATTGAGGTTGCTCACTTCAACAGTGCTCTAAATTAGGTAAATGCTCTGTGCTGTCTCTTTGCCATCCTCTTCATCGTCTCGCTCTCCTACACACTCCAAGTGTGTCAAGAGGAAAAGCATTTTGATTTATGTTATGCTTCTGCCTTATACCCACCAAATTTCACCAGCAAACAAACATGACTGAAATCCCTATTAGTGTTTTGCTCCCAACTTTTCACGAGGGACACTGGGACAGTAGAACTGAATCAAAGCAGTCTGTGAAGCAGCTCAATACAATAAAATGTAAGATTGATTTTACTGACCTATGTTTGGAAGACAGACAATACGTTATGTAGGCAAGGACACACCGCAAAGGCTCCCACCACCAATCCACCACACTTAAACCCCTTTTTTTATTATTATTATGGCAGATTTTGTATCCTATGATCAATATAATATTAGCCCAATTGGTGAGATGTAACATAGAAGTTGTTATTTCTCTTCACATAATCTTATACAGACAAGAAGATGTGAGCAGAATGCTTTTTACATACTTTACCTAGTCATCAGCACAGTGCAGGACAAGACTTAGCAGACTACAAATGAGAAACACGCATAACTGGCCTCTGGAGAAAGTAGAAAGTTTCAGATTTCACTGAAGATTTCAAGCCATCTGACGTGAATCTCCCCCATTAGCCCTCCCCTGCCACCAATTACACCTGTAGCTACCAGTTAAAAGCCAGACACCTTTAGCTCTTGAAGGAGACAGATCAATGAAAACAAATGATATGGTTCAGTGAGGAGGAGGACAGATACAAATGTAGTCAAGCTGAAAAACGTTTTAAATGAAAAACACAAATAAATTATTTTGGCCACATTTCGTTAATTGCCTGCAACAATTTCGCCTTTTATAAGGGGTGTTGTCTTGCATTTTAATTTATATTTAAGAGCAGAGAAATATTACTTTTATAATATTTATAAACTGAACTACTACAATGAAACGTTACTTCTAAGGTCACTGTTGATTTGTCTAACTGCTGAGTATTTGCGTAACCACACCATAGAATTAACATTGCAAAATACCAATACCATGTAACTTTCTGTCCAGTATGTTTTTCAAATTTAAACACAGTTTCTTATTGATCCTCTTCAGTGCACTGCGTTGCCATCATTATATGACTGTCATTATTTTTTACTGGGTGCAGCTTCTGAACATCTGAACAAAACCTATTTGGAATTATATAATGAAAAATTCTGCAGAGCTAGAGGCCTTTTGATGGACCTCTTTTGCTCAGCATATTCAATGCATTTCCATTTTATCCTCACAAAGGCTGATTTGCTGGGATTTTCGATCATCAGGGACCAGGATGAGAGGAGATTTGGGTTAGGTTTATTTGATGTGGCTTCTGCATTCAATTTTGGGCCTCAGTTAATATCAATCTGGATTATAGCTCAGGGAATTGACAACAGGTGATACTCCAGCTGTGCATACAATTCAGTCATATTTAGAAAATGTTATAATATGCTTTTCTGTAGAAATAGGCCATATACAGATTTGTTGTATGCTGTGTGCTTTTGATTTTTGTACCATATAATGGCTCAAAATATGATCCATCAGCAACATCCAGCTAAATGGAAGATGTGAAATGTAATATGGAAACATAAATTGGGGCACACATATTGTGTATATTCACAGCAGCCAAGTCACAGGTCTTAACAAATGAAAGAAGAGAGATACAGTTGGGCCAAAGTTACTTATGAAACATTTGCCTAAACATCTTCCCAATGTTTGCAGAATTGATGAAACTTGATATAACTTTGTGGGGCAGTGGTGGCCTAGCGGGTATCAGAAGGTTGCCGGTTCAAATCCCGATCCGCCAAGGTGCTACTGAGGTACAGAGGTCACATTTCGTTGTGTGCACCTTATGCTGTGCTGCAGTGTTTCACAATGACAATCACTTCACTCACTTAAAATAATCCAACATTTACCAGTGCTATGTAGTAGCCTTGGTGCATTTTGTATTATAAAATACATTTTAGGCTTGTTTTACATCAAATACTGTAGCCCCATGTGAATGTTTGGTTTCAAAACACACTTACAGTAATTGCAGTCAGTTGGCTTCCTAGCAACATTGAATCAGCATAAAAGACTTCAAGGAACCGGACATTTGACCACATGAGAGGGACTACTGTTACACACCAAGGAACACAATTGTGAGGGCTCTTCGTCGTGGTGGGCTTCAGGGCCATCATCCCAGAAAATTACGTTGACATTTTATAGGAAAATAAAAATCTGCATGTAGGCTTAGGTCGTCGCTGGGTCTTCCAAAAAGACAATGACCCAAAGCATACATCACAATCAGTCCAGCAGTTCCTCAAGGATACCAACACCAAGATTCTTGTGTGGCCCACACAGAACCCAGACCTTAATTCTATTAAGTCAATGTCCATGCTCAGAAACCATGCAATTTGGACTGGAAGCAATAGAAGAATGGGCCAAAATCACTCAGTAGACATGTGCCAACCTAGTGAAGAACTGGTGTCAATTGTGGCTCAAAAAGGGTAAACTATTGACTAATATGGGCAGTGGTGGCTTGGCGGTTAAGGAAGTGGCCCCGTAATCAGAAGGTTGCCAATTCGAATCCCGATCTGCCAAGGTGCCGCTGAGGTGCCACTGAGCAAAGCACCGTCCCCACACGCTGCTCCCCGGGCGCCTGTCATGGCTGCCCACTGCTCACTCAGGGTGATGGGTTAAATGCAGAGGACAAATTTCACTGTGTGCACTGTGTACTGCGTATCACAAGTGACAATCACTTCACTTTCACTTATTAATGGCCAGGGGCTAATAAAATTGAATATCTAAATTTCTTCTTCAACTGGATGTATCAATAAAATCTCGTAATTAAACTTAAAAATTGTTATTTACGGAATATTTGTTTCCACAATAATAAACACTTGTTGTCAATGAAAATTTTCATGGAGAAATCAAGAGTTTTGTCTGTTTCATAAGTGGGGCCTCAACTATAATAGGGAGTTCAGATTGCCCAGTTTTCCTCCAAATGCAATTCACCTGATTGAACGGATGCCCTAGGCAGCAAGGAAGTCAGATGTGCTTTGCAAATGAGTGATTAGTCAGGGTCTCCCACTGAGCTTTCAGGGCTAGCACTTCTGTCAGAACCTTCTGTGCCTCTCTGTGCTCAGATGTCCCACCTCACCACCACAAAAGGCTCCCTCCTCCAGTCCTCCACACTCTGCCTCTTCAGGACATTTCAGAGGAACAGATGCTTCCTAAATCCTGTTTGCTCAAGCCAGACACGGAGTAGCCAAGCAGCACATGACCTCTGTGATGCTTGTCTCAGCAGGCTTTTATTCTCATTCCAAAGAAGTGAAACCTCATGCTGGTGTCAGTAGCAGCCATTTGAACAGAGAAAAAGGTATAATTAGTGCCTATCTGACAGAAAAGTGTTAAAAATTACATTAAAGGGTGCATTAAAGCAAAACTAATTTTACCGCTTAAAGCCCATAGTGTAAAAGAAGTATAAACTCTCTACAAAGCACTGTATTAAAAACACTCCATTCTGACGTTACCTAGCAGAAAGAGGTACCTGGCAGAAAGGTACCAATGTTACAGAAAAACCCAAAATAAAAAAGGAGAAAGGGATAGAGAAAGATAGGGAACAGCCAGAATGTCATGGACTTGTGACTTCCCATCTTACATTAGTTTAAAAATTCAGACTTTTGTTATACACCTTAATAATAGAAAATGTTTGCAAATTTGCCAAAACTGAAAGTTAGGATTACTGAATTGTGGAGAATAAACAGTTTTTCATCACCTTTCTATAGATTGTTTGGAGACACCACTTGACACGCAAGGACCCCATTGAACAATTTTCAGAATGTTTCTAAGCACACCACAATGCACTAAGCATAGGGTTTGTTCGCTCTTATGTTAGGCGTGTCATGTGACTCTGGTCACGGAAAGGGGATCCAGGTGATTCTGGTCAATATTTAATTTAGGTGCTCAGTCATTGGTGAGTCATCCTGACATCACTGCTGCTTGCTCATGCTCATCAACTAAGTAAGACCGAACTATTGGCTTATCATTGTCTGTTTCATTCACCACTCTCATAAACAATGGTTGTTTTAGGTTTGGCTGTCTAGCGTTCGTAAATTAAACCATCTACTTTACGTTCAACCACAATTGGGTTCACCTTGTTTTGTAACATTCACTCCATCAGTCTGCTTTGTCTGGCACTCATGACAAGGCATCCTCGGTATTTACATAAATAGATAAAACCTGAAAATTACCGAAAATACCCTTAATGTGTGCAAATATTTCTGTCACCCAGAATGCAGACATTAAAATGGCAGGAGCCCAATGATTGACAGCTGTCACACACACAACTTGTCTGGATGACTTCGATCCACATAGTGCCCTTTATTTCTATAAAAACTAGATCATTTTTAGCATCCTGAGTTATTAAACTTGCTATTAGATTAGACAGTTTGCTAGGTAGCTAAGTGAATGTTTCATAGGTCCCAGACGTCTGGTGGCTATTCTAAATGGTGACTATCCAGATAAATAAAACTGGTGAAGTAACAAAATATGTTTTGTTCATTATTGGGACAGTACCTCACTTTATTTAGCTATGCCTGTAAGTAATAACTATTGTAATAATTGTAATAAAGGGCCACAATGTGGCACCACACTTTCAAGGATGTGAGTTTGCATGATCTCCCAGTGTTGGCATGGGCTTCCTCCAGGCTCTCCGGTTTCATCCTGTCATCTGCATACAACTCTGATTGGTCCTGGGCAACTCCCTGTTGGCACAACCTGTATGGACCCACCACCCTGAGAAGGAGTAAATGAGTGAGAGAGCCACTCACTGCCTACATTGTTACAATCAGGTACCTCTATACATTAGCAAATTAAGAACATGAAAGTAGTATTTCATGGTCTTAGTTACTCAGATACCTCCTGGCCCCGCCCATTGTGCCAGAAGTCCAACTGAATCCTCAGGGAGCGTAAATGTGAAACGGGTCACAGTGATTGAAAAGCCAGCAGTCAAACTGAGAAAAAAAAAAACGAGTAGCGAAAATTAAAAAGAGTGAGCTGTGAGCAAAAACATAGGTTGCCAAAATTCCAACCTCCTTATTTTACATTTCAATGTTTTACTTTTGTTTGATTTTGGTTCGTTTTCAATTTTCAATCTTTCAAATTTTTGGCACAAATCTGATTCCATAGGCCCCCAGCTTCACACTCCTGTCCTTCTCACATCACTGTAATTACTGTGAAAAAGACTGATTTCCCGACTCCAGCTGTGACCGTTAACTGTGGTTTTTCTGCCCACGCATTTCTGTTTCAAGCCAACAGAAGCCCTGTCACACGGACTCGTGCATGCATAAACCTCAGGCTCGTCTGCCGCTTGCTCTTCCCAGACACCAACCCATCACCTCCTGTGTCTGCTGTCTGGCTGACAGACTGCAGGATAAAAGAAAGGGGGGAAAGCAGAAGGAAGGAATCAATGTGCTAGCATTAATTCAGCTGAGCACTTAACCAATAGCGTGATGGACAGGACCCCTTAGCTAGTGTCAGGGTGATCATTAAAGAACATCTATTCAGCGGCAACATCTTGAGGTGCTGGAGTTCAGAGCCCGGAAAACAAACCACGATATCGATGCAGAAAGCAATCTGCAATGGGGCGCACAAAGCGCGCGTAGATCAGCAGCCGGGGAAAAAAATGGCTTCGTAAAACACATAAATCGATGTAACCACCATCACTGCATGATCTCAGCGCCAGTCCTGACTTCTTAGCCGCACATGGATTTTCTTTCCTCCCCGTTCACCTCACTTTGTGGTGACCTCCTGCTATCAAAGAGGATGATCAAAAGAGACACGTCCAGGTGCTCAGGAGTGCATGGACAGCAGCGTCCTTGTGATGGCAAAGATTACAGGAGGGTTCAGGTGAACTTGTGGAAAATAATGTTGGGCATAGTGGAAGAGCTCAGCAGGGAGAGAGAGGGGAAAGCCAGGGTAAAAGGTGGCAGCGAAAGCAGTCCAAAACATCAAGGGACTGAGCAACAACGGGGCACGACGACATGACATTGATAGATGTTTCAATATGAGCTAAAACAAGGAGGCAGCAAACACAGGGAAGACAGCATAGCGAGGAAAGGTCAAGTGCGCTCCATTGATGACTTCTGCAGTGCTCCGCCATTGATCTTCTGCTGAACCCAGCTGTCCCATTCGCCACACTACAGGCAAACATTTGTTGCCCTCTAAATGTGCATTGGAAGGTTAAAGCTGCTTAATAATGAAAAAGTCTCTTTAATTGCCAAATCTTTTTTCTGTTCAAAGCCAACAGTAGATTATTTTTTTCACAGATTAAACGATATCAGTAATGCAGGCTTGCCATTGGCGAATCATGTCAAGATATAGTTGTTCATTGTGTTTCCCATCAACCTTCAGATTAGCAGATGAACAGAGAGCTGACTATCTTTCAGCTTTTTTGAGAAGCTGGTGATACATATGTACTGTGTCCAAAGCAAAAATGGAACAGAGTGCACAAGGACAATGAATGGAAAAAAATGGATTTAGGGTAAAGTACTGAAGTGCAAAAGTGCCCAGACCTTCCCCAAACTATGGCAAGTTCTGAAATATTCCTGCTGAGCCTTATGACTTATGACAGATAGGAATTGAGAGGTGTTTTGACACAAGTCGCTTTTTTTTTTATTACTCATTGCAAAAGTCCATTCTCTGTACAGTGCATTAGATTTAGGACCACTTCCAAGTCATCATGCCAAGGCCCTTGCACCCTATAAAGCCCGGGCCTGCGGGTGCAGACTGATAGATTGTGAAGTGGCATTTTGATTAAACCTCATGGGTGTGGACGCTTGTGATCTGTGGGAGGACAGGCCCTACAGCGGCCCATTAAACTCTCCAGAGCAGAGAGGGGAGAGCGCTTACTGCACCGACCTTGAGATTACAGTGGAAGGTCTTAAATGGTTTCACTTGAGTCATATGCTGTAGATAAATGTGTGTTAAATGTCTGCACTAATTGCTTTAAAGCATTGTTGGGAGAAAGTTAGATTTTATTCATGGTGAAGCACAGCAAGCACATCACATGGTGACACAGCAAAATGGGTTCTCTGCATTTAATCCATCCTCTGAGGGGGCAGTTGGCAGCCATGACATGTGCCCGGGGAGCAGTGTGTGGGGACTGTGTTTTACTCACCTTGGCAGTTCAGAATTCGAACCAGCAACCTTCCAATTACGGGTCCGTTTCCTAACCCACTAGGCTACCACTGCCATCTTTGTAATTAAGCACAATTAATCATGATTAAGGCTTACTATAATGCATGTTTAAAACAAATGTAGGAAAGAGGATGGGGAGATGATTTTTAAATAAAATTCCCTGCAGACTCAGAGAGAAAATTTTATGGAAATAACATTCAATACAATTTTTCTCAGTAGTTCAGCATTTATAAATTTCCACCTAATGGCTGATTCTAAAGTGTAGTGCAAAGTGAAAGTGAAGATGATGCATGTTGCACCCCAAAACATTTTTACATGTCACACAGGAATTAAACAACTATGTTAATTTATTTTAACATGTTACATTTTTATAAACTGACCTCAATGATAGACCTGTTATTTTTGACAGTGGAAATAATAATTATATCACATCCATAATTTAAGCATACTTTTTTTTTTTTTAATCATACCATTCTTTCTGTGTCTACAGGCAAACAAAACCATTAACTTGGCGGCATTCATAGAGCCTTGAATTTGGATCCACTTCAGTCCCACTTCAGTCATATCTATATGTCTCATATCCATCTGGGGGGGGAGGGGGGGGGGGGGGGGGGTCTCTGTTATCCCCCATTGAACATAAGCAGACAGATAAAATTGTTAATGTGCAAAGACAAGGGGCCGTTGAATAAAATATCACCATTGTCAAGAGGGATATTCAGAGATATTCAAGTCTTTGCCGAAAGCAAATGGGTGAACAGCTGTGTCACAGGTATCAGTAAGATTAATGAATTCCAGTCTCCTCAATGTTCCCTGTGTAGTGTGCCAGTTGTCCTTTGTGACGATATGATGCGGCTGACAGATAATTAAAATGTGCCAAAGCCAAAGATTAAGAGCATGTTAATGGAAAAGTATGCACTTTCAGCTCCTCGATGGTCCTGGGGGGTGTTTCATCAAATGGCCCATTGCAGAGAAAAGGTTGTTTCAGGTGACAGTTGGTCCTAATTAATAGCTGGATCACTGCAAATCACAGTGCCACATCTCCGAAATGCAATTTACGACTATGCCCTTCGGCCCTGGCACAGAGGCAAGATAATCAGGGGGAAGGGAGTACGCCCAGCAATCAACTGACCATAGAATTTTACACACACACACACACACACACACACACACGTTGGAAGGAGTCCCACACACCTGAGGAAAAATGTTAAAAATTTAACCTTTCAAAGGCAAAATTACTTCAGAGAATTTTTTTAATCTGTTCTGTTTTGAAGGGCAAATGCATGAAAGAACAATGGGTACCCCTACTTCAAGGGTTTCCAGAAAGGACCAGTCTCACATATTGATCTCACCAGAGATAATGGACATCTGAGACAAGACCACATGGTAGAGACAGGCAGCTTAATGAGATGAAGTGCCGGCCAGGAGTTTATTTAACATCTCGACTGCACCAGCCCACTAGCTGCCAGTAACTGTAGGGGCTGAGCTTACGGGGATCATGATCCCGACAAATTTCAAGTCAAAATATCTGGGCCGCCAACCGCCAAGTGGTACCAGATTGATGCCATCGTTTGATGAGCCACCCCTTCTGGTTTCTCTCCCAAACATTTTATTTCTCATGGGCCAGGCACTGATATATGTGACCAGTGGATTAATCACACATGAAATGAGCGTGTCAAGTGTTTATGAGCATCGAAGCTGAGGGCCAGGCCCTGTGGTACATTGTGAGGGAATGCGCTTGAAAGCCAAGCATCAATCACCTCCTCTCTGGCTCGTACTCTCGCACACGGCTTCAGCACATCTGGTGTGGGCACGCCATGTCTCGTAGGCGTGGCTGACAGTCTGGGATCATTGTTCATGTCTTTGTTTATTGCAGTTAAAGCAACACTGCATGGCTTGGAAATCAGAGTGAACATGGGCCATAAACTTCGTGTTAGGAGGTTGCGCGCAGAGCAGGTAGCTTGTTTATGTGTATCAGATGCAATTACATCAGCGAGTACAAACAGACACCATGTACCGCAGCAGACACTGCAGGACAGAGCATAAACACAGAGAGAACCTGGTTTGAGCTGTTCATTCGAGAATGATCTTGTGACATTTTTTTAAACCTTCCTAGGACAAATTGTTGATGTTTTGACAGGATCTTGGCATATTCTGTCATCAGATATCAGTCTCCATTCATTTCCAAGTCTCCATTCATTTATCTTTAATCTCACATCAGAAACAAAAAGTTGCCAGTTATGAGGTCTTTGAGACATTAATAGCCATCTGTAAGTATGAAGGACTTTTAATTTTTTGTATTTGTGGTTTAAGAATCACTGATAGGGGGCGGCAGGGAGAGACACGAGACGCGTCAGCAGGATCACACCTCATGCCAGCCATTGCTTTGTTTCTGACTACTCTTTTGGATTGTTAGCAATGGATGCTGCTTCGTGTCACTTCCTGTAGCCCCTACGCAATTCCTGTGACACCAGTCTACATTGCTGTTGCAGTTGAGAACTTCTGTGTGGTCATACAATAAAAAGTATAGTGATTAAATGCTAGAGATGTTCTGATCAGGGTTTTGGGGAAGGATCACCAGTCACTGGAATTATGAGACATCAATACCTCAGCCATATATATCAATGAGCCATTAATTCATCAATATCAGTTTCAACACATCTTCCTATGAAATATAAACATGTGCCTAATAATAATGTGCTCATGTGTCTAATAAGGTATTAAATGCCTCAAATACTGTGTTCCACTATGAGGAATTCTTGTATACAGTAATGTTAGCAGAACCTTTGCCCGTTGCTGCCCGTGCGAGTATCTCTCCGGTGCCGTTTTGATGGCCAGTAAATAAACACACGCTAATCCGCGCTGTAATTTGTGAGTTGAGTTTATGATGAACTCGGTTAAGCTGGCGAAATGCCGCTGGTACAGATTTTACACGGTCGGGCATCAAAAAGGCACCGGAGAGGCACCGGACAGTTTGGCTTGCCATAATAGGTGTGTGTGTGTGTGTATATATATATATATATGTACACACACACACACACACACAATAGTATACAATAAAAAAACTATAAGGAGTATGATCTTATAGTAAAATAAATTTTAAATAAAATATGTCATGCAACAATGAAACCCACATTAATAACACTGCTTTGAACATGCTTAAGATCTCAGACCCACAGAATGTTACTTCTGTCCACAAAGGAGAAGTGCTTTCAGAATGATTGGCGCCAAGCAGAGATCTGTGTTTTGGCTTGACTATCAGGAAAAGGACCACAGAGACCTCATTAAAAAGGACCTCAGAGACTGACTTCTTCCCTTGTGCACTGGGTGCTGGAGAACAGCCTCCATTGTGACATCCCGTTTGATTGCATAAAAATTTCTGTTGGAATTGTGGAATATTTCATCCGTGGGCTTCTCAGAGGATTGTCTAAAAGGGAGAAAGGCTGTGGTCTGTGTAACACACCCCCAGACTCTTTACTATGTGTGTTGTGGTGCAGTGTTGTGTAGTCCTGATCCAGTCTGGATGCTGACAAAATAAGAAAAATCTTCCAATTTGCTAAACCTTCATATATTAAAAAGTGTTAAAATGTGTGTCTAGCAAATACAAATAGACAGACATAGAGACAGAGACCGAGAGAGAACAAGTCATTTGTTGGCTCCGCTTCTCTTATGCAATCATCCACTTTACCCTCTGGAGGCTGTGCACTCCTGGGGATGTGAAAGCTCTGGCCGCTGGTAACCAATACCGCCATGATGCAACTGTTACAAGGGAGCCATTTAGCTCAAGAGCATCTTTCTGCCTCATTCTGGGAGTTGCCTGGTCACAGCATCCCAAATTTGATTGACATTGGCATGTTGTAGTTTTCCAGCACTAGATGATTAACAAAAATGACAAAATACCTCAAGAAAGATAATTGGGACAGAAAATAATTTTGGCTGGCACAAAATTAAGATAATTCCAGAGCGTATTGAAGCAGTAGATTTTTTTAATTGATAAAATGTGACATTTATACTTGTTTAATCAGTAACACTAAGTAATATCAGTGCTATTCATTTGCTTGTTGATAACACAGTACGTGTAATCTAATTGTTTTTTCCATTATCATTTTATTTTCCACATTACTGGAAAGGCCTAAATAAAGATTTTACTCTAATTTACTTTAAATTAGTTTTACATTTATTCCATTGTTCATAATTAACATGCTGCAAGCACTCCGTAAACAAGCTCCCAACTGTGCGCATCTTTGAGTTGATGTGTAATGAGAAAGGACAAAGTGCCAACTTCAATTTATTACATTCTGGAAAGGATCGCAGATGTGAGTCCAAGGATGTCTCACACAGGGCAAACCACCGGAGCTGCGCGAATGAGTAAATATGATGTAGTGTTAAAGGTCTTTGTTTACTTAGTTCTTCCTCAGCACTATGCAGTAATCACTTGTATATGGATAGATGAGCAAGCCAAACCATGTAAAATGCCATTTAGAAGTACACAGCGATAAAAGTACGGCTGTATCAGGATTTCTGCTCTGACAGAATACTACTTGACAGAATACTACTTGAGACATGGCATTAGCTGTAACCTGAGGTATCTTATAGCATAGTAACACATTAGAAAAGTGTAATGCCATGTATTGGGGCAAAAGTCCAAGTAAGTAAAGCATGTGAACCGGATTTCAGAGAATATGTAAGGCAAAAAGAAAGCTTGTGTCAAAACAGTCTGAATAAAACCTGAATAAAACATTCACCTAATGACCGGAAGCATATTTTTTTTATACTTATTGGGGATTGAGAGCCCCTGAGCACAACCTGGGACATTAGCCATGGGAACCTGGGCACACTCAACACACACCATTCAGAAGACATCGTTCATGCACACACTCAGACCCATGTTATATCAGACACATATTGTACTAATATATAGTAATATATATATATATGTGTGTGTGTGTGTGTGTGTGTGTGTGTGTGTGTGTGTGTGTGTGTGTGTGTGTGTGTGTGTGTGTGTGTGTGTGTGTATATTTATATATAACCAAGCCAGTCAGTACAGCCAATGTTGTATGTATCGTATATCAGGTAGCTTCGCCTACTTGCCTAAAGTGTTTAGTGTGGCCACGGGTGATGAGGGGGAAAAAAAGGTCTTTTATAATACACTGTGACAACTAAGGGCAATTTTCTCCTGTTCTCTTTCTCTTGAGCTTTCATCAGTATAATTTATCATGGTGCTCTGATTCTTTTAAACCAGCCTCTTACTGACTGTCTAGGAGTCCTGCTGCCTGTAAAAGTGTACCATGGGCTTTGCTTTCATGGCTCTCCGGGAGATGTGATATCACCAGGGAATAGTTCATGAGCAAAATGAACTCTCTGAGGTGTCTAGGCAAAATGACCAAGTTAATGAGAATTGCCATTTAGAAAAACCTTGCCGAAAGACATTGTGCACCATTACACAAGGGTGAAAAAAATAGAAAGAAAAAAATTGTGCTGACTTCTAGCTTACATGAAATTGATGCCTTTTTTTTCTGCCATTTTAGAATAAAATCTACAAAATAACTTCAGTTAATCACTCATTTCATATAATATAGCGTTATCAGGGCTCACAAAATGAACATGTTAATTCTTAAAAGTAATTTATACAAATGTAATGGAGGGAGTGAAATTGTTTTCCTGACTGAGATATCAGAACACAAGCTTTTGCATGGCATTTTTATCTACTGTGCAGGATGTTTTATTCTCTGCCTGAATCCCCTCCCCATGCTTGTCTATCATTTTATAATTCATTAATGCAAGCTTTACTCTTGAGAAGGAATTCCTACTCATAAAATATGATATTGCTGAAAAGTTTTTTTAAAAAGGGGTGACTTTGCTCTCTTAGCTAAGGAAGACCCTGACTAACCTTTTCCTGTCACCTCCTTGAGTATCTAAAACTGCCGCAAAAACAGACAACTTTAAATGTAATGGACATGAAGGGCCAATTTAAGGCTGTCAGCTGTACAGAAGAAGAATCATCTGTCATCTTCTGGTTAGAGGTTACCTAACATCTGATTTTTTGCATGGCCTATATTAAGGTCATCCAGTTTTGTTCCACCAGCTGGAAATGTATTAATATTTTTCAAGTGATCTGCAACCTTTAACAACATAATACACAAGATCCTTTTGGTAATGTCAGACATTCTTCAACAATCGATAAATCAAATGCTATTACATGGAGTCAATCTGCTGCCAGGAATAATTTAGGGAAGCCGATTGTTGATCAGTAAAGGAATTGTGGATTTTTGTGGTATTTCCCTTTGAAACTAATGATCAAAAGGTGTTTATTTCACAGACAGGCACAATATAACCTTGAACTGAAATGAAATGTATTGTACATTATTCCATTTCTTTGTATGCTTTTGTCTGCCTTCAAGAGTCTCTGCAAATCCTGAAATTTAGCAGAAGAAGAAATTAATTCTTCTCGTGTCCTTTTGTCTGAATAAATATTCATGACAAACTAAATTGGAACTACTGGCTTGTGTTGATACTTTGGGTCAGTGGTGACTGCTGGAATGAACAAAGGAGCCATCCTGGGAAATGGAAGTGAGTAATTATATTGAATTATATTGTCAGACATGGCCGCAGTTGCCACCAGACCTGGCCTGCAGCGTCTTTGCGCAAATTCGATTTGAATGTGGATGGAAATAAGAAATTGCTGTTGTGACTGCAATCTGATCGCTGTCAAACACTTGTAAATGGTTCAGACAATTTTGCATGTGGATTCAAACTAAAATGTCAGACTTTGTGGTGCTTCATCTGTTTTCATATTGGCCAACAGGAACTAACTGAGCATCAAAGCATGATGTTTGCAGACATTTAAATATCTTTCATGTGTGAAACATGTTTTCTCCACTGCCGTGGTCGCATAGCCTGTGGGTGACTGAGGAGACAGGATTACTGTATGTGAAAAGTGAAGTGATTGTCATTGTGATACAGTACAGCACAGCACACAAAATGTGTCCTCTGCCTTTAGAGTTTTTTACAATCACTTTTGCACTAATAACAGAACCTTCATGTTATTTTTCATAACTTTAGACACATAAATCACAACCAATGATCAAAATGCACATTTTTCAAAACACTTAACTCTTTTTTTCCAAATGCTTGGATACAATACATATAAGCCATAGATTATTTGTTCATTTAACTAAAATCACTGGTTCAAAATTACACAACTTAACATTAAAATATTGCTATTTCAAAATGCAAGTCACACATCACATCTGAGTTTGGTGTGTATTCATTTCATTATAAAGATCCAAGTAGCAATTGATACAATTGCTTAAAATGATAAGTAACTGTTGCATTACTCTTGAAGCATAGCTTTTATGAAAATGTATTAATAATAGTGTGTTTAGATTATGACAGTTTCAGGAAGGATTTGATATCAATTAGCACCGAATATTACCCCAGGTGGACTTTCCTTCTTTACCAGATATAGTGTCTATGGTCCCATGTACCACTTTTACAGAACACATTTTCATATTCAACATTACTGTATGCAAGATGTCACTTTTTTCCATGATTGCTTTTGTGGTTTTAATGAGTTAATGGCCACTCATTACTGCTGATTGATTTCACATTGTAAGATTGGGTGTCGCAGGACCATGCTTTTGTCTTGCATAGCAGCTGTCTACAAGAAGAAATTTGACATTCCTGTCCCAATTGTTGTGCATGAAGATTCAACACCTCTGTTTTTCATACCTTTTGTCTGACGGCAACATGTGAAGTGTTGGCCGTCAGGACCACCCACTCTCTTTGTCTTCCCCAGATGGGAGGCACCGGGGGCGTGACATCAGAAACAGCAGGTTCTGATTGGTCTGTGACAACTTCCTGTAGGCCAATGACAACTTCCTGTAAGCCAGTGACAACTTCCTGTAGGCCAGGGGTATAAAGCTCTGCTCACATGTGGAAAAGGGGACTGAGCTTTCTTGCTCAGGGTTTTTTCCATCAGAAGCCGGAAGGCTTCTGAGTCTTTTTCTCTTCTCCCATTTTTTCTCATGGCTTTTTCTCTCCCTCTCTCTCTCTCCCTCTTTACTATTTCTTCTTATTTCTGTTTTCTCTGTAACATTGGTACCTTTTTACATTCAATATTCACATGTAACTACAATAATTATTTACCGGTGTTAATAAATTAGAAACTGTTCAATTTTTAACCTCTATTGTGCCATGCCTTTTTCTGCCAGGTAACATCAAATTGGAGTGGTTTTAATACAGTGTTTTTACAACATGTTTGTATGTACATATAAGTAAGATGAGTGGTATCCCACTGTAGTAGCCTACTCAACATAGTGAGGACATGGAGCCAGAAGTGGAAGGTGAAAGGCTCGGAATACATAGTGGTCAAAGGAATAGAAGGGGACAAGCACCCCTTTTGAGAGGTGGCCGTGGACCTCGTCATAGAGGAGGGCTTAGGCCTCACCAAAGAGTTGGCCGTGGGTCTCGTTTGAGAGGTTGGGTGAACATGGTAGAGGACAAGACCATAGACCTAGACACCAGCAGCAGCAGCAAAGGGTGTCGAATGAAATCAGGGCTATGGTTGTAGACTATGTCATAAATCATGGCATGACGATGACAGCAGCAGCAACAATGCTTCAACCAAACCTCAGAAGATCTTCTGTGGCCTCCATTATCAGAACTTTCCGCAATGAAAACCGGTAAGTCTTCAGAATCTACTCAAATTTAAGATACTTCAAACTGTTGCAGTGAATTAGTGTATACAGCATGGCAGTGTGTACCAAAGGGTATGGTGTGATTTTTTTTGTAAATTTGTTTTTACTATGACTTTCTCCCTGCAGAATAGAGATTAGGCCAAATAGAGGAGGCAGAAGCAAAATTCTGACTGACCAAAAAGAGCAGGCTGTGGTCAATATGGTTCGGGTCAGAAAGCACATCTTGGACAATGATGAATTATTCAGCAATGTGAATGCCATAAGTTTGCCCACTATTGCACGGGTGCTGAAAAGACATCAGGTGTCTTTAAAACAACTATATCATGTGCCTTTTCAAAGAAATGCAGATCGAGTGAAGCAACTGAGGTCAGAGTATGTTCAGGTATAATCAATTTGCCTGTTTTAGGGGGAGAAAAAAATCTCCAAACATTCTGTCATTGTAATCAGTAATTGTTTTTGTATTTTAGAGGGTCATGGAGCTTGACGCTGATGAAAACCATCACAAATTCTTGTTTTTGGATGAAGCATGGTTTCAGGCCCATCCATAGTTTCTCGCCCTGCATTTACCTCCATACTCCCCTTTCCTTATCCCAATTGAGGAGTTTTTCTCCACATGGAGGTGGAAGGTCTATGATAGGCACCCTCACGAACAAGTCACTCTTCTCCAGGCCATGGATGATGCTTGCAATGACAGCAGAGCAGTGTCAGGCCTGGATTCACCATGCCAGAAGATTCTTTCCCAGATGTTTGGCGAATGAAAACATCCATTGTGCTGTAGATAAGAACCTGTGGCCAAATCCATAAGACCGGGTTGATGGAAACATAGATCCAACACTTCCGTTTACAGTATACCGTATTGTTTTCTGTTATTTTTGTTTTTTAAGTAATCTACAAATCTTATGTTGTGATTTGATTTGATCAGTAAATTCCACATTGCAGGATTTCAATAATGCCACTGTGTCTGTAATATTCTCTCTAGTCTTCAATAAAATAATGAAACCTGAATCACATATTTTGTACACCTATATTTAATGATTGTACTAACAAATACACAATGAAGCTATGGGTATCTTGTGTATGGGTGATCTAAATTAATGTTCCTATGATATTTCATAATAAATTTGATTTTGAGAAACAATGCTTCTGCAAAAGAAGGCTTCTCTAAAGATATGAATGCAATATGCCAAGTTTTGAACACTGGACAGCCTGTGTTAAGAACAATGACTGTTTTGAGTTTTGTGTCTAGAATTTTGAAAAATGACATGAAGGTTCTGTTATTAGTGCAAAAGTGATTGTAAAAAAGTGTAACTCATCACCCTTGGTGAGTAGTGGGCAGCCATGACAGGGGAGCAGTGTGTGAGGACGGTGTTTTGCTCAGTGACACCTCAGTGGCACCTTGGCGGAACGGGATTCGAACCAGCAACCTTCTGATTTCGGGGCCGCTTTTCCCAAGCCCTCCAACCACCTCTTATCCATCTCAATACATTCAGGTCCACAGAGGACTAGAGTAATGGCTGTTCTCCTCAAGGGTCCGTCTAACATTAGTATTCTGCACCTGCAAAGGTCCCGCCAGAGGCAGCAGTGTTCCAACTGCAGCCAAAGCCAATACATAGCTGAGATTCAATTGCAAAAGCATGAGTACTGCAGAGGGGGAGGGTATTCTGAACTGGCCCAAGGGTGAATTCTTCACCACATCAGGATCTAGCTATTTACCTAGACAACTCGCAGCTCTCTACTTCTACAACCTTGGCGTAACAATAGACAACCAACTCTCCTTCTCGACTCACATCAGCAATCTTTCCCGCTCATGTAGATTCCTTCTCTACAATATGAGATGAATCCGCCCTTATCTGTCAACCCAGGCCACCCAACTACTGGTTTAGTCCTTAGTAATCTCAAGACTGGATTACTGTAACCTCTACAACTCATACAAAATTCAGCAGCACGACTGATCTTCAACCTTCCCAAATTCTCCCACACCACCCCTCTGCTACGCTCCCTCCACTGGCTCCCAGTAGCTGCACGCATCAGGTTCAAAATACTGATGCTGGCCTACAAAGCCAAACATGGAGTAGCACCATCCTACCTCACAGCCCTTATTACACCTCGCACTGCACCTCGTATCCTCCGAGCCTCCAGTACTGCGCACCTGGTACCTCCATCTCTGAAGGTAAAAGGAAGACACTCATCTAGATTCTTCTCCGTCTTGGCCCCTCGGTGGTGGAATGAACTTCCCCTCGAGGTCAGAACAGCTCAGTCACTGAGCACCTTCAAATGACAGCTCAAGACCTTCCTCTTTAAAGAATATTTAGATTAAATTGTAATTTTCTTGTTGTCGAACTTGTGTACAGAATCTACAACAGAGTGAATAAAATAGATGTTTTCATAGTTGGGGTCCTAGTGAACCAGAATTGATCTCTTCATCGATGGTAACTTAAGTTGTTGTAAGTCGCTCTGGATAAAGGGTGTCTGCCAAATGCCGTAAATGTAAATGTAGAAACTGTTCATCATTTTATCCTCTAATGTGCCATGCTTCTTTCTGCCAGGTAACATCAAGTTGAAGTGGTTTTAATACAGTGTTTTGTGTGTAGAGAGATTTTGTATACTATTCTCAAAAGTTTTACATGGGCCACTCTATTTTGATTGCTGAATCTTTGCTATTTTAAAAATCGTATTACTATGTTATTTTTAATGGGTACAAGATTGATTTTATTTAGAACTATTATTCAAGTGTGGTTATTTATTAAAAATTATGAACACATTTCACACAAACATGTTCCCATATATAAAAAAAAAAAAATTTAAAAGTGATCCCAATTTTATTTCTCCGGAGCAGTATATTGATGATATTGATGCTGATGAATTAAGAGCAGACCAAACTTGATAATGGAGCTTGGTCCTTGGAGACGACTTTAGAAAAATCAATATAATGTGCAGGCAGAACATTAGGGCAACAGAAATAAAATAACAGCCCCGCGCGGTTTGAATAATCAGCAGCATTGTGGCAGTCGCTGTAAAGGTCACCGGCAGGAGTCTCATCGACAGCAAGCAGGAGCTTGATGGAGAATACAGAGCGTTCGCCCGGCATCATCGACTGACAACCACCCAGGGGTAATGTACTGTTCAAACAAAGCCACACAGCAATCACATGCCTTCCCACTCGAGATGTGGACATTTTACTCGTGTTCAAATAATAGTTGTCTAAATGGCATCTTTGTTCAGTTCAATCACTCTAAACTGCCTAAAAGGGAACAGTTTGGGGGAGGGTAATGGAATGACTTCCTCCTTTAGTGTTTAAATTTCACACTCTGTGTTTAGTGTGAATCCAGTTCTCTTTTCTTGAATTGCTTCAATTACAATTTTTTGGCATGTCTAAGTTGAACGTTTAAATCTACAAATGGGGTACATTAAAAAATCCTTTGTTGTGGGCAGCATGCTGTGGTCACGTCTCGGGGCTGGGGGGTGAAGGATGTGGCGAGGCAGGACATCTTGGAAACAAAGATTTACTATAAAAGGAAACAAAACAGGCACAATGGCCAAAAAGGAAACACAAAAAAGAACTTGGAGGAACCCAAAAGTATGTGGCATAAGCCCTGGAACACAAACACATACTTGCATGTCAGGTAAGATAAGGTCCAGATCAATGTGACAGGACCTACTGGGTGCTGCCAACATGCTTTTCAAGGAGTCCTGAGTAATCATGCTTTATTGGCTCCAGCTGACATTGCTCAGGACTCTATGATTAGGTACCTTGACAACGGCTGTGACGGCCCAATAGCCCCGGAGTGTCACAGCTACACGGTATTCGCCTGATGCAAAGTGATTGTAAGTGACCACTTTTATCCTATAATGGAACATTTCTACGTTTGAAATGGCTTCTTCTAGGATGACAATATCCCCCTCCATAGGGCTCCAATGTCACCAAATTGCTAATTAGTATGAAATGTATCAGACATATGATGACCTTCAGTCATAAGCTGATGAGGTAGAGGGAAGAATACCAAGTACCAAGTAAATATCAGGTATATTGTGTTATGTATGTCTTATGATTTTTTTTTTTGGACTATCCATTTAAACCTGGTAGTCGTTTTAAAAAAAGTGTGCTCCAATTCTCAGCTTCTCTAGCAAGGTTTACGCAAGAGTGCTTGAGAGGAGGACAACAACAACAATTTATTTCTTATATAGCCCCAAATCACACACAGTATGTCTGAATGGGCTTTGACAGGTCCGACAGTTGATACCCCCTACACTTGACACTTTTTGCACACAAGGAAACACTCCACCAGACATTTCATTCTGGCCATGAAACTGTGGACCCACTCTTTTTCTTTCACCCATGCACCCCTACAGAGGAAGTGCTTGTGGGCTTTTAGAAGGTATACAGCAATGTCCCTCAGCATGTGCTTTAGGATGTTCTGCAGGTATTCAGGGTGCCTATTCATTGTTGTCTAGTCCATGTATGAATGCAGTATTGTGTTCGTTGTGTTCGTATATTTAGTAAGCCACATTTTGCCAGACATGACTAAGGCCTGTTCTTCATTTTCAAGATGCAGCCAAGGACAGATGGGAATAATCATCAATGAGCACTTGACCGATTATTAACAAAGGGTGTAGCAGCTGGGATGAGAATCAGTACCTCAAAAATAAACGCTATGTGGATTGCTCTCTCCAGGTCAGGGGTGAGTCACTGCCTCAAGTGGAGTTCAAGGATCTCAGGATCCATCTTAAGAGCAATTGAAAATGGGCTCTTGATTTATCACTCAATCCATTTCCCTATCCTCACAAATGGTCACTAACTTTGAGCAATAACCAAAAACAAGATTGTAGATACATGCGGCTGTACTGTGGTTTTGTCGCAGGGCTAAAATGAGCATCCAGGAGAGCTTCAGAGTTGAGCGGCTGCTCCTCTGCATCTAGAGGTAGTTTGGGCCTGTTCTAATGATGCTGGCCCAGAGGCTGCCATCTTTCAGAAACATCCCACTGGGCAGAGACCCCAGGGAAGACCACTGGCGAGATAATATCTCCCAGTTGTCTTAGGAACCATTGGTGATATTATATCTCCTAGTTGTTCTGCCTCTGCTACTGCGACTCATCTGGACAAGCAGTTGGTAACTGAAAGGAACTGTTATTTCATGGCTTGTAAAGAGTATTTAATTGCAAAAATTTATTAAGTATTTTTGCCACAGTGAGCCCGTCAATGCATTTGAAAGTCTTGTACATGACATTGCATAAGAATTGCCTTATTTCTCAAAGTCAGGCTGGAATCACTCCAGGGCAGCTTCTTTTTTTATTCTTTATTTTGATCTTGCTGACTGAAAGTGAATCTTCATATCTTCAAGGTCAGACTCAACTTTATCTGTACGCTGCTTCTTTTAATACGAAATAATTCAAAAAGCACTTAGCAATATACCCAAGCCCCAGTGCCTCTGGTAGCAGCCCTGGAGCACTAGAACACAGTCTTGTGCTTTCTGTCTTCCTGACTCCTCATCCGTCCCCTTGAATGTGAGTTTGATCAAGTTAGAAGTGTTTTGTCAGTGACTCCCAGAGGGGAGGAGCCATTAGTCAGCAATGCCCTGATAAACTCACCATGAACCAATGACCTTGTGAAATCCTCATTTAGAGCGAGAAGGGCAACACAACTCAAGGTCTACTGCCCTGTTAAACACTGACCTCCTAAATGTGTGAAGCGTTGTGCTTGCAAAATGGTTTATGGGTTCTGATGTGAGTCACATGTGACAACCAATCACTTTCACTAACATTTACAATCATCATGCAGGTATCACACGTTAATTAAAAAAAAAGTTGATGAAACCGAGTGTCTGAAACAACATATTCCCTATCTAGTGAAAATAAATAAAATGTGTTAATGTCCTCTCCTTCCTGACTTGGAATAGGTCACCCAACTGTAAACACTCAACCTCCTTTTCGTGGACTCGAACTTCGTGCACGAACTTGAGTTTCTGTTTTGTTTTTTGAGTTCTGGCAACCGCCACACACCTGCAAGTTTATGTTCTACCCTCTATTCCCCTGTTTACAGCCATTGTGCTGATGTTTTTTGTGTTTATTGTTTATTTTATAATAAAACCCCTTTCCCAGCATGTCCCGCGCTTCCTTCCCCCCGTCATCTCGCCGTCGTGACAATGTCATCACTCCCGAAGGGGCAGAAATCCCCGGCTTTTAAACACTGTCTGGACAGGTGATGAGTCCAGGTGCCGTGAAACCTGACAAAAGGATAGAGGAAGGGAACACAACATGATAATGAAAACAAGTTATTTTTAATAAACAAAAGAAACCTTCACAATGGCCGAACACACAGGCAAAAGAAAGCAAAACACACAGCATTACATGGTGTAATGTAGGACAGGACATAAGGCCAAAAGCGACTGAAACATGGTGTCAATGCAAGAGACACCATGCAATTGTCAAAAATGCCTCTGTGACATATGTATAGTCAGGTAAACAAAATGACAATAACACTGCTGGAATACTGAAACATTTATGAAATTCTTTGCCAGACATGACTGAAATGACACCTTTGTATCATGTATTATGTATCAGTTTGAAAACAAGAAAAGTTTTGGTAGAAACAAAGTTTAGAACAGTAAGAATAGCTGTCCTATCCTGTCCTGAAAGCTTTTGCCAGCTACCCTGATGGGCTCTGAACAGTTGACACACTTTCACACTGACACTGAAAGGGCTAAATAACATATGTCCCCGAGGGCAAGGATCTTCCACAGTAGGACAGGGATGATCACACATACATAAACTCCACATGCCCTTCTCCAGACATTGTGTGTGAAGAGTGGGTCACAAGTAACAAGAACAAAATTGCAAGGACGCATAAAAAGATTGTATTATGCAAAAACTTTGTCTCAATCATGTTGTGAGTGAAGAGATGAGGCTGACTGAAGGCAGCTCCGCACAGCAAACTTCACTGAAAGTCACGAAGTTGCAGCTTAGTTCACTATGAGTGTGAGGCAGAGACCTGTAATGTATTTTCCACTTTCCATAATCTCTCACTTATATCATTAAAGTAAAATTTTCACCTCAAAGGGCATATTTTGTTTCCGTTTTATTTTTTTGTGAGGGAGAAATGAATAATGCATAGGCTGTCTGAAGGCATTTGTTAGCACAGGAAAATTCTGCTCGATCTTCTTAGTAAATATTTAAGGCCCTGGCATAAGATAAGAGTGTGGAAAACAGCTTGTGTGACACTCAGACATGCTCCACATACATCTGATGCTCATTTAATCACAAGAGGACATGGTGGCCTTGGGAATGTCTGAGCGGGTGAGGAGGAAGGGGTTTCTAATATCGAGCATCTGTGATACACATGCAGAAATTACAATTTTGATTTAGAGCAGCATGTTGGACATGGAAAAACACTTAAGATGTCTGTAAAAGATCTTTGGTTCCAACTGGGTTTATAAGTAATGAAAGTTTCTTTATTCAGATATATACTGAAGCATTGCACATTCACAATCACACAGCTCCATCAAGTAATGCTTCCTCATAATATAAAAATAGTCTTGGCGAGTCTAAAATCCTCAAAACTGTTATAAAATACAAAAAAAAACTCAAACCAGTGTTTGAGTTATCCATTTCACATCCAGTATTTCCGATGTTCTCATTAATTCACTTCAAAGGAGGCCTCAGCTGTAGTATTGGACCTGATAGTACCTTGATCCTTAGTCTTTGCCAACAGCTCCAAATCTCCAGCAGAGATGTTCTGCTCAGTGACTCTCAATGCTGCTTCCTGCCCACGCAGACCGTGCCATTAATCTAGATTCACAGCCAAAACTTTCTCCAGTTCTGGATAAACTCTGCTAATTACTTTTCATTATTATAACGCTGGCTCTGTGACTAGCAAGACCTAATGAGATGAACACGAAACAGGGACTCGGTGGAGAAAGGAAATGAGAAGAAAGCACAAGACAGGGTGAGAGATTTTTTTAACCCAATTTTTAGATCCAGCATAATGTGGTCTCCTGGCGGTGTGTAACCTTGGTAACCTGGTTTCTGATCGCCGCCGGCTTGATATGAAGCAGTTATCTTTCTGCAAAATGGAGAACTCCGGAGGATGCTGCTGGAATTGAAGCCTTGGGGGAACAGAACCAGACTATGCTAGGCTTAGGAATGTTAATAAGTGCAGATCCAGCTTACCTCTGCCCCTGAGTCACAGGTGCCGGATTTTTTTGTGGCCTTTCAGAGGGTTCTGACAGCATTTTCACATTTTTTAGATCTTAAAATGATTTTTAATAACCCTGCACTGTTCCTCTAACTATTTTAATTCTGCTCATGAGAGCCTTCATAATTAGCTCCTAAAAGATGCACCAAAGCTGTATTCTGGAACTGTATTCTGCCACCTCAGGGATGGAGTTTTACACTGCTCATCTAATCCTTTGCTTTTACCATTTCAAAATTTCAGAATATGATTACTGAGGTGCATTGCACTTTAAGTGATAGGACACTGGCATACAAGACCAGGAGGTTGTGTGGTTGCATGCAAAACTCGTTCTGTATTATTCTCATTTACTCTTGTGTTGCATTTGTTGATTGAAAATTTGATCTTATCAAAAACATTGTCTTTTAGTTTTTAATTCATCACAATAGAGGTAAACAACTTTGAAGAGTAATGCAATGACTCATAAAAGAGAATTTCTTATGAGACTGGGGTTTACGAACACCAGACACAGTCCCTGTTAATATGCAGAAAAAAAGATATGAGTAATTATCTGTTCTGTCAAGTCAATGTTAGAATAATGAACTGCCCTAAAAAATTATGGAATAAAGTTCGAGCACTAGGTGAGCACTAGGTGACTTTTTTTCTTTTGTATGCATACAAAAAGGGTATGAATTAGTATCATGTGAAATGTTTCCAGACCCTCCACCATGAGCACATGCAGTCCTTTCTAACTAATCAGATATTCAGAACCCCTACATTAAAAGTCCATACAGTATGGTGATTTATGCAGTCAATGGTGAAATGCTGAAAAGCTGGTGTTTATGATAGAATTCTTTTGAATGCATAAATATATAGTGTTTATATAATATAATTATATTTCATTATTTATATCATGGCCAATAGTTTGGAAAAGATCAAGCAATATTTTATGAAAAAGGTGTGTTTATTTAGATTTGTCAGGTATACAAAGTATATTGTGTAATCTATTTAATGTCACATGCCTGAAAGTGACTTGTGGTTTGTGCTGACTTCATTTAAATTGCCCATGAGCTAATTTACATGGGCCTCCCACTGAACAATCTCATACACTGCCATCTGCACCATACACATCCTGGAAATGGCAATTTATCTTTTTTTTTACCTTACAAATGTTTTCATCTTTGCTTTTCAGCATTTATATCCACATCCCTCATATCTGATCATTTTATGTATTGTAAAGTGCAGTAGGATTTGCAGATAATTTAATGTAGAGTCCTGGAGGACCTTCCAATGTAAATATTTCATAAACTTTAAGACAATTTGCTTTAGCTCTACAATTCCAACCTAATTAAACAGCAATAAGAAAATGTTGCATTAGCTTAAAGTTAGCCCACTTAATTGCTCCGAATCTCTTGAGTATGATTTAAAAGATATTTTTCTTTTCTTGAGAAGCTTCAATTTGTTCTCATTATACCAACTATTTGTCAGCTGAGAGATAGTTTTTCATCCCATCTTCCTCTTTCATCCCTTCATTCCTTCAGAGACTCTGATGAAGATGAATTCCTTGGATTGCTCATGTACTAAAATAAATGTAAATGGCACAGAGGTTTCACTAGAACACATGATTGGTCAAAGCCCTTCCTGTAGAGCAATGCATAAACTTCAGTATATTTTGTCACGTCCGTGCCAGCTCCAACCCCCACAGCATGTTCCCACTCCCCTGAGCATTAGGGGCTGAGTCTGAGTCACTTGTAGCCACAGGGTCCCTGGTAAGTCCCAATCCCTTTGTGTGCACTTGGCGTTACTTCCCTCGCACTTCCTGGTTTTGGGTACCTCATCATGTTCCCTTCCCAGGTCTCTTCGGCCCAGAGAGGGATCAGTCGGTGTACTGGCGTAACAAGCTCCCCTACATAAGCCCTGTGTGTCTACAGAGCTGTTGATGCGTAGCCACAAGGACTTTCTGTACCTGTCTGCACAGCCATTCCAAGCCATAGTGTTTGCTGGAAGTTTAACCGTAGTTAGAGGTGACTGACTGGCTGTGAACCTTGGCACACCCACTGACAGAAATGACCCTGCTTCAGCATGTGCCGTGCTGGATTTGTTCGTTCCCATTATTGATTCCCATTTTTTTTGTTCAACCCTCAGAGTCCGTCATTTTCTTTCCACCCCCCTCAGGCGTGATGATTATTCTTGATTTAGCACCTTTTTTAAGATATTCAACTTATTATCAAGTCATTTTTGCATTTAATCATGTGTAGTGGAGCATTGAAATAAACTGGCAAGTTTATTTGGACTAAGATTACATTTTGTACGTCATAGAAGTGGCTTTACTTTTTTACATTTACTTAACAAATGTTTTTTATATGAAGTGGTAAACCTTGGGATTTTAAATAATATTACACTATTAGGGGGAAACATTCAATGTATTACACCTACAGTAACTGCTACATAAGGTCAGATGATAGTACAGATGGACACTGAACTACTTTAAATAAATCCAGATATGGGATGTACATTTTTGACACACTGAGATCACACCACCTGGCCCTGACTATCATACTGCTTTCAAAGGCAGTGAAACATTTTTATCCTTCCCTGTCACCCACATATGCATCGGTCTTCACCTGTCTCTCGCTTGCACTGACAAAAACCTCTAAGGACCTGTCCTTGAGTCCAAGTGACTTATTTATGTAGTAAATGTATTTAATGCATTAAATCTGGTTGCATACAGAGGAGCTGTCTGTGGTGCTGAACAGTGGACTTCCCTGGTGAAATGAAACAGAGCTTTTCATCACTGTCATGACTCGAGATTGGAAGGAGAAAGAAGCGCAGAAGGTAGTAATACTGAAGGTAAGTATTTTATTCTCAAACACAAAAGAAACCAGCACAATGGCCAAACTGAACAGAAATAAACTAAAAGTGGCCCTGAGGCATGTGTCGAAAGACAGAAACTACAAACAAGGTATGAGTTTGTATACATTAATAAAGCAGCACCCACTGCTGCTTTTAAAGGAGTCCTGAGCAATCATGCCTAAGCGGATTTAGCTGGTGCTGGTTGTCCTCCCTGGCATTGTCTCACCCTCCTCACTGGCTACCAAAGGGTCAAGCCCTGTTGCTTCCCTGCCCACCCCCCTTCAGGAGGAGCAACCCTATTAAAAAATACTTTGGGAGAGTGCCTGCCCTGGGCCTCCTGTGGCCAAATCACCACTGGACTGTGGGTCAGGGATCTGCCTTGGTGTTCTGCTTAGCTTTGGAGTTCTTTGGAGTCTCCCACTGCAGACCATGGTGGGAGTGTGGGTGTCAGTGGTAGCAGTCGTGAACAGCTCTATAGACCCGCTTGGAGTGGGCAGGGTGCGGGGAGCTGGACTGGGTGGCTGCTGGTGGTACTGTCGCTCTGAATAAGGGCTTCTGATGAATGCTGGAAATGTAAAGGTACTGCACACCCGCATAAACCGGCAGATGGTAGAATGTTGTGCTGCAAATGGTGGAGGGCAGCCATTGCTGACTCCGCTGGTATGCCAAGTGGAGTTGGGAGACCTGTGCGAGGAGCTAGAACTGGTGGCTGCTGTTCATGCTGGCCGGGACGCTGTTGCTGTGGATTTACATTTACAGCATTTACCAGACGCCCTTATCGAGAGCGACTTACAATCAGTAGTTACAGGGACAGTCGCCCCCCGGAGCAATTTAGGGGTAAGTGACTTGCTCAGGGACACAATTTGAACCTGGGTCTTCTGGTTCATAGGCGAGTGTGTTACCCACTAGGCTACTACCATCCTGCCAACCTGTGGGAAAACAGTGGTGCAGAAGGTGGATGTGTCCATGACCAGAACTAGAGAGGTACCTCACAGGGAACCTGCAGTTGCTGATCCAGGATGTGTGCAGTGGAAAGCGCAAACCCTGTGCCACATGCCCACCAGTTTGTTGTCATTGTCATCTATCTCGTCAAAGTAGGCATGCTGGAGAAGAGTGCAGAGGTCCCAACTCGACAGGGCATTCACAATGGGTAGATGCAACCTCTGTGCTCAATGCCCACCAAGCCTCCTCACTGCTCTCATCATCCTTGTCCTCACTCCACCCACTCATCCACAGACCTGGCCACTTCCGGGTGTCGCAAATCGGGGAGGAAGTTTCAGCCTTTTCAAAAGTATCACTCGACACGTCTCGCACCCAACTTCAGTTGGGCGGAACCCTTCCTGTAGTTTGCGAAGGTTGCTCTCCTGCCACAACGCACCATGCTTGACCCTCTCCCACAGTTCGAGCTCCAGTAATCCCCGCTGGCACCCACTGCCATTGCAATCTGCTTTCTAGGTATTTTACATGTCTTGAATGGGCTGCTGCATTCTGTCACGTCCGGGGATCAGGAAGGGAAGGAGAGTGCAGAAATTGTGCCTTTTGTCTCTTCAAGTTGAGACAAAAGGCACAATGGCCAAAAGGAAACAAAAAGAAACTAAAAAACTTGCAGACATGTGTCAAACTGACAGGACCTGAAATAACTCAAGCATAAAGGCCAGTCTCAGGTACCATGTTAATGCAGCAACCCTGTTCTGCTGTCATTTCCTTCCTTTTAACAGGACCCAAATCATGGGTGCCTAATCATCTGTCCATGATTTGAGCCCTGTTTTCAGGCTGATTAGTGCAGGCTAGAAGCCCAGCAGCACTCAGCCGTGACAGCTGCATTAAGTCTGATGACACATTACATTGCATTTTATATTCAGATTAATAAATTATTGCTTAATAGGCCCTAATTTTGTCTTTTCAAAATGTATTCTTATTCTTTGCTAATTACAGTAAGGGAATGGGGGTGAACTTATTGTACATTCATGAAGCAAGTATGCATGGTCTGCTTACCATCAGTATCAGTTAATTTTAACAATTCACTTTTTGTATTGCACCCTTGTCCTCTCCCTGTGAACACACGTTTTTGGACATTTGAAGTGGCCTTTTTCCTTTCCACCACAGGCCATCTGAGTTCTGCAGGGCTGGAGACACAGCTGAAGCTGAAAGCAGAGTGGGCTCTGCAGCAGCATGAGATGAATGACCTGTGTAATGCTTCCTGGCAGAGGAGATGAAGCCCTGTGCTGGAGGGCAGGTTGGAAGAAGATGGGGGTGGGGTGCTGCTGTCCCCATCCCTCCCAAACAAAGGGAAGCCAAAACAGAGGCAAAAATCGATTGGGTAAGACTGCAATGACTTGTGAAAAAGGATTTGCTGATGTTGATGGCTCAAAGGAGGACTTCACTGGGCAATTACACATTGTCTAATAGAGTTCAATCAGGGTCACCCAATCAAACTCAAAAGAAAGGAGACACTGATTGGAGACACTTGTCATTTGCTACAGATCTCAACTGATATGTAACATGAGAATGAGCTGACTGACAATGAGAGCAGAACAATTCATATTTATGTGAATAAACAAACCCCTTCAATTGATTTGAATTGAGTCAAAGACAATTGAATCCTCTATGCAATTGTTGCAATCCATACAGAAAAGATTATTAGATAGAGAAATAATATGTGATTCAGTTTCCATGGGAATGTAAATGCCCCTATCAATTTTGGAGAGCCTTGAAAAGAAATGAATGCAGCAAATCCTTCTCTGTCCTGAGAAACAAAAGTGGGTAGGGCACTGAGGGGATGCAGATCATTTTGAAATAATAATTGCATTTGGCTGCAGCTAACTCTAAATGCTCAATAGGCAGGTGCACATTGGCTTGGGTAGGACCACGTTCATCATGCTGAACTAAAAGGTTCAATATTGCCTCCAACAGGTTCCTGGCTGCAACATCCTCCTCAGCAATGAGAAACAGAAAATTGTTGGTGCCTAATGTATAATGGCTCTGTTCCCAACCCCATATGATTTATTTTCATGGGATACCACCAATACATTGCATTGTGACCACCCAACTGTTATTGAGTAGTTTTCTTGTTTGCTGCCAAAGCAGCACCAAGGAATGAACTCCAACAAACCTCTAAGGGCCTGATGCAGAATATGGCCATTAGTAGCAGCTCCCTCTTCTAAGTTGCACGGTGGTGCTCCAACAGACTATATTTTCCAGTACATCCCTCCTACACATTCTGCTCTAATGTTCCTCAAATCATTCTTGTACTACTTTTGCAGTATGGCAGGGTGCGCTATCAGGTTGAAAAAGGGCTGAGTCACAGTAGCTCCCCACAGTTGCTGTATTTCCTTCACTTTTGGTATGTCCTGACCACTGTAGCTCAGTAACATCCCACAAGAGCTGCATTTTTGGAGCTCATCACAAATCCTTTCACTTGCCAGTTATTTTCTGCCTCAATCACATATCAGTCAAGAACCATTGTAACAAGAGAGTCTGTGTTATCCAATTGTTAATGTTGTGGCTGATCACAATATATTTTTTTACAGTAAACAGTAACTACTATTAAAACCAGGTTAGGCAGCTAATTTAGGAATGTTACAAAAATCTAAAGTAGAACATCAGGGAGATATAAACAGCTGGGCTGTGCTTTTAGCTCTGTGGAGTGGTTCCTTCCCTGCTGTGCAAAAACTATGATGGCTGGTGACCTAGCTGTAAATTATAGATGTAGGTTTCTCCAAAGTTTATTTAGATAAGGCAGGAACATCAAATGACATACTGATTGGTCTGTGGCAACCTTTATGGGAGTCAAATGCCGAGTATAAAAGAGGTTCTCTTCACTGCTTCTGGCTTCTTTTTTTTACTCCTCCATCAGGCTCTTACCCCCTCAGCAGCTGGGGCTTTCTCCTCTAGCTTCTGGGCTCTCCACCCTCTGCCCCACCTCTTCTACAGGTCCAGGCTCTCTTTTTGGAGCTTGGCTCCCTGTTTTCTGTCTTTTTCCCTCTGCCTCATTCTCATTTCCTTAATTTTGGGTTTTTCTGCAACATTTGGTACCATTTTTACATGCCCCTTCTGTTCATCACTGAGATGGATTCTGTTTCTGGTACTTTTTACAATCGACACACAAACATTTGCACAAGGAGGCAAACTAAGGATATTTAGACACAAAGATACATACATACATACATACACAATTACTACATTTTTTAATCAGAAGAATCAGTCCATCATCATGGGATTTATAGTACATTTAAAGCATTTATCCTGAGTGACTTACAATCAGTAGTTACAGGGGACAGTCCCCCTGGAGCAACTTAGGGTTAAGTGTCTTGCTCAGAGACACAATGGTAGTAAGTGGGATTTGAACCTGGGTCTTCTGGTTCATAGGCTAGTGTGTTACCCACTAGGCTACTACCATGTTTGTCTCACAGCTTCCGAAATGACATTGATGTTATTGATTATGTTTGGTAAAACTTTATGTATTTCTTTAACACAAGTGTTAAAATGTTAAAAACAGTAACATCAGTAATTAATCTCGTCATAATTTACTTTTAACCTCCAACTGTTTTTCTTTGATAATTAGTCATTTTAATTTCCTATGACCTTTATTTTATTAAAGTAAATAAGAAAATATAAGTAAATATTTAAAATAAAGACAGAAATGGGGAGAAAACACACACCCCCTAAAGATCAGCACAGCTTGTTAAACAGATGCTGTTAACAGATGTTAAATTATCCCAATAGGGAAAAAATATTGGAAATAAACACCACTAAAGCTGTACATGCCATAGTTGTCAATCCAGCCATTGTTTAAATAATTTAGCAGCAAGACAAATATGGCAAGACAGAGAAAGATAGAATTCAACAAAAAAATAGCTTGAATGCTGAATGTTGATGCAGGAATCATCGTTAAAATGTATAAATGTATTAATGCATCAGCAAAAGGCTGATGAGCGTGACCCATTCGGTTTTTAAAGAAAAGTCCTGATTTTTGTGGGGCAGCACAGCACGGGTGCTGCAGAGTAAAGATATCCACATGTGGTTTTTGGATGTTCTCATATCCAATATCAATTTTTTTCAAGGGTGTTTCAGATTCATCCCACAATCCAAAATCATTGCTAGCTCTTACTTACTAACTATCCAAAACTGATTAATCCCCATTGGGTCCTGGGACATTTGGTGCATGGCGGGGTGCCAGCCCATGACAGGGTACACACACAATTCATTCATACACTTATATGGCACCACAGGGGGAGTAAGCAAAATCTATACACAAAAATCTATACACAAAATTTGCGAAATGCTCTTGCTAAATTGATGTGTCTGTGACTTATGTATGTATGCACGTGATGCTCCTTTTTTGCACCTAAGATTGCTGGATAAGCATATGAATGTGTGATGTTGAGTTTTTATATATATATATATATATATATATATATATATACACACACACACACACACACACACACACACACACACACACACACACACAGGGAGCATTCTACAGGTTATCAGTCTTCTGGTGTTTGCTGCTGAATAACCTTTTGCCTTTTGCAGAAACAACTGTTTTCTCCATTTTCACTTCTGCAACCTTTTGACTATTTGTTTCCTTTAGCTAGACAGAAGGTGCTACTGTCTTTTACAGTCTCTTAGTCAGACTTCAACCCTTCAGGTGGAAAGGGTCTAAAAGCAATTCGCTTCACTATTAACACTGGGACTCTGAGAACAAAATGTCACTCATCCTGTCATTCAAGTTGAATTTCTTTGTCACAGGAGAAACATCTCATCTGGGGTAGCGGAAGCTCTGTAGAGTAGTATATACATTACATGTGAGCAGGTATTTCAGCCTGTGCTTTGAAATACATTTATGCAGTAGTATATAAAATACTGTAAGATGGGACGTCGCAAGGCCATGATGTTTCTGCACCTTTGTTTTGCGTAGAGGAAGACAACGGGGATGTGACCAGACAGAAACAACCAATTATGATTGGTCTGTGACAACTTCCTGTGGGTCAAATGTATAAAGGAATGTTCACTTGTGGTCTCGGGACTTCCATCTTGTTTTCCATCGGGAGCTGAGGGGATTCTTCCCATCAGTACCTGAGTCCTTTCTATTTACCTATTTTTCTCATGGCTTTTCTCTATCTTTCTCTACCTTTTCTCCTTCTTTTCATTTTGGTTTCCTCTGTAACATTAGTACCTTTTTTACATACAATATTCACATGTAACTGCAATAATAGTTTACTGGTGTTAATAAATTAGAAACTGTTTTTTTAACCTCTATTGTGCCACTCCTCTTTCTGTCAGGAAACATCAGGTTGGAGTAGTTTTTAATACAGTGCTTTTGTGAGTAGAGAGAGAGTTTTACTCTATTCTCCTCAGTTTTACAATACAAATGGTAATAAACTTATCCTAGGATATACCAATGTGGGATAGTGGACAATACATTAAAATCATATCTGTCACTGAGACATAATGCAAAATAGTGCTTTTAAGATATGAATATCACTAATGATCCATAATGAAGACATTTGTTGTCTTATCCATCATTTCTCTCATGTGAAACACATTGATGTAATGGACATATCATGAAACAGCGGTAGGGCAGTGGTGGCCTAGCAAGTAAGGAAACGGTCCCGTAATCATAAGGTTTGCCGGTTCGATTCCCCAAACCGCCAAGGTGCCACTGAGGTGTCACTGAGCAAAGCAGCGTCCCCACACACTGCTCCCCAGGTGCCTGTCATGGCTGCCTACTGCTCACCAAGGGTGATGGGTTAAAGCAGAGGACACATTTTATTGTGTCACCGTCTGCTGTGCTGTCCACTGTGCTGTCCGCTGTGCTGTCCACACTAATAGTGCGTTGGCTAGTGGATTCTCATTTTCATTTTGGTTTGGTTTCCTTTCACACAGTAAAAAAGCGAACCAAAATATGTTGCTTCAAACCACACAAGAACTTTTTCTCTGCTTTGGTCTGTTGTTGACTATGAAATTGGAGGGACATGATGTAGGGTTTGGAACGTGTTCACACAAGGCGGACTGCACCAGAGTGTCCGATTTGATTCTATTAGAGACCACCTCTTTTTGAGGGTCTCAGTGCGGTTGTTTTGATGCCCTCCTGAGTGCGGTAGTTTTGATGGTCTCCTGAGTGCGGTTACTGTGTTCACACAAGACAAGACAAACCATACCAAAGGAGGAAACAAAGTCTGCAGGTGTGAAAGCACCCTAAGATTAATGTAAGAAAAGTACATAAATATCTACTGAGGTGGTGGTAGTAGCCTAGTGGGTAACACACTCGCCTAGGAACCAGAAGACCCGGGTTCGAATCCCACTTACTACCATTGTGTCCCTGAGCAAGACACTTAACCCTAAATTGCTCCAGGGAGACTGTCCCTGTAATACTGATTGTAAGTCGCTCTGGATAAGGGTGTCTGATAAATGCTGTAAATGAGATGCAGGAAGACACTGGTCAGCACTGATCTACTGGAGGAACAATTATGCTCAGACAAACAAATACATATATTTAAATACAAATTGTACAATAAGCTGATTATATAACTGTGCACACATTTACCTGTCTCCTACCTGCTCATGCCAGCCAAAGTGTCCACCTTCTTCCTGCCCCAGTACTCACCCATTATATATGAACCTTCTGCCATGTCTACTCATGCGCCTCCTGGCCTTCCCCCTGACCTATTCTATGACACAATCAAGTACAGGTTCCTTACATGTGTTTTTTTATTTAAATCATCAGACTAATGAATCTATCTTGAGTTTACACACCATAACATTTTAAGATTCATATTCATGATGCATCTTTAAAGTTGAACATTTTGTTTGTAAGGCACGTATAATGAATGCACTGGTTCAAAAATGAATGCAGTTTTTCCTGTAATTTTTGAATGCAAAAAAAGAGACATAAGTCTGAAGTGCACAAATTATAGAGATTAAGACCTGTAATTTTCTGAGCTATTTTTTACTTCAGCACAAACGTTTAGTTTTTCATCATTACTTCAGCCTAAAGAGACAAATGGATGTAGAAGTCAGAGGTTTTGAGATGTATTAGCTGTGGGCAGTTTGACCTCAGTATGAGGTCTAATTCTAGTCCAAATGAGGTCATTGTTAACATGTTTTCTATGTTAATTTTAAACGAATTTAATACATAATTTATATGGGTCTTCTATTTCTAAGCTCTGTGCATAACTGTAGTGCCATTTCAGGAGGTGGTGCAGTTAATTTTCTTACAGCTTCATTGTGTCTTGGCAGCAGGTTTAAACTGGAAATCTTTTTATGCATTTTGATATGCCTCTGCATTTTAAACTTAATTTTATTTTAACCTCCACCTTCTGGAAATACAGTTATACACATCATTCTTTACCAAAAAAAATGCCCACTTATTTCGTTCCATTTTTATTAACCAAACAAAAAACTGAGGAAGCATATGTACAGTATTCACAGCCTTTGTGTGATGCCCTGGGGCCATGGGGCTGTCATGACTCCTATAAATTGGCAAGATGGCCACTGCCAGCTGCTCAGTAATTGAATGGCATTCATCAACTCGACTTGGCTCCTTCCTTACCTGTAAGACTTATTCTGATCATCTCCTCTCTACTCTTTCCCTCTCATCCTGCCCAGTCCCAAATTCAACCCAAAACGCTAACGACAATATCCGTGTGGTGTTGTTGTGGATTGGAACCTCTGGTAACAGAGAGGGCAGGCATGTCTCTTGTTCTGCTGGAGGCAGGGCCTTGCAGTGACAGGGACTGCATGGACCCTGAAGGATGGTCCCTGTGGTACGGTGAATGGTCCCAGGGCAGTCAGACAGAAAAAGGGGCATGCAGCGGCTCCACCCTGGTACAGCAACCCTGCCACGTGGTAAATGGTCACAGAGTGGTCCAGGTCCGCCTCCCTGCCAGATGCAAGGAGGGACACTGGGGACACCAGCAGGGAAGAGCAGGGGCCCAGACGGCACCACCCTGCGATGCGGTAAGCGGTCACCGGAGCAATCCGTGACCATGATTATGGATCCATCCCATCTGACACCAATTTGGCTCAATGGATCAGGACTCCATAAAACCCAAGAAGCAGCGCACAGACATTGCTGCATTAATGTGGACATTGTGCTTGTTTATGTTCCTGGCCTTGTGCCTCACACCTGCAGGTTTGTGTTTGTATGTTGTGTTTGTTTCCTTTGTTTTGTCATTAGTACCGTTTTCATTTGTGTTAATCTCTTTTGCCCAGATGTCCCGTTTCTGCCTGTCCTTTCCCCGTCAGCCCAGTCATGACACTTTGCCATGAAACTCAAAATTGAGCTCAGGTGCATCCTGTTTCCTCATGATCATCCATGAGATGTTTCTGTAGCTTAATTTGATTCCACCAGTTGCCTGGACATGACTTGGAAAGGCACACAACTATCTATATTAGGTCCCACAAAGCACAAACCAAGCATGAGGCCAAAGGAATTATCTGTAGACCTCCAAGATAGGATTGTCTTGAGGCACAAATCTGGGGAAGGTTACAGAAAAATAGGCACATTGCCAAAAGGCACCTGAAGGACTCTCAGACCATGGGAAACAAACTTCTCTGGTCTAATGACACAAATATTGAACTCTTTGTGAATGCCAGGTATCACATTTGGAGGAAACCAGTCAATGCTCATCACCAGGCCAATACCATCCCTACAGTGAAGCTGTATGACTTTGTACTATGTATAGCAATGTACAAAGACATACTGGATGAAAACCTGCTCCAGAGCACTCTTGAACTGGGGGGTGAATATCTCTGGAGAGATCTTAAAATGGCTGCACCAACGCTTCCCTTCCAGTCTGATGGAGTTTGAGAGGTGCTGCAAAGAGGAATGGGACAAACTGACCAAGGATAATTGTGCCAAGCTTATGGCATCATACTCAAAAAGACTTGAGGTTTTAATTGTTGCCCGAGGTGCATCGACAAAGTATTGAGCAAAGGCTGTGAATACATGTTGTCATTCTTGGCTGTTGTGTGGAAAAATGGAAAAAGGCTGTAACAAAACAAAATATGGAAAAAGTTATGAACTGTAGCATTGGAAGCTAGTCAAAGTCAAAGTCAACTTTATTGCCACATGTGCAGGACACAGAGAATTGAAATTGCATTACTCTCAGACCCATGGTGCATACAAACAGTAACATTAAATACAACAATAACATTAAATACAAGGTATAAATATCAGCATAATATATAAAATTTAAAAACACAATATACAAGTAAGAGCACATGGTGCAAACCACATAAACAATGTAAATAATGTAGTGCAACAGAGCTTGTAATGTGATATTGCTATAGGTGCTATACTGTGATACTGCTATAGGTGCTATACTGCTATAGGTGAACAGTTGTGTAAACATAATCTTAAAATAATGAAGTATGAAATAATTATTCATAATTATAGTATTTCATTATTCTCAGATCTTCTGCCCACAGAAGGTTACGCACAAAATCTTGATTTGGAGATATTTCAGCAAAAAATTCCCTGTTGCACATTCATAAAATTAATTACTTACATAAGTCAAACCTGCAGAAAGCAGTCATTAAGACTTGTAGCAGACCCTGGAATTTATTTATTTCTGAAATGCTATGTGGTGTTGAATCATATATCTTCTTGCCTCTTAGCTGCTATCTGGAAAAGGGTCAATGGTCTGTAATTAAGAGCATATGTCAGTTTGTGTTGGCAAGTACTGCAGTGACCAATAGTCATTGCAAAGTCATTATGGAACTATATATCCCCAGGCTCCTAGTACCTGTGAAGTCAGCAGCACAAATAGCGATCATGTCGATCTTTTCTCCTCACTGGCAGTACATCAAGGGCTGTCCATTTCTGTGAGGTGAGGAAGGTTCCAGATTCTTAGGCTGGTGTTAATCAAAAGCCTTCTGCTTTTAATGTGTGTGGAAGGGCTGCTGCTGGTGTTGTGAAATAACCAACAGCTCACACAAGCACAAATTATGCATGTTTCTTCTAGTGGAGCACTCACACACAATAGCTATATTAACTAATGGTCAACTTAAATATACAAATTTCACAAATACACTGGATTGAGATCACAAATGTTGTGGCATGTATATCTGCAAATAGACAAGAAGTGATTAACAAATCATCAGGAAGTGACCGACAATTTTGCAAATTCCATTTAATTTTACAAATATAAATATGTGTTAATATGAATATAAAGAAAATATCAATGAATGGGGTTGACCTAACAGCCAAAACACAACAGTAGGCTCTGACTTGGAATGCCCCACAACTTATAAAGACAGCAAATAATGGTAAACCAGGTACTCATAAGTGCAATTAGTGCAACGGGACATACGTCAGTGTCATGATCCGGTCCGGAAGGGATTACTCCGGGTCCGGAGTTCGGACCGGAGTTTCATGTTAGTCTTGTGTAATGTTCCCTGATTGTTGTCACCTGTGTATAATTATATAATTGTAGAAAGCTATCCTGTTCATGTCTGTTTGCTGTCATGTCATTGTGTGGTGATGTTCCCCTGTCCTGTTTATTATGTATTAAACCCCCACCCTCTGACGTCATGTGTATGCATCCTCCTTCCTCGCCATGTCCAGCCCAATGTGACAGTCAAAATAATTAAGGCCAAAAAAGACTAACACAGTCATGGCGCCCGTATGGGGTACAACTGTGTTACAGTACCCTCCTGGAAAGAGGAGAGCAACACAGACAACAAATAAAATAAAGAGACAGACAGGGATCATCTGACACTGAACCCAGGAACTCCACTGGGACCAGAGGTTCTGATGAATGCAGGGTCAGGTGAAGTGAGCCTGTGACTGAAGTGAAGGTGAAGAATGTTGGGACTCACAGGACATTGAGAGACAGGGATAGGTGTTGGTTGCTGATCCTGGCTACCTTTCTGAGACAGATGGGACTGTGGAAGAGGTGAGATGCAGAACTGATACACTGACTGCATATCTGGCAACCCGGCTAAAGCCACCGAAACAGTGGAAGGTAATGGAGGCAGCATGTGTGCCCTGGCCGAGGTTTATGCTGCATTGTGAACGATGGTGAGAGTACTTAAGGTGAGTTTTGGTGGTAGAGTCTGTGACATGGGCACTGGCTCTGGAACTCCCAGGGTCTTACAGAGTGCCTGGAAGTTACAATAATGTGAATAATATGTTAATTATCTTCTTTGAGTTACCAAAGTCTAATAAAACCTTTAATGCACTACTTATTCCAACCACTCCTAACAGTGACTCCTAAAATGTATTATTTTAAGTGTCACAGCTGGGTGACAGCAGGGCTCCAGCCATGGACAGGTGTGGTTGTAGCCTAGTGGGTAACACACTCGTCTATGAACCAGAAGACCCAGGTTCACCCCACTTACTACCATTGTGTCCCTGAGCAAGACACTTAACCCTAAGTTGCTCCAGGGGGACTGTCGCATTGCACCCTTCCCTGATCGTCGACAGGTCTGTGTGGACCCATGTGACTTCCTGTGGTGCGATAAAGACGAGAGGACAGCGAAGAGGAAGATGGCAACACTGGGGTAACAGGGCGACGGGGAGTCACCAACCAGCAACTGCGCTGCTGGGACTGCCCCACGGGGAACCCAGCGCTCCAGCTCCGGTTGCGGACATGCCTACCTTCTGCCTGGACATTCCCCAGCAGAAATAAAGCACAGCACCAGCGCCTCCGCCTGCTGCCGTAAACGTCCACCACCACCTCCAGTGAAGCGCCCAGCCCCCTGTGGGAAGTGCCCAGTCTGTCCAGACCATTTTCAGGAGCAGCAGGTACATGCCAACCCTTCCTAACATCCTGTGGTGTGTACTTTGCTGTCTTCCCTCGCTTACAGACGCAGCACCATACTACCGTGTCTGATTGGGTCATCTTGGGGCTGGGGAAAGATGTACATGAGTTTACGGGACTTCCTGGAGCTGTTTAGGGCAGAGTTCAATGAGCTGGTACCCGAGCCATTGATCAAACCTTGCCCCTCCACCACAAACAGAACCAGCCACAATCCAGTGCAGGAACACCTGAAGGTGTGGAATACAGCACTGGCGGAAGCCATAGGGTCATGCCTCCTGTGTTCCTGGCTTTTCTAATGTAGTGAACAGTTAATTATAATTTGTGCCATTATTGGGCAGAAACAAAATATTTTGCTTTTGGTGATTGGTGATGAAAAGTAAATACATTGTATTACTTTAAAGGAGCAGCACACATTTTTTGAGCATTTCAGCATGTGGATGGGGCAGAAGGGATTATTTCCTTCAGCACATCTACATGACCTATTAAATCATCAAATTTTTCATTATTTGGTCAGGGATTGGTTCTATTGCTTCCAGTAGAATCTGCTTGGTTTTGCATCAGCTATAAAAACCTCTTCTCTGGGCACTGCCACCTTGCCAAATTTCTGTCAGGGGATGCTGGCTGGTTTTTACTGGTTCAGCCTCCATTCTGCTTCATATGATGACTCAAAATAAGCAAATGCTTGTACCAGCTGACAAAAATATGAATCCCCATATTGGAAATTATTTCTTGATTCAAGGAAGAAATAAGGGGGCCCATTACAACACATCCTATTTCAATTGTCATGGAAACCCGGCATGTGGTTTGGCTTCTCTTAATATATTGCTTCTGGAACTGTGCACTGCATTTGCAACAGCATTTCTTATTTTTCTCTGTAGTTCAAAGGTTTTGTGCACCGCGGTGATTCTGTCGATACCATGGAATTTCCTTAGATGTGAAGTACAAGACACACAGAAAAGCAATACCTAGGATTTTTGTTACAGTGGAAGGCTACCGGAAAACTCAATTTGATTGGATTTGAGACTTGGACCCAGGTTCACTAGCTGAGCTACATTTCATTGATTTTACCCCCAGAAATAGGTGACTGTTGGGCTTATAATAAGTTAAAGATAATAAGTGACGGAAATTAAGAACCAATGAAATGCAGAAACAAAATGTTATCTCTACTGTTTTGTTAAACTAATTGTTACAAAACAGAAAGAATGAAAGGACCCAAGAGCAAATATGTGCCACTTTTTACTTTCTTAACTGGGACAAACAAACACATAGGGCTCTACTTTGGGAAAATGGGGGAATTGGAAATTGGGAAAGGGAAGGAATGCATTCACATGGGGGGCACACGCCACATACACTCCAATCTCCTGTTTTTGGCAGCAGATTCCTCAACCTGGACGAACAAAACATGAAGAAATAGAAGACTTTAACCAAATCGTGCACAGACTCTGCATAAGACAGGATAGCAAAACCAACCTCTGAGGAGCACCACAGACATCTCTCTCTTGTTTTTCACGGTTCAACACCTGAACCTAATGCACTGGTGCTGGAAAGCCTATTTACGGGGAAAGTCAGATGTGGGGAAAAAAGGGGGCATGGTTTGCATTCAGTGCTCTGGGAATTCTCCTCGGGTGTATGATGCCCTCTGGGAAGCCGCCGTGACACATGTTCACCCGTGCTTACAATAAAGATGAATTAAAGGAAAATAATAAAGCTCAGGTTTGGTGAACTAAAGTGCAGTATCTATCTGTGTAAAGGGTGGCATTGGAATCATTACACAGGGAGACTCCCTGACAGCAGCAGATTCCATAGGTATCTTTTTATTCTATGTTGTTTGTTTTATCAAAGTTTGATTTTTGATTGGTTCCTGATATTACATGGCACGACAATTTTGATAATCACAAGCCTTTTAGAGCTTGTTGACAACATGCCCCCTCTCAACAAAATAAATTCTTTCTAAATATTTCAAGTGCAATGTTTACATGAATATAGTATTGAACATTAGTTCAGATTATCACAATTAGTTTTTGTGTATCCCAGAGGCTAGATTCCAGCACTGCAATACCTATGAGAGGCTACATGACACAGGAATATAAAATGGGATACCATTTCTTTTTAGAAAAATGTGAAGAGGGCAGAGAGACAACTAGGCTTTGTATGGTGTGTGTGTGAGAGAGAGAGAGGGTGAGAATGAGGCGTAGGTGTGTATTTATAGCCCAGTGTGATGAGACCTGGAGCGGACCGATCAGCAGGGGAGCTGCAACATTTGAGGTGCAGATAAGTCGAATCCAGGGCTCCATTCATCTTCACATTGAGCAGCACATTAAAGCACTCCTGTGTCTTTCCCTCTGACTCCTCCAAACCTGCAACCCAGCTGAGACTATTGCAGTTGCCACAATCTCTGGCTCTAACACACATTCAGACACACATACACATATAAGGCCATAATTGGCCGGATTTTAACAGCTCTACATCTTCTGTTTCCATGATCAAATGTAGATCCTCCACCTGAATTCCAGACCTTTTTTGTTTTTTGGAGATTAATGCTCACAAAATCGTATTCACAATTTGTTTTTTCAAGTGCCTTGACTCACTGGTGGAAAGATGTCCAGGTTGAAGCTCTGTTATAATATAACAGTGCAGAAGCCCTGGAAAGACTTGTTATTATTCAGACTTTTACAAATACTCTAGATTTCATTTTCTGTCTTTTCCTGTGTAAGATGGGACGTCGCAGGGCCATGGTGTTTCTGCGCTTTTGTTGAGCATGGAGATTCAACACCTCTGTTCTCCATATCTTTGTCAAATGGCAAAAGGTGTGAAACGCCTGCCACTGGATTTTGTGATACCCCGCCCTGCCGTTGTCTGGCCCAGACGGGAGACCACGGGGGCAGGACAAGACAGAAACAACACATTCTGATTGGTCGGTGACAACTTCCTGTGGGTCAAATGTATAAAGGATTGTTCACTTGTGGTCAGGGACTTTTCATTTTCTTTTCTATCGGCAGCTGAGGGGAATTTTTCTATTTTACCTATTTCCTCATGGCTTTTCTCTCTCTCTCCCTTCACTCTTTCTTTTCATTTTGGTTTTCTCTTTAACATTTGTACATTTTTTACATTCAATATTCACATGTAACTGCAATAATAATCTACTGGGGTTAATACATTAGAAACTGTTCATCCTTTTAACCTCTATTGTGCCATGCCTCTTTCTGCCAGGTAACATCAAGTTGGACTGGTTTGAATACAGTGCTTTTGTGTGCAGAGAGTGTTTCTTGCATGACTGTTAACGTGTAAAAATGTATCCTTGCTGTGTCCCGTCCTCTTTTGGTCACTTGTCTTTTACCCCTTGTCATGTTTATTTATTATTAAATCCCTGTGTTTGTGAGTCGAGTGTTTGCATCCTTTTCCCTGCCTCACATAGTTTTTTCCTAAAAGCAGGAAAAGAGAAACAGCAAATACGGTGCAATTACTATTTCATTGGCTATTTGAGAATATGAAGCTTATTTTACTGTCTCTGATATACTTTCATGTTGCAACATTGGGACTCCAAGGAAATAAGGTTTTACTGGGTTATTTCATTATATCAGTTATGAGCTTTTTTATTTGTTTGTTTTCCTCAGACTGACCTTCACTTTGTCTTTTTTTTAATAATGTCCTACTCAGGTAATTACTACTGGTATTACAGCATTTCCAGCAAATTAAATTCAACATTCACATCCATGGGGAAATGTGTTCAATCGATGGAAAATGCGCAAACTGCATTGAAATTACTGACGAAGAGTTTAATAATGTTCGACTACAAATTCCCATTCCAAAAAATCTTATTAATATTTCTTCATTTGTTATCTTTACATATTTTTGTTAATGTTAATAAAACACAAAAATATCTTAATTTCATGACAAAATATAGTTTTGAGCCTCTCTCTGTGACTGTTACATTTTATGGCTGTAAAAGTATTTTGGAACTAGATGGTGTGGTTCAGGGGGCATACAATTGTGTTATACAAAATGAAGAGGGCTATTGAAAACAATTTTTAAAAGGGTATGGGACCATGCTAATCATTAGATGCCCAAATAATGCTCTATAATGCATTTAGTTAAAACAAAATGATACTGCAATCAGCCTAAATTTTATTAACAACAGGAAGCATCTTTATCTATGACATCTTTGACCTTTCTGTTGTATAGAGAAATAACAGGGCAACTGATCATTGCACAAACCTCATAACACGGCACCCTTAGACTTTCATAATGCATGTATATATCCCCCCAGTCTATGTGTACCTCATCAAAAAAATATGGCTGGACATGGCAGGCAAATTTCTCATGTGTGTATGGAACAATTGCCCTCTAACCTTATTAAGAGGGCAATTAATAAGGATAAATTAAAGCTGCAGTTTAATGAAAAATGAACAGCTACACTGATGGCCCATCAGGCAGCGTTCAGCATGGATCAGTGCATCTAATTCTCTCAAGAGGTCTTCAGATTAACTGCAGCATCCTTCTCAGAATTAATCTGGCTTTAACTCTTTCAAGAAGGGCTAACAAATTAAAAAAAAACAGAAGCATTGCAACATTTTAAGATCTTTATGATAGTAAACACTTTTTGGAGCTTGCAGTACATGTATTGAACTGTAAATCTTATTATTGTACTTTCCTCTAAGGAATTCTTGATCTGAGCAGCTCAGTTGGCATTCCTAAATCTAGAGCTGGGCTTACAAGTGAAGTCAGGCTCATTACTTGTTTACCCAAAGCTGAAGTTTTCCGGGCACAGGAGAAGGTCAGATTTATCTGACAGTGCAGTAACCTGGTTTAAGGTTAAGATGAAATCGGGTCTCTGGAGGACTTGCTCTCACAGGACAGCACAGGACAAGGTGAGGTCAAGAGTGGAGGGCCAAATGAAAGATGTCATGACAGAAAATTAAATAACTTTCATTTGAGTGCAATATTCCTGGTGGAGTGAGGGAGCGCAAGATAAATCAAAAGAACTGTCAAGGGTTTTATCTGCTCCTCCTGGCTGTCAAAACTCCCATCCTGCCTTGCAAGGTCACTGGTAATGACATGGTGAGGAAAGCAACCTGGGAAAGGGCAGTGCTGATTTGAGGGAATGCAGTGAATCACACAGTCAAGGCTAGAGACCCTCAATGGATTCATCTCCACTGTACTGTTGGCCCGCAACCTGCTTCAGTGCCCTACCTGGCCATCCGCATGTCTGTCAGTTTTATGTATTTCACTTCTACATCTGCCACACGGAGACACAAATGTTGCTGGAATATCTCTTTTACACCCACAGATAAGCAGATGCAGTACAGCCCTAAGCCTCTCAGGCCTGTCCTTCAAAGCCACCCCTGGGCCACAGAAGGGGCACTCATGCCTATTATGGAAGCTATATGAGGCGTTAAGGAGGACACAGAGAGTAGGAGCTACAGATGTGAACTCTGGTATCTCTTCACAGACACAAAAAGCATAATTCCAGTCCTATACAATATATATGTGAACAGCTGTTCTACTGCCTTTAACAACATTTGAAAGGTGTTTGTGAGTCTCTGTGGATTATCAAGGTCAGAACTGAAGGGAAATGAAGATAAAAAAAAGTACCAACAGATGCTATCTGAGGACAGATGTTAAAAATAAATAGTAGTATACAATACAACGATCTACTTGGAATTTGTTTTCATATAGGATTTAAAGATGAAAAGATTTAGATCACTATGCTAAACTATATGTTTAGAAATTTGGTATGTTGTCCAGGGCCGGCTCTACACTGGGGCAAGAGGGGGCAATGCTCTCTTAAACAAATATCCTGCTGTGTTAAATCAAACATTTATAAGTTGAGAAATAAAACACCAAACAAACTGAATATGGACAAGATTTACTACAGTAGCTGAAAATCAACTGCACGAATCGAGGACCAGGTACGGACGAGCCCATTCGAAAGTTCTTAAACCCTAGTGGCCTAATCAATAAGGCACTGGCCTCCTAAGCCAGTGATTGTTGGTTCGAGTCCTATCTAGGGTGATGAGCACGGGGCAGTGGTGGCCTAGCAGTTAACTAAGCGGCCCAATAATTAGTAGTTTGCCGGTTCGAATCCCGATCTTGTCCATATTCAGTTTGTTTGGTGTTTTATTTCTCAACTTATCAATGTTTGATTTAGAGGTGCCACACACTGCTCCCCGGCGCCTGTCATGGCCCACTGCTAACTCAGGGTGATGGGTTAAATGCAGAGGACAAATATCACTGTGTGCTGCTGTGTTTCAAGTGACAATCACTTCACTTAACATAACAGCTGGAGTGTTCATGAAATGGGCAATTGGGAGCTTGCTCAATCCCACTCCTCCACCTAGCTGACAACACTACCTAGAGCCCATTGGGTGTGACATGGCTGAGAATTGGACTTCAAAACAGAGGAGGCTTCCTTTAATTTGCAGCAAAAAGCATCAATGCTGGATGTTCAACAAGCCTTTAATGATCTTTTTTGATGGAGAAAAACACATATTCTGAGTGGATATTCATGGACTGAACCAGCTTATTTCAAGAGACTCTTACCCCCTCCCCAGGGGGGGTGAGTCCTTAGACATCTTAGGAAGAGGAACTCCACTTGCATGAGGTTCGATCTTGCATGAGGTTACTGGCAACTGTCAATGGCTGAGGAATTTAGGCCAAAGACTGTGTATGCCTTTCATTGTTGCTTATTTCAGTTCTGGGTGCTGCCATTTGGATTGTGCAATGCCCAGGAACCTTTCAGAGGTTCATGAACAATGTTCTTTTGGGCCTCATTTATAGATGCTTTGCTGTTTATTTTGACGATATTGTAATCACCTCTACCACATTTGTTCAGCATTTGGGGAACCTCTGTGAAGTTTTGACCTGAATTCAGCCCACCAATTTGACATTGAAACTGAACAAATGGCAATTTTGCTTGGAAGTGTCATGTCGCTGTCTAGGGGCTGGGAAACATGACAATGAAGGAGATTGATGTGTGTGGCGGGAATACACACAGACCAGGCCAAAGTGAAATATTGTGCATTTATTTACAGTGAGAAGTGAACAACCAACCAAAACCTAGAGTGTTGTACATAAGTCAGGCAATAAGAAGGTTACAAGTTAATCTAAACATTCTCTAAAGAGGAAGGTCTTGAGCTAAGATTTGAAAGTACTCAGTGACTGTGCTGTTCTGACCTCAAGGGGAAGTTCATTCCACCACAGATGGGTCAAGACAGAGAAGAGTCTAGATGAGTGTCTTCTTCGTACCTTCAGAGATGGAGGGACCAGGCGAGCAGTACTGGAGGCTCGGAGTATTTGAGGTGCGGTGCGAGGTGTAATAAGGGCTGTGAGGTAGGATGGTGCTACTCCATGTTTGGCTTTGTAGGCCAGCATCAGTATTTTGAATCTGATGTGTGCAGCTACTGGGAGCCAGTGGAAGGAACGTAGCAGTGGGGTGCTGTGGGAGAATTTGGGAAGGTTGAAGATCAGTCGTGCTGCTGCATTTTGTATTAGTTGGTTGGATGGTAGATGTAGACCAGCTATAAAGGAGTTACAATAATCCAGTCGTGAGATTACTAAGGACTGAACCAGTATCTGGGTGGCCTGTGTTGACAAATAAGGACGGATTTGTTTGATAATGTAGAGAAGGAATCTACATCAGCGGGAAATGTGAGTCGAGAAGGAGAGTTGGTTGTCTATTGTTACTCCAAGTTTGCGGGCTGTTGCAGAAGGAGAGAGCTGTGAGTTGTCGAGGTAAATAGCAAGATGCTGATGGGGTGAAGGATTTTCTGGAATGAATATTAGTTCATGTGAGGAAATGACCTCACCAAGTGATCTCGTGTACAGGGGGAAAAGGAGAGGACCTAGTACTGAGCCTTGAGGGACACCAGAGGAGGGAGAGTCTACGTGAGGTAGAGGTGGATCCAAGTCACTTGGTAACATTGCTCATCATGGTAGGAAGCAAACAACTGCCATGCTGAGCCCTGAATTACAAGCCTCTTCAGGATAGACAAGATAGTCTTGTGGTTAAATTGATCAGTTGATTGCTAGACTGATGATGAGGGAATAGGTAGGTGGAATCCCAAACTCCACTCAGCGAACAGCCTAAAAGGAAAACACCAAACACCAAACCACTCTGCAGCCCAAAATACATAACAGAAGAGCTTAGCCTCCTAGGCTACCGCATTACTCCGGGAGGCATTTCCTCAGATGAAGACAAGATTAGGGCCGTGATGGAATTCCTAATCGATTTGAAGCAGGTGTGACAATTCCTGGGTCTTACGAGCAGTTAATTCATTCAACCAACTAGCCAAACCCTTATTCGCACTGACTCGATCTCATGTGCTGTTTGTCTGGGAGGAGAGCTGTCAGGTCAGGTGCAATTCTTTTGGGCTCGGGTTGAATTCTGCCCCCCCCCCACTTAACAGTTTAATGTTAACAGTCAAGCTTATTCTCTTTCCACACCAGCAGCTCACTACTTTGAGCTGCTTTTTCAACTATGTTAACACTGTGCAACGCTCGGCATCCCCACAGGGGGGTGCAGGCTCACATGACAAGCAAGCCCTGATCACGGCCAGATGATGCTAATTCCACCTGTGTTATTGATTGCTCAGTATCACCAGGCTGTTCCATGGATGGGCAGTGCAGTTCTCCAACACGTAGCCCGAGGGTTGTCTCCGTCTGACTGGTCTGTGTAGTTTATGCCGTCTGTCTGTTTATGTGTGCCATACAGCCACAAGGGTTTTCTGGATGAGTGCCTCAAACCTTCCAAGGTGTAGGACTTGTGGGGTTTCACAAGAGGGCAGCCACCACCACCCCCGGTCGTGAAACCCTGGTTTAGTTTGTTTAAATATTTTTTTAGTTTGTTTAAATATTTTTATATTGGCCATCTGGTTAAGGTGGGATGATTTATCTGTTATAATCAGATTAGGAATATTTTGTGAGTTAAATTAGAGGCCTGACAAAGTGCAATCCTGAGCACCCCACACCAACCTTTCCCACCTCTGTTGCCACCATGTGCCCCCTTCACATTTCTGTCTGCCTCCTTATAGACTGTCTAGAACCATCCCCGATGGGGGTGCAGTGTGGGATGGGCAGTGGGGACTTGGACTATTTTGTCACCATGAGTCAACTCAGTGACACAGTAGACATAATAATTAATCCTAAATAATCCTAACTAGGTTAATAATTAGATGGCTTTTGAGTCTTGTAATAGAATATTAGAATTTCTGCTCAGAATGAACCATTTTTTCTCATCCTTGCCATAAACATATTTTATTAACAAAAATCATTTTGTTAATATTGTAACTGCAAGGTGTCTTGGCCTGGTGACGTACGTAGGACCTGTTAAGGGGTTAAACTGAATCTAGCTGTTATCACCAAGGCACTAATAGCTCTGGCTAAATTCCCTGTTATGCAGAATTTGCATATGCACTTTTGGATGCTGCTGGGTAAAACGTGAGCGGTTTTAGGAGTGAGGCTGTCTGTAGTGTAAACATGATAAAATAACTGCTCGTGTTTCGCATATCTAATGGGCCCTCCCTGTTCCAGTGCATTAAAACACTCGTGTGTCAGCTCATAACTCAGCCTGGTGGAGCACTAATGCTGGTCATGTGGCCATGTATTTAATGAGAAGAAGCAGCCCTTTTTAACAGCTTGTCATAAGAGACCCAGCAGTGAGAGCAGAAAAGTACCTCGCTGTTTATGAAGATTTTCATGTTTCCAAGAGGCCATATTTCTGTCTCCCAGCTGTCCAGGGATCTCTCTGAGCCTCAGCCACATGTCTCCTGGAAGGCTTTCCCTCTCCCATGATTCCTCTCGGCATAGAAGGTGGGGGACAGCCAGCCTGTGCCATGCATTAGGATTAGCAGCATTTTCTCTCGGCATCCCAGAATGACTTCTTGAGCATTTTATCATTCTGCCTGTACTGCCAACACCCCCCTCCTTCTCTTTGTCTCTCTCTCCTTCCCTTTCCCTCTTTCCCTTATTGCATTTGACACACATTCACACAGAGCAGGTTCCACCATCCCCCCCCCCCCCCCCCCCCCCCTCCCATAACCTGGCATCAAATTCTTCAATATTATTGCCAGACCACTCATTAACACTCAGTTTTAGATTAATGTTGCACAAAATGCTGAAAACTTCAATGCTGGTCACAAGAGCAAGGCATCACAGCATGCTGCAGACTGGTCAGAGAGACCCTCTCACAGGCTTGTGAGAGATTGAATGGGACAATTAGTTGACTAATTAAATACATAACTGATTTATATAGATATTGGTTGTAATATTTTGTACTATTTGTGCTCAGTTTCTGAGGACATTCCTTAATATGTGAAATGTGCCTTGTAATTTGTAACACTAAATAAAAGGTTAATTGAAAAAAAAAAGATTTATGTAGAGAAGCAACATGGATGAGAGCAACCTATTTAGTAACAAATTCACCTATAAAGTAGATGAAAGTCATGAAGTCACTACTGTGTCCCTGAACAAGAACCTGAGTAGCTTGCTGTCATGTCATGAGAACAATAACAACTAAAAATGCTTAGTAATTAAGTCTGTAAACATAACCCTACTTAAGTGTCCAAAAAAATTTTTTTCTCCTTTCCTCTTTCTCTCATCTTTTTGCTCCTTCTCACTTTCTACTACACCTCATGTTCCTCAGGCTGTAAAAGCTACAGCGCATTTGTCACACAGCCCACATCTCTGGAGCAGCTGAGGGTGACAAAATGTTTCTGAGCACTTGAGCATCTCATGGCCATGTGTTGGCACACAGACAGACACACACACCATTAGGATGAATCTTATGCAGGCAATACAGCAAACAAGTCAACACCATATTGTCCATTTTATGGTCTTATGAATCAATAAACTCATTAGCATCTCTGGACATTGCTGATGTATTGCATCATGGCTTTGAATGGCTCTGAAGGATGTCAAGAACCTCTAATTAGACTCTACTGGAATTCTTCCGGCCCTTTGACCCATGTCGTCTGTCTTCTCACTGGTCCCAGAGGAGGGCTCTGCTTTGCAGGTCAGTATAATTTTTCAGAAGATACAGCCCAGCTCATCAAATGTGATGTCATCCCTGACAAGAGCATTGCTATCCCATCCTAATTTGTATTACAAGATGACAAAATGTCAAGTTGCAGTAGTGGAAGACAATGGGGCTTAAATAACAGTGCAGCAGCTTATCACAGGTGGAGTATAAACAGGAGTATAAAAAACACAACAAAATTTGTCCTCTGCTTTTAACCATCACCCTTAGTGAGCAGTGGGCTCCCATGAAAGATGCCCGGGGAGCAGTGTGTTGGGTCGGTACTTCGAGCGGCACCTGGCTAGCCACTGCCCATTCACATGTGTGCTGCTATTTCCAACACATCAGCAGAATTTAATATTATGTTTCCCCATATTCTATATTTAAATTCTTTCACTTTTTGCGATTGAAAAACTACAGAACGATTAATTCTGAAAAATAGACAGCGTTTCAAAACACTTTTCTCCACTAAGCTGTCATGGCCACCCTCAACAGTTGTACTCTACACTGTTTTCAGCTCAGACAGGCTCTCAATTAGACATCATTTCACAAGAATATGAAATGTCAAATTCTACAGACTATTTACTAAAACAAAGAACAGGGACATTGAAGACATTGACTGGGTACTACGCTGTAGGTCATTATTCAAATTTACTAATGGCTTGCAGCAGCTCAAGCACTCCTTTGGCATAAAAAGAATCACCTGTCAAATATTCTAAGAATGCAGTTATTTTGTTATGGTAGTACTTTCCATTAGTATTTTCAATTAATCATGCAAAATGATTTACTCGGTTAGGGAGATAATCAATTTACTATTAACTGCACTATGATTAAATGCCAGTGTCACTCAGGGGATGTTCCTCCATGAAGAGAAATAAAGAATTCCCCCAAATGATTCTCCACTTCTGTCAATTAAATGCTAGAGAATTCAAAATATAGCTTTTGACAAAGCACATTAAGCGTTCTTAATTTAATGGGAACAATCAAACCAGTATGTTGGAATAGATGTCTTGGCTGTCATTAGATTACTCAGGCTCTCAATATGTGGTTTGCTTGTTTGCAATGCTCTGTTCCTTTGTGCTTGTCACATTGGTCATTATTGAAATGAATGATTTTCCTCATGCTAATTGGCTCTACATAGTTATACACTATTATTACATCCATCACCTCACACTCACAACAGTCACAAACATTAACAGCAGGGTCAATTTTGACATTTCATACCCTCTGTGGGCCACACGGTAGAATGGCGGTTAGCAATGTCACCTCACACCCCCGTAGATGTGTGAGGGCAAGTTGTTCCCATGCAGTGGACCTGCCCTGGGTGAGTCCCCACCCTGCATCGAGTGTGGCCGGCACCACAACCCTGACTAGAACTAAATGATTACAGTGAGCGTGACTGTCATATTGCATTAACCAGCCAACAGATTATCTCAAAATTTACCTCAGCCTTGGGGCAGTGAGGACCTAAAAAGGACTGGGCTGCAACTTTACAATAAAATGCTAGCCCAGAGGACCAAGTGCACACTTCATCTGCATCTTATGAGTGACATTCTGTAATGTCGGTGAGTGACATTTATCACAACAGGAGATAATCAGCCTGCCTGTCTTCTTTTCTTGTACAGTACCTCCCATGTTTTATTGCCTATTACAGACAGTCATTCTGGTCCACTATTAATGGCTGCAAGATTGTGTATAATAGAGATGCTACCGTATCTGGCTTAATGAGAGCAGATTTATGTAGGTCTGGCTCACTGGTCTTTGATGTCAATCATGACCAAAAAAAAAAGATGTAAAAGCAATCGGTCACTGAAAACGTTAATTGAATCAGAAGAACGTCCCATTTGTGTGCATTTTTATGCCCTGTTTTAAGTGTGTGTTCTTTTAGGGGCTGCATCCTTCAGTGGATTACAGAGGTTCAGAAGTTGAAAATATACACAAAGTCAGGATATGTTTCCTTAGTCTTGTCCATGCCTGAAACGTGAACTTATCATTCAAAAACACCAACTATTTCTCTTCAGGAGTGGCAGCATAGGGACAGATCTGTATTTTTCTTGCTTTTATTATGCACCAAATGAACAGATGTAATCACTGTAATTGAATTCCAGCATGATAAAAGCCTTCCAGAGAAATAATGGTTCCCCATCCATTTTTATCACCTCATTACTTCAATATCTACATTATCTTAACTATGACATTGAAGCCGTGGTCCAATCCTGACCAATATATCTTTATGGTGTGTGAGATAAAGGTCTGAATCTTCTATCATTCAGTCTTTTTCAAAATCATACAGTCTGGATTGTATTGTTTAATCCCTCCAAAAGATCGAATTTAAAATGTAGGGAGATTACTATCAGAACTGAATGTAATATAACATGTATGGGTTTTTTTTCATTAGAGTATAATTAGGGTCGGTCAAAATACAGTAGTGATGGCTGAATCCTGAAAATATTTACCTAAAAATATAATGTATTCCACTAAAGTTAATAGTGTTCTCGGAATAACTTTGGACTATATGTTTTAAGTCAACGTGTAAAAGAGCTGTGATGGATCATTATCGCAATACTCCTTGGAGGGGAATGTTTAAATTCTTTTGGATATCAGCATCAACATTAATAAAATCAATATTCTTTTTTGCTTATTGTCTTCCACATCTGCAATTCAGAGCATTAAACTGAACCATGTCCTTGTAAATTGTTAGATCACCTTCAGGTAAATAGTTTTACAACAAATTAAATGCAATATATACACAAACTACCACTGTACTACAAATCAAACCCTTTCATTAGAGAGTACATTTAATTTTTTATGTTTAAATGGCAATTTGAAAGCAGCCTAAATTGGAAATTGTTACTGGCACCTGCTGGCCGACCATAAGGTTTAATACATGGTGTAAGTGTAAGTGTGGTGTTCGGTAACATCAAGTACCTTTAATATCTCAATTAGGGCTCCTTAATTCAGGTCTTTTTGACCAACTTACCTTACATATCTCAATGATTGGTGGTAGTAGCCTAGTGGGTAAGACACTCGCCTGTGAACCAGAAGACCCGGGTTCAAATCCCACTTACTACCATTGTGTCCCTGAGCAAGACACTTAACCTTAAGTTGCTCCAGGGGGACTGTCCCTGTAACTGCTGATTGTAAGTCGCTCTGGATAAGGGCGTCTGATAAATGCTGTAAAATGTAATGTAAAACGATTCTGCTACTATTCATGGTGGAATGCAAATGACAAAAACCTTCTTTTACTGTAAAAATTTCAGAAGACCTGAGCTTCATGCCAAGCTGATAATGTCCTTGCACCTGTTTTATTTTTATTTTCATATTATTAAGGTAGGTAACAACACACCGTATGCTGCTTCCCAACATTGTGTGAGATAAACAAAGCACTAAATATACCTCTTCAGAAAGCAAGGGAGCATGAAAGCTTCAGAGAGAGAAGGATAAAGAGAGGCTAGTAGAAAGTACATTCCACCCTGCTGTTTGATAAATAGTTGAGAGATTAATGTGGATGTGCATTGACTTCAGGGCCTGTGGTTTAATCAATGTCCTCAGAATCTCGTCTTCCTTCTTTCTCTCCCTCCTCCTTCCTCTACCTCACAAACCCAATCCTGCAGTCACCATAAACATACATACTTCCTTCTATGAGACAAATAACAAAATCAATTAACAGACATTCTTATATTTTCTTCATTCTATATTAAATGATGTGGCGTATTTTAATCTTTATCACTAGAATGTACATGAACATTCGTCCTGAGATTATAATTATATACATGACACAATATGTATTGAAGCTGATTTCTCGGTTTTCAAACAACATGCTTAATGAACATTAGCATCCTAACTGTCATTATACACCAAGCCTGAATTAAAATCTCAAATCTGTTTTAACAGAATGTGACCATACTGTTTGCCAATCTTCTTACTTTCCCTGTATGATTTATCCACCTCCATAATGAATATGTGATATGGGCTTTATATTCATTAGCCTCTTTCAGTGCTGTTTCATTGCCCTTTTCAGGAACCTTTGTCTAGTTTTGACCAGGGAGTAATTGTCCATTTGCATCAATGGCAGAATTATGCATGATGGAGGATGTATTGTAGATGGAATTATCTGTAATCCTTCTGATCCTCTATGTAAAGGGATTCCCATTCATGCCCTCCTCTCTTTCATCTACCAGTTGCTTTTATGTGGACAAATATACATTTTCCCCCAACACAGTTATCCAAGTGTCTCATCCCAGAATTTCGTTGTGAGGGCATTTTATTTTGACTCCAGATTGCTTTTGAAATCATGCCCTCATGAATTATTAAATTATTTTTATGTGTTGTTTGTTTGTTTACAGTTTTGACTTGACTTTATAGTTCCTATACTTTTTCGCTGGTGATTTGGTTACTTATTAAGAATAATTCATTCATTCAGATCTGTGATGCCTTATTTTTGTGTTCCCATTTATTTTTTTGAGAAGTGTATTTCCTGGCGCCAGCACAGAAATTAAAAAACACATCTGAAGAAACAGCAACATGTTATAAACTTAAGGTAGTCCCTATGTCAAAGAACACTGCCCAAGGTTGTCCCTGTACCCAAGCTTCATAATTTAGGAAAAACCGTTGGGCAAAGGCCCTCCCTCATTAGACTTATCCCAATCCCCCACTGGCCTAATGCACCCTTTCCTCATTCTTTTAACATGGGCACATATACAGGCACTCACACACAAACCCTATATTCCCTCACTCATAACCTGCCCCATTTGAAGCTTACCTTGAAATTCAATGATTTTCAAAATTAAAAAAAACTTAATGAGAGAGTGAATAAGCACAGTACAGTAAAAAAAATCACTTGACATTCAAGGGTTTTGGACATCAAATCAAATTCAGTGTTAATTTAAACCTATTTATATGCCAAAATAAATATTTCACCTTTGTTTTGAGAAATTAATGGATATGAATTATTTGATGTCCAACTCCTGCCACCAAACACAATCATGGACTGTTTTCAACATATTCTATTCTTTGGTTTTGTTCAATTTTTGGATTTCATGTCATGTTTAGTCTTTTTTTCTTTCACACCTTTCATGTCCAGTCATGTCCTTTGTTCCTTTTTTTATTACACATTCAATGTGTATGACTGGCATGAGCTTAGTATTACAAATATGAAGCTTATAACCAGGTCTTGTCCACCTGTTTGTATGTTGACAATTTCCAACTGTTGACGTTTTTAGTTTACAGTTCTTCACTTAAACATATTTCTTCTTCAAAATAGATTCTTGTCAGGAAAGAATTGTTTAACAGGTGCCATTCTGCAGTCGGTTTCCTGGATCTGACATAACTGCTGATCTAATTTCTACATTTTTGTTTCAAATTGCAACATTTACTAAAATAAATTGTCCTTAATCAGCAATTAAGGTTAGCACAAGAAGAATGTGTTTTCTATAAGCAATGCCTTTGTCTGTGGCCTTCAGAAAGACCCATTCCATCACCCTCTAAGGGCCTTTGCAATGGAAGTGGTAGGCAGATTTTGAAGCAATGAAAAAAAAAACTTGAATTGGTAAAATCAGACGCCTTAATGTCAGTAAGTCTAAAATTGTGGAGAATAGTAAAAAAACGCTCTCGCTACACACAAAAGCACTGTATTCAAAGCACTCCAACTTGATGTTACCTGGCAGAAAGAGGCATGGCACAATATAGGTTAAAAGGATGAACAGTTTCTAATTTATTAACACCAGTAAATTATTATTGCAGTTACAGAGAAAACCAAAATTAAAAGAAAGAGAAAACGGTAGAGAAAGAGGAAGAAAAGCCATGAGAAAAATAGGTAAAATAGGAAAGACTTAGGTACTGATGGGAAAATTCCCCTCAGCTCCCGATGGAAAAGAAAATCGAAGTCTCCAAAAAGCACAAGTGAACATTTTTTTATACATTTGACTCACAGGAAGTTGCTACAGACCAATCAGAATTTGTTGTTTCTGTCGTCACTCCCTCAGAGTCTCCCGTCTGGGGCAGACAAAGAGAGCAGGCGATCTCAAAAAACATGGCTGGTGCTTCACACCTATTATTTATCAAATGGTCGCAAGAACAAAGAACAGGAGACCAACCCCCATAGACCATCACCACCAAATGGCCATGAGATCAAAGAGGTTTTTGCCTCTCCACAAGGCAAAGTTGCAGAAGTATCGTGGACCTGCAGAATGCCCCATCTTACATAAACATGCATACTCAGGGGGGTATCTTGGCAGAGGTAATCTCACTGCAAACCTTCAATAAAACTTGAGCGTTCTGGTATAGTTATCTGTATAAACCTTCAATCAGCAATGCTTTCTCAAACATTACATTTTCAACTTTTTTCTATGGATATTTTTCTCATGTCTTTCCCATGGCAAAACCCCCCATGGCCACATTTCATTAAGGGACAAAAAGTCCATTATGTTTCAGAATTTCTACTTTCTCCCTCTTGGAGTGTGCCATTGAGAAGCGTGACTTTCTACTCTGTAGTGAAGCGTGACTTTCTACTTTGTCCTACCCCAATCATCATGGGCAGTAAGAATGGAGCATTAACCACAATTTTTTCAAATGGATGTTCATTATGAGCTGAATGTTCATTTGTTGCAACAACAAAAAACTTCTTATATGGGGGATTTAGAACACGACTCCTGACACAGGCAGTTCTGCCAGTAGCAGGTGGATGTGTGGACTGGGAGCAGTGATGGATCATTTTGGTAAGCAGTTCCTTCCTTCCTTCCTCTCTGCTCTGACAAAATGAGAAAAGTCAGCGTTTGCCCACAGATTGAGCTCAGGGTGATTAAATAGGCCGGTTAGTCCAAAAAGTCATTAAAAACATTAAGTGTTGGGTAATTAATCAGCTGTGTGGGCAAATGAGCAATTGATTTGCCATTTTTGGAAGTGGGTAAAAAAAACTCCCCTTTCCTTTGCACCCTTACTGGGGATTCAGCCATTTGCTGAGGACATACCATGTACTTCAGTGGTTCTACATCAATTAAGACTCTTCCATGCAGGCCAATATTAAAACCTGCCTTTGCATATTGTACACATCTTAGAGAGATTAGCTCCCCGTAGCAAAGTATTAAGCGTTCAGTATTGGTATTGAAATCAAGTCTTTCATGCTGTTAAAGGACCGGGTATACTCCCACAGAGTTAATACAGAGTATTAGATATGTGATGTGTGTAAGATATATGAGACCAGATGTATGATGTATGATTCTGGAGTCAGTGTCACTCCAATGTCCAGGTATACCTGCTGATTGTTCCTGTCTTCATTAATTTGCTGTGAAGCAATATATGTATTCGTATTGTGCAGAAGTTGCATCACTTAATAATGTTCCAGTGGCTTCAAATCCTAGCAGAGCCAGTAGATTAACGGGCAATAACATTAAGATTGCAGTGAGTGCAGATTTCTGTGTATGCAGGAATGGGTATGAGTTGACAAAAGAATAGTTGACCTAAAAAAAAAAATGCACATCCTGAGATCTACAAATCTGCAGTCAACTTTTTTTAGAAAGTAGGTTTTCTTTAAGATTGCATGTCAGCAGTGCACATATACCAAAACCAGTTCAGTGACTTGGCAAAAACTGATAAATTTAATGCTGCTCAAATTGTTTAATTCAAAATGGATCTAATCCATGTCATTATCTGGAGTTGATATGCCTTTGAACAGCAGTGCCCATGCGTGTGTAGGTGTGTGTATGTGCATACTGTTGTCTGTAACTGTTAAAAACCTGTGTAGCATGAAGGATAACTCACATCAATCAGTGGGGTTTAATACTGAATCATTTACAGGATTTTACAATTTAACGCTTGTCAATTTTCCCCTTTAATACAATTTCCTCAAACTCTGCTTAAAGCATGGCTTAGTACTGTAGTGTGCGCAGCATCACAAATGGTTTTGAGAAGTGGGGTACAATAATTGAATTAACCAACAAACGTTCTCCTTTGGATGTGACTTTAGGAGGGGATCTTGATGAGTGTGACAATTGCAGATTCATCACAAAAGGAAGGCAATCAATTACAAGCTTAATCCACGTTTTTTCCCCATTCTGGAATTAAATCAGGCCAGTGGAACAACTGTGGAATTTTTTTTTATTTCTGTGCTTTGTTTTTATCTGTACTGCATAATAATAGTTTTCAGACAGTGAGGTTCACTGCCTTGGACAGCCATTGATTTGTTTATTTGGAAGGGTGTGTCAGAGTCAGAGGCTGCAGTTGCATGTGTGGGTGCTTTATTATGTGCCCATACCATATATTTTCACATAAAAGGGCCACACCTGCAGATCTATGCATACAAACCATATATCAGTTTAACACCTTGCCACGCATGTTAAAATTTATGTGTTGTTTGTGAGAGTGTGTGTGTGCCTGTACATGCATGCATAGTTTGGCCGCCATTCTATTTATGCAGGCGGAGATCGCTGAAGAAAAACACGCTGGCAGTTGCAGCTCCAACAGGCAGAGCAGAGATGCAGCAACCCAGCCCACACTTCTGTCATCATCTGGCCCACGGGGGAATCTGTGGGGACGGGAGGAGATTCGCTCCTCTGCCAACTGCAAGTGTTCATAGATTAGTGTTGGGCTTGGGACCCTTCCCACACATACTAAAAGAAAAAAAAAAAACGTACTTAGATTTAGACGCCTATACAGACCCTCTACTAATAAAAAGTAGACCTGTGGAAAAAAAAACTATCCCTGTAGAGATTTACACACAACCCGATGCACATAGACAAACAGTTGCTCGCACTGCAGTAAGACAGTAATGAGGTAGCCAAATCCGCCGGCTCATCTGTTCTGGCTGGCTGTTCCAGCCTCTGTTCTCATCTTCCTGCTGTTATGCTGTCGTCGCCATCACTGCTTCAACTGACCCAGAGCCTCTGGATCCTTACAAGTCCATCATTTTGCTCCTCTCTGTAGTTTGGAGGGGGTGGGGACATCTGCTGACACTTTGGCCCACCACAAATTCCCATACCTTTCCACACATCCATGTCTCTCTGTCTTTGACATTCATCTTTCCTCAGATATGGGGTGATCTCATCAGCCATCCGTTGCCCGAAAGCTGAAGTCACAGGACATGGAAACGGTTGCAGATAGACTGACAGGTGGTGGGCTGATGAATTGGGTCGGGCAATATGTCTGCAAATGTGTGTGACATGTAACATCATTAGGCTGGCGTTGAGCTGGGCTTTGGGCTGCTTTGAGGTGAGGGAACAAGGGTGACTCTGGCAGTACAGTGCCACCTAGTGGCTCAGTATGTGATTAATGGTGTGTGCCAGACAGGGACAGAAAGGTTGTTCCTTCAACCTTCATAGGCAGACAATTGCTAATGGCCTTCGAATGTGATCTGTAACTATATAGAGTCCTACAAAATTGCAAGGTTTCGACCCAGTTCTTGGACCCTTGAAAGGTCCTGCTAGAGGAGCACCCATAAATTAATTGACCTAGGGCATCCGTGATTGACGAGCCACATGTAGAAAATGGGTTGAGTAAATGAGAAAGCTAATTTCTATTTAATGTGTGACATTGATCATCATTTTTTAAGAAGGGGTGCCACAACACTCGCTGAAGGAAAGATTAATGTTTGTTTCTACACTGACTTTAGATAGACTTCCACAAACCAAAGCTTCAATGCCAGATTTCATCAGTGTGTTAAAGATACAATTATTTCATTTCCATATATGTACAGTACACTCATGCACACACACACACACATTTATATGCATTGAAAGTTATGCTGGATGGACAGGGCAGTAGGATTTGATGGATGACATTTTTACATGCTCTTGTCATCTGCCAATTGGCATCCCTGGGAGCAGGTAATGGCTCTTGACGAAGTTGTGATTCTGGATATTTTTCATGGTACAGCACCTTGCATAACTGCTGTTGTCAGCTTTATTCAACAGGAAATTATATCATTCACTTAAGATGCCAATTTCCCTTAATTTCCTCACAGCACTCGTAATTATGTCACAGTGGCAACATGTTCGCCATAAAAATCATATTTGTATTTTTATTAGTCATTTCTATCTGTTGGATCATAAAAGTAAATATAAATTAAATTAAACTGTTAATTTATTATCTGTAATATGAAGAATGATCATATTTCATACTTAATTATTAATTATTTCAAATGCAACAATACCCCAAAATCTCAATAGATTTTAGACAAAAATTTGGGAGTGGTTTTGACAGATTGCTCCAGATCAGTTTATTGTGATCAGGACTCTTGACTGAGCCACAGCAGGATATTTGCATTTGTCCCTTAACAACCCTAGAGTTCCACCGGCCTAGTACACCCAGTCCCTAGTGTGAGATAAACCAGCCTTAATGTCATCTTTCCACATCCTTCACTACATTCTGTTCTTTTTCCGTGTAATAGGATGTACAGCCTGATTAAAAACAACACAGCAGAAAGCTGATTCCACCACTATGCCTCACCATAATCTTATTTGAGCCGTGGTCAGCATTGGTATGTTACACACACATAGATCACATAGATGTCATTGACTTAATTAGCCACAAAATAAATTTCTTGCTGAAGTGGCAATTAGTGCATCAGTATAATAAAATAATACATTAAAAATCAGATCAGGAATGCAAGCTGGGGTAACAATGTTGACACCTGTCAAGTGCTAATATTATTGTATAAAAGTTATCATACTAAAATTGCACAACCAACCCTTTAAGAGTTATGTTTGAGGCATGAAATAATGTAATATTGTGAGGTCAGATATATTTTTCTGATATTACAAGGCAATGCACACAGTATACAACATGATAAAAATGCATTTTAACTTACAACATAAGGCATTCAGCATTCATATAAAAACTACCAACAAAACTTACATCAGCACAAGCAAAAGCTCTTACACACAATTATCATTATGTTATTAACATTTTTTAAACTTTGTATTTGTAGTCATCAGTCAGAGATTTCTAATTCAACATTCATTCTGCTGCTACTTTAACAGAAAGCAGATGCTTGCGTTTGTATGATCGCATCAACACTAGTGAGAATGAAGATGTTACAGTAATTATGTGTATGGATTTCTTTAACCTGTTTCTGGACAGTGTATATGAAACACAGAACAATGTGCTCTCTTTTGTGGTTTTCAGACATGCACTACAACCCTGAGCTTACGTGGACATGAACCAGAGAGTATGCATGTGTGTATGCAATTGAGTGAATCACTCAGAGTTGGTATTATAGTGAACTTTACCCTACCAGTTCCCTGCATTTCTGAGTACTGAGTCATTTTCTGTAGAAATCACAGTGCAAATTGATGACATTTCTATTGCTATTAAAAAACTTGTAAAATGGATAATGTAAATGAGGAACATGTCAATGAAAATGTGTGAACTGGAGAGTTGACAAGTTTCTGGAGCCTTGCTAATAGCAGATGACTAAATATTCAGAAAAATGCAATAAAATACTTGCCTCCTACATGCTCTACCAGTGCCCCATTCCTTACCAAAACCCATGTTTTTCAAGTGAGAATCTGTCAAAAAAAACCTCTTCTTGTACACTATGACTATGAGGGAACGTGCATATGTGATTTTCATGACACTGGATGTACTTAATGTTGAAAACAGTTTATGGTGCAAATACTCTTATCAAGGCCTGGAACAGCTCCTCAACAATGGTGCCTTTCAGAAAGTGAGATGAGCTCTGACACACTGGACCTTCTGGACATGTTGACCTATTACAGCATGAAGAAACAATGTAGGATATTTTGCTGTTACACTGTTATAAGGGGTCACCGGCTCAGCTGGCATGAAAGCACGTTAATATATTGTGGTGCTCGACTCTTTTTCACTTTTCACAGATCGAGTAACACACATTTCTCATGCCGTCTGTCTCCATTACAACTATCCTCATCCTCTGTGTGGAGTATGGCAGCTTAGTTTTAAAATCCCTGTATTTTTTCTCTTTTAGGTAAAATCCATTTCTTAATTTTACCACCACCTCTCTCTCTCTCTCTCCCTCCCTCTCATAAAGGGTCAGAAGGTCACTTTTCTCTTCACCCCAGCTCAGTGTACACATGACTGCCAGCCAGGTAAGTGATACTGGGATCCACAACAACAGCTCTTTGATAAGCAGCAGGACTAGACTCAACCCAACATGCCGGGAAAAGGATGAAGTAAATCCCATATCCATCTGCCACAACCCACTATCCATCCATACCCCTGACACAAAACCACACTCACACACAAGAATGCACACACACACACACACAACCACACACTCACCTATCCAGCACAGCACTGCTGGAGAAATTATCCATGAAAGAGAGTGAGAGCACCATGGCTTTCATGTAACAGGCATGGCAGCCATGTTGCACCAGCAGGTAAAATGGTGAATAGATATAGATAGGACATGTGCATCACTACACAGAAACTGGACACAGATTTAATGGTGCCTTAATACCTTGGTTCTCTGTTTCTGGAAAAAAAAAATTATGAAAATGAAATAATCATTTGAAATTATCTGCAGTATAAGAATCCTTAACCTAAACATTTGCTGAGTTGATACTCATTCTGCAAAATGAGAACCATGGTGTTGGTAAATATGAGCTTCATATATAACACTATCCAAGCTGTGCTAAAACATTATATTTTGCTATGACGGCAAAGGACAGTGACCTAAATCAAAATGAACTGACAGAGGGAGTTGTGTCACTAAAACGCCAAAGCAGCAGAGGAACCTCTGAAAGGCTGTCAGTGTGAAAGCGTCGCAGCGCAACCCGGCAGAGAGGAATGAGGTAAGGGGAGCTGGAAAGGTCTGCTGAGCAAAGTAGTTTGATGAGTGATGTGCCAACAACAAGCCCCTGCAGCACCACACATACACACACACACACCATTGCACATAAGTTCGCTTTGTGTGTGAACAGCCTAAATTTTAAGTACAGCTTAGTGTGCAACTGTGGCAGGGCCGCAGCAGGACTGGGAGAAAATTGAATAATGACAGTCGGGGCCGCTGACGGATGGCGTGTCACTCGACTTTCCTCGCTCCCTCTGTCAACGTCAGCCCTTTTTTTTATAGTTCCCGCACCGCCACTCGAGTTACATGTGTCTTTATCACCAATACAGCTAGGGTGGGAACGGGCTGAGGAGGTACCAAGCCTTCTGCGTTCACTTCGCTATGCCGCTGGTAATGATATCAAGCAGTTCTGTGGCTGAGATACAGAAAATGTGGCTTGGCACAAAAGATATTGCTGGAAATACCTGTAACTCATTATAATGTCATGCTGATTCATGCTTTTAAATGTCATTGTTTCATTTCACATGGTCACATGACCAGCTGCCTTAATAATGTTGCTTGGGAATGAGTTCATATAGCTGTTTCATAATGTAAGCTGGCCGAAAAAAAAAAATCTCAAAAATGCGCTATGATTACAATAATTTGGTGAAGTACCAGGAGATGCTGAGAAGATAGCTTTTAGCCTCAATCGAGCCTCAAATAAGTACATCACAGCAATATCAGGTTTAGTTAAATTCCTCACACATTACCGTGCAGACAAAGTTCACTGTAAACATTTGAAGGATTAAAGCCTTTGGCTTTGAGTCGGTGAGTGTATATGTTTCAATCTACAGTCATACCCAGCACTCCTAGCAACATGTTTCTCATGGCGGCATGGCGTTTGAAGGCATGCTCACACTGAGTAAGACAAATGGACCCTGAGAGTTCGCTCAACCAGGCTTTTCTACAAATTCCAGGTTCCTCTCACCTCTCAGTGCGGCTCTGCCTGGCTGACCACATTTCTATGGCTCCTCTGTTTGAGGTGTCCCCAAAAGGTGACCTTATCAAACCCCTCAACCCCCTCTCATTCATACCACCCACAGGTGGGGACCGATGAAACTGAAACCGAGGAGTTCGGAGATGGTCAGGCTCGGCGTCTGGGCCACCCGCTCCCATGGGAAAGGGTGTATGATATGCCGATCCTCTTCAGGTGCCTGGTCCCCCTGCCACAATGGAGAGAGGGTGGCTAATATGCCACAAAGAGCTATGATAGCATTTCATCACCTTCCCCATTATTTCAAACAGATTGATGTCTGTATGCATTCAGTGTCAGGAATCCCAGGTGTGTTACCTGTGCGATGTGCACAGGTATTTGTGCACAGGTGCATTTGTTTACTTACTACATGCATTTTCATCCACAGCTGGATTTTGCCCTTCATGTAGACTTCAACCATCAGCAGTGCAGCTCAGTCAAAGGCATAAACTCACCCCTTTTCATTCGCTCTCATTTGTTGTTATTATTTTGAAGAGCGTTGAGCCAGGAGTCATTGGCTGCCGGGCTGTTTTACAGCGCGCCAGCGTAATGGAAGGCATCTCGGCGGCAGTTCCACACCTCCATCTTTATTAATGTTGCGCCACTGTCCCACTGTCACCGGATCAGCCACGGCTGACATCGGCGCTGCTCAGCTGTCATCCGCGAGGTACGGATTCGCCTCAGCAGATTAATGGAGCCAAGCAGTTCTAGTGTTATAAGATAAACAGAGAGTCTCTGGAGTGTGACGCGCCATGCGTGCAGTGGGGAGGCCATCTGCTACCACAATACACTGGAGTAGCTCTCAACACTGCTCTGTAGACTATTATTCCGATTACATTTCACGAGAGATGTCTTGGCTTGAAATAAGACAAGTCCATGGCTGGATGTTTGTACCCATTAGCAAATAACCTTGGCAAATAATTTTTTTAAACGGTTGTTATAGACAACAACAAATTCCAGGATAAATAACGGGAGCGGAGTGAGGTTACTGCACATTCGTAAATCTCTATTTATTATAATTTATCAGTTGATGATCGAAATCACACAGGCATGCAAATGCTGGGCATCAATGCAAAACACATCCAATATCATTTTAAAATGTGAACATTAATTATCATTTAATCAAAACCACAAATGGCCATTGTCTGCATCATTTTTGTTGCCATCAATTCTTCATGCCAAAAACCATCACCATTTATAATCAATTACTCCAGCATATGCTCATATGGATCACTCACTGCAGTTCTGTTTTTTCCCAGGTTCAAGGGATCGATCATTGCACAGCATAAATCATCTGAACTTCATATGTCATTTTGATGGAGCATCATGGATTGAGAGAGAGATTCACAAGGGTTGATTTTTGTTCAAGTTTCTTTTTATTGATACATAGAGGTTGAGCTTTGAATTCGAGTGAGGCTATTTACACAGAGGTGTCGTTCAAGTCAGTTAAACTGTAATACAGTGGAATCCTGAAGACATTCAGGAAACAAACAGCACCCTCAAAGCACCTATTGTGTTAATATTAATATAACATCAAATGTATATGGGTTTGTTTGCAGAGAACATCCTCCAGTGCGGTGACAGTCCCTCTCGGAGTATCACTTGTGCCAAAGCTACTCAGCTTTAGCCGACAAGATTAAAGACTAAAATTTGAAAAAGCATGAAAAGGAATTAAACATTTTCATTAGTAAAAGATCTTTGCTGCACTTTAAGTCCATATGAAGATGTTTCATTATAAACACAAAGGATTTGTGTGCTGACACTGAAAAATAAACAAACCGTCTATCTTTTCTTGCCATTCCAAATAATTTGTGAGTCATGTGTCCTTTATCAGTGTCATTACAGATGAATCTAATATCGCCAAATATCACGTAAGCTTTATTCATTGCTGCCAACAGGGAGAATATGTGGAAATATTCAGAAATATGGGCAATATGAGCAAAATCAGATAAATGTGAGTGCTGCCAAATATTACCTTTGATCCATTATAGCAAATCTACTTAACTAACTAAGTCTAGCCTAGTTTTTTCCCATTTACCTTATATAACAATAGTTTAAAAATTTTCAGACTACAGTTAGCTAAAGTGTCAAATTTGATGTAGGTATTTATTCTTGCTCTTCTCTTCCCAGATGAGTGCAACCGGAGAGAACATTCTGTACTCGTTACTAAATCGAAAGATTTGATGAAAGCAGTTACATGTTCCCCCACTTCCTACACTCACAATTTGAAAACAACAGTGAGTTAAACAAAGTTATTCACTTCAGTTCTAAGTTGTAATGCTGAGGCTGATGAGCAGTGAATAGGTCATAACTTACATAGTGTATCCTATAAAATACCACAGAAAACCCCTAAGCTATGAGTTTCTGTACATTTTGCTTTAAGTTGAAATCACTTCCCTTACTGACACACCAAACTCCAGTTGCACAGATACAGTAGGTTTGGATTTACATATTATTTCTGAAAATACATGTGAAGCACCATTACCATTCCTTGCTGACTCTAATCAGCGAGCTTTCATGAAGGAAGTCATTCTCTAACCCATCTGTTCCAGGGGACAGGTTTCAGTAATATGTATTGAATTGCATGAATAAAAAAAAAAACCTGTGGAGGTGAAAACGGGGGTCAGGGGGACTTAATCCCTCTCGAGGTGTACTGTGACTCCAGTAGCAGACATAGTGCTCTCCTACTTCATTCTGAGAACTGAGGGAGAGCGGCGGATTGCCATGGATAGCTGTTACACTAAGACCCAGGTTACGCTGGAGAGGAAACAGAAGAACAGGAACTACGAAGCCTGGGAGAGCGGTGGCATTCGGCCCACATAAGAAGCGGTGTGTTAAAATGGGGGCTGGAAGGAGATTAGTGCTAGGTGAAAGAGGGATGAGAGGAGCAAGGTTTCGGATGGAGGTCTTAGATTTCTTCATCCAGTCAACACAAACCTGAAGAGAAAGTTCAGGGTGAAGAAAATTGGGGTTCACAGTGCACATACAGTGTATGTAAAAAGTGTATACACTACAGTTTTATCATCAGTGGAATTGGATTTTTCCTTCTATAAATTATAAAATTAAATTAACATAATCTAACACTCCTGCAGCATGGGAAAATTAACTAGGCTCAGAAATTAGCACTTAGTCCTAAATTTAAATGGCACCACGTTCCCGTACACAATTGTATGACCTCAAGCTCTTTTACCTTCACACTCGAAAGCCTGCAGCACGGTGGTGTAGCTGGACCCCAGCCATGATGTGTAGCTGCCCAGTACCCTCAGCATCTTCTGAGTGGCGTCACTGAAGAGGACATCCTTGGCCCCGTAGCCTCGGGAGCTGAACAAGGAGAAGCCCTGTGTGGCATTGCCAAACACGTTCTACATGCAGAAGAGAGGAGAGCCGAGAGGGAAATCTTTAATGAAATCCCTCATGAGCTTCTAAGATCATATAAAGTACATTCATCTTCACCACCTTTGTATGAAATTAGATGATCTCTAGACCTTTCACATATAGCAGAATAAGACAAGCAATAGAGACGATCTGAGCAGAGAGGTGTAGGAGGCTGGCAGAAAAAGAAAAGCAAGAAACTTGCAAGCAAGGAATGATGGAACAAAGGATCAAAGAAAGTAAAAAAGGTTAGGGTACAGAAAAAGAAAGGAAATGAAATACAGCAGAGGAACACTGAAACAAAATATATATACAGATGGTTAAGAAAGGAGAGCCAGAGCTCATCCTGAAAGGATAATGGATGAAAGGGGGTGGAGAAAACGGAGAGGTTGAAAAGAGATGAAAAAAATGTAAGAAGCAATAGATGAGGGTGGGCAAGAAAGGGCATAAATGCAATATGAGGAAAGCAGAGAAAGATAAACAGAGAAGTGACAGAGGGAGCGGCAGCTGAGGGCTCTCTGAAAGTCTGACTGTAATCCAATTAGAGAGCAAATACACACACAGATAAAACACATATCTTAACACACACACACACCATTTATAAAAATGCTAATGTGAAAACATTAATAAACCCCGGCCTGCAACGTAGCTGAATATTTCAGAAGTTTCCACAGAGATCTAGCTGGACAATGACTGGTTATAATTCCTGGTGCCTCAGGTGCCTCCGGCAATCTTGTCAACACTCAGACAAGTGGCATCCTCTCATAATGACAAAGTAACTACAATGCAAGATTGCGTCAACCTAAATCAATAAAATCAATGGAGGGCCCTGGGCGAGATCTATTGAATGCAATCACTGTAAAATATTCAGAAGTAGGGAGGCGAGGAGACGTGGCACCGATTAATCATCTCACTGCACCTTCTTCAATCACGCCATTAGAACATCCTAACCTGTAATAACGGTGCGGGGCAATGAGCTTTTGATGTTCTGTTGGGAGCGAAAAGCCTTTAGCTTGTTTGGAGGTTTGGATTACATCTTGATTAAATTAGTCCCGGAGGGGAGAGTTAGAAATAAAATCACATCCCAGATCAATCTGGGGCCGGTGTGTTTGTTTGTGAGTGCTTGCAACCTCCTGAGAGTGCATGTGTTTCTTACAGAGCAATTTGTTAGGGGGACATTAGGTAAAAGCGGGGTGCTTTTAGCCACCTCTTCACTGACCTGCACACGTTCCAGGAATTTGTAAACTCTGCACTTGTCGGAGGGACGAACCACCACAGCATTGGCAGGGACCACAGCCAGGTGACATCGCTGGTGGTCAAAGAGGGACGCGTCCTTCCCATCAGGACAGAGCAGCTTCAGGTCCTCCAGCTCCAGATCCAGTGCCCATGACTCCTGGTTCCTTCCTTTAGGGAAAGGATTAAACAGCCGGGTTGAGGAGGCGCTGAATAAGACCGGAAAAGAGCAAGCCGACTTGGGGCTCATCTCACATCCAGTATTGTAGATGAATTGGTGTTGAATGTTTAATGGTCCATTTTTGTATTCAGTGCTGCTGGCGCAACAGACTCACCAGTGAAAGAGTCTTTTGTCTTTCATGACCATTGAAATGGATTACATTTATACCAGGTTTGGCTGGAGGTTGTGGGACTTTGGATGTTTTAATGGAAAAGACGAGTTCATGACTAAGACTGAAATTAGATTAAAGAATTCCTGGCCATCAATAAGCAACTTGATGACAGGAATGCTGCTTGAAATCCGCTATTATTGCTCCAAATGGCACAAATGGCAGACAAATTACAGGCAGAATGCCTGTGGTTTGGCTAAATGTTTGAGTTGAATGCATGTATTTTAATGTTCAATAAGCCCTTCAGTATTCCACATATTTCAAATGCACAATCTTGTACCCTCCAGAAAATCTGTTTTATTTTTAATCAAAAGATGTGAACAGCACAGGACCACCCTCCCTACAGGCCCACTGTGCTTTCCCGCAGTGAAGTAAAACGAACTGCAGTGAAATGCTGCCCCCTAGTGCACCCACACAGGACACCTTAGTCTATCAGCCTCTCTATAACATCTCAAGCATCTTTTATCACTGTGTGTGCACACAGCAGGCCTGTATAGCCTACACACACATACATAGTAATCTTCAGTGATTTTTTTGTACAATGATGATTATCCATCCCACTTACCATTTATGTTGTCAAAGACAGTTGTGTGCTTCACAAAGGCCACGTCCCCAAGATTTTCAGCCACACACCTGAAAAGAATAATTACAGCTAATAACAAATATTACTAACAACTGAAATATTGCTAACAAACATAACATCTTTTGATTTATTATAACAGTATATGAATTAATACAGTATGTACAAAAAAATAGAGACTATCCGTGATTTTAATCTGAGATTGTTTACAACGGTAAATGAAACTCTTCTACTTCAGAGCAGTGTGAGTACTGCAGAGCTACTGGAATGGCGTGTCTTCACCGCATATACCTCAGAGCTCCAGCCTCCCCATAGTGACGCTCCCGGGGGTTGTTGGCACAGATGTGCCGGTCATTGTCATCTCCAATGCAGGCCTCGCACAAGTTTTTGGGATTGTTCCCTTTGGGATCATGCTCCGGGTCTTTCACTCCCGGCACACAGCTGTAGCCAAAGAAATCTCCCACCACTGCCAGATGCACAGTGAGCAAAGAGAATGTAATTAGCAATGTCCCAAATGAAACTATATTCGTGCACTTTTTACTTGCACGGTTACATAAAAAAACAACATGAGTGAGCTCATTTACTTCATACTGATCCCAGCATGAAACTATTAAGTATTAAAATGAATTAAATAGGTCATGTTTGAGGTCACATAAATTGGAACAAATAAGGTAACAAATAATAAATCCCATAGAAAGCCTCAGAATGGAATTTTTTTTTAATTAACCGCATACTTTAAAGTAACTTTTATTTTGCCGATTAACCAAATACATTATAAATATGTGTACACTACAGATTAGTTATTAAATATTAAATATTAATGTATACATTTAAATATTTGATGAGCTTTTGCTCTCATACCTGACCAAAAAAAACTTTTGATGTGCTAAAGAAGCTGTTGACAGAACAAAATGTCTTATGTTCTGTTCCCAGGTCAGCTCACACACCATATGGAAAGTTGCACTGCTCGTCCACACTGATCTGAGATGTGTTCACCAGGAAGCCGATGGGTACAGTCCAGCCAACAGTCGTCCGTATCCCTGGGTGACAAGAACTGCGTTCGTGCATCTCCAAAAGTGACAGGTCACCAGAAGACCTTCTTGCTAAGGCAACCACATAATAACTAATGCCATCTAGAGCAGGGGGGAGACATAAGCATATGGAAAGAATTAATTCAGCTATAGTGTCTAGTGGAGCTGTGAACTACATCGCAATCCCAGGGGATCAAATTAAGTTTCTTCTTGTTCATAAAGCCTTTCATGTGCAACTGAAGCTTTCCTCTGATTTAAACTTCACACACTCGAAACTCCAGTGACTTGATTTCAGGCTTGCCGAGATACAAAGACTTTCAGGAAAATGTCATACCTTCTCCATTAAAGGATTCCCCCGCAGCAACCTCTAGACCGTGGCAAAATCCAGCAGTGTAAATCTCATCTGGATACATGACTGCAGCATCTGCAGACCCGTTCTGTCCACAGATCAGAGTGATGCCTAATTTCTTTCAGTACTAAAAACTGGGATCCACACACATATTCTACAAACTTGACAAACCTTAATTTTTAGCATGCAGTCTGTGGGGTTCAGGGCCCTTGTACACTGCAGTTTTCCACGGATGTTATGGGCTGTGGCATTTCCTGCTAGATCCAGGCACTTCTGCTCTTCAGCATCTGTCACTGTGCACCATGTGACTATCAGAGTATCAGAGAATGCCAAAGAAAGCCAACAAACAGAATTAAAGAACATTTCCAAATATTGTTCTATTGCAATTGACATTTATCCAAAACCTTTTTATCAGTACTTTAGGTCTCACTGCGCATCCCCAGAAAACAAGAAGATATGGATAAAGTTCAAACAAACTTCCGTGTATATTTACATAGAATAAAAACTATAGTATTAATGGTAGGCTCATTGTGTTAATATTTCATATCCTAATGTGGTCTTAATTTAATTTACTACAGTTATCACAATTTTTTCAGCAGACTTGATAAAGAAAACAAAATTTTAAAAAAATCCTTACTGATGTTGTTTTGCCTGGATATGCAGACTAATCCAAGAAAAAGCAAAGCCACAGCAAAAGGATTCATGCTGACCACAAGGAGGACTCCTGCAAAAGGTAAGCCAAAAAAAGCCTACAGCTCACATTGCCCTCTTCTTATAACCGAGGTGGCCCAAAAGCACAGGGGGAGGTCTGTCAGGACCAAAATTTTCCATTAGTTCTTTTTTTTCACACACATTAGTTCTCTCTTTTTTCACATGTTCCACTGGTATATCATTTTCGTCTCATCAGATCATGATGGCCGTCTAGCATTTCATTCAATTATTCGCAGTGGCTTGAGGCATGCGGTTTTTGCACAGTCCACCTGACCTGGCACGAAACTGGTCGGATCGTTTCAGAGCTTTATAATTAAGCCGGAAACAATGCCTTTTTGTGGATGGCCACTAATGCAGCAGGAGATTAAACCCAGCAGAGGACTGGAGCGGCTCCAGCTTTGATTAAAGATATAGGAACTGACAAGACAACAGCAGACTATTGTTGAGGCACACAGCAGAAGGTGTTTTAAAAATAAATCAAATATATGGATGCCATTTGATAACTTATTGATTGTGCAATCCATACAAAAGTAAACTGTTTGTCAACAGACACACGGTGTGTCAGATAAAAATCAGCAGCAGTCAGGCTATTGTTCTCCCAGTTGCAATTCCATTTTCCATATGTCCTTAAATGATTGCATTAAAAATTCAAAGAATTCTGCATCCTCAAACACATCCTGCTTGTGGGATTTATTGTAATTTACATCCAATTTGCTGTATGAAAAACTGCATTTTTTTCCACAAACTCATCTCACTTTGAAGCAATGTAATCAATCTTATACATCAAAGGATAACCGGGTGTCGAAAACTCAGTTGTACAGTTGCTTTGCTTTGATTTCATGTAAAATGTCCAACAGTAAATGCTTTATTGCAATATTTGGGAGAAGATACACCAGGTTACACCAGGTGGGGCAAAAATGCTGCAGATGTGCAGGTTTTTGAATAAAGTTTAAAGAACAAAGAATTTCAGGAAAAAGCTATGCAGGATACGTAACATCAGTGCTTACATGCACTGAGGACCTGAAGTCTACTTATATCCGGCAGCTACGGACCGCTTTCCTTTTTTCTCCCCATATAGGAAATGACACCTACATTAATCAACTTGCTATTTTAGAACAAAAAAATTGTCAGGCCACTGCCTCCTTGGCTCTCACCAAAGCAAGGTCACTTCAATCTCTTAAATTAAAGCCACAGAAATTTCAGGACTATGTAAACAGATGCGCTCTTGAAATAAGGCAATTCATTTATAAGTGTGTATTCTTTATTTCTAGCTTAACAAGGCATGTGTCACATCATTCTCTGGCCAACTGACCAGCATGCTTACACATGCTAAAGTGATCACTTATCACCAATGCCGCTAAAAAAAAAGGTCAAATTCTGTATGTATGCTCTTTTTGGACTTCAAATGGTTTGAGTTCGACGGTTTAATATATTGTATATTATTATATATTATATATTGTTTGTATGTTAAATATAGTATTGATATTTTTATATTTCTTGAACAATCGAGCTGTATACCCAAAACAGTCAGCATCTCCAGTTTGCCAGGCATAGCCATTTTTTACCAGCATTAAACCCACACTGACCAGCTCGACTTCTCTTTCACCGCGTAATCAGGAAAAAGACCAGACTATCATATCTTATTATATTTGTGATATACAGGAGCATACAGATGTTCAGTAGGGGGCAATCCCAAAAGCCCAGTCCATATTCAACAGCAATTAACACAGCATTAAGGGCTACAAGTCGACGTACAGTACAGCCCAAAGGTTTGGACACACCTTCTCATTCAATGAAATGAAAATAAAGAAATCTACATTGAATCTACATTGGTAGATTCTCACTGTGGAGTTATGTAATTAATAAAAAAAGGTGAAATAACTGAAAACATGTTTTATATTCTAGTTTCTTCAAAATAGCCACCCTTTGCTTTGCACACTCATGGCATTCTCTCGATGAGCTTCAAGAGGTCGTCACCTGAAATGGTTTTCCAACAGTCTTGAAGGAGTTCCCAGAGGTGTTCAGCACTTGTTGGCCACTTTGCCTTCACTCTGTGGTCCAGCTCACCCCAAACCATCTCGACTGTGGTGGCCAGGTCTCCACTTTTTCTTAAGTACATAACTCCACATGTGTTCATTCAGTTTTGTTGCTTTAAGTGAGAATCTACCATGGTCATGAAAATAAAGAAAACACATTTAATGATAAGGTGTGTCCAAACCTTTGGCCTGTACTGTAGAACAATTCATCTCATATTATCCAATATGTTACTACAGCTGGGTGGTCAGAACAAGTAGTCAGGAAAACAGTGGGCTGAGTATGGCTACATTTACCATGGTCTCCATATTTCTTTGTCTCATAATAAGCGCATTGTTAGATTTAAAAAATCTAAACTCAAGAAATATACTGATGCATGAATGGAGCAAGCTATAATATTTTAAATTGTCCTATCCTGTATATCCTAAGTTCAGTGTTCTTCCTTAAAAGATGTGCAGTGCTTATGGTAATTCTGGAATTCCCTCGCACAGAATACAGTGGTACTCTTTGATGTTCAAGAAGAATCTGTAACACATCTTCAGGGATTGCTTTCAGCTAAGTAGTATATTTAATTCATTATTTTAACCTGCTGTTTATTAAGTGTTGCTTTTAAGCCAATCTTTCTGTTTCTGGCTTGTATTTATTTATATACTTATTTTTACTACCGTTGTGTTTGTATGTCTGTAATTAGTTTGCTTGATTTATTGCCTGTGAAGCATACTTGCTTTATAAATCTTCCGGATAAATAAGGGATAACAATAATAAAATGATCATCATGGTGATTATCGTAATTTTAATAATTGTGATAATAATCGGCTGCATAATTTGATGAAATGAAATATAACGTATTGTAGTTAACGTACTACAAAAAGCTTTACATAAACCTTCACGGTTGTTCTTTTTTTTGGCGGACTGGGGCTACCCCACAATGCAATGCGTCGTAAAGTTGTTTATGATGACGTCTCGTCGATGTTGTTGTTTTTTTTATACCTCAAGCACGAAAAGTCTCCGTGGGTGGCGGTCGAGTCCGAGCGCTGCCGCCTGCCGCCACCGCAGCTTTGCGTGACGCGGCACTACGTGCGACCGGAGGAACAGCTCGTCCCGACACAGAAATGTCACTTTAACGCGGTGAGACGCGCACGCGGCGCGCGGAAGCTAACAGGCTAGCGGCTAACGGCAACTCGGCGGAGGCGGCAGGGGAAAGATGAGCGTTTAAAGAAACCAGGAGCGTTTCGTGGCGCGTCCGTTCGCGTTTCTCTCTTTTTTTGAGTTGCAATGGCTGAGCTGGGTATCTATGGACTGGTGCGACGTTGTTATTCCCTGTTGGGCAGGGTGAGCAGATTCCAAAAACTGCACTGCTCTGGCGGTTTACAGAATCTCTAAATTTAAGTTTAGACATGAACTCAACACGGTAGGTACGAGGTATTTTTATTTAGTTCTGAGCACACTACAGGGTTTATTACCTTGTGGTTCATGTTTTTTGTTTTTTTTTTTGTCTAGAAGGTCAAAAGAGATGTTCACAAATACAGTGACCACTGCAGCAACATTACAGCGGCCTGTTTATGTATCTCGCATGTTGCTGGGTTTTATGTTGTCCTTTTGTTACCTGTAGACTTATGAATTCTATGTGCAAAATGTTTACGAAACGACTCACAGCACGTCTTATTTAAAGGTCCCCTATTATGAAAATTTCACTTTCTGTCTATGGTCCTGCACTGGCTAGAAATGGTGATCTGTATAAAGAGTGCTTTGGTTGGTCTGCTTCACCGTTCAGAGAGCGGCAGCTCAGACGGCCGGATCTGGAATTTCTTCCCTTGTGTCATCATAAGGTGACAGGTTACCTCACTTTTCTCATGCTTTTCCCACCCAGAGAATTTCCCACCCCTCCCCTAATAAAGTAACTCCACGGACCATCATTTCAGTTGCTCTTTAATTGGATATAAAAATGAGCACATATGTATTTTTATATTTTTGTTCTGTCACATGAGACTCAGTGAAGAACCAGTGGGTTAATAAATTACTTTTCCTGGAAAAACAATGACACGCACCAAACATTGTGATTGGTGAAATGGTGTTTATGGCATGATTTAAGCAAATGCCTGTGCACTTCTATAGGCTTCTCTCTTGGGGAAAATTCATTGTGGGACTCAAATTGGCTGTAATTCTGTACCGCAGCTGAATTTTGGATGGCGACTTCAGATATAGTATTAGGGGACCAAATATTTTCATATTAGGGTATCTTTAAATTGCTCAAAATCTGGGATACGTCTTCACCAACCAAATAATTAATTTGAATTAAATGAGTATTCCTGTCCTCTGTCCTACATTAGTTTTGTAGTTTTGTTCAGTCATTTTCGCTCACTGTGGATGATTAGTGATCAGAATAAACCCTTTCTTTTTATATATAAAAAAATGCATAATTTTCATGTACTTCTGAAGTTTTGTGCAGCTCCAGGGTCTTTGATGTCATTCAGTAATAGGCCTCTTTTCTCCATGGTTGCCACGGAAACAGTCCCCTCTTGCTCATACGTGCCCATCTTCTATTGAAGTGAGTCCAGAAGTATTTGGGTTTGAAAAGAGATAACAGCACAGACAGGAGAGGAAATTCAATAACATTCATTTATCTGTGTGGAATTTTAACCCATACCAGTTTATATTCTTATCATTTTTGCTGTGACTGTAATTGCAACAGTTTTTTTTTTCTTTCTTTCTTAATGTGTTTGTTTTTCTTTCTTTCTTTTTTCTATTTCAATATTATCTGTATTCCAGCATGGTGTACCAAATGGGTTGTTGGAGTGCCCAGGTCCTTTTCCTTTTGCTGCTGAAGTGCTTGCATACGTCAGCGAAAGGTAAAAAAAAAAAATAAATAAGATTATGTTGGTGTGTTCATTTAATTCATGAAATTTTTTGCAGCTTCCCAAAATGCGTCAGCGCCAACATGTCATTTAAAATCATTGCATGTGCTCTTTTTCTCCGGCAGTCATCTGCTTTTTCAACAGACCTCATTGTCCGGGAAGCTATTTAAAGGGCCCCATATATTCTGTCTGAGAAGGGGCCAAGTCTCCATGATTCAAATTTTTACAGATGGGACTAATCGATATGCACAGAGTTCTTTGCCTCTCTGAACTGCCACCCCATTCTGTAATCCCCTCTCTCCCAGATTTCACAAGTCATGCAAGAAAAATTTATTCAATTGGAAACATTAGAACAGTAGTTCCAAAACCACTGGTGATCCTGTTTGGTTCTTCATTCTGTTTCAACTTTTAGATTTTGATATTTTATATGAAGGAATTTTTTTAAATGATCAATTTCATGCCTTTTAAAGAGTAGTGTGAATGTACGCTTACAATTTAATTGTTTGTTTTGACAAGGAAATTGAGCCTTAATCTGCTTTTCTTTTCTTAATTGAAGCAGCAAAAGCTTGATATCATCACCCACTCAGACTCCACTCATGTCAGAAAATGGGTTTGTCCCTGTCTGCAGATGGACTCATTGATTGTGTGTGTAAAGGCAGTGACTGCATGGCAGATCTCTGCAGCGGTGACCAGTGCTACTCCTCCATCACAGTCCAGAGCGACTTCACCTTCACTCGCGGCTGTCTGAGGGGGGCGGAGAAAAGGCGTATGACATGCCTGACTTCGGCCAACTACGCAGTAGAGTGCTGTGCCCAACACATGTGCAACTTCAACACCAGCAAAGAGGCTCTCCTCAAACTTCTACCAACAGGTATGACATCATTTTGTGGAACAACCCAGGTCTGATTCTGAGTCTGATTTTATAATTGGCAAGATTTGTTGGTTTTGTTCCACATAGTAAATATTCCATTACATCACACATCTGTCTGTCTGTGTGGTCAGGTCCAGAAGGAGAACCTGTACTATATCGTGTGGAGACGCTGGTGCTGATGGTGCTGGGCCCGGTGGTGGTCTTGGTTCTGCTGTCCATCCTAGCTGTACTAGTCTTCCGTAGGCTACATCATGGCCGCCGAGAGAGGCTGCATGAGTTTGACGCAGAGCAGGGTGCCATTGATGGCCTCATTGCATCCAATGTGGGCGACAGCACCCTGGCGGTATGAGTTGCACTTTTATGTTTAGTTTGAAGAGTCTGAACATTGAACTAATTGTTGTACACACAAAAAGAAATTGCTCAGATTTTCAACGTTATTTTAAATTGGGTCCAGTTTGTTATCTGCAACAATTGGATGAGCTCTGACACCACACTTGGAAAAGAAAGTTTGACCTATGAGGATGACTGTGACCTCATTGCAGGACCTGTTGGACCACTCCTGTACGTCAGGCAGCGGCTCGGGCCTGCCCTTCCTGGTTCAGAGAACAGTGGCTCGGCAGATCAGCCTGGTGGAGTGTGTGGGTAAGCAGAAAGCCTTATCTGATTAAACCTGATCCATTATGCAGGATTTCGTTAAGGTTTAATAAAGCAAAACGTCCACTTTGGTTAACGGGGAGAAAGCAGACAAAACAAGTTAGAGTGTAAGGGCATTTTGGTGTCCTTGTCCATTTTAATGCTAGTAGTTTAAAATCCTATCAAGCGCTTCCACTCAGATGAATTGCACTGTCTTCTGCCAGAGTAACTTTGTTAAAAGTAGATATTAGTCTTATTCAATGTGTTGTTTGGTCAGCCGAGGGTCTGCTGGGTCTTCTATAAAAGGGACTTGATAATGCTGCATGCTTTGAGTACTAATACAGCAATTGCACTACTAGTATCCTGATAGGACTCACTATGGTAGTGTTGCATGTGGTTTGAACTCTTTTGAACTCAGGCAAGGGGCGCTATGGGGAGGTATGGAGAGGCCAGTGGCAGGGGGAAAATGTGGCGGTGAAAATCTTCTCCTCCAGAGATGAGAAGTCCTGGTTTAGGGAGACTGAGATTTACAACACAGTCCTGCTTCGACATGAAAACATATTAGGTGAGTGCACTGAAAGAATTTGTTTAGTGATCTTTTTAAGAAAAATTTAACCACATTCTATTCGATCCACAGGGTTCATGGCATCTGACATGACGTCTCGAAACTCCAGCACACAATTGTGGCTTATCACACACTACCATGAGAGCGGCTCACTGTATGACTACCTACAGCGTGTCGCCGTGGAGATGGCAGATGGGCTTCAGATGGCTGCATCTGTGGCCAGCGGCCTGGTACACCTGCACACAGAGATCTTTGGCACAGAGGGCAAACCAGCCATCGCCCACCGAGATCTGAAGAGCAAAAACATTCTGGTGAAGAGGGACCTACGCTGCTGTATTGCAGACCTGGGTTAGTCCATACACACAGCCATGATCTTAATCAATTTTAGTTCTTAGTTTTTCCATTCTTGGTTGGCTGTAGAAAATGACTTGGATTATCCACTTTAATTCACATTTCCTCCTCCCCAGGTCTGGCAGTCACTCACTCCCAAACAGACAATCAGCTGGATGTGGGCAACAACCCAAAGGTGGGAACTAAGCGTTACATGGCCCCAGAGGTACTGGACGAGTCCATCCAGACAGACTGCTTTGATGCCTATAAAAGGGTGGACATCTGGGCATTTGGCCTGGTGCTGTGGGAGATTGCCAGGCGCACTTTTAGCAATGGTAAGACTCAATGGTAGATTTTTTTTGGTGGGATATTTAGACCATGGTTTGAATTTCAGTTGGACCTTATCTTGGCTATAAAGTATTGTTATATATTTTATAGGTATTGTGGAAGAGTACAAACCACCATTTTATGACCTTGTGCCGAACGACCCCAGCTTTGACGAAATGCGTAAAGTGGTTTGCATTGAACAGCAGCGACCCTTCATCCCCAATCGCTGGTTCTCCGATCCAGTAAGTAGCAGCTCATAGACATAACCAGACATAGTCTAAAAATCTGTTGCTAAGATTTTATGTACATGTAGCCAGAAAGCATATTTATATCATATATCCAGAGGTGGAATGTAACAAATTACATTTACAAGTTACTGTTATTGAGTGGTAGAGTATTTTGTAAGTTGTTTTTGAATTTTAATTTTACTTTTACTCAAGTACTTTTTACCCAAGTATTTTACTTCGGTACAGAAAAGAGGGGGAAAATATGAACTAAAAGGAAATTGCACAGGTGCAAAAATATGTGCGTGGCATATTTGTCAGACCGTGGTAAGTAGCGCCTCACTATGAAATGACGACAGTCAAAAAAAGAAAAGCCCTACACAATAGCCAGTCAGAAAATAGCAGTATTACAACTGGGCAAAATGCAATACTTCAATCAATGAAAAGGTATCCTGGAATTATTTGAGTTATTCTGCAACTTGTATTGAAATTTTCCATAAATCCAAGCATCACTTCAAGCAGAGAGTAAGTCATCTTTTGTTTTTATGTTATAATAAATTCACAATTGGTTTGACTCAAAGGATGACTACTTGACTGCTGTTAGAGAATGTTGCCTCTGTAGCCTAAACCTTTACAGCCTGCAGCATGAAAGCATGTGGTAGTAAGTAGAATAGCCTATACATTCCATCTGTAAAGTATTCACAGTGCATCGGTTTTTCCACATTCTGTTATGTTACAGCCTTATTCCAAAATGGATTAAATGTTTTTTTTTCCCTCAGAATTCTACACACAAATAATGACAATGTGGTACACGTATCCTTGGCCAGTTTCACCCTTTCCTTTTTGCAGCACCTTTCAAGCTCCATCAGGTTTGATAACAAGCATCAGTGCACAGCCATTTTAAGATCTCTCCAGAGATGTTCAGTCAGATTCAAGTCTGGGCTCAGGTTGGGCCACTCAAGGACATTCACAGAGTTGTCTTCTCATCTTTTTCTCCAGCCTGACTAGTATCCCAGTTTCTACAGCTGGGGCAGTGGTGGCCTAGCAGGTAAGGAAGCGGACCGGTGATCGGAAGGTTGCCTGTTCGAATCCCGGGCCACTGAGGTGCCACTGAGCAAAGCACCGTCCCCACACACTGCTACCCTGGCACCTTTCATGGCTGCCCACTGCTCATCAAGGTGATTGATTAAATCCAGAGGACTTACTCCAGGACAGTCCTCTGGATGGAGGACAGTGCTTCACAATGACAATCACTTATCTTTCACTTTCAAAAACATCTCCACAGAATGATGCTGCCGCCACCATGCTTCACTGTAGGGATGGTATTGGACTGGTGATGAGCAGTGCATGGTTTCCTTCAAAATGTGATGTCTGGCATTCATACCAAAGACCAGAGATATTTGTTTCTCATGAGAGCCCTTCAGGAGCCTTTAGAAAGGAGTGGTTTCCATCTGGCCACTAGGAAGAGTCCTGGTGGTTTTGAACTTTTTCTACTAACGTATGATGAAGGCCACCATTCTTATTGGGGCTTTCAAGGCAGTAGAAATTTCTCTGTAACCTTCTCCAATTTGTGCCTTGTGACAATTCGGTCTTGGAGGTCTACAGACAATTCCTTTGACTTCTTGCTTGGTTTGTTCTCTGACATAAACTGTCTACTGTGAGACCTTATGAAAATGGCGTGTGCCTTTCCATATAATGTTCAATCAACTGTTTATTGTCACTGGTGCACTCCAATTAAGCTGCAGAAACATCTCAAGCATGATCAGGGAAAACAGGAGTTTCATGACAAAGGCTGTGAATACTTATGTACATGTTCTTTTTTTTTTTTTTTTTTTTTTATAAATTTGCCAAAACCTCAAGTAAACTTTTTCAGGTTGTTATTATGGGGTGTTTTGTGTAGAATTCTGAGGGAAAAGAATTAATCAATTTTGGAATAAGGCTGCAACATAACAAAAAGTAGTATACTTTGAATACTTTCCAGATGCACTTTTTGCCTGTGTATGCATTCCATGCATTAAAATGCTCAAACTGAACAAGTGTTTTACAATCGAATGCTGTAGTATTCTGTGAGGTAAGGCACTTTATTTAATTTCTTATATCAGCAGTCAGTGTGCTCATTTGTCAGTAAACTGATAAGATGTATGTTTGCTATAGAAAGAACAAAAAGCAGTTTGTTGAACAACAGCAATTGTTGAACATTTTCACAGTTTAACCATACAAAGCTGAATTTGGTACTTTTGTCATCAACTGTAGTTTCATGGGGTAGTCTGAACATTGTTTGTACATTATTCATTCTAAAAGGTAAATTTAAACAACTTGTGCTGTATTTGATTTATGACCTTTTTTTCATAATGTAATTGAAAGTAACTCAAAGTAAATTTTAAATTAAATAATTCTTTACTTTTAGTTTTTTAGATTGGTACTTTTAATTTTACACTTTTTTTTTTTTTTAATGAAAAGATCATTTGATTTGCTGTTCTCTGTCATTCTTAATTATCGTGAAAGAGATGCTGAGGAGGTGAAACGGAGGCAAGCATCTGCTGATTTATATTTTAAATCTGCGCATTTCCTTTCCTGCTTAGTCATGTGCTCATGGTGGGCTTTTATTAAGCTGTACATTATAAGACATTATACATTTTATTCTTTTATTTTTTATTCTTTTATTATATAATCTTATTCTTTTAATGTGTATATGCTGGAAGCAATTGGGGCTGTCGGGGTCCAGGCAGGTGGGGCTACAGGGAACCACTTGGTTAGAATAACATGTTTACATCTAATATGTATATTACATCTATTATCTAGATTTTGGTTTGATTTAAAACAAGTGTTTTTTTTCTTTATATGGCCTGTATTTAATTTTGTTTCATCCCTCCTCCTTTTACTCAATGCTTCCTGTTCTATCTTGCACTCTTAGACACTGTCAGCCTTGGTAAAGCTGATGAAGGAGTGCTGGTACCAGAATCCATCCGCTCGCCTCACAGCTCTGCGCATCAAAAAGACTCTAGACAAAATCCACAGTACACTGGAGAAGGGCAAAACAGACTGCTGAGCCATGACCACCTGCCTCTCACACTACTTTTAGGAGACAAGTTACAGTTTCCCCCCCAATTTACTGTAAGTCTTATGGGAATGTATGTTTTGCGCTATACCAAGGACTTTTTTTTTTTTTTTTTGTTCCTCCCTTTTTTCCATAAAGCAACAGGACACTTTTTTTCCCTTTTATGGTTTTTATCCACCTTTTATGGGCTACAGAGCAATTTCTGAAAATACAATATCAGATTTTCACCCCAAAACTCTTTAAAGCATGTGGCCATTAATATTTTAAAAGCTACATACAAACATTCTACTTACTTAATACGGTATGATCTGACTTTATTCGGCCTCTTCTCTTGAAGGCCCAGGTGTGTGTGTGTGAGACTGTGATGGAGGGCCAATGTAGCACTGAAGTCCTCTTGTAGCAGCCTGTAGCAATCTTTTTTTTTTTTTTTTTCTTCTCCTCCAGCCGACAATCAAGTGCTGCTCAGATATTCACTGTTGTGACAACTGAAGTGTCTTGTTCAGTCATAGGAAGAGTGTAGGGTTGTAGCAGCTGTGGGATTTTACTGTGGGTGAAAACACTGAAAACCCGGGGAAGAGCCAAGTGAATCAAAATAATGCCGAGCTTGTGATGTGTACTTTTGTTTTGTTGTCATTTGCTTCAGATACTTAGGAAATGTTTAATGAGTAAGATATGCAAATACTTTAGCCTTCAGTTTAGAGTTTAAGGACATGGGAGAGTAGAGGAAGTAGATCATGTAATTGTGACTATCCTAGTAAAGGAGTAGAAATGCCACTATGAACTGATACTGCAAACAAGCTCCCATGGAAACGTATGCTTTTTTTTTTTTTTTAAATATATGCCATTTTCTGCATGTGTTTTTATGTTGAACATAATGCTTCAGTACTCCACATTACCAAGCCTTTGGGCAGTATTGTGGACTTGAAGGCCAAGGTGTCAAGATGTTTTGAATTGGAACACACCTGGCAGCAATGGATCCTTAGTAAACATGCCAAGCATTGCCTTACAATATCACCCCTGGGGGGTTGTTGGAGCAAGGGCATTAACAGAAGATCTCTTCTTTTTATCCCAGTGCAGAGGCTGTGGTGTGTTTGGGTCACTGCTGTCATTTTTTAGCCCAGGAGCTCCACTAGCAGGCAGCTAATTTTAATAAAAGCTCCCCACGAGGGCAAGCAACAACACCTTTCTCATAGCATCCACATTTAAGCAGTGGGGAATTTAAGGCAGGGAGCACTGCCTACAATCCTGGAACTCAGCAGTGCAAAACCAGTTAACCCCTATGCCATGTTTCAGGATTGGAAGGAGTGTGAACATCCAAATGGTGCATGAAGTGATACCAGGGTCAGGCTGAGAGACTGGCTGGTGAATGTGTGAATGGATCACCATGCACATTTAAGGCAAGAGGGATATCCATAGTTTCATTAACACCAGGAAACATGCCAGAATGCTATAAAGGAAAAAAACATTTAGCACGCCAAAACACATTTTTTAACGATTTTTCTTTTTTTTTTTCACAAGAAGCCATTTATGAAACACATGTACTGCAAAATGGAATAAACACAACATTAAAATGTAACGTGTTTCACAAATGTACAATCTCAATGCTGATTTAGTTTTAAATAAGTCTTTATTCCCCAGGGAAATTTAAACATTCACAGTCAGTATCCCATTCATAGATTAAAGTTAGCCCTACACTAAAAGTTTTTTTTTTTTTTTTAAAAGGACTAGGCATAATCCATCCATTGGAAACTGAACCATAGGATCCTTTCTAAACCTGTAATTCTCAATATGGATTGTACATTGTCTCATGTGCATATTGTTCACTTAATAAAACAGTAAAAACCTAATTTAAGTGTGAAATCATAAAGTGTGAAATCAAAACGGATTGTCCGTTTTTAATGAACTTTGGTCCGGCAATAAATTCCAAAAAAATCAGGAGTGTTTTAGTTTTCATCTCTTTGTAGCAATTTTGTATTCATATTACATTGTTGTGCATAGAGTGCAAAAGTTGAAACGCCATTAAATGGTCAGTTTAACTGCAGGTAATAATAGTTTAATCCAATTTCATGTGCTTCATCCAGATTCCTCTCTTCACTTTCTCCATTGCATCACTTTCGCTAGATGACAGGGGTTTTGAAGCATAGGCTCTGCCAGTGATTGACTGGGGTCCAATGCTGTAGACTGAGATACTTCAGTGAAGGTCATCAGGCAAGGTCTTGTATGGGTTGAGGATGCCACGGGGGTCCAGTATGGCTTTAATGTTGCCCATGAGGGCCACAGCCTCTGATGGTTTACTGTAGTAAATGTAGTTCCTCTTCTTTAGACCCAGGCCATGCTCAGCACTGATACTGCCCTGAACACTTGAAGTCCACTCATAAACATATGGCTCGATGGCAGCCAGCAAGGATGGGTCTTTAGAGGGTGAGGTGATGTTTAAGTGAAGGTTGCCATCACCTGAGAGAGAGCAGATTGAAGAAGAATTTGAATATGAGCAACATCAAGATCTTTTCCCTCCTGTCTGACAACTTGCATCGAGGCTTACTGATGAGGCGGGGCTGGAGAAAATCTCACAAGTCATGTTCTTGAACAACTACATTTGAAGAGAGCACAGCCTACGTAGTCATCTACATAAAGTCTTACATAGTATGCAGGGAATTCTTGCAATCTTTATCTTTAAAATCGAGAACTCATTGAGAGATTATTTTCTTCTTACCAACATGTCCATAGCCAACCACGTTCTTGGCCTTGTTTCCGAGGTGATCCCTCATGTCATTCACCAGTTGGTAGATTTTCTCTACAGGTAGGGAGATGTCATATTTGTAAGTAAACCCATCGTGAGTGAGTGCTTCAGTGATTCTTTCCCTCAGTGACCAGAGAGCCTACACTCAAACCAAGAAGGAACCCAGTATCAGCCTTAGTTATGTACAAATCTAAGAAAGTTTTAATATATATATATAAAAACTACCTTAATTTTAGTTTCCTCTGTTGCCACAGTCCCATCAGTAACCAGAGATGATGTCATAACCTCCTCCAAAAATTTGTGGAGCTTCTCCTCATCGTGAGTTGCGTTGGATCCTGCAGTCTCTATTACAATGTAGAATGGGCTTTCTGCAAAACAACACTTCACTTGAACAAAGTTCGGTGTCTTGTCTTGCTTCTGGCTTGCTTTCTACATGTCTTATTAAATGACCTGTGATTGGATTGGTCAGTTGCAAGTGCCTTTCCAACAGCTTCATGCAGGCAGCATCCAGAAACTCAAAGGCAGACAAGATTTCTCCCAGCATCCCTCTACTGCACTGAAATGTCTCCAGAAGATTCTGGAAAGTCAAGCAGCCTGCATTTCAGGAGAAACATTTAAAAACTATTGAAATAATTTATGTTTTCAAACAATGTTTACTTTCCTCTGTTAAAAGTGATTTAGGACATGAGCTGGTATGTAGGAGTTATTAAAAGGCAACACACCTAAAAACGCCACATTTACAGATTTGGGCTTGCGAGGGCACAGGATGGAAACAGCAGTGATGACACCCAAAGTTCCCTCTGAGCCAATGAACAGCTGCTTCAGGTCGTAGCCGGTGTTGTCTTTCCTCAGATCGGACAAGCAGTTCAGAACTCTCCCATCAGCCAGAACCTTAAAACAAATGCAAACGATTCTCATTTCTCAAAGTAATATTGCAGTTATTTTCACAGAAGTGAACCCCTTTGTCACTTGCTGTGTGTATCATAGCACTGAAGAGAAGTTACTCGGTGGATTAAAAAGAGAATTAAAAAATTTGACAGTAAAAAAAATTACAGTACTTGCCACCTCCAGTCCTAAAACAGTTCCCCGCAGAGACCCATATCTCAGCAAGCGAAGTCCCCCTGCATTGGTGGCTACATTGCCCCCGATGTGACAGCTGCCCTTGGCGCCCAGATCCAGGGGCATGATGAAATCCAACTCCTCCAAGTACTGAGACAAGCTCTCCAACACACAGCCTGCCTGGCAGGTGAGGATTCCTGCAATACAGATTAGATCGAGGACATTAGGATTAGACTGGATTCAATGTTATGACCTTAAAACATTTCACAGGTAACTGGGTTTTACAGTTTACGTACCTGATACCGTGTTGAATGTCAGCACCTTGTTCATAAGGGCAGTGGACAGGATGATCTCATCAAACACAGGCACGCTTCCACCAACCAGACCTGTGTTCCCTCCCTGAGGGCTCACCGCCAGATTCCGTTCATTACAATACCTGTGGTGCCAGTAGAAAAAAAAAAAAGATACACACCAATTGCATGTCTTAATTCCACGTGGTCACTGAATTAGTACAATGTAGTCAGTGAATAGCTGACCATGGTACTGAGTTCTGAAGCATTCAACTGGGTCCACAAACCTGAGAATCTGAGAGACCTCTTCTGTGGTCTGGGGCCTTAGGAGCAGTTCACTTTTACCTGCAGAAAGTGTACAATTGAACTATAAAAATTAAGAAAGAATCCATACGGCTTTATCGCTCCTTCCAGTGATGGAGGGGTGAAACTGGCCACTGGATGTGATTCTGCCACTCTGTCAACTTACCAAAAGGCTTCTGGACAACAAATTACTGGATACCCCTCAAATACCTGTTGTTTTGTTCTACATTTACATTTACATTTACGGCATTTATCAGACACCCTTATCCAGAGCGACTTACAATCAGTAGTTTCAGGGGACAGTCTCCCTGGAGCAACTTAGGGTTAAGTGTCTTGCTCAGGGACACAATGGTAGTAAGCGGGATTTGAACCCGGGTCTTCTGGTTCATAGGCGAGTGTGTTGCCCACTAGGCTACTACCACCCTGTTCTACTGGAACCAATTTTCCATTTAGTATCTTCCAGTGTATTTATAATGAAATATAGTTGTATATATCTCTATATGAATCCATCTATCTGTGTTTATTACTGTAGAACTGAACAATACAGAGCAGTTTTAATATATTCACCAACGACAGTCACAGTTTTGGGAAATACAGTCATGGCCAAAAGTTCTGAGAATGATGATTTTCACAAAGTTTGCTGCTTCCGTTTTTATTATGGCAATTTGCATATACTCCAGAATGTTATGAAGAGTGATAATTTGAATTGCAATGTCTGAAAATAAAATTAATCCCCAAAAAACATTTCCACTGCATTTCAGCCCTGCCACACAAGTGAGAGTGTTGAGGAGCTCAAGGCTGGAGATCATTCTGTCATGTTGATTGAGTTATAATAGCAGATTGGATGCTTTAAAAGGAGGGTGATGCTTAAAATTATTGTTCTTCCTCTGTTAACCATGGTTCCCATATGCAGTCATCATTGCATTGCATAATAAGAGCATCACAGGCAAGGGTATTGCTGCTTCTAAGATTGCACCTAAATCAACCATTTATCGGTTGTGAAGAAGGCTTCAGGTTGCCCAAGAAATTCCAGCAAGCACCAGGTCTCCCGAAGATCATCCAGCTGCGGGATCGGGGTGCCACCACTGCTCGGGAATGGTAACAGGCAGGTGTGAGTGCATCTGTACACACAATGAGGTGAAGACTTTTGGAGGATGACCTGGTGTCAAGAAAGGCAGCAAAGAGGCCACTTCTCTCCAAGAAAAAAAATCAAGGACAGACTGATATTCTGCAAAAAGTACAGGAATTGGACTGCTGAGGACTGGGGTGAAGTCATTCTCTGATGAAGCCACCTTCAGAACTTTGTGAAAACACAATTTGTGTCATTCGTGAAATTTTGGTCAACAACAATGTCAGATAATACACAGGAATTATGCGCCAAGCCCAATTTATTACTAAAGGAAAACATGTGTTGTTTTTCCACTCACCTTGTACTGATTTCAGCCAGTCGGTGTTACAGGCCGCCAGCACATCAGGGTCTGTTACAGCTCTGCCAGCCAGCAGGCGTGTGAAGAAGGCCACGTCTTCCTCGATGATGTGGGAGAAAGGCAGCCGGGCAGGAGTGTTCCGTGCTCCACTGTGGACACCCCGGCCCCGTCCGCGTACTGATGGGGCATCTAACACACGCTTCACCACACTGGACCAAGTGGGCTGTTGTGGATAGAGCCTGTAGAGACTGCTGAATCCCACCATCCTGGCCATCCCTTAAATTAAAAAATGTAATGGTTTTCAAATCATTCTGGAGTAATATGTGCATGTAATGAAATGTATTAATTTACAAAAACAAATACAGGAATAGCACGTATGCGTATAGTTGCTTTTTTTTTAAACCAATATTCAAGTATTTACACAAATACATTGTGAAACATAGATTTCGACTGCTCTTAAACACAATAACAAATATATTTAATCGTATAGTCTATCAATTAAAACCAAATTTATACGTGCTCACATGCTAAAAGAGCTCATTTGATCACCTAATTCTGGCCTCAGCAAGGACGCGTTACCGTCACTGGACAGTTCGTCTGTCCCGCAGCCTGCAGGAGCGACATTTCACCGCGTCAGGGCGCCACCTGCCGTCCTGGAAGATGTTTCGCACTATAAACCGGGCGTTAGGACGTCGTGCCCGAAGTACTTTATCTTCTTGGTTCAGCGGGATAGTTTTCAATTGTAAAAAGCATGGCAGAGGAGTATGGAGTACAGAGGAGTACTCGCTTGTTTTCTATCAATTATGAATTGGTCTGCCGTATATTAAACTCCCAAGTTGTATCTGCGGTGATGTGCAAAAATGGAGGTGTTGTAGTGTTGTAGAGTTGATTAGTTTTGCTCGGGGGAAGAAGCTCTCAGTGTCTGGCAGTTACAGTTCTGATGCTGCGGAACCGATGGATGAGGTGTTTCTTGTTGAGCTGCGAGATGGGTGGAAGTGGAACCACAATGATGTGCTTTGCTGTCTTCACTATCTGCTGCAGGGCCTTCTGCTCAGTGACAGTGCAGTTCCAGTACCAGACAGTGATAAAGTAGCAGAGTGGTCCTCCGTGGTCTCAGTGGTCCTCCGGTAGAACGATGTGAGGATGGGAGGAGGGAGGTTGGCCTTCTTCAGCTTCCTGAGGAAGTCCAGAAGTTTTCTTGGTGGTGTTGAGGCTCCAGGAGAGGTTGTCTGTCAGGTGCACACCCAGGAACATCACACATCTGACGATCTCAACAAAAGATCCATTGATGTGCAGTGGGTGGGGACAGTTGGTTTCTTCTTGAAGTTGACAACCATCTCTTTGGTCTTGGTGGCATTGAGTGTCAGGCTGTTGCTCTTTCACCAATCCACCAGATGTTTTATCTCTTCTCTGTAGGCAGACTCATCGTTGTTGGTGATGAGCCCCACTAGTGTTGTGTCACCTGTGAACTTGATGATGTGGTTTGAACTGTACTGTGCAGCACATTTGTGTGTCAGCAGAGTGAACAGCAGTGGGCTGAGCAGCATCCCTGTGGTGAACCTGTGCTCAGTCTGAGGACCTTGGAGATGTTATTTCCTATAGACACAGACTGACGCCTGTCTGTTAGGAATTCCAAGATCCAGCTGCAGAGTGGAGAGTTTATTCCCAGAATTAGTCCAACTTCCTTACCAGCTTCTGAGGGATGACCGTATTGAATGCCTAGCAACCTTTCCCGCTCATGTAGATTCCTTCTCTACAATATTCCTTCTCTACAGAACAGCTCAGTCACTGAGTATTTTCAAATGGCAGCTCAAGACCTTCCTCTTTAGAGAATATTTAGATTAACTTGTAACCTTCTTATTGTCGAACTTGTGTACAGAATCTACAACAGAGTGAATAAAAAGATTGTTTTCATGAACCAGAACTGATCACTTCATCGATGGTAACTTGAAAGCACGTTGTAAGTCGCTCTGGATAAGGGCGTCTGCCAAATGCCTTAAATGTAAATAATGAATAAACAGCATTCTGGCGTGTCTTTCTTGTCTAGGTGGGAGAGGGTTGTGTGAAGAGCAGACGAGATTGCATCATCTGTGGAGCGGTTTGTGATTCTGTGGAAGTTGGGTCTTCATGTGCCTCAGAACCAGCCTCTCACAGCACTTCAAAATGATGGTTGTGAGTGATTGTGTAGTCATTGAGGCAGGACACAGTTGACTTCGCACAAGTGTCACATATGATATCTAGTGAAGCCCTGTATTTGTCTGTGCCATCTCTGGAGGTGTATATTATTTTACTGCAACATTCCACAAGGACTCAAAGATAAAAGATGATTTAGAGTAATGTAGTAATAATAATCCTCTAATAACAAACAATTAATGCAAATATGGTTTGTGATAAATAAAGTAAAACAATGCATTTTATGTCATAAATGATTGAAGAACACAGGCAAAATGTGCAATAATTACATTTTATTGAGAGAAAAAAAAAAAAAAAAAAAGTCATGTCTGTACACTGACTTATTTATATCCAATTTAAAATTTGATACAAATATTCCAGATATACATGATTAATCATATAACCATAAAAATATGTTAAATCTTTGAATGTTCCCCAGATAGGGTATTGGTTCAATCTGTGTAACCACAGAACAGAGATATGCTCACCATGTGCTCATACCTAAGCCATTACTAGAATTCATTAAGTAGTTAAATCATGCAATGTCCTGGGGAAATTATCAAAATATCATTTAATGAGACATGACAGCAGATGTAGGGTTTTGAAAAAAGTCTGAAAGGCAGACCAGCCCCCTGATTGGACAAACACATATGGGAATTAAAACATGACTTGAGCCCTGAAATGGGCCTGCTTTGTGGCGTTGTTGTTCATGCCCATTTTCAACCTCCACTTGGATTTCATCCGCTGGACGTACTGCATGTCCTTCTGTTGCCGCAGTGTCCCACTGATACCTGGCAAACACAGGAGAAGAGAGGTCTGCTACTGTATGTTGTCATTTTGGATAACTATTCATAATAATTTAGTTAGCATTTAGTCCTGTTGGGAGTGATAAGAAGATAAACAGTTGGAGAATTAAAGGTGATAAAACAATAAAGGATGGGCTGATATAGTTATGTCCAATAATGAAAATGACCATTTTGGAAGATACAAGCATGGAGACGCCATTTTTGTGAATCCAGTGGCAGGATCACCATAGCAGTTTACACTTGTCACTTTTAGTTCAGACTGAAGCAGGTACTATGACATTCACTTTAAAGACACCGGACATATACACAGCATCAAGTGTAAATGCCCCTTTTACCTGCACCGCCACCCCATCCAAGAGCCCGGTACTGTCTGAGGACTCTCCCAACAGCCTTCTGGTTATGAGCCACCACCACAGCCCGTTGAACCCCGAACCTCTGCTTATAGTAGCGCATTAGAGAGCGATGGCCAATCTTCGCACCTGAACACAATAGTTAAACCATTTTATTGGTACAAACACAGTGAAGCTGCTTAGCTAAGAAAAACTGCTTTCGATCCAGCGCATCACTTTTTCCAGTTACAGCCTTATTTCAAAATGGATTAAATGCATTTTTTTTCCCTCAGAATTCTACACACAACACCCCATCATGACAACGTGAAAGCACATAAGTGTTAACAGCCTTTGATCAATACTTTGTCGATGCACCTCTGTGCTCATTGGGATCTTCAAAGTAGCAGAAATTTTCCTGTAACCTTCCCCAGATTTGTGCCTTGCAACATTCCTGTCTCAGAGCTCTACAGACAATTCCTTTGGCTTCTTGCTTGGTTTGTGCTCTGACATAAACTGTCTACTGTGGGACCTTATATAGACGGTGTGTGTCTTTCCAAATAATACAATCAATTGTTTTTCCACTGATGGACTCCAATTAAGCTGCAGAAACATCTCAAGCATGATCAGGACAAACAGGAGGCTCTTGAGCTCAATTTTGAGCTTCATGGCAAAGGCTGTGAATACTTATATGTGCTTTCTCATTTTTTTGTGTGTGGAATAAGTAATGCACTGTGAATAATTTCTGGATGCACAGTATATCCTTTTTAATCTGCTACTTTTATATTGTTTAAAATGAGTATGAAAATTCTGGCTTATTTTACACACTGTGAAAAAAAATTGTGTAAATGACATTTACAAGAAAGTGAAATTTTACCTGATGGCAACGTAAGCTCCAGAGTTTCATCATCAAATGCCACATTCGTTTCAGCCGGCAACTCTCCGCCCTTCATCTCTACATCACCCCCATCTTTTGCATCAGGGTAGCTGCTCCTGTTTTTTTTTTTTTTTAGATGAACAGAAATGGCTATCATATGTATATACATCGCATAGGTGCATTAATTTTATTCTATCTGGTACACTACCTAAAATCATAAAAATCTGCAAACTCAAGTGCTGCATCGCCATCTGTGAAGAGTTTACAGTGGCTCTTATCGATCATGTGGGACTGTACAGCATCCGTGGAGTAAAATGAGCGACCTTTCTCATTACACCACAGACACACGTTTCCCGCTCCAACCTTCTCTCCTGGAAAACAAATGCCATAAAAATACAGAAATATTATAGTTCAGTAAAATAACACAGGAATAAGCAGAAGCAGCCTATCCCTGATTATCTTGTATTCAATAGGCATTAGAGTGCTGTTTGTTAAATTCAGTTTAGCTTTTTATGTCAAATAAAATGAATCAATCAACAAATGACTAATGTGCATTTCTCTAAATGAACCTAGATGAGGCAATGTGACAAAGTGAAAACATTCATACCTAGGTAAGCGATGAGGCCTCTCAAGTCCACCAGGTACTCTATATCTGGCAGGAAGAAGCTGTGCACTTTGGTCATGTGGGCCACATTCCGGCTGAGTGAGCGAGAGTGCTGACCACAGAACAGGCAGTCTGTCACCGGAATGGTCCCAGGAAGAGAACCTGGCTCTTCTGAGGAACCTTCTTCCATTTCCTTTTCTTCATCAGCAGCCATCTCTTCATCCTCCTCCTCCTCCTCATCATCATCACCCACATCTTCCCACTCTTCTATCAGGAAACAGCAGGTATGAAACTAGTAGATTACATTACATTACTTCAGCGGCAAGAATTTATTTAATACGACAAATCTACAGAAATGTCGAAGGGATCTATAATCAAAAATGCCATACATGTATTCATCTCTAGTTGATCATTTATATTCAGGTTTATTAAGAAAGTGTAACTATATTTAATAATGCTGATTTAGGGAGGCCTTTGTTTATTAAATGAGCTATGGGGCTGGTATGGACAATCCATACCAATCTCAAAATACCTTCCTCCTCCTCCTCTGCTTCTTCTTCCCGAGCTAACTTCTTTGCCTGCTGTTCAAACCAGTGCATTCGTGGAGGTTTATCTGGTCGGGCACCATCCCTCCCATCTGTGTTTGTGGTTTTGGAAGATTTGTGCCTCTGCTGTTCCAGTAATGCCTTCTGCAGCGCCTCGTTCTGTGCGTCTTTGCCCATCTCTGCTCCCTTCTCCAGGTTCTTCTCATTCATCTGCTGAACGGTCTGCTTGGCGGCGGACAGGGCGCGTTTCTCAGCCTGCTGGTGCTTGTTGGACTGGAGGTGGTTGGTGTATGCATTGGAACTGGAGAAGCGCTTGTTGCAGGTGGCACAGGTCTGCCCACCACTCTGCGCCTGACCCTGCTCCATCTCAGCCGCTGCCCTCTGCGCCAGCACCCGCTCCTGGAAGTTCTCAGCAGTGACAGGGGGCATGTCGGCCACCTTGCGTTTCAGGTTGTATCGGTGCCAGTCTGTCTTGTAGTGAGCCCTCTGCACCTCGCCGTCGGCAAAGGACACACGACAGCTGATGCAGGTATAGGACGCCATTGCTGCCTAAATGAAAGAAGCTACTTTATGACATCTTCATGGACTCCAACACATGGCAGTGGTGGCCTAGCAGGTAAAGAAGTGGACCCATAATAAGGTTCAAATCTTGAGCCACCAAATAGTGCCACTGACAAAAGCACCGTCCCCACACACTGCTCCCTCAGGGGATGGGTTAAATGCAGGGACCACACTGTGCGCACTGGGTGCTGTGCTGTGTCACATGTGACAACTAATCACTTTCATATCCAGAACTAGCATAGGATTCTGATGAACACTGGCTCAGTCACCACTACCATGAATGATCATTTATGGCATTTTCACTGTCACAGGTTAGTGAAAAGGTTAGTGATTAGTTGTCACGTGACACAGAAGAGCACCCAGTGCACACAGTGAAATGTGGTCTCTGCATTTAACCCATCTCGGGGAGCATTGTTTGGGGACGTTACCTTGGCGGTTCATGGGTTCCCCGCTAGGGCACCACTGCCCCAGATGCCCTCATTAAGAGCAACTTACAATCAGTAGTTACAGAAACTAGTGGTGAGTATTGGCAAGGATCTCACGATACATCGGTCATGGTCTGATTATATCATGATGTATTGTGATTATATATTTACAGTGCCATCTACAGGAGTGGAGGACTCTCGTCCCTGCTGAGCTCAAAAAAGAAAACGCTCGACAGCACCATCTGGTGGACCACATTTGTATACAAAAACAGATATTTGATGACACAATATCACCACGTAAAATACTGCGATATATTTCTGTATCGATATTTTCCCCCAAGAGACGTTCAGGGTAAAGTGTAAGAGGCAAATGTGTCTACTTCCACCCACAACCATCAACCCTTCAGCACAATCAAATCGCCTCCAGCCCACAAGGACAAAACTTTGCACTGTGCGCAATCTGCTCCTTTCCACGGAGCGGTGATGGCGCCGCGGGTCACTCCGTCACCGGTGGAATGGCCAGAGTCTACGGACGGTTTTAAACGAGGACTTAAACCTTCTTTTTAGCGGAACATATGTGGCTCTAATTTACGGGGCTTTTTGTATTGCTGTGTATTGCGGCGCCAATTCTTCTGTAAAACGCGTAATAAATTAAATATATTATTATCATTACTACATGTGAATGGCAATGCAAATGTAACTGCGCAGCACTGAACAACATTTTTGAAGACAGGTCTGTTTACTATAGAATAAACGTGATAGCCACGAAAATGACTAACGTTACAGATCCTCCTCCATACATAATTGCGTTCACATTTCGAAACACGTATATTAACAAGTAATTCTGTTTCAAAAGCTCACCAGAAAGCAGCGATCTGTGAACTCGCTAAAGCTTAAAGTCCACGAACACGTGGGGCGCGACGTCAGCAGGAAACCTTTGACTCATGACGTCAGAACGAGAACTACTCCGAGGGGCTGCAGCGCCGCCTGGCGGCCAGGCGGAGTTACGGCCGTAAGGCCGGCACAATTAAATTGTAGCTGCACAAAAATACAGATCCTGTAAACGTGAATTGAGAATAAATTAAATGCCTGGGCCGCGTAAAATGTAAAATTACCCAAAATATAAACATGAGTAATTAATCATAGCAACTAATTAATTTAAGAATTCACAATTAACCTCTGTCGGTCTAAATTTGGACTTTATTCAAGCAAATGTAAAGAGGTCAAAGTCAATTAAGACCCCAAAATATAATTATTACTGGAAACAACGAACACGTATGAAAACGATGCCCGGATGTTGGAGGAGCACCGGGCCTCGGTCGCGGGGGCCTTGCAGCCCCGAGGTCGCCGCTTCGCCGCGTTAATCAACGTGCAGCAGTCTCCCCCACGGACGCGCGGCCGCCACGACTCTTCGCCCCCGCACCGGCGCGGCAGGGCAGCGTGACTGATGCCGGCGGCGCGGTCCACGACCCCCGGGAGAGCAGGAGCGCGTCAGCACCGGCTCTTTATTTAGCAGGTTTTTTTTTCTTCATTAAAACACCGAGAAAGTAAACAGGTTAAAAAAAATATCATTAAGAGTTTTCTTTTATTATTAGTCATGTATCTACATTGCAGGGACACAGGCAAAAATAAGGAACGACTCCATGAAAAAACAAAAACAAATTACATTTATTATTGATGCAGTTTTTCCATCTTTTTCATTTTTTTTAATAAGCAACTTTGTTTAGTCTAAAGAAACTTTACAATATAAAGGAACATACAAAGGACTGTTTTATTTTACTACACAAGACACTTAAGTCCCTAAGACAAGGATCCAAACTACCCTAACATGAAATACAAAGCAAACCGCGGTGACAGACTGCTTCATATCCAATACTGCTTTGTTGTCAGAAAGAACAATGAAAGGGTGTCAGAGAAATCATCTCGCTCCTGCCTCCTCAGCCAGACACCGCGCCCTCCCCTCACCCTCCTAATGTTACATTATCATACAGCATCACAAGAAAATACAGAGATGGCCAACATAGTGACTGCATCACATGGAGGACTGGGAGAATAGCGGAGACTGAACTCTATACAACAGCATTTCAAGATAACATGGAGGGGGAGGAAGCACTCCTCCTCGTTTTTATTACTACTTTTTATTATTTAGAATGAGCTTTTTTTTTTTTTCCTTCTTTTTTTCAGTTTTATTTTAAATAGATAAAAATCCTTCATAGTAAAGTCAGCAATGTGTGGTCCCTGCCTGGTTTTAAAGAGACAATGTCCTCTGGGGTCATGTACATCGACAGTTGGAAAATGGTTCTACTAGCTATGGGAGTCCGGTACCACTGCTGGCTAACTGCAGTCTCTGCAGTCCATTTCTAATTTTAATTCATGACCTGTGACAAGTCTTTTAAAAGTGTGTTCCTATAGAATTAATGCACAAAGTCTTAAAACTGCTTGGGAGAGCACATTGCACTAAAATGCAAACGTGGTGACGTGGACTTTTTTTCTCTTTTTTTTTGGAAGATTTGAGTTCATTGGTAGTGACTGAAATATCAAAATGTCAATGATATCAAAATGCATTATACAGTATTTACAAAAAAATGTAATAAACGAGAAAAGTACACGTTTGAAGATTGAGATGAAGATCTAAGCTTAGAGCAGTGTGTGTGTGTGTGTTTGTATTCTTGTGGGTTTTGGGGCAATAGCGATCGGGTTCTGTGGGGTGGGAATGATTGTTCCGGACAGCAACCAGGCCCACCCCGATTTCCTGCAGTACTTGATCTGCTCCATTAGAAAATGTCTATGGTTCAGCTGCTATATAGACTAAAAACAGGAAGTAGAGTTGTGCTGCCTTATCACATCACCAGGCCTTTCCTCGCCTTGTCCAAACAAACCAAAAAAAAAAAAATACACTTAGTTTAAATACACAACAACAATTATCAAAAAAAAAAAAAAAAAAGTAAAAAGTACTGAACATTAAAATGGAGTACAGTCCAGACATATCAATGCCGTAGGTTCCAGCTCAAGGGAACCCATTCAGTTTTGCATCACCGATGAGGTACTCACATATGCAAAGGAGACTGGTTGCTAGGACTGTTACAAATTTCCAGACGTTGGCAACAGAATGAAAAAACATCTGGAAACCAAAAAAAAAAAAGAGCCCAGGTCTCCCATCAGTCCCTTCTGTACCCTTGTATCTAAGGCAGAGTGAGCTTTTGCAGAGCACATGAGCTACAGTCCATAAAACAAAATCCCACATCTGCCGCGCCGCAGGACGAACCACAGTCCACCGCTGGTTCTGGTTTTTATACTGTCCAATGGGAAACCAGGTTAAAACACAGCAGAAAGTAGAGCTGGAGCCAATCAGAGCCTGAGAAACAAGACCAGTGCCTGAGTCCTGGGAAGGCTTGCATACATATGAGTGGGGCATGTGATGGGTGGAGGGTCTCCATCAGAAGGATTCATAGACTGGTAAGCTAGGCTAGCACAACACGCAAGCTGGCATTACTCTTATTTACAAGCATGAGAAGCAGTTGAGTTTCATCCTCTACGTTTTTTCTCCTTTAGACAGTGTCAAACCAGGAATTGCAGACAGTGAAGGTATCTTCAGAGCTTCTGAGCATTTTGTGGTGTTACTTTTTGCCCCCCACTGAATAAAATTTTCAGGCACGCGCGCACACACACACACACACACACACATCTGGAATTGACAGTACCTTAAGTAAAATCAGAATATAAAAATCAGCTCCAAAGCAAGTTTAGAACACTGAAAATGTTTTAGCTTTGTTTAAGTAAAATGATCAATAATAATCAAATGATGTCGTATCTCATGATTTCAAACCAAAAGACTTAAGCAGTTCCTCTCCACTATCGCTTCATTTTAAACATGCAGAGGGATAGGACAGCCTCAGGGCCCTCCAAAGGACACAGGTAATGGTACAAATCGTTCGGAGGTATATTAGAACTCGTATATTTACATATATACTTTACAACCTGACTGTTGCAGGTTGCAAGACATACGTATGATAATTAATTACAAAACCAAAAATGCATAACCTTCTGAATCGAAGGGGTAACTGAAGGGTTAACTTTAAATTAACCTGTTTGCGTAGTCCATAAAAAAAAAAATAAAAATGTAGTACCATCCCAAAAAAAAAACAAAAAAAAACAGTTGTGTTTGATTTAGTCAATCCGACAGTTTGAGATTGATGATACAACAAAACATTGAAACCTGCATCATGAGTACAAGGTAAACATCAACTTGTTTGCTACTCACAGAAGTGTACAGATATTTAAACAGAACCAGCCGTGGGATCATGATAATACGTGAAACTGAATAAACGAGTGCTAGAAATGCAGCTCTAATTAATGATTAAAATAAAACGTATATTTTCTGGCTTCAGATACAGTTCAGGTCTCATCCATTCTACAATGGGATGGTGCTGATTTTTAAAGTGTCGGGGGGGGGGGGGGGGGGGGGGGGGGGGGGGGGGGGGGGGGGCAACAGACGTAGGTGTTACAGGATGCTGGGGTCAGCCACACGAAAAAAAAAAAAAAAAAAAAACACAGCAAACAGAAATAACATCTAAACAAAATTAACATAACCACGGTACAACTGGTGTGCTTATTCTGGTCATTGTCATGGTTGCAAAGATACACAATGTGCCCTTCAAAGGAAAAAAAAAAACCTAATCAATTATAATAATCAGAACAATATTAATAAAAACAATAATATTAATAATACAATACATACAAAGAATAATGAGAACATTTAATTGCCCAAAACTCATTAAAATTTACACGTTAAAAGAAAATAAAAATTAAATGGTAGGTTCAGACTTTTCCCCATCTCTTAAAACTACTGCATCCATAAGGTCACGAGATAAACCAACAAAAATATAAAATGAAAAGATGATTAGTTGAATGGGTGGTCCCTCCCCTTCTCTCTGGCCTCATTGTCTCGGGCCGGAGAGGAATCCAGGGAGGCAGGTCGAGTCAGTGAGGAGGGACTTCCTGTGGCTCGCAGGCTGCTTCCTGCCCCCACCGCCACTCCCGCCACCTCCACTCATTTTGCACGCGCTGGGGAGTGGAGGCTTCACAAGGGACCCATGCTCCAGGGGCATCCCAGGGGGCTGAGCAGTACAGAGTTCCCAAGGCAGTTTTCGAGGTGAGGTGGCCATTGTGGGGAAGTTAGGGGGGTTGGGGTGATGGTTTTTATAAAAATGTTGTTTGAATGTTTAATTTGTTATTGAGGTGCCAGGGTTGGGAGGCACAAAAAGAAATCAGATTAAAGGGGAAACACAAAATGATGGTTGAAAAGGGTACCAAAAAAACAAAAATAGAGGGAAAAAAATAATAAAAGGAAACAAACAAAAAAAAGAAGAAGAATCACACACTCATCGTCATGTTGGGTGAATACTGAAAAGAGAGAAGAGGGAAAGGGGAGGGGAGAGAGATGAGAGCAAGCACACAACAAATATGAAAACATTACACAATGCAGTACAGTGATGGCCTATCGGTGCATCCCAGAATGCAGCAGAATGCATGGTTGTGTTTACAAGGCAGTGACCAATGGGATCAATGACATTTCAAACTACCAGCTTTGAACTTCCTTCCCCAACAGTTGGCCTATTACAGGGCTGAGCTATCAGGCTACAACAGTGTATAAGTACATAACACTTAACCTATTGATGGAGTCTTAAAATCACTTAATTTTGCAATAAATTGGCCAAAACTGATAACAGTATGTGTATGAAAACAACCAGATTCATAATTTAAGGGAACAAAATACAAAAAAATGAGTTTGTTAAGAAAGAAAATTCAATTTGGGCGACAATGTGTACATTTATATCAGGATAATTTTATCTTGATATATTTCCTAGCCCATGGTAGGCGCTGCACTCACACTTTACCCTCTCATACGAACATGAATGACTTTGAGTCCTCACTATTGAATGCCAGCTGACTGGCGGTCAGGTCTGCGGCTGCTGGAATGAGCCATATGAATGGAGGATCAGAGGACTGGAGGGCTGGACTGAGGGTGGGCTCTACTCACACTTTCACTTTGGAATGGGTTGAGGAAGTTGCCGCCCATCTCGCCGTCATCACGTGGGGTGCCAGGGGGGTTGTTCATGCCTGCCATGTTGTTGGGAGAGTTCTGTGGGATTAAAAACAAGCAAATTAATAAGCAAACTAAAAACACACACATTTTCAAGTCAAATGCCTTCACACATATTTCTACAGACCTTTGGCAACCCATCCATGTCGCCAGAACCTAAGATAAAAATAAACAAACAAATAAATAAATAAATGATTATATATTAGCCTTCAGTTGATCATCTATACATATAACCAGCCTGTCTATGACAGCTCTCACCTAATGATCCATTCATATGGTGGGGTTCCATTGCACCCATTCCACCCATTGGGCCATCAGGACCAGGACCCATGGGGAACTGAGAGACAAAATAAAGATGTGAATATTATCATTTCAGCTTTAATAGTCTTAATGAGCATGTAAATCAGAATTTTATCAAACACCTGCTCTGTAGAAATCACAAAACAAGTCAAAATGCTAAACAAACACAGTCTACACCTTTAACACACAGACGGCCACATGTATCTAACAGATGAAGTCACATAGACAAAAAGTTAACAGCTATACAGATATAATGGATCAACTGCTGTCTTTTAACAATCTGTTTCACAAAGGAGATGATACAAGGTTCAACTCACATTAGGTCTGTTGCCGCCTGGTCCAATGGGATTCATCATTGTGTAGATATTTTCACTGGAGTTTGTGGAATCTGCAAAAATAACACACCCAAAAGAGAGATCATTATAAATACATTTCCGGATAACACATATGCACACACACCTCAAAAAACCTGATCCTGCTAATGAAGGGGTCGAAATGCATGCTGGGGACATGAGAACTGTGGGTCGCCAGAAAGGTAATAGAGAACTGCTGCTTTATTGGGCTGGTATTACTATTACTTGGTTTCGATTATCCAAGGTTGATTCAAGGACAGTGAAATGCACTGGTTGGTTCCATTGTACACAAAATTCATCTTTTTAAAACACCGGACCTCTCTAGGTCCAACCAGAAGTGGCTCTGTGACATGTAACTGTTCTCTTCACTCAACTGTATATTCACACATGTATAATACTGTTATTCTGACACACTAATACACAACTGACCTCCGGGACTTGGCATGATCGGAGTTCCTGGTGGACCCCCCCCTCCCGGAGGACCCTGGGAAAAAGAAATCATATGAGCTTTAGTGCACACACAGACACATTGCCCATAAATTCCTGCTCAGGCTCATAAAACCACTACCAATGCCTAGAGCTCCTGATGCAAACACAGCAGAGGAGCAATCTTAAAACAAAGACACTGTAAGGCACTGGGGAATTGTCGCGACAGTTTGACTAATGTGGAGATACTTTACTGGAAAAGGAGACGCCAACAGCAAAATGGAGGAAAATAGTAATTACTTGAGTAAAATATAATCTATATATTTACAAAGTTTAACATGTAGTTAATTTTGCATTTTAAATTTCTCTCCTTTTACCGCCACATCCCGTGCCATTCTTTTTTTTTGGGTCAAGAGTTAGTGCAGATGGCCAAGTGTACAGTCCACTGTTTGCTACTCACCACATAGTTGCCTGGAGATGAGGAGGAGTATGCTATCTGCGGGGACAAAAAAAAAAAAACTGTCATCTTAATGCACATTTATGAATGGTACACACAGCGTATACTGATAACATTAGCTTAACTCCCTCCTTAATAGCCTTAAGGACTCCTGTTCCACTGATAAAAAGCTACAGCTGAGATAACAATGGCATGATTCATTGACTCTTACAGAGTTAGCATTGGGGTTGGGCCACGGCCCCCGTCCTCCTGGGCCCCTGGAAGACAAAGAGCAGAAAGGAGCATGAGGAGATTGTTTGCACTATTCATGTTCATACTTATTTGCCTTGTTTAACATGTGACCCTTATATAATAAAACTATCAAGAACTGATGAGTATGAGTAGGATCAGAAAATGCTTAGTCTGGTGTGGGGGAAAAAAAAGCAATGGACACAAAGTGGGGTCTTTTGGTTTTGTAAAGCATTGGCAGCTATTAGCACCTGGGATTCAAAATGTCACACATCTGAATGCTACAGTGCTAAAGCATCTGCATGTTTGTCTGTGTCTGTGACCATGTCTGCAAAGAAATTATGATGTGACATTAGTGAAGTCTCCTTACATACAAATCCAGTCCTAAGAATGACTCAAGTACTCACATGTTCATGCCAGGCATTCCTGGCCCTCCTAGAGAGTTGGGCGGCGGTCTCATCCCACCATAGTTCTGCATAGTGGAAGCAAAGGGAGCATTTGGAATTAAAAAATAAGATTGAAGTAGCCGTGCTCATAACATACCCACCTACAAACCAGAGGACCATAAAAATCACAGGTTGGAACCCTACTTACTACTAGTTGAATAATTTGAGTGTTCAGGGGTAGGCTGCCCTAGTGCAGGTCAGTATTAAGTACTAGGGCAGCCTACCCCTGAAAAGACTTATTCGGTCAGTCAAATCTAAGCCACACAAATTTGAAATTTGTTTCTGCTTTTACCACAGAGGTGTCACTGGCATTCCAGAGTACTCCACAGAGTAGTTAAGGGTCAAAGATCGACAAGTCAAAGTAACTACCAACAACTAGTTCAGACTACACAATTTTAAACCCGGGGCAGCGGTGGCCTAGCGGTTAAGGAAGCAGCCCCGTAATCAGAAGGTTGCCGGTTTTACCTGTCATGGCTTCCCACTGCTCACCAAGGGTGATTGTTAAAAGCAGAGGACACATTTCGTTGTGTCACCGTGTGCTGTGTGTCACTTCACTTTCAATGTTGCTGAACAGGCAAACTATTGATTGATCAGTATGAACCCTTTTTGCAGTGTAAATCGTAATCCAATGATTTTGACGGTAATCAATTTCTTATGTTTGTCTACGGGTGTTTGTCAAAGTGTGTAATGTTGCGGGGCACATGCCAGTCTTTATGTGCCGGTGTAATGTCTGTGTGGGTGCACCGGGTCTAAAGCAAATCTTCTTTGTTCCACAGATTTTTCCCATTTGTCAAACAGATGCCTTACCAGCTGCCCATCTGTAGGCAGCCTGTGTTTACCGGCTCAGGGTTAAAAAAGGTGAGAAAGAGAGGGGACTGTAGGACACGGGCTTAAAGGCCAGACATCACTTCAGAATTTCATTTACCATGATGCACAGTGTAGAAAATATTGGCGGTAATTATGGGAATACCAATGTGGAAACATACTGCTGACCACTGGTAGTGCTAGAAGAAACTGTATAAAGTTGGTGTACCTGTGGTCCCATGCCACCCATTCCTCTGGGAGGGTTCATTCGCATTGGGCCCCCCATGTTAGGGTGTCCTGGCAAGAGAGGAGAAAGCATGAGTGAAGAGGGTGATAACCTCTGCCGCTGCAGTCCATCTGTGTTGAGATCTGCTGGTACCTTGAGGTCTGGTGGGGTCCAAACTGTTTGGCAGGAGTGGCTGTGACCCTGGAACGCCAACTGGAGGCTGAGAGACCGAAAGAATAGTGACTACAGTAAGTATTTATAGACATCAATATTTTCACAGTCAGCTATCAATGAAGTTTCAAAGCTCAATTATCATCACTGCAATTAACAAGAAACTTAACCCGGTGCTGCTTAGTGACAGCATGCTGCTCTTTATAAGAGCATAAGCTAATTGAATAAATCCATTATGTATCTGATGCAGTAGCATCAATATTTGAAAATCTGGATACTCCGTGAGGTGCTAGAGTCATGCCAACAAAATGCTAGAGAATTACGGGAGGAAAAATACTGAAAGGCATATTGGAGCTGTAATAAACTGCATCACCACTTCATAAAATCCAAATGATTTCTTGCATATGCATGTGTGAAGCCTTCCAAGTACATGAGCATTGATCAGAGGGCAAACGGTACCTGATTTGGCATGCGGAGTGATGGCCGGGGTCCACCTGGGTACCGCGGAGACATGAACGGCTGCCAGGGACAGAAGGATGGGGAAGTGAAGGCGGGGCAGAGAGAGGGAGAGAAATAAAAGCGGTGTGGTTTGTTAGACTGAACAGAGCAGAAATGTTGCCGATTCAAACATGCGCACAGGTAACAAACGGCAACAACGACAAGAAATGACCAAAAAAAAAAGCTTGGGCAGCGGCAGTGGGATGGTCAGGCAGATGCACTGATGTGGATGACCTCTCATACACACACACCTGCCAAACTTCAACGTCCCTCACCCATTATGAAGATATAGTCAATCTGCCATAGGGAAGCATGTGTGTGATTGGCTGATTATGAAAGCCTCTCTGATATGAACTCATCATGAGGACGTGGGGAGACTCGTGCACTGAAAGCTCTGACTGCCGTGGGAGTGACCACAGCACCAGAAAGTGGGATCCATGCCTCGCCCCTGGAGTCCGTCAGGGAAACAATTAGACGTGCATTTCTGCTTAAACTCCACACGACTAAGGGGTTGTGGTGGAAAAAGGTTAAATTCCACCCTTGCTCCTGTTTCTCTCTCTCTTGTTTTTGGCTCATTTTGGGCCTCATCCACCCTCATCCCCAGCGAGCATTCAAGGTGTGTGTAGAAACATGTTGACACGCTCTCCTGAAATAAGAGAAGTTGCGGTGGTGGAGTGTGGCTTTCACACTTAATTGGAGTAGTGTTGCCAGGATAAGCAGTCAGGGCTTGGTTGGGGAAAGTTACATAATGCCTGATATGCCTCTTTCGCTCCAATCATCCTTGCTCACTCCTGACAGGAGCAGAAAAAGATTTCTGCTCCAGTCATCCATTCGACTGTGGCAGTGTGTGTGTATGTGCTGCATGTCCCTGCATATATAGCATTTGACAAGTTGTCAATGCATTTGTGCAAGCATACAGAGTGTTGTTGTGTGTGTGGTGTGGTCTGTGTGTGTTGACCAGTCTTATATATGTGCGAGTCTGTGCACACGTGTGTTTGGTGTCTGTGTGATGTACTTGTGTGTTGTGCATTTGTATCTCTAAGTGTATTATTAATGGCTCATTGATGTGCTGGTATGGTGTGTGCAGGATTCGGCCCGGTGCTCCTCTTGCCAGTTCCAGCAGCAGAGGCAGGCAGGCCTGTGAATAATTCATCCCCTCAGGGAAAGCTGCGGCCCGGGGTGTGGCAGGAGCGGCACCAACCCCCCGTCTGATCCAGGCTTCTCATGCCACCAGTCAGTTCCAGCAACTACTCTCCACCCACAAATACATCCATACATACAGACATATTGAGCAAAGTCTCATGACTACACAAAACCAACAGTGGTTGACTTCAAAAGGAGTGTCTACGTGTTTGTATGCACGCGTTGCCGCTTGAATCCCATTTAGTGTAGGACACAAACCAGGTGTACAAAGTTGTTCCATTATGCATGTACCTGTGTGTATGTGAGGTTGGCAACAAGGCTCATGGAGTGACTCCAGTTACAATATTTCCACTCCCTATCAATTTCCTACAAAAGAAATTCCAACCTGGCTGTGTGTGTGCGGGAGAGAGAGAGAGAGAAAGAAAGAAAAAGAGTGTGTGTGTGTGTGTGTGTGTGAGAGAGAGTGTCTTACCTGGCCATGAGGTCCCATCATGGGGTTGCTGGGGTTGTGTGGGGGTGGCTGTGCATGAGGTGACTGCTGGGAGCCAGGCGGGCCCTTTGGAGAGAGCAGAGGGAAATGAGAGGTACAAAGACACCAGTTCAAAGGTCAATAGGAGAATCTAATCCACCTAGACTCATCCCATTGGTGTTATTATATTGTTGTATTGTTTTGTTTTGTTTTTTTTTCTCCCTGATGGTAGGGACATATTTCAAGTTGACAACATGAAGATTTATGGAGCACAAATAGACGGGATAAAGGAGCACATGGGATTTCCTGCATTTATTCTCAACCCTAACACCTTAAAAGGGAGAGTGAGCCACTTCTATGGGTATTGCACTGACACAGAGGGTGGTCTGTCTTCTTTTTCCCTTTTTTGTGGTGACCCACTCTGCTCTATATACCAGTCACCCCCCACCTGTGCACCACCCAAACAGCCAAAGGAGCATATGGCGTTTATGTTCCTTCCTTCTCTGTCTCTAGTCCCCATGGAGACCATGCTGTGGCCTGGCCAAATCACTCCCATACAGAAGGCAGGGGGGAGGAGGTGTGACACCAGTGTTGAAGGGAGCGATTAATAAAAACATTCTCCACTTGGCTAAAGAGAAAACCGCCCGGATCGTCCCTGCGCAGCAGTCTCACTAAGCACTGATGCCAGGACGCTTTAGGGACCTGCTGGGGCTATAACACAAAGCCACCTCGCAGCATAGAACACAAGCGGCAGAGAACACTGCAGTTGCAGACTTACAGCCACTGGAGGGCAGTGTTAACAAAGACAAAAAAAAGTGGGGGAAAAAAAAAGAAGATTGTGAACTTTTTATGTTCATTTAAAGGATAGTCCAATACAAACGAATTTGCACATGCACTTATAATTTTTAATGAAAAGTTCACACACACACACACACACACACACACACACACACACACACACACACACACACACACATACATATAATATATAAAATAAAAATAAAAGAAATTTTATTTTGTGGCTGAAGATTATTATATTATATATTATATTATAATATTATTTTTTGGTTCATTGAGTCCCAGAAACTCTTCATTAAAAAGTCCAGGACCCTCATACCATCAAAACCCAATAAGGTATCTGTGGTATCTAGAACAAAGACGTTAGCGGTTGCTTTTCCAGAGAATCCAAATATGCTCAGAGGGCTTTAGGCACCCATCATCCAGTTGGTCATTCATCAGTTCAGCCAGTGTCTCTATGTTCAAACCCCGAACACCCACAAGACCTCTCCCTACATTTCCCATCTTCTACCACTTGATAGGTAGCAATGTAGCCAAGTGAAAAATTCACTTCAAGAGTCAGTGGTTTTAATGCTGGGGTGATCAGGGTATATAAGAAGATTCTGAGTGTTTTGGAGCCCTACTGTGAATGGCTGAAGCAGAGAGTATTGTTATAAGCAACAAAACACGGTGCACTGTGTGCTGTGCTACAATGTTTCACTATGACAATCACTTCACTTTCCCCATCACCCACACGTGAAGAACATGTGGAAGTACCAAGAGAGGAGAAGAATAAGGGATATTTTATTCAAAGCAAATCATCCCTCTCTTCTCAAACACTCCGCTCTGCTGACCCACTGCACCCAAACCCTAGTCAAAAGGTCATTATTTAATCAGATCAAATCAATGTCCTAAAGCAGAAGCATGGAGTTTGCTTGAATAAAAGCTTCATAGCAAGTAACCATACTAGTTGGCCCAAACAGGGCAGGAATCTGACAGCACAGGAAAATGGCTGATTCCGGCGCACTCTGTTAATTTCTCCAAGTCTCAACAGATTTAGCCATAGCCTGGCGCTGACCTCCGCCTACAGGAGATGAGCTGGAGTTGGGATGAGGAGCAGGCAGCCCCGGAAAGGATTGAGTGTGTGTGTTAGCAGGCTCTGGTTTACGCAGACAGAAGGAATCAGGGGGGAGAAAAGAGGTCAGACCTGATGGTCCAACTGTGCCACGTAGCAACACCACACTTACGCCCACGCAAAGCAGTTCTTACTTTTTCCCCACCCACCTTACATCCAAACAAAACTAGCCACTTCTACAAAATTAGCCCACACACACAGACTTGCTCCTACATTCACTCCTCCTCTCAGTTTATAAATAGCACTTCCGTACGCCACACAAAGCCAGGCAGGCTGTTGCAGAGCACAATAGATAGGGATGGTAACTGAACACATATTACACACACACAGTCCCATTAGCTGAGCGTCTCCTCCTTCATATTCATCTATTCAACTCATGCTACGTTATCACCTCTGTAGTCAAATGCCATAGCTGTCCATCATGTACAACGGCCACACAACTACTCAGCCACCAACACACACACCCAGCACCCACCCAAAGGGCAGCCAACGGCAAGGCACAACAGAAAACAGGCAAATGTGTGTAGCAGCATTTTTAGTAATTGTCCATGATCTTATTTACCAGAACATGTACAGATATATATATATCTAACCAATCAGTGCATGCATTTGCAGCTTAGTGAGGACCAAATGTTCTACCAGAAAATATTTCAAGGTTAAGGTAAAATATTTCAAAAACATGCAGATTCAGAAGAAAAACCTTGCAAACGGCAGTCTTCACAAATTAATAGCAATGAATGAAATATTCTTCTTAAATATTTAGTTCTTTACATAGTTGAATGTGCTGACAACAAAACCACATAAAACAATAATCGATGGAAATCAAATTGATCAACCCAAGGAGGTCTGGATTTGGAGTCAAAATTAAACTCGGGGGAAAAAAAAAAAAAAAAAAACACACTACAAGTTGATCCAACTTTGATGTAATGTCCTTCGTGTGTGTGGCCTCCACGTGCCTGTATGACCTTCCTACAACGTCTGGGCAAGATCCTGATGAGGGATCTCCTCCCAGACCTGGATTAAAGCATCCGCCAACTCCTGGACAGTCTGGGGTGCGACACAGTGATTGTGGATGGAGCCATACATGATGTTGCAGATGTGTTCAAGTGAAAGTGAAGTGATTGTGAAACACTGAAGAACAAAGTGTCCTATGCATTTAATCTGTCAACCTTGGTGAGCAGTAGGCAGCCATGAAAGGCACTAGTGCAGTGTGTGGGAACAATGTTTTTGCTCAGTGGCACCTCAGTGGCACCTTGGGAGTCAAACCGGCAACCTTCTGATTACGGGTCTGTTTCCTTAACCACTAGGCCACCACTGCCTCAGCTGGATTCAGGTCTGGGGAATGGGTAGGCCAGTACATAGAATCAATGCCTTTATCTTGCAGGAATTGCTCACACACTCGAGCCACATGAGGTCTAGCATAGTCTTGTATTAGGAGGACATTTATGGCAAGCTGGAGGTCATTTTGCGGGGCTCTGGCACTGCTCTTCTTGTTCCTCCTTGCACAAAGGCTGAGGAAGCAGTCCTCCTGGTTTTTTGCCCTCCATGCTCTGGACACTACGCTGACAGATACAGCAAACCTTCTTGCCAGAGCTCGCATTTATGTGGCATCCTGGATGAGCTGCACTACCTGTGCCACTTGTGTGGGTTGTAGATTTAATTTCATGCTACCACTTGAGTGAAAGCACCTCCAGCAAGGGACCAAAACATCAGCCAGAAAACATAGGAATGGAGAATTCAGCTGTGGTCACCACCTGCAGACCCATGCCTTTTTAGGAATGTCTTGCTAATTGCCAGTATTTTCCATGTTGTCTATTTCATTTGCACAACAGCATGTAAAATTGATAGTCAGTGTTGCTTCTTAAGTTGACTGATTTCACTGAATTGTGATTAACTTACATTGCATTGTTTAAGTGTTCTCTTTATTTTTTAACAGTATGTGTGTATATATACACACACACACACACACACACACATATGCCTCATTAGCCACTGTGTGGGTTTAGTGACTAAACATGTAAGGGTAGAAGAGACAGAGCAGGAAGGTGTGGAGGACAGGTCAGTTGATTGGGAGTGATGAACACTGTAGTTGTTTCTGGTGGCTATAAAGCTGTCTTTATTAGTCTTAGTCGAATACATACTCATTTCAGTCTAGTCAAAATTCAGTTGACTAAAAGTCATTTATTTTCAGCCACATTTTAGTCATAATTGTCCATCAGTATTTTAGTCTAGTTTTAGTCAATGAAAATTGTATTTTAGTCTCTAATACAATTATATTTAACCTAGTCAGTACAGTACAGGTACCTAGAACAGACAAAAACAATTTCATAATTAAAACAAGGTTATCTTATTAAATTATTGTTTTCCTTATAGACTCAAGAATATGCAACATGTATTCAAGACAAGGAAGATACTCTGATTTGTTCCATGTTTATTGACCACACTTTTTCTTTTCCACTTCATTGTAAAGAAAGAGCATCCAAAGATTGCCTCTTCATTTTCTCCCAGTCATCTGCTAAACCATATAAGCATCTCATGAAATCCAAATAATGCATATTGCGATTGCCTATTGCAAAAGTGACATCTGTGTGACCAGATGAGAGAGAGAGAGAGAAACAGAAACAGTGATATAATAATGCCATTAAATGAGAAGAAATAAGGTAGTCAACAAAAATGAAGAGATATTCTGGTATAGTTTTTAATCTTATATTAATATTATATACTCTCTCATATAAATACTACCATATTTAGTCTCATTTTTATTCAACAATATAACGACATTATAGTGATCACCGCATGACCAGCACTTACGTTCCGAATCATTTTAATCATGTCAAAGGGTCGGTTGACTAGGCATACATTTTGTTGACCAACAATAATGAACCCACAAGAAAGATGCAAATCTTCTGCTCAAAACATACAACATTACATATTCATACACAGTCCTAATCCACTGGTAAAAATCCACAGTTTGTCTGTCACCCTCATTCTCTTACAAGCAGACTATTAGCACAAGCAGCAACACTCTTGCTTCTCTGTCTGTCGCTTTGACACAGATGTACACACACTAACACACAGACACACACACACTCCTGATGCTCAGAAGTCGAGATGTACTAAAAAGCAAATGGGCAAGCAGAGAGGGATGATGGATAAGAATATTGATATAGATTAAGAAAAGAGCAGCCTACCTGGAAGAATCCCGGGGGCATTGGTCCACCAGGCATGCCATCATTTGGGGGCATGTTGCCCATAACCGGACTGGGTGCTGCGGCCGCACTCTGCCAATAAAACAAACAAAACAGTTCACTCAGGAGTCTCCACATGAATGTAGACACATGCAAATCACAGGATTTAAGACACATTTACCAATGGAATAAGGCAATATGGAGAGGAGACCTCAAAATGGCTCTCCACTTTAGACGACCATTAGTGTATACACACTCCGCCCCCCTTGTTTTATCAAGACTAAATAAACACTTGGAACAAAGCATTATGTTTGCAGTCATCAACTATGTTTTTGAGAGAAAACAGTAGATTGTGCGAGAGTGATGGCATAAGCCTGAATTATTTGTCAAACTTAATTGATAAGGAATTCCATAAAACACTTTGAAAAGACAAAAGATGCCTTGAATGCCAATTCACCATAGCACTGACACTAAGTTGTCTTTTAATTGAGCTCTATAAATACATTTTGATTTTACTTTTTATATTTTCTAACTTTTTTATATGTGGATTTAGGAGCCACATCTGCATTTGAGCACATGAAGCAGATTGACATTAAGCCAGAGTTCATTTGCTGTGAAATGAACCTCGGGGTGGAAATGGTGTACATGAACTGTGCACAATCCACCACCACCACCCAATACAGGGAAACAGTGGAAGACCCTCTCCCAGTCCTCTGCTTACACACGAGGAGCAGTGCAAGGGCTGTTTAGAGCATATGAGATGGGTAGGAGGCTTAAGCAAGTGTGTGTGTGCGTTTGTGTGTGTGTGTGTGTGTGTGAGAGAGATGGGCACCACAGTGAGTCAGAGCTCTCAAGACCTCAACCCCAACTCCACTCAGCAGTAACCAAACCCTCCTTGCAATGCACCCCCAACCCACACACACAGACATAAAAACACATAACCCCTCTCAGTCCAATGCATAAATAGCTTTAAACTGACACATGTCTGAGTGCCAGGTGAGGACCATGGTAACAAGCATGCAACAGGCATACAAACACAGAGACACAAAGCTTATTCAGCCAAGTCCTGCCTTTGCAAATATGTGTGTGTGTGTGTGTGTGTGTGTGTATGGCGGCATAGTCCTGGTGTTTTTGCAGGGCTGTTAAGAGTACGTGATTTAGCGAGCGTATGAGTGTGAAGTCAGTGCAGCTTCAGGCTAGTTAGAGCTCATCAGTGGGGTTGTGGGTCGCTAGGCATCAGTTCCTCAGTCTCGCTCTCTCAGAGGCGTGACCCTGCGCTGACCTCCCCTCACTCAGCCAACCAGCAGTTGAGGGCAGCACTGAATCACAACCCAGTCGTCTGCTGATCCGTAACCTGGGGCGACCAGAGTGTATTAGCGCTACAAGGCAGTCAGACCACTGTGTTTGTGAGATTTTGTGTGTACATATACAGAAGGATCACATGTGTGGGCACTGCAAGTATGTGTGTGACTGTCCCTCATAGAATGTATGAGTGTGTTTAGGTATGTTCAGGTGTGTGTGTGTGTGTGTGTGTGTGTAAGAGAGAGAGAGAGAGAGAGAAAGAGAGAGAGAAAGAGAGAGAGAGAGAGAGAGAGAGGGAGAGCAGCAATCTGCAAGCAGAGACTCAGATTCACTCAGGTGCTTCAGAGAGAGGCCTCCTTCTCCTTGTTGCCATGACAACCCCGACCTCAGCTCTCCCTCTCCAGTGCCATTAAAACCCTCAGGCCGTCAATCATCTGCCAGCAGGGAGTCAGAGAGAGAGAGAGAGAGAATGAGAGAAAAGGGAGAATGAAGAAGAAAAAAAAAAAAAAGGAGGAATGAAAGAAGTAGAGATAGGAGGACAGGGAAGAGATGAGGTAGTAGAATGAGTTAGCAGGAAGGAGAAAAAGAGATTGATGGATGGATGGAGAAAACGGGCAGTATGAGGAAAATTTGTTTGGCAGCAGAATGGTGAGCTGGGCGATACGGTCTAAAATCGATCACATTAACAATATTCATCATGATCTGACAATGGAATTAAATCAGCAGAAAGAACAGACAGCTGATTCTGAGTGAGACTGTTTAATAATATTTACAGCGAGCACTTGATTCCAATGTTGACCAGACCGGCGCCTGCATGGTAAAGAGTTCTTTAAAAAAAATAAAATAAAAATTGCAAGTCACTGTTGGACCCAGGTGAGAACCAGTTGTTGTAATGATAATCATGCATGTGTTATATCTTGACAACACGCCATCCAGCTGTTGAAGGAGGTGTGTGGAATTGAGGGTGTGCAGAGACAATAGCAACAAGCTATAGTGTGGGGAGGGCACTCCTATAGTAGCCATGATCATCATCAGCACTCAGCATCCTCATTTGCACTCCTCTCTTGTGGTCTTGTTTCCTCAGCTCTAGTAGTCAGGGACTAACACACACACACACACACACACACACACACACACATATATATAATTATTGTTTTTATTTGTTTTTTTAATAAAATGACTTTTACCCAGTCTAGCTGTAGGTCAAAATAAAAAACGGGGAAACGAGTAAATACTTGGATTCAATCTGTCTCTAGGCAGAAAAACCAAAAACCAATGGCAGTCTGAGCTGAACTGGTTTAAGAAATTCAAAAACATTAGAAGGAACAGCAAATGCATGTAAAGAACACCTACACAGACACTATCAGACATGCATGGGCTGTGTTAGCCTACAGAAAGTATTTGTGTAATTCCAGCACATATTTAGATGTTCACTGTTTGTCTGGCTGTGCATGAGGAATGCCAGCGAGACCGGAGAGTGTCCACTGGAGAAAGAGTTATAAACTGGAATACCGGTCGACAAACGACAAGCCCCTTATCTGGCCAAGTCAAAAATAGAAGGGAAACATTTTGACAGCCACTGTGTCCATGGCTTCCATTTTAAGCAGTCTGGGAGTGCAGTCTTCACCCACAGAATGTTGCATCAGTAATTTCATGTTCCACTGATGGGAAAATTGACAGTGATTGGTCCCCACTGAATACTCACGGTCAAACAAACTACTTCCCCCTGTCACCGAATCACTTAAAAACCAAAATGACCGTGCGAGGGGTCCAAATAGTAAAACCTGATGTGAATCTACTGATTCAAATCATTCAGAAGACACGGAAGTCCACTGGCTGCCCTACATGAAGCAGTGGCCAACAGGAAGCATCCAAGGTGGTTCCTCAGGAGCCGCTGAGCTGAACCACACTCTTTCATCCCACCCCCGTCTTCCTCCCTCCCTCTGCTTGGTTCAGATCCTAGGCGAGCAGTCTGCCGACAGAGTCAACTCTATAAAGATTAGCAGGAGAGGCTTGTGTGCATAATCAAGACTGCTGGCTGACAGATGTGCCTTTTAATCAATGGGAGTGTGGCGTGGAGCATGATCTCTCTCTACATGAACCCACAAAAGGAACAGCCCAACACCAGATCCCCCCTTGAGCAGCTTCCATGTCAACCAGGGTAATTAATTGCCCAAAATCAGATATTCCTGTGAACTTCACGTGCTTGTTGCTTCTACACATTTGCTGGAGATCTTGCGGGACTCCTGGACTGACCTCAACAGAATGAAGGACCACCAATGTTGAAGAAGAGGCTGCACACTACTGAGCTGGCTAAACTAATTCACGCTTAAATTTACTTCATTTTTCAAAACCTTTGTATGTTCATGCAGCTGCAGAATATTGCGGTTTTCACTTCACAAATCCCTGACATGTTTCACTTTTCATACCAGCAACATTAAAGTTTTAATTAAATCTTTTACACTTTCACTTGCATTCATGGTATAGTAAAACATGATGCCAATTTTGTGTCCTAATTAATCTTTGCAGTTTTTGACCGATGTCATGACCGCGCCCCTCGCCCACCAGGTACTCGCCCTGCAATCACCAATAAAAACCCAATTTGGTCTGACATTCACACATGCATATGTGTGTACACACACACACCTGGGTGGAAGAATGTTCACACCTACAAGAAGAGTGTCTGGCTAGTACTGTGGTAAAAAAAAACTAATAAGATGCATACTCAATCTACACACACACACACACACACACACACACACCTGAGGAGAAACAAGGTCCCGTAGCCTTTCATCAGGGCACAGACATCCCCACGGGGACAATGCGATGTCACAGACCTCCCCGAAACAAAGGGAACAAGGGGACAAAACCGGCTGCCAGAACCGTGCCGCTAATTTGAGATAATTAATGCCATTAATTAGGTACTAGAGGGGGGCGTGCAGGAAGGGAGAATGACACTGGGCAGGGAAAAGGAGCCCAGGCGGAAGGGTAAGCAAGAGAGGGAAAAAAGAAAAAAATTAGGAAGTTATGAAGGAAGGACAGGAAAAGGAACAATAAATAAATAAACAAACAAACAAACAAAAAACTTAGTGACCAAATAGGAGGGGAGATATATATATATATATTTATAGATATATATATTGTGTGTGTGTGTGTGTGTGTGTGTGTGTGTGTGTGTGTGTGTGTGTGTGTGTGTTGGAAACTCACATCTGCTGTGAAAAATACTGATGGGCGAATGTAAATAAATAAACAACGTCAGCAGCAGACTTGAAACGAAAATGCAGGCTGTTTAAACGATCTCTTTATCTGTCGCCACCAGAGACGAGCTCACAGAGCGGCCATCTCCTCGGAGCGACCCACCACAACCCAACCTCCCTCCCTCCCCTCTCCGCCTAATCATACCAGGGCGCGGACTGAGATATCCTGGGACTCACACATGCCCAGACACACACACACACACACACACACACACATACAAAAACACAACACAGGAGGCAGCCATGCAAAAAGACAGTGTGATTACATTGTGTGTCAACACACACACACACACATACACACACACACACACACACACAGTCACTCAATGGACCAGCCACCCTGTCTGAGAAGTGCAGGCGGACAGGCGGCATCACGATTATCCGTCTCTTGCTGCTTCCGGGTTGCCCGCTGACTGACAACTGCACAGCCGCTGCGCAGGCACTGATCCCGCGCTAATCCAATGCAGACAAGTTAATTGGCGGCGGCGTATTTGCATTGACAGGAGGAAAAGAAAAACATAATTAAAATGGAACTTTTTTCCTTCTGTTCCGATGCCATCTCCTTGCCGTTGTGCCTTACTGAAAAACAACAATCACCATGTCATAATAACTGACAGCACAGGAAAAAAAAAAAGGCAGATGCACAAGGTCCCTCCGGCCGCGATGCACAACGGCAACGTCCAATCGTACTTATATGCAAGCAAACAATGCAGCGCAGCATCAGTCTAAATCAGGTTTGTGGAGCAGGGATGAAACTGGAAAATGGGACTAGGGGTATGCAGAGTTTAAGGACCTCTGTGGAACTCCTGGGATATTTTGGTTTTTCAGCCTGGTGAGCTCCTGTCCCCGCACTTAGCCAGGAGATTTAAACACTAAATTCAGCGCCAGGCTAAGACCTCCCGTGGGTCTTATTAAAAAATGAAAAGAATTTCTGGTGGGCGACTTGCAAATAACTTCCCCTCTAACTATTGCCCCATTAGACCTGGGCAGAACTGCCTAAAAATTATTTCATGGTATAATTTGAAGCACAGGCAGTAAGGGTAAATAAATCACAATATGAAGTCAGCTCCAGTGAGTGGTGTGACGTGTGTGCGTTTTCTTAAATTAGCCATTTAATAGGCACCATAGACAGTGCTCCAGATGAGAAATTATTTGTCCCCTCAATTTCAGTTGTGCTCAAGACAAATGAAACATATGCATAGGTTGATTAACATATTTACAGGCTTTACAGTCTGGAAAAGTGCTACAAGTAAAAATGTTAAATTTAACCCAGCCTGGCGATCTGGAATTGTAAATCGTTTGTTAATTTTTTTCAATAGCACCACCTACCTTGTTCTTAATTGTGCAAGTGTGAGCTGAGCAAATCAATGCTGATCAATACTATATTTTTATGTAAAAAAAAAAAAAAGTGGCAGATGGAACTGAATTTAATTCCAATATACTTAATTTAGTTTATAAAGCAGCCATGTTGAAAATGTAATGTACATTATCTTTCTTTTGTGTGTGTTTATGGGTTAACTACTCAAACACAATCTGACAACAGTTCACGGTGTGAAAGGTTATTTTCATCTCTTTCTATGTTTCTATATGGCTATGATGACAGTTAGTTCACTTTGACACGCTGAACATTTTAATAGCAGGATATTAATTACACCCACTATTTTGGCGTAGCTGGGTTAAGCAGTGCCACTCCTCAGCAGTGCATAGAGCTGCAGTCTCCAGTCAGTGGTGAGGAAGTGGGAAGCAGGAGGGATCGAGGGCCCGTCTTCACCTTGGCTTGGCCGGTGAGGCTGCACTACATGGCTGACTCTTTTACAACCCCCCTACTACAGCAGAGAGGGCCGTTAGGGGGAAGCCCAGGGGAGCTGTTTTGTGTGTGTGAGAGTGTGCGTGTGTGTGTGTGTGTGTGTGTGTGTGTGTGTGTGAGAGTGTGCGTGTGTGTGTGAGAGTGTGCGTGTGTGTGCGTGCGTGTGTGCGCGCACATGCACAAGCGCATGCACAAGAGAGAGCAAGAGGAAAAGAGAGAGGGGGAAGAAAAAAAAAAAAGAAAAAAAAAAAAAAAAAGAGGAGAGTGAAAAGAGTGTGTGCAAGTTGAGGGGGAGGGGAGAAGATAGCTGCTTCAGCTGAACACATGCATGGGCCTCCTGGCCTACACACACATGGACGGACACACACACACACACACACACACACACACAGGGGGGACTGAAGCAGGGGGTGTTGCGGAAACTGTGCTTAAAATCCCTAAAAATTACACAAGTCGAACTTGAAGCACATGGTCAATTAGGCTCTGGCCAACAAAGAAAACTTTCCTCACAAAATATTTCAAAATGCTTTCACAGGAAACACTCCATGGTGAGGTGAACTAGGACTGAGGTACACCACTAATGGTCTCAGAAGACCTTCATCCAAGACCATACAGAGAAAAGGAAGGGTGGAGTTAGATGCATTAAAAACCAGCAAGAGGAAAAACCTCATCTGCAGTCAAGGCAAAGCTGTAATAGAACAGAGATGGCAACAGGGGGCAGTATCTGCACCAGTTATCCTTCCAAGGTTTACACAGAAGTCACCACAGGTTCTGAACGCATTGTGGACTGCATGACTGGCACAGAAAAGCTGATCAACCCTCCAAACTTCAGAAGGACGCCTGTTCATCACATCTTGCATCTGTATGTGTGTCATGGCTTCTGCTTCAACTGAACAGATGTGTGTAGGGAAAAAAGCGCTCTAAGAATTAGCAACTAAATGAGCACAAAAACACAAAACACAAGATCAGGTTATTGTGTGACTAGACATGCCTGATATGTCAATACCTACAGTCTAGAAAGGTCTCATGTGATGTGCTGAAAGAGACAGCGGAAGAAATGGTTGGGTTACATCAACATGCTTGCCTTCCTCTGAACAGGCACCTCCATGTTAGTGTGCCAGCATCCTTATGAATAAATAAAAAGAAGGCTTGAAATAACCATCCCGATTCGACAACACAAAGCACACCTCATACTCCCATTTAGGCAGGCCCTTCAGAAATGTAGTTTTCCAGGATCAAAATGCAGGATAAATTATTTTCTAACAAGGTTCACAAAAAGTGAATTTGCATGTCCAGTTTATTACTAATAAAATGTGATGATTATAAAAACATTGTGATATCACTTTAATATGAAGTCATTGAAAATTCCCATCTCAGGATCAAGAACTGAGGTTTCAGTTCAGGATGATGCAAAAGTTCATGCGAATGCTGGGAAACGCTTGTGGCTTTTTCACTTGGCTGACAAAACTGAGAAATGAGTAGTCAGGTCCAGCGAACCATTTTTTAAAATTGGAAATGAATTCTTGCTGGGTGTTACCTTCCAATGGTTCCTTCATTATTTAGTGCAGCGAAGATTTCCCTCCAAAGAAAAGGAAGCAGGCTTCGGCCTCACTCAGCAGCCACCCCCTCCTGTTCTTTCAACTAACCTTCAACTTCTGGTTTTGATTTGAGGTACGAGGGGCCATGAGGCCTTTGAAAACCAAACTGCCCCCCACCCGAGCAAATGCAGACTGTTTGCATGGTGAAGCCGTTTCAGAGAAGAAAGAATTTTAACTCCTGTGCTTGTCCTTAACATCTGCACACATTAAGATGGATTCAGTAAACCTCTCTGGTGTTTAGTCAGGTCTATGTGAACGAACCGCTCCCACGACAACAGGCTAACCGTACACAAGAGTATGACAAACATTTTACATTTCAGACTTTCACTTCCATATTAAAGTAAATATGTCCCCTCTCCATACGTAATAACAACGTATGGAGAGGGGACCAAAACAGTCAGACAATGACAGCGCAGACCTCTAGGCAACGAGTTGACCTAGAATACAGAGAGCATCTAAGACCCAGGGGAGAGACCCACCCCCTCCACTGCCCCCGCAAGCCCACCCCGACCAACACACACACACACACAGAAATCCCAGCCCTCCCCCTGTTCTATTATGCTAATTCTGCATGTGAGCTAGCAGGCCGCAGAGTCCCAGGAGGAGAAACAGGGTCGCTTGCCTCTACCCTTCCCTCCGTCTCTCCCTCTCTCTCCCCCCACCCCCCATCCAGCAGGGGATGGGTGTCAGCAGCTTGCAGAAACTGTTGCCATGGCGACGGGTCCTGTCTGCACTCTTCTCCCCCAGGCATCCCGGATCAAGAAGGCAGAGAGAGAGGGAGAGACAGAAAGAAAGAAAGAAAGAAAGAAAGAGAGAGAGAGAGAGAGAAAGGAGGGGGATACTAAAAATGCATAATATTGCAGGTGAATGTCCATTAGATGAAAGTGATTGTTCACAAGTTCTCTTATTTCTTATTTCCTGTAATACCATTTCGACCAGACCCCAAAGCTCCAAAACAGAAAACACTCCAAGACACATCGTGGTCTGTGAGAACCGTGTTTGAAATGTTCATCTGATGTGACTACATCAGGACACATCTATAAGCCACTAGCACCAAAACCTCCACCACAACTTCTGTTATATTGTTCTGCTGGCCCAGTGGCTTACAGAAGCAATGAGCCCACGCAGGTTCTGAGGAATACTGTCCCACAGTAATGAAAAACAGATTGTGCCGTTGTTAACGGGGGATGGGAAGGGGTAATGGAAGTTACACTGAACGGTGGGAGAATCGGACCTCAGAACCTAAAAAACAGGCAGCTGTGACTTACTGCTTTATTGGTGGACAGACATTTGTCACAGACATTGAGGCAACAAGTGAAGACAATTTTTAAAACACTAAGCACAAACCCAAACACACAAACTTAATACAAATTTCAGCCTTTGTCTGGTCATTCTATCTAGCCAGTAATTGGACCAATCAGTGTGTCTGCTCCACCTTCTCTCAAAGCATCATGGGAGGCTTGCAGAGAAGCGACGAGAAATCCCTTCGTGGTTCGGCTAGATTAAACTGGCTCTGTAATCCGCTTGCTGTTCACCTCCTCGTCCTCCTCAACTCTCTTCCCATCTTTGTGTGTGTGTGTGTGTGTGGAGAGAGAGGATTCTCTGAGAATTGCATACAAGCAGCTATGGGGAAACTGAGTGACAGAGAATGAGAGAAGAGAGGATAAGTGAGTGAGCGAGCGAGCAAGTGTGTGTGTGTGTGAGAGAGAGAGAGAGAGAGAGAGAGAGAGAGAGCGAGCAGTGGGGGCAGGATGCTCAGCTCTGTTTGCACCAACAGAAGCCGTGGTGCTGCAGGAGCTGAGAGAATCTGATGAACGTTTCTCTATCCCTCTCCACCATCCGCCCACCCTCCCTCCCCTCCTCACTCCCCCAGCCTCCTTCTTTGCCTCCCCCTCCCCCAATTCGTTTGCTGGTGGCAGATAAAGATGGAGAATATGTGCTGTAGGTGGGTTGGGCTGAGAGAGGAGGAGGTGGCAACTGCAGTCACATCAACCGTTCAGCAGCGTGAGTGTAGGAAGGGGAGGGAAGGGGGAAGGGAGGGATGGATGGATGGATGGAAAGCGGAGCTCATAGACTAGCCAGAGGTGAGGCGGTGCTGGACAAATTTCTCACGGCACTCAGTAAACATCACCGGGAGATAAGCCAGCCTCTGCAGTGCACAGCAACTGTTGACTCCCTCGCTTCCATTTTCTCCTACCGACTACAAGGGTCACGCTGTCTCACTGAACTTTAATTATCCCAGAATGCATTTCAGAAAATGCCAAATGCTTAATCTGGTGAAATTCTAATGAAAAATGACGTACAGGGTGCTTCCTGTCAGAAAAATCCAGCACCAGAAAACAAGAATAGTAACTGGTTTTGGTTGGCATCCTGAAATGCGCAGAGATCTCATATCCTCATTAATTAAAAAGCTAAACCATCTTGTTCACTTGTATACTAGCGCAGTGGCCATGACAATTTCATTCTCAATTAATTCATCATATAATTCTCAAATTATGCTACAGATATCTTTTTTTTTTTTTTTTTTTTTTTTAATCACAGGTTTACCTTTAATTGGATATAAACTAGATGTGTGACAACACATTGCAGTTTAGATCTGAAATTAAACACGTAAGTAAATGGACTACAGTGGAGCAGTGGTGGTAAGGAATGGACTCATAACTGAAGGGTTGCAGCTTCAAATCCCAAAACGGCAAGATACCACTGAACAAATCACTTTCACTTTTTCACTATGGAATTGAAAAAGTGAGAAAGTGGTTCCTTAACCTATTCTCAACAGATTTTCCCATAATTAGAAACACACCCCCCCAAGTGGCAAAAATGAGACTGAAAAAACTCACCTTAAACATGCATTCTTGACTATGATAAGAATTAATTTAGAATTAAAATCAGCCTGAGTGTGTGTGTGTGTGTGTGTGTGTGTGTGTGTGTGAATTCAACCCTAATGTAAACCAAACCCAAATCTAAGCATAAACCAAGCATTTATCCTCTCTCCATGGACTGTGGAGAACCGAAAATCAGCAGATTTGAAAACTGAATAAATGAAATGTAACCATAGAACACAAAGACGGAAGTAAAGAATCAGCTTAATCACATCAGGACAGGGCACATGGACAAGATGGCTGCAGAGGTGTGTGGGCTCTGCTTGATCTAGCGTTTGGCATGACCCTCAAAGTGGACTCGCCAGGCAACTACAGCCCTCTGACAGACACCAGGCCGATGAATAATTAATGCACAATGAAGACAAATTATTTGATTGCCCGGCATGTTACGTCAATGCCCTATCTTGGTGGCTTGCATTCAGTGCCATTGATCAGCTGTAAACCCTTAGTAGTCATCCTGGAAACTAAATGGTTCTGGTCAATACCACTTAAAATATTATTGATCACCAGCTGTTTTTTGTGCAAATATTAAAATAATAATAATTTTAAACTAATAAATAAGTAAAAAAAAAAAAAAAAAAAAAAACACAAGGAATATGACTCATTGCATTTGATCCTTGCAGTCCACTCAGGGGGAGCATAATAAAAAGGCAGAGCATGCGTTCAGAAATCCCAGCATGCACTCAGTCCTTTCAATAAACCATACAAACCCACCCATACGCAGCCGAACTCAAAATGGACCCAGACAAAACAATCTAGCAATTCATGAGACTTCTTGACAAGACAACATTTTCAGGAAGGAATGGAATTCCAGAGAAAAGATAACTGCTAACGCACAACAATATCTAAAAGCCATGATGTTTTTTTTTTTTTTTTTTCTCCAATCTTTAGTTTACAATTAGTTTAAAATAGGGCTTCACTTTCACATCAACAGCATGGTCTCAAAACATAATTCATAAGAAAATTTTAAAACCGGCACTGATTTAAATTACCAAGACATTTTATCTCTGTGGTGAAAAAATTACACTCACAAAAAGCTAACCAAAGAAATATATATGGACACAACACTCAAGTTACATGTAATGTCGGGTACATGTGTGTACATGAATTGGAAAAAGAAAAATACTTATAATAAATGGATATAATGTAAGCATAATTTCTCCATCTACCTTCAAATACATACATTTACTGCTCTTGATTTTCAAGATAAATTTGAAGAAAGCCTTTCTAGTTCAATGACGGCAATTTTATATGCAATGTATGTTGAAATAGTGGTCATTGGTCATTTAGCATTCCAGTCAAATTACTGAATTTTAATAAATATTTACATTACAAAAACTCAGAAATTCAGTTAATATCTACACATACACATGGCAGCAGTAGCTTTAACATGTCTGTTCAGAGGTAAGGTGGGGACCATCAGTGTTCCATTGATTAAAATGACAGAATGGAGAATCTCTTAGCGTAAGGCCTGACATGTGCCCTATTAGTGGTGCCATAATTATGTGACAGCTTTCATGAATTATTCTGAGTATTCAGCCTCACGAACAAGTTGGAGGGTCAGGGGGGCTGAGTGGGACTCCAAAAGCATGTTACGGTGCCATGCGGTCACCGGGGCAAAGGAGGGCTTAGCTAATGTAGTCATGTCCATCCTTTTTCACTAGGTATCAAAAGGTATCCATGTGCAGAATAAAGACCTGAGCTGAAATTATGGTACCAAAAAGAGGCAATTTAAGAATGTGGAATTCATAAACATTCAAGCACAACATTAAGAGTCCTACAGTTTTTCACCAATTCACCAATGAATACTTATTATATTATAGCAAACACTGATCAGACGAGAAAGGCCAATTGACTAGCAACACTGCATCCAGATGTTCACAGCAGACCCTTACAAGTTTAGTGGGATCATAAATTTACTCTGTCTGCTGAACAATCACATTTCTGTGCTCTATTTACTGGTCATGCTCCTGTAAGACCCCTCTCAGCACTCCCTCAGTCCCTCCCAACCCCCTCCTTCAGCGGCCTGTGGGACAGAGGGTCAAGGAGACAGTGATGAGGTAGGTTTCAGCGTGGTGATGAATGTAAATGAGGAGCTCCACCACCAATCATCCCTTCCAGCCAACCCCATTCTCTCTTGGATACATGTGCAAACTGCTGCTGGTGGCCTCCAAATCACACACACAGGAGAACCACAGACACCTTTTGAGTCAGATTACAGCTAATGACAAAAGGATTAAAAATTGATAATTCAAGCCTTCAAGGCTCCTGTTCTTGCAGATGCCCCAGGTAACAGAGTCCCCTGTAGGACTTGAATATTTCCATACAACAAAAAACGTTCTGACAGAAAGAAGAAAAGCAGGAAAATAAACATGTGGGAGGGGGGGAGTGAGGGCGTGGTCATCAGGGAACAGTTGGGGAGGAGGTGGGTAACTGTGTGGAGCTGATGGAATAAAAACTGTAATCACGGAGCATTAGAGTCCCTGTCCATAAAAAAATGCCCCAGACAGCGATGAAATGATATGAGGCACTCAGAACAGTGCTCTGCACCTCAACAGAAACTCCACCACTGACAAACAAGGGTGACACTAAGTTTGTACAACAGCCAAAGTGTCTTATTAAACACTCTTATGGACCTTGACCTGAGTGGATTATAGATTTGAACTGAAACAATGTGAACAAAATGCCTTACCACAACAAAGAAAAAAGAAGCGTGGTGTTCAGGGGTAAAAACCGGTGGGTGAAGGAGAGTTCCTGCCTATGTGTGCACACCTAAATGGGACCTGTGCTCAAATCCTTGTGACATGTGACCCGGGAATCAAACAAGCATCAGGATGTTCTGCAAAAACAAAACCAGAGCAGTACAGGCGTGGTAGCCCAGGGCACCTGACTTGACATCAGCACTTTGCAGCCTCTCTTCAAACTGACTTTTATAAATGTGTTGTTGAAATATGAACTTAAGGTTAATAGTTTTCATTACAAAAAAGACATTACAACACTTGTTACAAAATATCAAAATAATTTTTAGTGATTCCCAATATCCCAAAACAATAGTATCGGATTTAGAATTATATGGATGAATCTTAGGCTATTTGAAAGAGAAAAGCTTCTAGTACTTAAGATAACTGGAGTAGGTAAAGTAAATGTGGCGTTGAAACAGAAGCAAGTTTTGTGTGTGTGTGTGTGTGTGTGTGTGTGTGTGTGTGTGTGTGCGCCCAACACAGATGCTCTGCCATCTCCCCCATTCCACTCATACTCACACACATAAACACAAGGACCCAAACACACGCACATGTCCACAAAGATATCAGAGGGTGGCCCTTTATTTTCTTGGTGGGTTTGGGTGCCCAGCTGGTACTTGAAACTGGCGCACTGGCAACACACTCTCAAGCAGCTCCAAGCCAAGGGCCTACAACAGCACCAGACACAGAGCCTGCCAAACACTCAGACTGCCAGCACCGCCTGCCAACACCGCTGAAGCACCAAACGTGAGCGGGAGAGAGAGAATGGAGAGAAATAGAGAGAATATGGGAAAAGAAAAATGAATTAACTCAATAATAATGGAATATGGAAGAGCAAACCAATATCAAGAGAGGAGACAGCAGAGGATGTACAGGTAATACTTCAGTAATGCATATTTCCACCATTCAGCAGCAGCAGACTGCTACTCGTACTTCTAGCTCAGTTGGAGATTGATCAGCCACAAAATTTAAAAACCCCTGTTTTAAACCTATCTGACCCATTAGGCGGGTCCTTCAATACACACTGCTCAAAAAACACCAAAATAAGATATCCTAGATCTGAATGAATGAAATATTCATATTAAACACTTTATCCTTTACATAGTTGAAAGTGCTGACAACAAAAATCACACTGATTATTGATGGAAATCAATCAAGTTTATCAAGATCTGGATTTGGAGTCACACTCAAAATTAAACTGGAAAAAAAACACTACAGGCTGATCCAACTTTGATGTAACGTCCTAAAAACAAGTGCAAATGAGGCCCAGTAGTGTGTGTGGACTCCGGTTCTGGTCCACAGGCTGTCCTATCTTGAACCATCTTTGGCTAGACCAAATAGTGTTTAAAATAACCCTTCTGTCTGTAAAGACTATAAATAAAATAAGGCTGAACGATATATCAAATTCAGACCAAAATTTCGCATTTTGTGCAAACATGCTGGGTTGGCTGAAGACAGTCATTTAATTTAAACTTCAAACTGTGTGATGCGTGCACAAGGCTGGCAAGTGGCGCACTGCTCCAAGCTTGCGCTGAGCTCGGCACAGTGCAAAACCCTAACTGTTGCACATAGAGATGTATGCGCAAAAACGATCCGTCCTGTGGCTCGAATTCAGCACTGACAACTGCCATACAAGCCATAGAAAATAAGTGCAGGCAATGTCGCATTCGGTCAGAAAACGGCTGTAGCCCACTGGGTGATTTTCATAAACTACTGTCAGCCATAATAGACCGAAAATATTTCTTTTTATATAATGAATATATGAAGGTTTGCCTATTAAAGTTAAATTCTTAACAGATTATCTTTGGTATCTGGTAACAAGATCACAGATGTTTAGACCAGGCCAATCCCAAGGTCCTTCAAATGACTTCATTTTTCACACCATATCAGGTACCACTGTATCCAGTCAACGTTATTTGTATCATGTCAATGGTTACAAATGTTACGGCTGATAGGTGTACATATAAACCAGCAAAGGAGACATCATAAACCAGGGGCTCCCCCAAAACTAGACATAGGATCACTTGCTGTTTAATTACTCTAATTAATTTAAATTCCCAGAGGCTACGTTTTCTATGGCCCATAACTGTACTTTGGAGGATCTCCAGTCTCCCAGACTTCAAAGGGAAACGTTAAATCATCTCAAAGAGCAAGAGACATCTTCAGGGCACAGTAAAGAGTGTATAGCTGAACTGCTCTTACTTAGTGAGGGGGGGAAAAGAGGGAAAAATGACAAGAACTTCTCTGCAAAAGAAGGGCTTCACTCAGTGTTGTAGGGCATAGTAGTCATCCAGCATGGCCTCAGCAATGAGTCGAAATGCAATAAAGCGCATTTAGTTTCCCTGGACGGAGCTCAGACACACACACACACACAGAGCCTGTTCACATGGAACTTCAGTATCAGTGAAAGGCTTGGCAACCCCCCCTCTCAGAGGCCCCATCCCCCGTTTCACAAACCCCCTTATAGCCACCCCTCCACCTCATCTACAGCTACACCCCCCTCATACCACTTCCCTCTACACGGCCTGGATCAGATATTAACCACACGTTGCCCGCACTCACTGAGCATGCCCAGAAACAGACTGGGCGGATGCAAATAACACAACACAAAGAGCGGTGGTTAACTCCTGCGGCTGACTGGCTGCAAATCTGAAGGAGCGCATCCACCTCAAATCAGTGCACTCAACACAGAGACTCAAAGCATGGAAAACCATACATTGAATAATAAGTCATATATTATAAATCACTTAAAAATTTTCAATTAAATTCATTTAAATTACAATCAATAATTGTGTGCGAATTCAATAGTATAACTAGTATACTATTAATACAGAAGTATTAATAGAAGTGAAGTTTATGATGTGATAATATTAATCTCAATGAAAATTAATTTTAAAATAAATTTCAGTACTGCGAAAAAAAATCAATTGGAGCCAGACTCGCTGGGATAGGTGAGTGGACTGATGTGGCCATAGTTGTGGTTCAAATCTGATGACTATAGTTGACAATGGAACTGTCAAGCATGTCTACACACAGACACAATTCCACTAAACACCGCAGTTAGGTAAGGCCATCTTATTTAACTTATTTAACTTAACAGAAAGTGCCCATAATAAAATTCCCAACTGAAATGAAGCCTTTCAAATTAAGCATTTAGAATCTGTTCTGGTCTTATTAAACCAATCTGCACTCAACCCAAAGATCCACACAAAAACATGCATATTAAACAAAACTGAACTAAATAAAAATAAAATCAAGGACAGAAACAAGCAGTCAGGAGGGTGATTGACAAGCTGTGCTAATGCAGTCCTGATAATAAACCTCCCAACGCCTGTCCCACCCCTCCCCCTTTCTCTCCATTTGTGTTTTTTCTTTATTATGATGATTCCAGCACATAGTCATGCTGGCCACACTTCTATCCTTCCCCCAAGCAAGTCGGCATCATGGATAATAAATAAATAAAATAGCCAGATTACCCAATCAATCTTCCCCCGAGCAAAGGGAGACTGTATGGTGGTAGGAACGGCAAGACACTAATTGTAGGGTGCATGGTTTTGATAGAGACAATCAGTACGTTTAGATGACAGAGAAAATCATGGTAGTCTGCCTGAAACTGGACTTTTCAAATAGATGTGAGCACACTTGTCTAATTGAAAACGCACTAAATTAAACTTTTCAAAACACTAATAACCGGCAGTCAAGCTTCTCCTCCAAGTATACATTCAAATAGTCAATTCATGACAAGTAGTTTATACTCTGTACATATATGAAACGTACCAAGCACAATGAAATTCTTACTTGTGTACCATCTCTACAGACAAGAGATAAGACACTGTAACAATACCAAAAACACAGCTTTTACCTGCCTGTGAAACTTGCAGTAGTGAGATCAAGATGTAGATAAATGCCACTTTGAATCTAAATAAGTATCTAAATAATTAAAAGTAACATAACATAAGTGTGCAAGTTAGGCAACTTTTACTTACTTCTTTAGATCCATACTTATTATAGATCAAACCTGATTCGTAAAACTGGGTCCTCTGCAAATGCTCGGCAATTCTCTATAAGGGCTCTGACCCGGAAAAGGCCGTGTCTGCCTGGAGATAAAACAGTAACTACTATTTGCAAAATGAGTAAAGAAAACATCACATAGGAAATGTACAGAGCTGTAAAAGCAGTGTAATTAATGGGGCAAATTTTTTTTTTTTTTTTTTTTTAATGGTACAGAGAGCTCAATAATTTTATGATAATACAATGATAACATAAAATCACAATGTCATAGTAGGGTTGGACATAAATTGGTCAAGAAAACAGTTCTCCTCGCATGAATTTAGACTGGGACAAGGACAGTCACCTGATTAAATGGCCTAGTTGAGCTGTGTTAAAACTCAACACACAAATGAACGAAATATCTAGCAAACCAGGTTCGGTACATTACAGGGTTGAACTGCATAATATTCAAATAATACAAATTTGGTGACAGCAGCAGTCAAATTACCATCTCTTTCTGTTAATTGTCTTCATCTGACTATTATTGTGTTTGCCATTACCTCCAGAAGTTCTACAATATCACAGAATCTCTTAGACATTTCATAGTTTTTTTCCGCATTGGAAATAAAGCTGCCTCACCCACAATTCCTAACATTTTCAGTTTCATGGCACTTGTAAGTTTCATAGCACATTTAAGGCATTTCGCAGACTCCTTTTTCCAGAGCAACATACAATCAGGCATTACAAGGTGCCCTGGTGTAAGAGATTCTAACTGTACTCTACTCTACCATTGTGTCCCTAAGCAAGACACTTAACCCTGTGGCTTTTGTGGTCATCGGGTGCATACATGAGGGAGTACTATGATGCAACTACCATACAGTTTCCACCTCACACATGGGCTTACATTGATATTACACACACATACACATACACACACACACACACACACACACACACACACACACACACACACACAGCTTCCTCAACCAATACACATTCAAACAGCAGTTCTGAACAGACTTAAGGAGCTTTCAGGTGACCTAAAATTCATGTTAATGTTGAGTCTGAACAACCTTGCAGATATCTGGACAGAGTCCAGAGTCATGGCTGGGAAGTATTAGGTTGAAGAAAAAAAGGAATCAGGACAGAAAAGGAAAGAGTGAAAAATTATCACAGACAATTGTCCATGCACAAATAATTAACAAGGGCCAAACAGGGACTGATAAATGAATGAAATCACATCAGGTGGAAAGGACAGCACTTCTGACCGACAAAAATCTAATACAAACTAAACAAAAAAAATCAGATTTCCCAGTCACGGTTCAAACACACATTCCGATAGCGAAGCCTGGTGAATCACAGAGGTCCGTGATTTCAAGATCCCATTACTGCAACATAAAAGTAAATCAATCATCAAGACTGCAATAAACGGTCAAATTGTTCAAAAGTTTAAAATTTCCGCACTCCTTCATTTTAAGTGATGGAACCTTGTATGTGAGCGAATAAAACAGTTAGTGCTGATTGACTATCATTACATGGGTTTAACATTAACCACAGAAGACGAGAGTGAAGATGAGGCAGCTGGTAGTGGCATTAAGAGGTGTCGAGTCCCACAACTCTGGGACCGATGCCAAAGCACCAATCCCACAAAAACCCTGGGATTAGCCCTCAACCATTCCTAGGATTTGGGGATTAGAGTGTTATATTCCATTATCTTCCCCACACTGAAAAGATTTTTCACTGTCTTGGTCCTGGGCAGGAGTCAAGATAGGACAACATACACACACACAGACACACACACTTTAGCACTTTCATACAAAGCAGCAGGTCACAACCCAGACCCCCAAAACAACTGCACACTGCTGCCACCCCACACAAAAGCAAGAGGGTTCAATGTAAGACCATCATAAATCACGCCCTTCAAGGACACGTTAGTGGCCAGAAAGTCCTTGCCAAGGCAGGCACTGAATACTGCAGTTCAAGCGAGAGTAAACACACAGAAAGAAAATAAGTCAAGATCACAAAACTATTTATACACTAGCAGGGGGTTGTTTCAGGATATTCAAAAGACTTGAGTGGGAAAATCCTTTTTTCATGTTTAGATCTTATTCTAAAATACATGCATGATTAGTCTGAGGAAGAAGGACTTCTCATAGAGTGTAGACCATGCTGATTAAGTTTTACAAAAGTGTGTAATGGACACGACAACTCAACAACAGGTGATCAATGTTAAATTTCAGACCTTGATTCAACAGATGCAGGACACTGGGAGAATGTTTCAAGGTATCCAATGCTTTTTAATGACTACTTCCATTAATGTAGACAACAGAGACGAAGATGAAGTCTATAGTATGACATGGCAACAGCAAACAAAAGGCCTGCTGATGGCATGCAAAACTAAATGAAACTGCTCTACCTGTTAATCTGATTGCATGTCTGTCAGGATGAATTAAAAAAAAAAGTGGTTCCATTGGCCAGCTACACTGTACCTAATGATGTGCAGAAAACACCTTTTTGTCCTGTGAAGTCAAGCTCAAATAATCTAATTAATTAATTAATTGGGTGAATTTAGACATGAAAGGGGACAAGACGTGCTGCAAGATCTCTGGTGATAAAGCCACAAGCCAAGTACATGAATTGCATTTGTAATTGCATTTTGCACACTGAAGTCACACAAGTTGGCCCATCATAAAGCTGTAATGCAAATAAAAGCACATCAGCTATGAGCTCAGGTTTCCCCTGGAAAAGGGGAAGTGGCCCAGTTCTGTTTGGACTCTGGAAACGCCCATCTTGTTTTTTCACCTGAGCCACCCAGACCATGAGACAAGACAACCAAGCAGACAGGACAAGACCAGACAAGAGATGAGAGGAAGATGACATCACTCACATAGTCGTGGAAGGCCTTCGCTTCGCTGGAATGCTCGCAGGTCTCACGTCTGTCTGGAGCTGCGCAGTAGAGATCCCAGAATACACTACAACAAGAAAACAAGGCGGCAGAATGAGCAGACAGGTCACAGAGTACATTACAAAACCAATGACAGACAACAGAATAAAAAATTATATTAAATATACAAATATTTATACAAGCATGCAGTTACTTTTAAAGTCATTAAATAAACATGTAATAAACATTAAACTTTTTAATTTAAAGGGTGTTGTTCACTGTACAAGAATGCTATTTTAATTGCCATTAACAAACATGAATAAAAAGGCCAAATAAATAAATAAATATTTCGGGAAAGCCAAATACACGCACCCCACAGCTTCTAATGTGCACAAGAGACTCATTTCTGAGGTCTGCTCCTCAACATACAGCACAAAATTCCATCTCACCATCCAATGACACTTTGCACTACTACTGTTTCTACATCACAAATCGACATATCAGGTTGAAGTATTACCACTAAAAAATATGACTTGGTAATGAGACGTGGGTACATGCATGGTCAAACAGTTCGTAATAGCACATGAAGGCAGCATTAGATGCAACATTACTGGTAACAATTGTGTTGTTTGTATTTTCATTTATGCTCAAACTTATGCTAAAATAAAATCATGCTGCGATAAGAAAAATTGTTAGATATACTTATAATTCAGTGAGGTTGAAATGTAATCTACATTGTATTTATATCCTTTTCTTTTACATATAATTTCATTACATGAAAAAGGAAATTAACAAAATAAATAAATAGCAGTTAAATGGCATGCTTCTTCATAAAGTTCTTAATGGTCTGAACAATGACTAAATGAATCAGAGAAAAAAATTGATCTTTTATGCAATATTGTTTTGCTACACTAAAAGAACCTCTTGGTCTTTCTCTGAGGAAACCCAGTCTGGCTTTGTTCAAGGTCAGTCATGGTGGGGTAAAAAAAAATCCTGCTCAAGTAAAATGAAAAGAAAAGAAAATTTTTAATAAACTTTTATTGGCCTCTGTATCTACATAGCTAACAATTCAATTAATTACAAAACACTGAATTTCAGCAGACTCTTAACACCTGTTGTAACCCACACAGTCTTGCTTTTGATCTGAGTGTAGGCGTGAGAAACAGGCACTCGTACTGAAGCTGTTTTGTTTGACAGTGGTGCACAGGCCACTCACTCTGCAACTCCCATTCCACTTGGCAAGACCAGCAGGGTTGCAGATCAATTAAGCCAGGGATTTCCTCAATTAAGTCCACTTGGGCCCTCCTGGGCTGTGGTGGCGTAGGCGGTGGGGGGGCACAAGGTTTCCTTTCAAATGGCATTTTAATGTCTCCACTGAAACTAAGTACCTGTTTAACAGGTCCAAATTGGATTGCTCTTGGTCTTCAGATATCGATTTAATGGATGACCCATAAAACCTAGAGAAGGAAGGCCCTGGCAGGACTATGGCTAGAGACTGATCTCATCACAGCCACCATCACACATGATTGTGACTCAGGAAAAAAGCAGTTTTAGCAATATTCTTGAAATTTTTTTGGAAATTAAATATGAACAATTGATGCTAATGACATTATATTGCAGTTAGTGCAAGGCGATTATATGATCTCGATCGATGGGGATTTTCCCCCGATTACAATGGTAGCATATTTGTGTGTATATTTACATTACTTTTAAATTGAGACACACAGCTGCCAGACAAGCCTCCCGGAGGTTACGGGAGTCTCCCTCATATATATATATATAGTGACTATATAAAGACAGTACAATGACAGAGAGAGAGAGAGTGTATGTATGCATGCAGTGTTGCCAACTATCTCCTAGCAAATATAACTGAACCATAAAGTCACGAAATGTTGGCACATGTTAATTTGCATATAATTATGTCATGACACCGCATTAAGAAATTCTAATAATTCATGTGATTGGCTTTGCTTTCTCCTCAATACCCAATTCAGAGATGGTTTGTTGCATTTTGAAGTAACTAAAGGAATGTCAATTATTGATTTATAATATACAACAATTAAACTGTTTTCTTTATGTATAATGCCATAAATACTACTGAGCATGTTGTGAAGCAGTCAAACCATTGCAGTCCATAATCAAGAACGGTTTGAAGTCAGTCACAGTGACATAAGCATACTGCAAAAGCACATGCTGAGACTCCCTTTGACCATTTCAAAGGTCTCTCAGCCAGATTTGCAGGGAATATAGACCACAAACATGTACAAAAAGAAGCCATATTTGTTATCAGTTCAGTGGAACATCATGGCAGAGAGAGAGTGCCCCAAGAATGAAACTATAAAGACTACAGGTTTTGCAAGATATTGCAGGCTGTATGTTGGGACTACTGAGGCTGGTATGTCTGGACTACGAGCAAAACACAAGTGACGTAGTTCACTGTAAAACTATCAAAGTGCGATATTGTTGAAGATGAAGTTGAGCAGGGCAGCAAGTCATGGTTTTAAATGTTAATAAACTGCCTATTATTTCTGGTGTCTTCGGTTTCAGTCTGGTATTATAAGAAAAAAAGTTGATGGGGGAAAAAATCTAATTGTTCAATATGGGAAAGTACATTGTGAATTTGTTTTTGCTACTTTTTTTGCACTGCTCTAATCTACAAAAGGAAAAAATATTTAATGCAAATTGTGATAACCTTCAGTGTATAAACAACAAATGTTACATATACTCATTTTCAAATAAACATGTAATTAAAAAAATTAACTAAAAAATACCTCAATTTTTTTTTTTCTTTATTGAATTTCTTTATTGCAGAGAGCAGCCTGCTGTGTGGTAACATAATTAATGTCCACATTTTTGGAAAATTTAAAATATGACTACCTGAAACAGGTATATTTTAGATATGGTCTTAAAAAGAAAATGTTGCATTAATCTATAAATTGATTAATTTCCCAGCTTTTAAATCAATCATTTAAAACGTAACAATCATGGGTATTGATTCATGACAATGTTAACTAAAATGAAAGTTTGAGTACCAACATATATGAACCACTCACACAGACACAGGTGAAATGGACGCACACACATATGAAACGCTCACACACATACAGATGAAATGGACTCTCAGACAAAAAAGGTGTGTTAAACACCCATATAGCATTAGTAAAGCTTTTCACGTTCGTGTGAGTGAAAACTTTTCAATATATCCGGAAGTCATTTCACTATATCTGGAAGGCATTTCTATGGATTCTAGTGTGGCGACCCGATTCAAAGCAGCAATGGTATATTGCGCATGCACAGTCCAAACTGGGTCGCGACGCCGCTCTCTCTTCCTGACGGAAGCCTCTCTGTCTCCCGACCGCCACCATACTACCAGCCATAATACAGTTCTTCACGGATACACTGTGATGTATTGAGATGATACAGACCGAGAGAGAAGGGACAGTGGTGTCTACGCATGCACAAAATATCATTACCGATATGAATCGGGTCGCCACACAAGAAACCATAGAACCACCTTCCAGTTATACTGAAATGTTTTCACTCACACAAACATGTGAAAAGCTTCACTAATGCTATATGGGGCAGTGGTGGCCTAGCGGCCTCGTAATCAGAAGGTTTCCAGTTTGAATCCCGATCCGCCAAGGTGCCACTGAGCAAAGCACCGTCCCCACACACTGCTCCCCGAGTGCCTTTCATAGCTGCCTACTGCTCACCAAAACTGATGCTTAAATGCAGAGGACACATTTCACTGTGTGCACCATTTGCTGTGCTGCTGTGTATCACAATGAAATTCACTTCACTTTAAATGAGCGTTTAACAAAGTTTAAGTTTAACTTTTGTTTGTTACATAAGAGTCCATTTCACCTGTATCTGTGTGAGCGTTTCATGTGTGTGTGTGTGTGTTTCATGTGTGTGTGTGAGCGTTTCATGTGTGTGTGAGTCCATCTCACCTGTATCTATGTGAGCATTTCAAATGTGTGTGTGTGTGTGTGTGTGTGTGTGTGCGCGTCCATCTCACCTGTATCTGTGTGTGCGCGTCCATCTCACCTGTATCTGTGTGAGCATTTCAAATGTGTGTGTGTGTGTGTGTGTGTGTGTGTGTGTGTGTGTGTGTGTGTGTGTGTGTGAGCGTGTGTGTGTGTGTGTGTGTGTGTGTGTCCATCTCACCTGTATCTGTGTGAGCGTTTCATATAGTTGGGGTGAAAGAGAAAAAGAAAAAAATATTATGGCTTCAGATGAAGGAGTGTACCACGTTTCATTTCAAAATGTTGAAATGTTCGGAGGTAGGGATAGGTTAAATGTCCCCTGGTGAATAGGAAAAAGGAGAGGATGAAAAGGAGGAGTGCAGGCGTGGCCCAAAAAAAAGTGAATAAACGCAAAGTGGGATCATGGAGATGCGGCATATTGAGTTTCGGTTGTCTACGATAAAAAAAGTGGTCGTAAGAGCTTGTCGAAATGTGGTCCGATGGGAAAAGTCCCTCAGAAAAATGGGTGTGACACACGAGTCGTAGATTGCTTAAAACAAGCCCACTTCTGCGCTAAGGGCTGGATAAATGTGTGAAGTTTGGAGAATGTGCAATGAAAACTGAAGGTGATGAGTTTCATACATTTTCCGGAAAAGAATAAGAAGAATTAGAAGAACAAGATTTTGACTTTCCAAGCCAAATATAATATAATTTTTGGTAGCATTTGCAGACATCCAACTGACTTCTAGAATAAGAAGGAAGTATAAAAAAAATGGTGAACAGAATCAATGTTTTCAGGAAACAAGAAAAAAGAAAAAAAAAGAAGGGTGACATGAGACAGAGAAAGAAGGACGGTATATACGAAACGAAGGTGTATAAGGTGTGTGTGTGTGTGGTGGGGCGTAGTAGTGGCTCTCTAGAGAACATCTAAAATAAAGGCAGGTGGCATTATCGCATCCATCAGTGCACCTAAAGACACTGCAGCCACGGCAGCCCCGTGCCAGAGGGACACTGCGGCACACACTCCAATCCAATTACACAGCCGCAAAATGAAATGAGACGCGAGTCGTAGTTTGTTAAAAACAAAAACCAACAGTGGCGGTAAGAGGTGGGCGTAAAAGAGCTGTTGAGGGAGCAAGAGAGTGAGAATCTGAATGAGGATACGTTTGAATGAAGACACATGCTGTAGCCATTACAGCATAAAAACTGGATTCTATTCAAATGTGACACGAGGCAGAACAACCTGATCCTGAGACGCTGTGTTAATATGGTCAGTCAGAGATGGGACAAGGAGCCCAGCTGAAAGAAGAAAAACCCTTCACTCTCCTCATACAGCATAGTCAACTACTGCCTTCAACCAAACAGCATGAACAACAGGGTAACAAGTCACAGGTGGCAGGGGCTGATGCCTAGCAGAAGACTTATAGTCCACGCTGGACTCATTTGTGTGTGTGTGTGTGTGTGTGTGTGTGTGTGTGTGTGCATACATGTGCTTTACTGATGTCGCAAAGCAGTGCCATGGCTTCCTGTGCTGTATTCTATAATGTGACCTATGATGGGATGCAGATGAGGATCCCTTGGCACCAAGTGCAGGAAGGTTTTAGGGCCTGAAATTGGCTAAATGGCTAAAAAAAAAAAAAAAAAAAACAGAGCTATATCCATGTTAAGGTTATGTGACTATGGATTTTGGATACGAGATATATGTATAAAAATAAAAAAAAGACAGCAGTCCTCAGCAACTAAGGTCTATGTTGTTGTGTGTTAGAAGGCAATATCTTAAGGGCTTTATATTTAATGCTTGATCTTTACAAACCACTAAACTCTTTTGAATTGTCAATCATAAATAACAAGCTCTCAAATTCACTTGAAGATCTTAAAATGTAATAATAATATGACGAGAGAGCCTCTCAAAAACTTAAAAGCCAATGCTTATAAAGACCCCTTAAAACAGATGGAGTGGTAGCTGTATACACACAAAAACTTCATAAAAAGTTATTAAATGTGAACATATCAGGGGATACTCCACTTTCAAGTTACATGTCTCAGTCATTGGAATTCATGTTTGCAAATGACACAAATTACCCTTACTGACTCATTAAAAACATGTTCAACAGCATTTCTACTAACTTTCAAAACTTGCCTTGCTTATTTTCTGAAGTGGTGAATTACGGCATTACAATTAAATTAAAGTGAGCAGGCTTTAAACAAAATTACCCAAATAACAGCAAAATCTAGAACCACCCCCATCAGATCCATTGAACCCTCCTGCTGAGTGATTTAAATGACGTCACAAAGCATCCCTGTGCATAGTATGCATTTACCATGATTTAAGATTAAGGAAGCAGGCACATGCTAATTGGAGGGAACTACTGGGATTATCTGATTTTCATATCAATTACTGTTTCTTTAGGTCTGGCTCTATATGGGGCCAGTGATCTACGGTTGGGAGCGTAAAAACCCGTAACAAAAGCAGCGCAATTGTCCTACAACCAATTAAGAATGGAAGGAGCTATTGTGTCCCTTTAGCATATGCATGAGCACTGGGTTCAATCCAACTGAGCAAGAGGCAGGAAGCTACACACAGGCTTCACTGGAAAATTTAGGGTTTAAAATTTGTTACGCCTGGAAAAAGGAAATGCTCGGATTCCCTCTCCACATAAAAACAAGACAAACGTTCCTTCGGAAAGTATGAAAAGAGAAGTTGAGAGAAATATTTTTGCAGATAGCCATTATTGAATATTGTCTGAGAACATTATTCCACAGTGCTTGCACTGCAATACTAAAAAACACAAAATCACATGGACTGCTGGAACAGGTTTATTCACTTATTCTTTGGAGACGTCACATGGACTATGAATGCCAACTCACAAATACAACTGAAGATTAAACACACTGCACGTGTGAATTCATGTCCAACATAAGAAAGTATATGAAACCCACACACAGAACATATATTAAATTCTATAATCAGTAGGTAAAAGCTTGCCACTTTACCACCTGGATCTCTTGTGAAACAGTCACTTCCATTTCTAACCCCCCCCAAACCTGACCCTCAGTAGACCCAAGCACTGTTGACTGCTCCACACCCTAAAGGTGGCCTCCTGCTGTCCCCACAAACCATCATTCAAGCACTTTACCAATAAGACCTCAGCAGGGACAGAGGATGGGGGGCTGGTGAAGGTGGACGTAGCAAGGGGAGGGAAGGGGATTTGGTTGTTTTACCATAAAAAGGGGGGGTGGGGGGTGTCTGGAATGTGAAGGGTTAATCCGTTCAGGGTTTTTTGGCGTGAACAAAGCAGAGGGCGGCAGACAAAGGTTGAAGGCGGGGGTGAGGTTGGGTGGGTGGGCCTTTCCCTTGCCATCTGGGTCTTTTGTTTGGGGGCAGGGGGGGTGTGGATGGGGGAGGGGTGGCCGTCGCAGTGGCGGGTCGAGGAGTCGTGCCCCCGGAGAGGAACTGTGACCTCATTATTTTAGCCAGGCCGATGGGTCAAACCACGACCATACTGTCTGACTTATGACAACCAGCTGAGTAACTGAGTCCAGTGTGTAAATCTACAAGTTCACTTTTCCTTTTACTCCTTGGTGTTTAACCCCCCCTGAAGGTTTATTCGGTACATCCTTCAATGTGACAGGGCAGATCCACAAAAAGTATGCACACGCCAAAAATGATATTCTCTTCCACAAAGAGACCCTTGACTTCTTACATACACTGATTATCACTGGATAAATGTCTGATTACACCAATTATAAGCATTGAAATATTGATTGCCTCACATGAACGCACAGTAAATTTAGAAGATACGATATCGTGCTTCCTCTCTCAACACATACCCATAAAAAGGGGGGGGGGGGGGGATACATATTATGCTTGATACCATCAAAAAGAAAAATGAAAAGAGATGAGCAAACACCAAGCAGAAGAGCTCACTTACCACCACCATGAGTGCAGAAATCCTGGAGGCTCCCCAAGCGTAATGTTCTTCTCCCATCGGATCTGTAAGAAAGGAAGAGGAGTCAGCTAATAAAACTACACAGGGTTTCCCCGGCCAGTTTGCAGATAGGGCTCTGCATAGACAACCGATGAAATTACTAGAACAATCATTCAGTAACTTCTACATGGCAGGAGCAGAATTTTCTGACTTTTAAAAGTTGACATAAGGTATAATGGCCTTATTCAACCATATTGTAGGGCTTCTGGTCACTGCACGAAGGCTGGCAGCTTTTTGCTCAGTCTTGCACGTGCCGAGAAGTAGTATTGTGGCTGCTCATTAAAGGGCACTTAGCTCTTCTTTAGTGCACTCTTTTTTGATTTGTAAAAAGGTGGCATGAGGACAAAGGCCAGTGAAAGAAAAAATTATGATAATAATAATTAACCTATTATAATAATTACATAAGAATCATACAACAGCAAGGCGATGAATGAAGAAAAAGAAATTTTTTTTTTTATAAAAAACCATTTCAATTTATGAAATGCACAGCTATGTGTAACAATAAGGCCCTTGGGGCGTTCACCGGTTAACGCGGTACAAAAATATAAATCTCACGGGTCTTCTCTACGCGCAGATAATATATCCCACTGTCCTTAAAACACAGGCAGGCAAACAGATACAACGAAGCAATTGTTGTACAGGTCAGTCGGTTAATTAATTTCATGATGAGTCATTATCATCCGTTTACAGAGAACAACTGATATTTCCACAACACATCTGGTTGTGCAATGGGTACAATAAAGCGGGGGGTGGGTGAACCAGATGAATTACATAAGTGTTCTCGACCCCAAGGCTATGGCTGATGTCCACGCTGGACCCATACGAGTTCTGGGTCTTAATAGGTAAGACACTTATGACAGAAAGTGTTGGAGAAAGGTCTTACCTCAGATAGGAAGGTCTGTGCTGATTTCTGGGCTCCAACATGAAGCAGGTACTCGTAGACGTATAAAGCTAATCTGAAGAAACAAGGAGGAGGGAAGAGTGTTAGCTATTGGTAGACCGATCACAAACACAAATTCAGTAGATCCTGAAAAATGACTCCAACATGCGTGACAACAGCGTTAATAATGGGCAAATGTACAGTAAGGGTTCGGTCAATACACTAGTGAGTGACGGCACCACACAGACAGACACATCACCTAGAAACCAACCCCACAGGCTGAGGAACTCTGCAGAAAAGCAAAAATCAAGCCAGGGAACCGTAGCTGGAGTAGTCATCGCGATCTGACGGCACCACCATGGTTCTTGTGTTTTTGTCATTTTCAGTATCCATTATGTCTGTTGTTTAGTTGCTTGGGCTGGCAATTACCCAACTCACACTCACCTCACACTACACACACACACACACACACTACACACACACATTCAACTGCGGCTGCTCCATCTCAGCTCCCCCACTTCTATTAGGAGGGAAAATAGCCCCGACTCTCCTGGCCAAATTACAGCCAGAGATGGGGACCATTTCGGAGAGAGATATTGTGCGGTGCTTGTGTGAGGGGGACTGCAAAAAATATCACACCAGGCCAGTCATCTGGTGCGGTGCCTTTTCTCTTACACTACAGACGGGGAACGAACCGCAGCCAGCAGTAATGCGGAATCAGTCATTTCCAGATCTCGGCTTTCAAATTCAAAAAAAAAAAAAAAAAAAAAGATGCATGGGTGCACGGTTCAGAGACACCAGCCTCACCTGGATTTATAATCTTCTTGCTATTACAGAGATAAGCACTGCATGTTTTGTTATACTTTATAGAATAGTGACGCAATATATTTTTACACTAACATTTGGGAAACTTCTCTCCTGCACTGATTAACAGTTTAATGACAGGTACATAAAAATGGCTATTGGTTTATGTTTATACTGGTGTTATTTCACTGTACTGATATGTGACATGAGCACAACAGATGCAACAGCAACATACTGAAACATCAAAGGCCATAATAGTGACTGTCTGGGACACCAACTTCAGACGTAAATTTTTTTCTTTATTATGATATAAAAATACATGTGTTAAGTGCATCCACGTATGGGGCAGTGTGCGTGGGAGCCTGTGGAATAGCAGCCAGTCACAGGACACTGTTCAACCCTCCATCACAGCTCCCTGTGATCGGTCAATCATAGCGATAATACCCCGCAAAGCAGACAGGATCTATGACTCGGCATCTTACACACTCACAGAACAGCGGCCTGAAATATTTCAGTGCCTCAAACACACACAGACAAAGTAAAACATAGGGGGACAAGAACAAGACCCATTAAAAAAAAAAGGCACGGCCCTGGTACAGGAGCAGTCCCAGGTGGGAATAAAAAGGGTCCCAGCTACAACCCCTGATGTGTGCCAATACCTGCCCCATCACAAATAAGAGAATGACTGCTAGAGGAGTCCCAAAGCCTACAATTACTTCGTTCACCTTAAGAGGGTAAGTACTCTGCTTGCCAAGCTGCACTTATATAGTGTACACGTTTCACCCTGGCCTCCTCTGACCAATTTAACCAAAGCAATTTTGCCGCTTTGTGGGGCACTTTGCAATTTGGAGGCCACTTAGTCAGCTAGCATTACTGTGTGTAAAGGCTCTCACTCGAAGGCACGTGCAACAGGACAACTTGTGAGCAGACAGACAGATAGATAGATACTTTACTGAAGATGTGGTTATGGACCTATAACTCATCAGAAGGTTCATTGTATCACCTATTTAACTTCAGATGAGGTGTTAAGGGCATGTGTGATCCAAAAGCGTGGGAAGAATGAAGGGAAGCCGGATAGTTTGAGGGGTTTTCTCAGCCAGGTTAAGAGCATGATTGGCTGTGTGAAGTGTCTCCAGTCACCTTTGCAATAAGAGAAATGGTTCTCTATAGACACTAGACCCCCCCCCCCAAAAAAAGAATTTCTTTTTTTAAAACTCCTATAATTACATACTCTAAGCTTTAAGAAAATGTGCACAAAATCATTCCCAAATCTATACAGACTTAATCACGTGGGCTATGTCTGCCACTCCAAGAGTCAGCGAAAGAATCACAAGATCTGGCAAGTGAACGTAGGCAAGTACGATCAGCAGCATGCAGACAGTGTTAATGCTCATTGAGAAGACATGTAAGAGACACAGAGGAAGAGGTAGGGGGTAGGGGAGAGGAACACAACAGTCTGGTGCCTTAGGAGGCTGGCAATTTCTGCCTTCAAACCCTGTTCCTTCTCTCAAAAGCCTGAATGGTGGCTAGCTCAGGGGAATGCCCGAGGGGATAACCCCGCAATCTGACAACCCCGACCGCTCTGTCTCGCTCGCTCTTTCCTCCGCCATGCTTCACCGAAACCCCAGAAACTGAGCAAACATCATGCCAATCATGATGCAGAGGAACGGTGGCTGGCTAAACAACAGCCGTCCTCGTAAGCAAGCTGGGGAAGCAAGGTCCAGACCGCAGCCAAAAGGATGCGGCTGCCAGGGACGTCCTGACCAGAAGTGAGAGGGCCACGAGCCAGAGCAGCTCGGTGAGGTGTTCCACCGCCCTGCTCTTTGTGGGTTTTGCTTTGGACACTGGGCATGACGCTCAGGCCTCAAGAGGAAAAGCAGGCTCCCCTCTACTCCACACCGGTGGCGGGGGTTGTTCTTTCACGTGCCTGAGGTTGGCACGAGAGCCATACAACACTTAGCAAATGTTTTCCTTTCCTGTCCACGGGAAGAAGCACCAAGCCCCAAAAACTTCTGGAGCACTTTTTATGATTACCACAGATTATGATTTTATTCATTCCACTCGCCAAGAAGTCTGGTAGGACAAAATGCGGCACCTCTCCCTCGCTCAGCTTCCACGTGGTCTCACTCTGGGTCCTGACATCAAAGGGTTCTCCCAGATGTATGTGCAGAGCACACCTGACATCTTGCCTCAGGCTGAGAGACAAAACTACCTTTAAACATGAATGAACGAAGAGCATATATAACATATCCAACATGCAGACCATTAGGCAATCATGTCCTCAGCCCTGCTTTCAGTTATTTAACAGGCAGGGCCCACACGGGCACAGGGACGAGAACCAAAGCCACTGAAACTCAGGAAAATGTATGAAGGTACTTTGCTTGGAAGGAAATTAATCATACATATATTTAAAGACTCCTGTGATGGACTTGTCCTCCTCTGCCTCAACCTGGAACTGGACAAATGGGAATAGAAAACAGATGGACGCATGGATAAGATAGGGAGGAAAAAAAAAAAAAACACCAGTTCCAGAAAAACTGAATGTTCAACCTGTACGGATAGAGAACTCTACGGCAATGACTTTCTTTCTTAAGACCAATTGGATATGGGTATCTGAAGACATTATTAAACAGCCATTGCCCCGGGTTCAGCTGATATCATGCTCGCTCAACAATCAGTGCATTGTTAATTCACTTCTGTGAAAGTGTTTCTATGAAGGCAGACTTTCTAAAAACCCATGGGGGGAAAAAATATTTGCTGAATGCAACCCATAGATCTCGAAATGAAACACTGCAACAAAAAAAAAAAAAAAAAAAACAGGAATTTTGTTGAGTTGTTGTGAAGAGGTGGGGTGCACATCAGCCACATTGGGATAATTTACCCCTTCCTGGTACCCAGACATCTGTTACAATAAGGAAGCATCACTCGCCCGCTGCGTTAAACACAACTCTAACTGCGATGTGTACAAAACACGTCACGCTCGTCTCGGACCTGAATTCTGGGGACCGAGCCACGTTTTCGACCCCCACGCCACCGGTCCTAACTGCAAAACACTTTGCAGCTAGTTGTAAGCTAGTTCACTAATATCAGACTTGCTTTTTTTAAACATATAAACGACGACGAGGAACTTTTGGGACTTTAAAAAAAAAAAAAAATTCCACGTGGAACAGTCCCGCGTCCGTCTCAGGAAGTAGTTCCACGACGCGCTTTGTTCCGTCCACGGCCCGGCTAACAGCTACTCCGCCGCGAACACCGGCCGTCGTGTTTCAAAGTGAAAAGTGCGGGTCAACTTCAGCCCGCCGCCACCCGGAGTCGGTGTTCGCGGCGAGACAAAGGGAGAAAACGACGAGTGGAGCCGCTCCCGGGTCCCCCCCGTCAGCCAGCGCGCACTACGTGGTCACACGAGTGGGGGGGAAAAAAGGCGAACGAACTCGACGTTGAAAATGTCACACGAAGACATGTCACACGAACACGCGCGCGTGTTAAAATCCCGTCCGCGACTGGCCGCCGGCTGCGTGGCCGCCGTCGCGCTAAAAGCGTAGCTTTCCCCGAGCCACGGGGTTCGCGGCGCGCATGTAAACACGCGTCCCGCTCTCGGGTCTTTTCACTCACGGCCGGAGCAGCGTTTTTTACACCCGAAAAAAAAATACAACGACGACGACGACGCGCGTTGTTCCCGAGTTCCGACCACCAAACTCGGGAAAGAGCCAGAGGCGCACGCTTCACCAGGCCGGGTTCAATTCAAACCCACCCGAAATAAATCTCGGCGCCCACCCGGGCCGAGCTGCCGATAACCGGGGGCGTTTAGGAAGTCCCTGCGGCGGAGGACCGTGCCTCAAACTAACCGGAGAGTCGAAACGAACAACAACAAACCGGAGCAAAAGTAAGTTGCGCGAACAAAACACACAACAACAACAACCACCACCTCCACGAGAGAGAGAAACACGCGAAACTAACAACAAGTAAACGCGGAGGGAAAAGCTCCGGGTTTTTTTTTTTTTTTTTGGTGGTTTGTGTGTTTTCTCCGACGCGGCGGCTCGGGATGGAAGTGGAGGTAAAGCGTCCAGGTTAAAAAAAAAAAAAAAATGTCAGCAGGTGACGACGCGCGGGGGGAGAAGAGAAGAGGAGAGGAGAGAGGGAGGAAGAAGAAGAAGAAGAAAAAAATAAAATAATAATAAAAAAAAAACCCACTTACTTCTCTCGCGCCTGGCTATCGGAGGGGACGACAGCTCCTTTACCTTTGGCGTACATGTTGGACTCTGTTTTAAGACTTTTACCCACTCAACACCTGTCAAAGAAAGCAGCCAGGAAAACCTTCCATCTCCATAGCTACCCGGTTAGTGTGTGTGTGTGTGTGTGTGTGTGTGTGTGTGTGTGTGTGTTTTTTTTTTTTTTTTTTTTTTACATCTCCAACATTGGCCACAAATCAGGCACAGTTTCTGCTGGGGGGACTTGAAACGGTGCGCCGGTGGGTTTTTTTCTCCTCTTTTTCATCCGCCGTTCCAGGATCCCGGCCGCCCTCCCCCCGCGTGGGGAGAGTGGGGGCTTCTTAAAGGGGACGCGGCCCTGGTAGGAACGGGCGGAGAAGAGGGTGAATCGTGGACGCAGGACGGATGGCGCCACGCACGTTGTTAATTGCACGGGCCGACGCACGTATTGTCTCGCATTACATATGCATCGTCACCAATCGCTCAATAAGTGTCATTTCCACTAAAGGGGAAAAAAATAATAATAAACATGGGTCCATGAAAAGGTATAAAGGTTGACCGCCAACCTTGTACAATGTTGGTCGTTGAGGCACCAAGGTTGGTAAGAAGAAGAAGAAGAAGAAGCAGTGGAATACGGACAAAAAAACACTCTTTGTGTGCTTGCATTTTTACTCATGGTATGTGTTTTCTATTTTTCAGCAAGTAATAAACAAATATTTATCACCAGTGTACAAGTTTCTTTGTTGAACTCAGCATTTCAGGTAATCAGTTTGTACTTTCCTACAAAGTAATCTAAATAAAAGCATTCAGCTTGCTGTTGGGTTTTGTTGGGGGTTCCTGTACGACTGTATTTTCTTTTTTTGGATGCTTGGAAGACACAAATCCTGTGCCCTAATTCTCAGAAGCACAGTTTAGGGCTGCCCGATGTGGTTCAAAGCTGGATGCCATTGCAGTTATGTAAGACTGACTTTTTTATAAATAAAAACACATGAGCCAATGCACAGAGAAGGTTGACAGTCATCTGCAGAAGATAGATCAACATAATGTGCTAATCTAAAAAGAAAAAATCACTAAACCTAATTTAAATGAGCTAAATTAACTAAAATGCCCATTTTGTAACATCTTATAAGGAAGATCCAGTTCAATGTCATTGTTTTTTTTTACAATGACATCATATGTGTTATCTTGCAGATGGCAATTAACTATCCAAAAAGTTCAATAAATAAACAATGTACTTATGAACAATTGCACATATTTAGAACATTAAACCTTCATTGTGTTTCTGAATGAAAGAACCCCATCACATCAGCAGTTGCTGACCAGCCTGAACATTTGAGAAGGCTTTGAGAGTTTCTGCCTTCTTCCTGGACATCTGGATGAGGCCTCAGGGGCTCAGTGTGGTCCAGTTTGTGTGCCACTGGGACACAGGTCCCTTTAAGGGGCTGGGGGAGTGGGGCAGGAGTTGTGTAGATGAGGCAGAGGCGATGTTTTCATGCTGTTTTTTCTGTGGGAAGGGCACAGCCACAGCACAGCTGACAGTGTGTTTGTCAGGGATTTGCCACTTACAGAGAATGGGAAGAAATTTATGTTGATGACTATATTCCACAGGCGTCTCCCAATGAGCCAAAGAGAGAGATACGATGAGAGAGAGAGGGTGAAAAGAGACCTTCTCTGAGAATTTTACAATGCCAGGTTTCTTTTGTCTGTGCAGAGTTGTTCAGGCTTCATACCTGTATATACCATTATTACAGCACATGCAATGTTTTCAGTTTCTCTAATATTCATTATACAACATGATTGGATTTTAGTCAATCTAAAAAAACATTGCACCCAAGACATTAAAATTGAAACATATAATAATTTATTCAGAAAAATTGTTTTTGATTTGTATTCGTCTCATAGTGTATCATGTTGCTATATGTTTCCCAGGTAAACAATGTACATAAATAAAGAAAATGTGATACATCAGGACAGCTTCTACAATGCACATGCCAATTGTTGGCACTTTTAGTGGTGGACACAGGTCTGATGCCCAACTCCATATGCAGCAAACTTAAACAGTGTTTTGTAAAATCCTTCTTTTCAAAATCAGCAAGTGAGTTTGTCATAGTCTTGTCTTTGTTGGAGTCACTGAAATCCTTATGTTTGCCAATTTTTCTCTTCCACTGAAAACAGTAACGCTGGCATTTATAAGAATATTAACTAAAGACCCACATTAAGATGGTGTGACCTGCAATAGCTGGATGAATCACTTTTTCTTTTAGATATGGACAGTTGGTTTGTCCATGTCTTGAGGAGGAAATGCCAGCAGGATACACAAAGAAAATGAGCAATGCAATCAGAAACACTTTGAGAAATGTTGTAATGGTCCAGAATTAAGGTGAATTTTAGTTTGACACCTAGCAAAAAGATACTGCAGGTCACATGGTGGCAACACTAGTAGCGAATTTCCTCTATTATAAGAATAATGTGCCCTTCAACATTTTAAAAATATGAATAGTTTGAGGAACATGATAAAGAGGAGTTAACTTGATGCAGAAATTCAGCAACTGAAGCACATGTTGGAAAAAACAAGATCAATCCATGCACCCAATTTTGCAACTTATTTTGTCTTTTATTTTGAGCTAACATACTTTAAAAAATTTAAATGTGCAGCATTGTTAACTTGTATGAGGATTAATTCAGAAAGTAAAGCATTTTAATTAGTACAATTTTCCTGATATGATACTGCTACTGTTCAGAAATACTTGAAAATGTACACATGCTTGTCAGTGCCAACAGATGGACCATTGGAGACAGTGTATATACCTTAATTGCTACGTGTTCTTCTTCTATTCAAATTGCTTTCCTATGTAGGTCCTGTTTTACTTCAACAGTCTAAAAGATGCAAGTTGCCAATGCTGAATGTACACTGAGATTAGGGTATGGTTGTGGGTTTTTCCTCATGATGGAAAGATGCCCATGTCTAAGTTGATTTTCTATCCTATATTTGTAAGTTGTAAAAGTGTTTGGATGGATACAGCAGAAAATGTTAATCTCAGACCCCCTGAATATTAGGTATTTAAAGTTAGCCAACACTATATATTGATGTAAAAGGTACCATACCAGTTTTATATGTAGATTCTTTGTACATCTTGGAGGAAAACCATCCGAATAAAACCCAAACTATAAATATCTGACTTCATTACAATAAAAAATATTTAATATGGCTGCAAAATATATTTAATATTAATAAGATCAAGCAAGCTTACCACATTTTAATACTGTGCCTTATGCTTCATAATTGTTATCAAAACACCCGTTTGATTGCTAGTATTTCTAAATCTTTAAACACCAATAAACCAAATATAGAGGTTTGAAAATAGGTGTCTGGTGTGTGGTGGTAGTAGTCTAGTGGGTAACACACTCACCTATGAACCAGCAGATCCAGGTTCAAATCCCACTTACTATCATTGTGTCCCTGAGCAAGACACTTAACCCTAAGTGTCTCCAGGGGGACTGTCCCTGTAACTACTGACTGTAAGTTGCTCTGGATAAGGGCGTCTGATAAATGCTGTAAATGTAAATGTCTGATAAATGCTGTAAATGTGTCTGATAGGTGTTTCTCACTTACTTGCCGAAGTCAATGTGTCACATCCTGCTAGGATTTGTTAGCCTGAGTAACAACACACTGTTGCCGGGCAGAAACACATTTTGTTTGGGGCAGTGGTGGCCTAGCGGTTAAGGAAGCAGCCCTGTAATCAGAAGGTTGCCGGTTTGAATCCTGAGCTGCCAAGGTGCCACTGAGGAGCCACTGAGCAAAGCTTCGTCCCCACACACTGCTCCCCGGGCGCCTGTCATTGCTGCCCACTGCTCACTAAGGGTAATGGGTTAAAAGCAGAGGACCATGTGCTGTGTGCACCATGTGCTGTGCTGCAGTGTATCACAATGACAATCACTTCACTTTCACTTGCTGGTTTATATGGTAGGACCAAGTGTTAGAAAGTCTCAGATGTCTATTTCCTGTTTTACCTTTGAACTGGCTTTCATGTTAACTGGCAAGGACTGCAGAAGTTTTGTCAAGATTCACCCGATTTGCTGATTCCTTATTCCCATGAGTAACTAAAGGGCGATCAAAGTCTAAACTGGCGCTACTTTAATGTCAGAACATTAAAGAACAAATGATCACGTGGACACATTTGCCTGTCCACAGCGCCAGCTGTATGTGAACCCTGGGAATGTAATAAATATTATTTAAAGCCCTCATGAGATCCACCTGCCTAGAGTAAGATAAGTTAAATTAAAATTAACCCCCTTCACCACTATCTTGTAGCTTGACATTTTTGTTTGAACAGTGAAAGTTGAACCACAAAAATGTCCAAGCCAAATGCTTTTGAGGAGCATATGTTGTCATGTGGTTGAGAGACTCGGTGCTTGCTATGTTGACTGATGCTCATGGCAGGTCAGGCCACCGGAAAAAATCCCAGTGCTCCTGATAGCCAGTCTGCCACTGTACACAGCCATTTTTGTTAGTATGTAATTATATTTCAGAAACCCAGATTGAAATGTTCCTATTTTTATAATCGTGTCATTATTTAATTATAATATTATCCTTATAAAGAGCCTACCACTCTTACACTCAACTCATTCAAGTTGTTTTAAATCCCCTCTGCTGAATAGCAGCACCATTCACCACCATTTCCCTCCATTTAACGTTTACTTCACGAGATCTTAACAAAACATTAAATATATTCTGCTGCAATAATCCATTTTGCAGACTCACTTATCCACGCCAGAGCTGTAGGGAAGATGCAGCCGGAAAATCAAACTGGACTCAACCAAGGATTTATTCATTTAAATAATAAAATGTTAGCATGCATGCTATCTTGTCACCATCTGTCCTGTTGAGGAGTGGCGGAGGTAAGTCCTGGTAAATGTCAGGTCTTCGGCCTTTGCTAAAATCCTGCATGAATCCGGCAGCCTCTGTCACATGCACAGAGGTGCTGGTGAGATGGTCCATGTGACCGCTGTGTGCTTGAAGGAAGTGAGGGGGTATCTACTTGCACTAGAGCAAGTTTATCTCTGTCGTTTCATACTGTCCCTATCGATCCCCCCGCAGCCCAAATTGTCCTTGAAAGTCACATTGGGATTAAATTCATTTTTTTCTTCGCTGAATACATACTCGCCATGAAGCCGACGTGGCGTGGCAGCAGTTCGTTATGTACGGATGCTAAATATATGAAATGAGGCTACCTGTATGGGAGCGAGACCAGGGGAGGTGTTATTTGTGGTGTCTGAGACACTAATGCAGTGTTAAATAAACAAGCCCATGACTTTCCTCCCCACGCGCTGAAAACTCCCACACCACAAGATGACAGTTGAGCTACACAATCAGGCAACAGCAGCAACACACCACTCAAATGAAAATCGCACGGCAGCGCACAAGTGGCACCATCCACGGTTTCTCGGTTAAGGGTTTGGTGGAACTTTCCCCTTCCAGATTTTGCAGTGGGGTTTATTTCTCACAGTGAAAATACAGTGAAGTGATTGTCACAGCAGCACAGCACACAGTGCACACAGTGAAATTTGTCCTCTGCATTTAACCCATCACCCGGAGTGAGCAGTGGGCAGCCATGACAGGCGCCCGGGGAGCAGTGTGTGGGGACGGTGCTTTGCTCAGATCCTTGGCGGATCGGCAACCTTCTGATTATGGGGCTGCTTTCTTAACCCCTTCCTTAACCACCACTGCCCCACTACAGTAGGTGCAGGCTGCTTTTCGCTGGTGTGAAAGTATAAACGGGACGTAAACAGTGGCCTGCCCAGTACACTGAAGTCAATTTCAGAACAATATGCCAATGAAGATTAGAGAGGGCGGGAAATGTAACCATGACATTGGAAGAACATATTCTCTCCTGGAAGGCTTCTCATTAGATGATTCCCAGGGAGAAATGCATTTTGCTCTATTTCTGTTGATACAGGAGGAGTGGAGGGGTGGGGTGTTTTTGATACGTGTTTGTGTGGGAGAGTGAGGTGTTTTTTTGTGTGTATGTGTAAGCGAGTATGGTATTGCTTTTTTCTAATGTATGTACATGTACGTGCTAGACATGAGACATTTGCAGATTAACCAAGAATTGGATGTTCTTAAGAAAAAATAAATACACTATTGTCTACATTGTTCACTATTTGAGAGCAAATTATGTTTTATTTATGATGCCCACAGTTTGATGTTTCTGCCAGCATAAATTTCATCATAAACATTTTTCATCATTACATATTTGTCAGGGCTGCAGTTCCAACCCAGGCACCACAGTGGGCATGCTCTCACAACCATTGAGCTGGAAGCAAACCACCCAAAGGTCAACAACCAGGATAAAAGCATCATGAAGCTTCCGAACAATGCAGACTCATCATCGATTATGGTAACATTGCTGTAAGCCTTACCTGATCTGATTCCTTCCTTACCAACTGTTTTTCTCTGACCTCGATTTCTGGATAATCCTCACCTGCTCCTGTTTGAACCTGGTGGCTCTTGACCGCGCTCCGTCCACGACATTGCTTCAGCCTCCTCCTCTGATGATCCAAGTCCTCCTGGTACTGACCGATTCTGGCCCCCCATGCCTGCTGCTTCACACCAAAATTATCTACTCCTCTATCCATACTATGTTTATCTCCTGCTGTGGAGAAGATGTCCCGGATGTTTCACCGCTTCCGGCCATGCCTGCTCGTACTACATGGCTGCACACCTCCCGCCTTCCAACCTTCTCTGCTTTTTCAGCCCCATGGCCTACAGGCTCACAACTGTCTCCTCAGACCCTGCAAGTGCACCCCAGGTTTAGCCACCTATTTAATTAAATTACATTCTATTTATTGATGCATATTCTGTACACAAATATCCTAACAACTATTAAATGAAATCATATTCTAATGGAATGTTAATTTGTTCAAGAAACAAAAATGGTTTAAAATGTGTAAAGTGTGTTCCAAACTTGGATCCCAGATTTACTTGTCTAAGTCATCTTTGGAAAAACTGCTGGTTTTCTGTTGATTCTGAAAGTGTTCAGGCTGAATTATAAATCATCCATTCCAAATATCAATAAAGTGAGAGTGGTTCAGGGTTTTTGCCATCCATCTGACGTACAAAATGACTCCAGCACAATTTTCAAGTTGGCAAGTTATGGCCTAGGCATACAGGTCCTTAAAGCATCAAAGAAGGCTCATCTTGTTTGCCTGAAATTTGCATCAGAATTTAAGTAAATAAAGCTTGATTACAGATTAAACAATTGAGTGGTTTATAGCTAATAAGGTTTATTATAAAAGCTTATGAGTAGAATATGAATATTAAACAAATATATATTTACATTTATGTCACTTGCCCTTATCAGATGCCCTTATCTAGAGCAACTTACAATCAGTAGTTACAGGGACAATCCCTGTTGAGCAACTCAGGGTGTCTTGCTCAGGCACACAATGGTAGTAAGTGGGGTTTGAACCTGGGTCTTCTGGTTCATAGGTGAGTGTGTTACCCAGTAGGCTACTACCACCCGATTTTGAAAGGGTGAACAAACAAACAAAATATATATTTTACTATTTAATCAAGTAAAACAAGGCAGAGCAGGTAAAAAACACTCAGATTTTAAGGATTGTGGGATTGATGTTATATTGCAGCAAGCACATGTGGTGGATGTTTTAGTCTATGGTAGAGTATGGGGTACCTTCAAGTTGAGACTGTTACAGTGTGTGTGTGTGTGTGTGTGTGTGTTCAGTAACAAGATGGGGTTAAGAAATAGGCGAACGGGGTGGGGTTTTTGGAGGAGATGGGTTCCAAATCTGTTGGGATAATAGGACGATGTGACCTACATAGCCAATCCACTCTTCATTAGCATACTCACATAGGCCTGTGACAAATAAACCAACAGTGACTTGGGACTCGCAGAGAATGGAGGCAATGTCGACCTACGTCACTGCCTTTGTTGTCTTAATCTATCTTCCTCATCCCACTCATGCTTTTCAGGGTCTGCATTTTCATTTCTGTATCAGCAGATGCCCTTTGCCTGATTTATGGTCCTTTCGGCACCAGCTAGCTCGCACTGGAACCCATTCAATTAATTTGAATCAGTTAACGTTACCAGTGGCACTCATGGGCATTTGTGACTGCAGAGTTTTTTTTTTTATTGTGGAGCCCTAAGCAGTAACTTCACCAATGCTTCATGTGCACTAGTGTTTTTGGCAAGACATTTCCAGCAGAAATTGCTGTGGGTTGTTGTTGGATATCACCAAGATGAATCATGCTAAAAGGAATTAGAGGCTGACCAATGTTCACCCTCTGTGACAAAATCTGTTGCTGTGTTCTGTAATGTGCCAAAATATATTGTTAACCACAGATGACATTCACTATTAAAGATGCATTATGCAAATAATTGTCATTCTTTCATATTTTGGTGTAAAATGACCCTTCTCATGTTATTCAGCAAAGATGTTTTTGTTTATTCAGATATCAGGTTGGTGTTTTAAAAGTAATGCTGTGTAGGACTTGTGGCTGTTCCTGGAGATCCCCTACACCTCTGGCATATAAATACAAATCACACTTGGAGCCCCCTCTAGAAGAAGTAAACAGAGGTTATAAATGCGTAGTTTTGCCTATTGAGGCCTTGAGAGATGAGCACATGCAAGAGTCTCAAATATTTCAACTTGATGGGCCTTCAAAAAAAAACCTGGTGCTATAGGGCACCAGGCCCGCAGTTGTGTCTTTGTTCCGTGTATAAATGTAGTTAACATTGACATTTAAACTAAAAAAAGATGAAGGCATAGCAAACCTACTGAAAGAGTTTGTGTCTTTACTAAATCTACTTAATAAGAGACTATCTACCAAACTCATCCTTTTATCTTCTTGAGGCAGTTCATTGTATATTTTAACATCAGAAATGCGTACTTCAACACTTCGGTGTTGATTTTAAATATGTAAATCTTTTAAACCATGACACATAGTGTTTAGGTAATCAGACACCAGGACTTTGGACGTGAGTGTGTCCAAGTCCATTTTGCTATTCTGATGCGACAATACAAACTGCATAAGTTGTCCTAACACTCTTAACTTTTCAGAGGAGTGTTGATGGTGTAAGTTGTAATAAAGCAATCACCTTTAAAAAGCAGAGGCACAAGCTCTATGGCATATTGCTGTTATAAGGTCACGTGAAACTGGGAAACCAGATCGGTTTTCAGTTTACCTGGGAAACCAGATAGGAAACACACCTGCTCGTGTTGGTGGGAGCACCACTGTTCCACCTAATTATAACTGGGAACCATATACAGTATGTATATAATTAAGACAATTACATTAGGGCATTTTTAAATTTTTTTGTTTTATTTCATTTAAAATGTATAAACAACACAAAGGATCTACAACCTGTCCTGGGGTTCCAGGTTCCAGCAGGCTTCTACCGCTGAATGCATCTGCTACATAACGTCATTCTCTGTTTTTCTTGTCATAGCTAACTCTGATTTTGTCTTTCTTCTCCTTGACTTTATACTGAGAATACTAAGAATTCTGGAATTCTCTATATAGCAAGCAAACAAGAGACACCAGTGTCTTATTGTACATAACTAACATGATTTGGAAGCAGATATGTTAAGGTACAATTTCCCCAATAAGGACAAAACGGTGGCTTTATGGTGTATTCTTGTTAGAGTGGATAAACACAGAACAGGCATTAATCACAGGCTAAAATGATAGATGTTCTTCACACAATAAGCAGATGCATCATGCATACTGAAATAACCTGTGGTGGCTGAAGAGCGCACTTTTTTTCCTCACACTACATTTCTCTCTTTTTCCCCATATAATGGAGACACTAAACAAGACAGAAAAAAAAGCCTGAGATCCTGAAAATGACTGCTCTTGTAGGACTGAGCCCAACCAACTCACTGATTGGTCTCCACCAGTCATATATAAGAATTTGCTTAACAATGTGCATCTAGCAAGTAAATCCACCTGACAGTTTACATACTGTAGGACATTACTTCTTTATGACATTTATCTTATACATCTTTAAAATATATGCCATATTTATGAAATTAAAGTAATTAATAAACGATTGATCACTTGATATTTTTCTTAAACCAATCATAGAACTTTACAAATACATTCAACTGGGAACATCACTTCCTTCCTCTGGGTATTCCTAGACCCTGATTGACTCCAGTTCACTGGGACTAGGGGCTGACACTGGGTGCCATAGGGGCCGAAAGCTTAGAGGTGGACCCACAGCATGGCAGAAAGTCACACTGTCACCACTATCATCCCCTCAGTCCATTTTAATTGAATATGTTTTGCCCCTGCTGCAACATAACGGCACCCTTTCCAAGGGCAAGCACTGTTGAATCCAATTACACAGGGAGAGCTGGGACTGGAGGGAGGAAATGGGGGAGGGGAGGTGAGACGGGGTGGGGGTGCAGGCGAGACAGGCGAGAGATTATGACCCCCACAGATACGTGAGGCTCATGAAACATCTGGGGTGAGAGGTTGTGGCAAAAGAGAAAAAAAAGCCAGAGAAAAAAATTCCAACAGCATGATTCAGGCAAACACTTAAGCAAGCCATGAAAATGAATTTTGCCAAATAAATGGAAGGAGCAAGTGACAGAGAGAATCTGTTCTGTTCTGATGTTTTTTTTGCTGTTGCTTGTGTTGAAAGTTAATTGAATGCTAATGACATTAGAGTTGGACGTCTCAGGTTGGATCGCTCATACTTTGTGTTTAGTCCTGAAATTCTGACCTAATCACAGATGGGCTGAATCAGACAGTCCCACACCTTTATCACAAATTGATTCATTTGATTCATTTTAATGTCCAGTGCTATCAATAATACATGCATGGCTTTCTTTAGCAGATGAACCCGCACGGCAGTCTGGAAGTTTCTTGGGGTTTTGCTCAAAATGAAAGAGGCATTATCATTTTTGTGGAGGAGAATGCAGGCGCATACCACACTGCTCAGGTCTGCTCAAGATCAACAAGCAAGGTAAACACGGGGTGCATTCTTGGCTGGATACAACAACACGGCTGTTCTCAAGGGCTGCAACAATGAACTGAAAATGCTTTTTTGTGTCCCAGTGGAGACATAAACAGCTGATTCATTGTCATTTGGGAAATATGTGAATAACAGAAAGTTAAAAATTGAGAGCAACAACATGCTATTCATACATGTGTTAACTGCAGAGAGAAGGCATATGCATTGCACATACAGGCAGGTGTCAAATGAAAGAAGTCTGCTGGGGACATTGCACTGCCATGGTTTGTGTCCTCATGTCCCCGTTGAGGTAAGGGTCACTGCAGATCAATACAAAGTGAATGTGAGTGATCACCTTTAATCTACGATGAAACATTTCTATGCTGATGGGAGTCAGTCGAACAACATTGATTGGATTATGAGAATGAAAAGGATGTAAATCATGTGATTTGACCTTCAGTCCCTAAACATGAACCAAATGAAATTCTATAAGAGATTTTGTTGTGTAACAAAACAGAAAAGAAGGTATATATGGTGTACATCTAGACCTATTATAATTCCTTCTCAACTAAAAATGTTGGCTACACATGGCTAACACGATATGTATGTTTGGAAAAAACACACCTTGCATCTTTTGTCATTTTTTTTATAACTTCTCAATACAAAATGACAGTCAAGAACAAGTTAATTAGCATAGTTAACAGGCTATGAATTTACGGGGAGGAGCCAGAGTAATCAGAGATTAAAAAGAGCTTCATCTGTTGCACTCTTCTGATGGATATATTTACATGGCAGAGCGGTAATTACTCTGGGCCCAGATGCCAGTAGAAAAAAAAGATCAACCTAGAGCCGTATCTGAGAGCCGGGGCAGGTCTCTCCCAACCTCCCAAAACAGAATCACGGTCAATTACACAAACCTGCACTTCTCATCAGGCCAGATTTCCTCCTTTCAAAGAGGTTTATTCAAATTTCATGCTAATTGAATGGACTTGTTTGCATGCCAATTAGGCGTATTTGTGAATTTCTTTCTCTGCATTAGTGAAGTTCCAACACATCCAATCACCGAGAAAACAGGGGGTGAGAGCTGCTGATTTGACCTTGAAAGCAGAAGAGGTTGGCACCAAAAAACAAAAACCCACCAAACACCTCACTCTAATTTCAGTCTCTTTATAATCATGTTAGCACAGTCCTTCAGAACCCTCTGTCTTCCACACTACACTATTAGTGTCTGCTGACTTATGCTATAATTTCCCAATGCTACTTTTTTATTAGCATCACTGCATCTTATTTGACTGGGCTTCAAGTGGTTTGTGTTTTTTTTTTTTTCATAGTATCTTTGCCACCAATTAAAGCTGTAGACTAATCCTGTTCTCCTTAATAGGGCACCCCGCCCTGCCACACCCTCATCATCTTCTCTCTGCTGTGAGACAATATTCTGAGGAGTGTGGCCTCAGTGCTTTCACTCAAGATATCAGGTTACATCATGAAGTTTTAAGGTTATGGATTAGACTTTAATTTAGACCGACGTCCGCAGATCTGAAGGAGCACACAAGCCATTCTGTGTGATGAGTGGCATGTTGAAACATGAAAACACACTCACAAAATTCGACTGTAAAAGTAAGCAGTGTTTAAATGACCTTGCCTCAGCTTAGCTAAATCTACCGATCATGCAAGGCGAACAGGAAAAACAGGGAATTGGTTAAAAAATCATAGTCGTTGATGAGGATGGCAGAGTTAACAACTCCGTAGTGAAGTCATTCCCAAGGTACTTTGGGGTGATTCGTTTATTGCTGTTAATCATGTAATTGGGGTCTTTTGTGCCAAGATGCAAATAGCCTGAGATGTATTTCCTAACACTGATACCTACTGTCATATCAAAGTGATGCATATTCAGTGTATTAGACAGGGATAAGAGACATTTTAGCTAATGTGATAAATCTATACAGATTTAGAAGAAGAAGAGCTGCAAAAGGAATAGGACAAGACGACAACACTGACGAAAAATCAAAAATTAAAAAAAGAGAAAGATGTGGACAGACAGAGTGGGAGAGAGAGGGAGAGACAGAGATGGGGGTGGAGAGATGGAAAGAGAGGGAGAATGTAAAGAGGTCAGCCAGAGATTATAAAACAAAGCCTGACCCAACCTGGCCTATTTCTGACAGCAGTCTTTTACTTTTTCCCTTTTTCAGACCTATAAATGGTAGAATTAAGAGAAAGAAAGGAAGGAAGAAAGAGGTCAGGCATTCCCACTAAATTGAAAATAAAGAAAAGAGTGCAAGTGTGAAACAAACTAATTAAAATGACATTAAAACAAATTATGGTGGGTGCTAGATTCAATTAGCAAACATGCCAAAACAAAATATTAATTCTTCAGGTGTTCAAGACCTCAGCTTAATTATTTTTTAATGCCATAACACGGAAGAATGTTTAGTAGCCATTCTTATCAACCGAATGTTCCAATGCTATCAATGGCAAAAGCAAACAGTTCGTTCTTAGAAACCTGAAAATATTTGAAAAGATATAAACACATCCCTGTTCTGGGCTCTTTATTCCTCTATTGTTGTCCGATTGCTTTTTCAAAAACATGAGGTACAACGTACAATATTTAAATACTGTGACATACCTAGAAAATACCGGGGTGTAATTTCAGGGCTTAATTTATGCACGTCGGGAAGAGGAATCCTTGTTTTGTGGGATTTCGCAGAGCGCTGGTGTTTTTGTTGGACTCCAAGCCTCCCATTTGTCTGAATGGCTGATACATATATTGTTGACAGTCTTGCCCTGGGCCAACACTACGGGGCCCCTCTACCCCCTTTCAGGGCCTCCGTGCTCCCCGCCCCCATTCCCTTGCAGACACAGCATGTGTACAAACTACAGACACGAAGAGGTACAAAGGGCCAGGACTCCAGTCTTTAGCGATTACTGCAGGAGAGGCACAGCTGCCAATTCCCCTCACAAGCCCCGAAAAAAAGGAAAAGGCTCCGCACTCTCCTCTGTGGGACTGCAGTCTGAGGTTTACATGCAGATGAAGTATGAAAGCACAGCGTTGTGCTAATTTCCAACATGGCATGTGCCTCACTGTCTGTACAAAACATTATTTAATTTCATTGATGGCTGCCGATCACAGAGGATTAGGAGTTGTGTGCGTGTGTGTGTGTGTGTGTGTGTTTTAATCCTATTCTTTCGGCTGAAGGCAGGACTCTGCAGGGCATTACATACTAAGCTCAATCCTGCTGGAGCTCTGCCCTAGACCTCCAAAACCACAACTACACCCCTCTCACCCATGATGCTGTTCTCTCCCTCTCTCTTGTGTACCAGTAACTTAGGCATTTTTTTCCATTATCCTCACTGCGGCTGTGGGGTGCTTCCCAACTTTCGCGTAGAGCCTGGGTGCACATCATGCAAAATCAGCCCACCTCGAGACGTGCGCTGTCCTCGCACTCACGATAAGATTAATTTCCATTCATTCCGCTGAAAAGGGAAGCATTTCACTTAATGACTGGGGTATACCTTGCATGTTCTGAAACACCCGTAATCTCTGAGGAATGCAGAGAAGGGAAGGATGGGGAGAAAAAAAGAAGGGTGACTGCTGCTGCATGGAGGAGAGAGTAGGTAACGTATCCTTCTCTCCTTTCATTGACGTTCCCTCAGCGTTAACCACAGTGGTAAGTCCAGGTGATCTGTTTAAATGCACATGACCATCCAGTGCTTAACATGCAGACATAAATAATGAGATTTGTCTAAATTAGGTACATCTTGAAGTGTCAAGTGAGACTGTTGAGGATAAGGCACACACACACAAACACACACATCTCCCATGTCTCTTCAGACAGTGGATTAGACCACGGACAGTAGTGTTTATCCCTTACGTAAACCGGACAGCCTCATCTGTGGCAGCCTACATCCAAGATAGCAAGTGATTGGAAAAGGGGTTTTGACAGAAAACAGGACTCCTGTCCCTTTGCTGTAACCCTTGGACTTTTTGTGTGTGTGTGTGTGTGTGTGTTGCAATGCCACACACCACGAGTCTCCCCCGAAGACTGCAGCACAGTCGTTGTATATAAGAGGTGCACGAACGAAGCTGAGCTATGCAGAAAAATACATACACCTTTGCAAGTTTCTGCCCTGTAAGCTTCTTGACAAATAAGAAGCCGTAGGCACTTGATTCATGCACCCTATATACCGTGCAGCCAAGATAGTGAGATATCTCATAGTGAATCTTTAGGAACATGTCAATATTTTTACATTGATCGTGAGTCAGATAGGGATTTCAGGGCTGAGAATGCTTTAGGTGAAGGGTCTTCACTCCTAAAAGTTCTCTTGTTTGACAATCATTATACATTTTGGTTTTAATGTACATGGGTGCAATGAAGCCAATGAACATGACGCCTGTCTAGGTTTACCAGCACAGTGCCCTGGGTAAGATATCTTGAAGAGCTGCAGACAGAACAAACATCATCAGAGTAGTCTTGCTCTTTCACTCCTTTGCTGACACTGTTCGTTCCTTCTTTTTCTTTCTTTCTTTCTTTCTTTCTTTCATTCTTGCATTCAGTGCTGACTCCACATATGATCCTCATTAGTCCCTAGCAGGAGCCTGAGCAGCTCGCTGTCTTATGGCGCGGGTGGCAGGACGATGGAGGGTGATGTAACCGCTGATGGAGACCATACCAGCAGTGCGGCAAACAGGCCGTCTCCATGGAGAAATCCACTGCTCCTCCATCTCCCCGGCAGAGGACCCTTCACAGCTGCATGATAGTTCAACCAACACCTTTGTGAGCATAGGAGGCCTGAGAAATAGTCAAGAGACCACCATACCATTGTCATTACTGTTCACAAGAGGGATTTCACAGAAAGCAGGTCTCCAGAAATGAATGGTTAGCAAATTCCTTATTTATCCATATACATAATTCTAAACTGTCCTACATTTTTTTAAACAGATGAAGTAGAATAGCCCAGTGTTGATGCCATTTTTACACATCATAAATCAAGTTAAAACAAATGCAGTTAAAGGTCTAATATGAATTGAATGTCTGTAAACAAGCAAAAAGAGTTCATCAGAAGGGCCATCACAAAAAACAGAAACTACTCAGATTGACTGTCCTAAATCTTCATCTAAACTACACCAATTGACCAATGTCCTGATACCCTGCAGGATCGCATTATAGTTTTAATCCAGTTAAATGGAATGGGCCTCTGCAGCTGTTTTCAAGGGGCCAAAAGGCACAACATCCACAGTGACATGCACTGTGGCCTAGTATTAAATAAATGAATTATGATTTGCATCTGTATAAAATATTGTTTGTATCTGTATTTCAAGCCTTATTTACACAAACCCTTATTGTGTACTGACAATTTCACTCACATCTTTTACTGGGTTATTCAGATGAATATCTAAACAAACATTACCATCAAAATAATTGAAATGCACAAAAATGAAAAATACCTCAGCTGGTTCTATGAATGTCTGCATTGTGGTCCAGCATTTGAATGTGCCCCAGTACTTTTATCATGGGGAGCTTGAATTAGAATAGACATTAAACAGTAACCCATGAGAGGAAACAATGAACTAAGTGCAAACAGTTATCTTACTCCAAAGTCTTAATAATTCTTAATAAGTTTAATAATTGGTAGAAACCTTTTAAGAAGTAGCATTTGTCCTTGGTTATCATTTCATTACAGGTAGTAATGACTGCAAGTATTGAAGGCATCTGCCGGTATTATGATCATTTTACGGATTTCTTTGTGCTCTTGTATATGAAACAGACATGTACATGTACATACATCCTTCTACTTGGCCAAATATATCGGCTGTCACACTATGCATGTCCTGCTGTGGTTTTCGAACACTGTCTCATTAAAGTATCCCTTTACAAAATCATAGATGTATGTTTAAAAACGTTTTGTTCAGTGTGCAATGTTTACTGTACATGTCAATCTGTACATTTTCTTTGTATACCCTCTCCAAAAGCTAACGTTTTAGTTATCTAATTTAAAATGTACTAATTTCTTATTCGTGCGGAGGGAGGGTGAGACGCTGACTTGAACAGCTGCTTCATGACCCAAAAAACTGTCAGTCTTTCCCTGGAATAAATTGTGGAATGTTCCATTTCGTGTTGCGGGGAGCCGCGGCCGCCCAAAGTGCCCCAAACAACGGACAACTGCGCCGCCGTCGCGGGTGCCCGCGCGCGGCCGCGCGCCGCCGGACGCCTCCGTCGGTCCCGCGGCCCCGCGGGCGAGCAAGGCGCTCGGAGCGGCCGCGTAAGCGAAGGGGGCGAACGCGGTGCACCCCTGCTCCGCCGCGCACGGTCCGCGGCGCCGCCATAGTAGAATCAATTCACGGGGAGGGCGGCTTGAAACCGGCGAGCTGAGTTGGGGGAAATGAAAGTGTGGAGCGGTCCTGGCGCTCAGTGTAGCGCGTAGCCTTGTGTCTCTCTGTCTCTGTCTCTGTCTCTTGTGTCCCGCGCTTCTCATATACAATTTGTGCACTCTCAGTAGCTTTATTTGACGTGAAAACGGAGAACCCGGGGAGCCGTGTGGAAGTTGGGACGCGCCTTCTCCTCTCCTAGAGCCGGGCTGCCGCTCCGCGCACGTCGAAAGTGTTGTTGTGTGTCCGGGTGAACTTTTGCACGAAACGCTCCCCTGAACATGCGGAAGTTCCGTGTCCGTGCAGAACTTTTTTTTGCGAGTGCACCGTGACTACCTCCATGGTTTCTGGCTCATGTTCCCAGTTGCTCATTAGAATCTCACATTCGTGCATGTGCTATTCCCTTCGAGTACGCTGTACTCGGTACACTGTATAAGGTGTTAAATAGTCTCGAGCTTGTTTATTCCTATATAATAAGGCCCGCATTTAATTGCATGACTTTACTGCCATCCGGATTTCAATTTATGCTTGAAAATATCCAGTGTGACAGGATTTCAGCAGCATTTTCTTGTTTGCTATATACAATTGCAGTCTGACCACCTATTGCAAACCTGTTTTGTTGGTTATCATGTACTGGAATGCCAGGGAGTGATGGACATTGGGCCCCAATTTACTAAAAACATGGGAATAACATATGTAAATCTTAACTTTAGATCATTTTTAAGGTGTAACATAAAAAGCGTTTTCACTTGTAACTTTGTTTAAGATGTAAAACGAATATGGACTGTTTGTAAAATAGTCAGTACAGCAATGTTCTTGTATGTAGACAAACCAAACAAATTCACAGATCCATTCAAATATTTACATATTACTATACCCATCTCCAATCCCCACTGATCAACACAAAATACATTTCAATTTGTTGTTTAGAACAAGCTTCCGTCCTGTGATCTGTCTCTCAAATTGAGCAAAATCATTATACCTCAGAAGCCGTATGCCCAATCAAATATGCAAAGAAAATCTGAAGTACCCGTGCTTTTCACCCTTCAGAAGAATATAATGACAGAGGTCACAAATAATCTAGTCCTGTTACTGTTTCTGTCTGGATGATGGAAAGTCATTTTCACTGCGCTGAGAGCTGCACAACCTGCATACAGTCTATTCGAATTCCATGCGAGTTGACACAAACAGCAGGTTTTTCCAGATTAGAATACTGTGGTGTGAAATCTCTTGCATAGTCAAATCCTCTGCAACTCTCTCATTTCCCTTACCCTCCAGGGATTTTGCCCTGTGATAATGGGCTGTATTCCAAATCTTATTCCCTAGTGCCCCCTGTACAATGGTAAAGGTAGTGCACCACAATTCACTATTCTTCTTCTAAAACTAAAAAAAAAAGTATTCCGTCGCCGATCATAACATGAACCAACATCCAAAGTATTTTCATAATGCTTAGATTCTGTAGTGAACTCTATAGGATACTTTACCCAACCTGTTGTCTGAGGTGCTGTAATGAAATATCCATCTCTCAGTTACACTTAAACAGGCATCCAGTGTAATAGAATCTATAGGGGCACTGCAGCGTAACAGGAGTTTCTGCCAAATACATCCAAATATACCTGTTGCTGTTTTATATGATTAAACTACTGTACAGTAATATACTAGCATAATGTGGAAACATGTAATATACCAGAAACCATATGTTACAATAACATGTGATGTGGCCCATAACCACTTATTCCTGTTAGGAATAAGTAATTATGGGAAGTGAGTGTATATTTTATTATAATGTAACATAAAAATCAAAGACTCAAAAAGACACATTTCTAAAACGGAATGTTGAAGTGGTACTATAATTTCTTTTTTGCCAGTGCTTATATTTAATGACGTAACATTAGATCATCATTGATCATTGGTGAGGATCATAGACTATATTGCAGTGATGGAGAATGGTGTGCATCTAGCACTAGGCCTCATGAATTAAACCTATGGTGCACTGGCTCCTCTTTACTTTCAACGAAATCATCTACAAATGCACATTGTGCAGAATCTGACAATAGGCCTGAATTATGGTGTTCAGAATGAAGCCTTGCACAGTAGAGAATGAAGGAGACAATGGCCACTTTGAAGCCACCACATGCCCCTCTCTCCCTCTCCTTCTCCCCACAGCTCTGTGAATGAGAAACCAGGAGCTTTGTTTTGCACAGCAGCTTTTGCTCAGTGCGTCATCCCTGTAACCATGTGAGTCATCTAGTGACAGCATTCAGACTCAAGTTATGAGCAAGATCCCACGTGTGCCTTCCTGCTCTTCTCCCCCGAATACACACACCCACACCCTACACCCCCCATCACCCATTCACCTCACTGTGAGTGGTTGCCAGAGGATGCTCCAGGGAGGCCTTGTTACTCACGCTCCACACCTTGAGTTCACACCAAGAAACAGGTCTTCATTAAATGCATGCAAGCTTTGACAAGCTGGTTTCCCACAAAGGTTGGAACCTTTTATTGATCAGGATGACTATGTCACCATTTGTGAAGCTGCTGGTCTGTGATAGGTAGGAAATGATGAGACTCAGCAGCCTTGAGGTCAGATATAGTATAGCCACATTTGACCTTTGACCAGACAACTTCAGTTAATTAGTTGAAATTAGACAAAACAGGCCCAGGCATCAAGTGAGTCAAATTAGTCCAATGTCCCATTCCCACCACCCATTATACACTGCACAAAAACAAAAAGCCTAGATCTGAATGAATGAAGTTTTTTTTACATATTTGAATGTTCTGACAACATAATCATACAAATGGAAACCAAATTTACCAACCCATGAAGTTCTAGATTGGGTGTCACATTCATAATTAAAGTGAAAAAACACACTACAGTCTGATCCAAATTTGATGTAATGTCCTTAAATCAGGTCAAAATGAGACCTAGTAGTGTGTGTGGCCTTCATGTGCCTGTATGACCATGTGCTTGTATGTGCTACAATGCCTGTGCATGGGATTGTCTTCTGAGGGATCTCCTCCCAGACCTGGACTAAAGCATCTCCTGTCTGTGGTGCAACGTGGCTTTGATGGATGGAGTGAGACATGATGTCGCAGATGCGCTAAATTGGATTCAGGTCTGGGGAACAGGCAGGCCAGTCCATAGCATCAAGGCCTTCATCTTGCAGGAACTGCTGACACACTCCAGCCACATGATGTCTAGCATTATCTTGCATTAGGAGGAACCCAAAGCCAACCGGTCTCCAGCATATTGTCTCACAAGGGATTTGAGGATCTCATCTCGGTACCTCATGCTGCCTCTGGAGGGCTGTGTTGGGCTGTAATCATAAAACCCCTACCTGTGGACGTCGGGCCCTCATACCACCCGTATGGAGCCTGTTTCTGACTGTTTGAGCAGACACATGCATGTTTGTGGTGTGCTGGAGCTCATTAGAGGTCATTTTGCAGGGCTCCTCATCTTCCTCCTTGCACATAGGCAGAGATAGTGGTCCTGCTGCTGGGTTGTTGTCCTCCTACAGCCTCCTCCACATCTCCTGATGTGCTGGCCTGTCTTCTGGCAGCACCTCCATGCTCTGGACACTATGCTGACAGACACAGCAAACCTTCTCACCACAGCTTACATTGATATGCCATCCTGGATGAGCTGCACTACCTGAGCCACTTGTGTGGTTTGTAGACACCGACTCATGCTACCACTAGAGTGAAAGTACCTCCAACATTCAAAAGTGATCAAAACATCAGCCAGAAAACATAGGAACGGAGAAGTAGTCTGTGTCGCCAACTGCAGAACCACACATTTATTAGGGATGATGTGCTTATTGCCTGTAATCTCCACCTGATGTCTATTCCATTTGCACAACAGCAAGTGGAATTAAATATCAATCAGTATTGCTTCCTAAGTGGACAGTTTGATTTGTGATGAAGTGTGGTTGACTTACATTGAGCTACATGGTGTTGTTTAAGTGTTCCCTTTATTTTTCTGAGAAGTATATATTGGCTGCTTATCCACATACTGGTTCTACCAAAACAAAGAGGTAATTTTGTAAAGAATAATGATATGCTTATTGTGATATAGTTAGAGAACCTTCACAGGAACATTAATAGAATAACAAGGGAAAAGTCTTAAGGTACATTTTCTTTTTGCATTTTGCATCTTATTTTATATTGGGGGTTAAGTGGGCGCCTGAAACATGCTGAGATTATGTGGTCTTGAACAATCAGTGACTATTTTGTGATATTAACATTCCTTAATTTTTTAAAATTGTCTGGATGAATCCAATTCTGAATATAATTCCCTTAATGTGAAGTTCTGAAAACATCCCACGCTATACAGTGTATGAACGTATTGAACGTCCGCCAGAAAGTGTCCTTTCTGCATTTTACAGGTTGTCTTCCTCCATCTAGTGGCCACATGCAAATGTTCTCATGTCTGAGGGTCAAACAGCGGGAGAAAAGGTAACAACTGACAAACAGTTGCGTTGCCTGTGGACTGAGCAAACACTGATGACGTCCCCAATGGTAATTGGTTTTCTGCATGTGTGATTCAGGTCTTCGTTACTAATGACGGCAGTAAAGTACAGTTTGCAAAACCTTGTTTCTGTTTTCATTCAATTCATCTTAAAAAAAATATTTCAAGTAATTTTAGAAATTTGTCATGGTTTTTGACATGGTTATCAACAGAAATGATCTCTTTTCACCCACAGGGTATGAAATATGTAAGAAATAAAAATAATTTCTGGATTTAAATGTGCACAATTCATTTGGGAGCAGACCATGGAGCCAAATTCAGTTTTTGCCACTTAGGACTGCACAACACACAGCCTTAGTCCTCCTAAATAGAAAAAAACTGTCTTGTGAGACTGGAGTGTTCTTTACTTTAGTTTTTTCTGTTTACAGTAGGTGTGAATATGGCAGTGTAAAGTATTTTAGCAAATCAGCTGCAAAATGCCACTGATTTAGCAACACAACACTTCAGTACCTCAGCATCCAGCTTACTTTTCCTCAAATTACAGTTGCCATTCTTACCTGTTGACAGGGCTAACGGGTTGAATGAACTAAGTAAATTCTGAGTGGGGTAAATGCAACACTTACAGAACCCCATTTCTGAAAGCACGTGTGCAGGCTGCTGCTCTGTGACTCATTAAATGGTGTATGCCTAGAGTAAAAACATGATTAGAAAAATTCATTTTCAATGAGCCACTTCCTTGAAACATTATTGTTTTAAATTTAAAACATTACTATTACAGCAGAAAAGCTTGTGCAAATAAATTCAGATCATTACAAAAAAAAGAAGGTTAAAAAATGGCACAACATTGTTGATAAAGCAACAAATCATCTGTGATCATTTTACAAGGTCTCAATTAGACCCTTGATTCACAGTCCACATTAGGATTCCTCATTCTGATCTGGTAGACTGCCGGGGCAGGGTTCCATGGTAACAGCAATGCCCATTCCACTGCGGCCAAAGGGCATGTCTGTTACATGTGTCCATTCATTACTCTCAGGGCAAAAGCACTCCACACTGGACAAGAAGCCACCTTGGTTAAATCCTCCTGTGAAAACATGGTAACATGTACTGTAGAGAGGAGAGCGGGACTATTCAAAACAGTCAAGTGATTAATCCCATCTGCAAAACCTATCCTGTGATTAACCTTTAACTTACATGGCAGAGATCCAGCTAGTTCAACAATAATACACATAAACTTGTCCTTCTATACCAATCATGGAAACAGCTTTGCTCTTAAACGCCCTGGGGTGGTAGTAGCCTAGTGGGTAACACACTCACCTATGAACCAGAAGGCCCAGGTTCAAACCCCACTTAGTACCATTGTGTCCCTGAGCAAGACACTTAACCCTAAATTGCTCCAAAGGGACTGTCTCCTTAACTACTGATTGTAAGTCACTCTGGCTAAGGGCATCTGCTAATTGCTGTAAATGTAAATGTAAATGTTAATTTCAGTTGAAGACAACCATAAATTAGGTATAGAGTAGGATATATTGACCTGTATTATTAGCAAATAAATAAAACATAATACAGATGAATAAAATGACCCATACATTGAAGGATAGTTTAATATTTCTTTTTTTATTTAAGAACTACAACTGCAATGTTTTGTCTTGTCAGATTCATTTAAACTGTAAATAGGTGTCAAGTCCTGCTATTCTGACCTGCAACACATTGCAAAAATTTTACAGCAATTTAAATTTGTTTATGAACTAAAAACACCAAGGGATGCAGTGTTTCAGGCTTAATTTTCTCACTTCTGTCTGAAGGTTCAGATTCTCTGTTGGAGACAGGCTGTGAACCTACACATTCTTTCACAGCCATGTCTTCATGGCAAGCATAAAATTGTATAGAAAGTATAGTTGTATATACTTTATAGTATATAAAATATATTATATAGAAAGACAGCCTTTGTTTTCTGCAAAATCTCCTAAATCTATGTATTGTTGGCTATCAGAAGTGTAAATTGGCTTTGCCAGGGGAACTGATATAACCCATACCATCACAGACACTTGTTTTTGGGTAACAGTCTGGGTGGTCCCTTTCTTCTTTGGTCCAGAGCACATGGCACCCATTGCTTCAAAAAAAAATCCCTACAATGCTGATTCCTCTAACAACAGTACCCTTTTTCACTTTTTGATGGTCCGTACCAAATGCCTTTGAGCCCAAAGAAGTTGATAATGTGTATGCATGATCGGTCAGTAAAGTTTTAAAGATTTAAGTGTGCATTATACTACATGACACTAGTTTTCCTGAGCCAATGTGATTGGGTCAGTTATAGATGATAAATGAGAATTATTGATGCAATGTGGTCTGAGGGACCAGAGACCACCCTATACACACATTGAATCTTTTAATCTTGAATCTTGAGTTCTTTTAATAATGGTAATTCATCATAATGATGGCATACAATGTTTCAATTTGCATCATTGTTTAAATATTTGAACTTATTATTACTCCTAAATTGACCCTGTCACACTATTTCTGGATTGTGTTACAGGCCTGAATAGCAGAAATGAGTATTTAACAATTAAATAAAATAGAAAGACTAAACATAAATAGGTGTTCATACTATATGTAATTCATCATTAAAGTAAAGACAAATGTAACTGATGTTTTTGGATCTGTAATCTTCAGTTCCTATCTATTATTATACCTTTTTTCTTGCAGGCAAAAGAAGTATGATTCTGCAACTATGTTGCAACTGTATGTAACATTTTGTTCCAACATTTTTCATTGCGTTTAATTTTGATAAAGAGATAGGCCTGTCTGGCCTGTATTTTGACTCTTACCCAGTACGTAGATCTTGCCCCGGTAGACAGTAACCCCATGGGCACTTCGGCAGTGTCTCATGGAAGGCATGGGCTCCCATATGTCCTTGGCCATGCTGTAGCGCTCCATGGTGTTGAGCTGCATTCGCCCATCATAGCCACCCACGGCATAGAGGTAGTTATCAATACACACCACTCCTGCAAATGATAAAGGTTTTGTTCAGTGTTCATTCAGTAAAGTACTCATTTTGGTGCTTGCACATTTTACCACTGTAGGGTAAGGCAATTGCAGAGTGAATTATTGATTTACTTATTATTTTTGTTTTAATCAAAGCTATAAATTAGGCATAATACCATAATGGTCTGCTCACCCAAACCACTCCTTGCAGAATTCATAGGAGCCACCTGATACCAGGTATTGGTGTCGGGGTGGTATCGCTCCACTGTCCTCCACCGGTTTGCTCCATCAAAGCCCCCCACCACATACAGAGCACCTCCACACGAAGTCACACCAGCCCCAAGCCGTCCTACTGACATTGGGGCTACAAAACTCCATTGATTGGTCTCAGTGTCATACCTGAAAAAATGGACAAGGCAGAGAACAACGATGGATTTTTAGTTTATGGATTTACTCTGTTCAACAATATTACATGCATAATGTATACTGATATTCGATGGTTATCATATTAGTACTTCTTAACATAAAGCATGCATTGAGCATCCATGTAAAACATTTTTTACAGCATTTACATGCATATGCAACATAAAATAATTTAAACCGTTCTTTGAAAATATGAGGTGTCTAATGCTTTTTATTCCAAAGAGAAATTCACATCTAAACCTTGTTCAAAGCCCAACCAATGCATGTTAATGATTCCTTTACTTACCCTAATAAGGGGCTTTCTGTGCCAAAATAAATACCAGCATTGTATAAAGAGTATAATCTCATAACACTTGACTGAGACTCCCATAGGCCATACTGCTGAGAGCAGCACTGAACACGCAGCAATTTAAATCAAAGCCACTCAACATAAAGCTAAACAGTGTGCAGCAGTGTGCACGACAGTCCTTTACAAGCTAATATCAATCCCCAATGAGACTGTTTTCATCTTCGGCAGATATGAAAACCTCATATTAAGACACTCAGCTGGTGCCTGATATGGCTTTATTGACCAAACACAGTTTGCTCACATTCTTCCACAGATTAGTGTCTCCCTCTGAGCAAAAAGATATACAGCATTCCTAATAGGATCTGCTTTCCATAGTGGTGTGCCCTGACGTGTTCTCTCCTCGAACAGGTTTTTACTTTTGTTCACTTTGCGATGGAATGATTAAAATCTCTACTCCACCAAACAACCATGTTGTTAATTAAACAACAAATAAGTACGTTCACTTGGCTTTGTTTAATAGCTATACTGGCATAAGAATATGAACGGGGGAAAACAACAGTATAATTCATGCTCAAGACGAGCACAAAGAGACTGCTATTCTCCCAGAAATGCCCTGGCTTTAAGCTGTGGTATGCGGGTTATGAAACACGCTTGCCTCGAGCCTGTACATCTAGGGTAACTTCTCTGGAAGAAGAAAAACACCCTCTCAGTGCGCTCGTATCTGTAGGGAGTGTGACCTGAGTCAAAACATTTTGAGTGCACTGACAGACATCAAAGTCCTTGCTGTAATCTAACTTACATCTTTTCACTGGTTCTGAAGCCAGCAGCTGCCCGACAAAATTGCAGCACACAGCTATCAACAATCCAATTTAGCTGTGGAGATTTTTAACAGAACTGTATTGGGATTATTTCACTTGGGAACGCGAGTCAAATATAATTAAGATTTTATATGAAAAGGAAAGAAAATGAAGTGCACAATAAGTAGTATTTAAGCAGTACATTTTGTGACCGTTCGGACAAGAACTGGAACTTTGAAAACAGCATTAGACCAACTCAGTACATTAATGGAGATGTAATTAATGTAATTAAAAAAACAGTGAAACAGTTATTCAGTTAAACCTGCTTTATATTTGGGCATTGGTGGCCCCGTAATCATAAGGTTGCCGGTTCGACACCCAATCCGCCAAGGTGCCACTGAGGTGCCACTGAGTCAAGCACCATCCCCACATACTGCTCCCCGAGTGCCTGTCATGGCTTCCCACTGCTCATCAAAGGTGATGGTTAAAAGCAGAGGGCACATTTCATTGTGTGCACCGTGTGCTGTGCTGTGTCTTCACAATCACTTCACTTTCACTTTATTTCACTTTAATATTCCTATGTACCTTATTTGCGAGGTTACATTAGGTTTAATAACATAACATGAAATAATTTTAATTAAATCACTATAGAAAGTTACATTGAGAAGTTTTGTTAACATAACACATTATGACTATAATCTACTACTAACACAAATTTTGACTTCTTTGCACAGAACTGTATGTTTTTATGACCCTCTATGTGACTGTTCAGCACAATTCTTAGTTCCTTTCTACATGGAAAGAGAAATGACAATGTCATCAAAAAAAGGAGAAAAGGCCCTCTCAGTGGTTTCTCTTATCTGGAGCACTGTGTGCGTCACGCATACGCTATGAACGCCACGGTCTTATCAGTCATGTGCTGACACTTAAATCCTTTAGCCAGTATTACCTGTACATTCCCATGCAAAATTGTTGATGTCTTCACCAAGGATTTTGAATTTTAATACCTTTAATACCTTTAAAACCCTATGTGGGTGGTTCCAGGATAACAGACCTCCAAAAAGTGAGTGTCTTTATGTTTAGAAGAATGCACTGTCATGCTGAATTGTAAACTAATCCGAGCAGGCTAAAGTGTCATCTTTACATAAGGAGATAAGGTGGCCGAGGGCACGTTCTGCAATTTTAATGTAACCAAAGTGAAAATTATACTGATATATTGAAAATTATATACCAGCCTGAGCTGTGCATCATGAATTCACAAATATTCATAATCAATTTAAACTGTTTGATGTTTTTATGACTCTCAAATACTGATGATGGACTTTGTGTTTCTCCTTAATTACATTGCAGCTATATATATATAAGTTCAATTCACTGTATATTGTGTTAATATGTCCCATTTGCATTTAGACAAAGCAAATGAGCAGCAACACACTATTGTTAATTACTGCACTGATTTTCTTAATATTTAGTGTTTGTCGTTTTAAGGAAGCCACGTGTGAAATCACTATAAACTCACCTCTCCACAGTGTCATGATGCACAGAGCCATATGATCCTCCTACAGCATAAATACTCCCATCAACCTCGCCAATCCCAACTCTATTTCGGGGTAAATTGAGCAGTGCCTGTGAGGTCCACTGATTGGTCATGGGGTTGTAGCAGCATAGTGCATTGGAGTCTGTATTATCCTGCAGTGAGAGATTCCTGCCACCAACTGTATAGAGGAGGCCAAAGACGGCACAAGCTCCCAAACCACTACAAGGTACCTCCATGTCGGCCAGTCGGAGCCAGATGTTCCTGCAAGGGTCAAATGCTTCAAGTGAGGCCAGAGAGTGCTGCATGTACCCTCCAGCGATATAGATGAGCTGGGTTCCTCTATGCTGTGGAGGCGGGAGAGGCTTTCTCAAGGCCATCTCCTGAAATATCTTTGACAGGAAGTCCTTGCAAGAGTTGGCCTTGCTTAGGATGGGACAGTGCTGCAGTTGCTTCTTGAGGAACTTGGGTGGGAGGGAATAAAGGTGGACAGCCTTAAGGAGGGCGTGGAAGTACTGTGCCCGGTTCTCTAGGTCCCAGTGCACCCATTCAATGCAGGCTTGGTACACCTCCACCTCACAGAGCACCTTCAGGCTATCTTGACTGATGAGCTCCAGCAACTGGCAGTGAGTCAGGCTGAAGAACTCCTCCTCTTTTGTTACCTGTTATAACGGAGATGAAAAAGATGAATCATTTGGACTGTTGCACTGATAATCTACAGGACTCACTTAGAAGGTTTCTAACACACATTTCTAACACACATTTCATACACATTGCTAGATAAGTTCATCTGATAGATTTTTTTCCATACAAATCTACAGTCTTTGAATATGATAATATTGACATGACATATATACAGTCATACACCTGCCTCTTTGAAGTGTGTATTGATGTAGTCACGACATTGCCTGTTAAGATCAACGCAGCCAATTTCCTCTGCAAATCTGGCGATGCCAATGACGTTGGAAGGCTCAAGATTCTTGATAAGGAAGTTGCAGCAGGCTTTGGCCACATCCTCCATCTGGTAGCGCATGGACGCCAACAAGACATGAAGCACGCACTTCTCACCAACGGTGATGCGCGAGGTATAGGCAAACTCAATTAGGCGGCCCACAACCAGGGGACACACATCTCGAAGGGTCACCTCTGATGCATGGCACTCTTTAAAGTTGCTTGTGAACATGGCTTTAAAGTAGGGACTGCAGGATGCTAGCACAAGCTTGTGCACCTACAGGATAAGCAATGGAAAAAACATCAAAATTTTAAAAAAGACTCTGTATACATAGTATTTTATTGTGCAAAAGTTTTACTTAATAGTGAAACAGTTTTTTTCCTGTTTAGGAATGGAGTATCTAAAAGTGTCAAAATACAATATTGAAAAAAATCATTTAGTTTTGAATTGAAGTTAGTGAAGCCCAGAAACTGTTGCAGTTGTCGGATGGTGGCGGGGGACGGCCAGGTAGTAACAGTACTGGTCTTGGATGGGTCCATATACATCCCTTGGGGACTGATGTAGGAACCCAAGAAGGATGTGTGAGTGACGTGGAATGTGTTTTTTTCAAGTTTGATGTAAAGTCGATTGTCCAGAAGACATTGCAGGATGGAGCGGACATGCTGGACGTGGGTAGGCAGGTGTGGTGAGAATATTAACATGTATACAAAGACACAGCGATTCAGCAGGTCCCGGAGTTTCAGCAGCTCATCATTGACAAACGCTTTGAAGGCCGCCGGGCTGTTTGACAGACCAATGGCATCATGGAGGTAGAGTTCATGGCAGGAGGTTGATGGTCATAGGGGCAGTGTGGGGGTAACTGGGCGGCCCAATCTTTATCAAAGACTGCTTAGAAATCATGTTAACAGGCATGGTTTGCATTGATCATGTGGGCGTGGTTTGACTTGGCATGGGAGTTGCTTGGCTGGATGGGGTGTGGCCATTTGGAAACTTTCCATGATGAAAAAAAGTCACCCTGGCTTCATGGGCTGGCTTAATCCAACTGGTGACATCCAACAGATTCATGGCCGCCCCGGAATCCACCAGTACACGCCCCTGGTGAATGGCGGCTCCCAGCTGCAGCAGTGCCTCATTCTGCTGTTGTTGTGCCTCGGCCTGCTGTTGCTGTCACACCTGTTGTTGTTTGGCTAACTCATGGATGGACTGATGGACGTTAGATGCAATAGCGGCTGTCGCTTTGGTCTCAGGTGGTAGTTTGTGGGTTGGTACAGGTGTAGTTGGAGTCAGTGATGAAAAAATGGAACCAAGCCCCGAGCGGTGGGGGGCGGGTTGTGACTTCTGCAAGGTGTTGTGTTTGGGTCTTGTGAAGTTCTTCCGGTTCGCCGGAGTCGTGGTTGTTGTTTTGAGACCCCGCACTTAGCACTCATTGCTGCCTACCCCACACTTATATTATATGCATTTTCATTATGAAAAATGTGAAATTAATTCAATTCTGAGAACAAATATCTATTCATGTTTTTTCTAGTTCATTCCACCTGTTTCCTAATGGTAAATTATACATTTTAAATAGCCCTAAATGCCATTTGGCAACTTTCCATGATGAAATACCATGGGGACCATTATAACCATTAAGTCGTTCTTTTTATGGCCTCATACGGTTGTGTTCCCAGAGGGCTGTCAAATAATTTATTACAGTTTTCTTGGCTGACCTCTTACCTTGAAATCCACCATTTTATCCTTGTAAATCACATGAAGAACCAGGTCACACAGCATCTCATGACGTCGAAACTCGTCCATTATGTGGAGCGCCCTGGAGGGATGGTTCTCAATGGTGTAGTCCAGGTAACCATGCCCCTTCATTGAGGGGACGGCAATGGCTGAAAAATCCTCATCTTTTGTAGGCTTCTTTTTCCTAGGGCAGTTCATTTTCAGAGGCATATGTCTGAGTTTGTTTCAATTTTTTGTGTATGGGAAAGAGCCCAAGATTTAAGAGCGTCTAAAATCCAGGTCAGCTCAAGGGCTGGCTGATGGTGAAAGGTGAGCCATGCTTCTCTATACTTTTCAGTCCAGCATGGCAGGAAATGACCTTGTTTAAAAGTCCATTAGACTGAAATACGAGAAAAACCAAAGGCTTTGAGTCACTTGTAAATCACCCTCTGTCTCTGTGATGACAATAAGAGCTGATCCTCATCTTCCCATGACTGAAACATCTGTACTGTCAAGTTCCTAGTAAGTAATAAAAAAAAAACAGTGCACTTAGAAAATGAACATGAAACAGTGGTAGGGTTCCTGCAACTTTCCACTAGGTTTCTTTTAGCTTCTTTTATTCTTATTGTAAAACAACATTTAAGGCAGATTCGAGCTTCAAGCGCAAGATGATCTGTAAAACATGGCAACCTGTCTGTGAAACAGGTTGTACCTACTAATTTAAAAAGGAAACAGTCTGTTCACATTTTAGTCAAGAACAAAACATTTTATTTATATTATATATGTGCTCAGTGATGTGTCAATGTTCAGCTTCACTTCCTCTTGCTGGCATTCAGAACCTGTATGCTTCTGTAAAGCAAACTAAAGAGCTAAACTGGTCATTGTTTCATTTACAGGCTGAACATGCCTTTTGATCAGCAGTGTTGCATAAGGTAGGCTCTCAGTGAGACCTCTGTTGCTCAGAGGCTACTGCATAATGCAAACTTAACTTTCCATAGCCATATGGCCGAGAGCGAAGTAGATCACAAGACTGTGAGTTCCTCCAACAGGGAGGGACCCATTCTGCATGGCCCCTGCTTCCTATAAATGGCTCATTGTGCTCACTATCCATTCATCGCATTGCCCTGCGAAGCTCTACTTCCCTCTGCAGTGACTGTTTTCCCAGATTGCAATGGGCCATTATCCATTAACTCGCTGAGCTGTTCATTTTTCCAACATGAGGCATCAACACCATCGTAAAAGGATGAACATTCAAAACTCGATACGGCCTATGTTATCTAAAGATAATCTATGGTGTGGTGACCCAGGGACCATGAGAAAGATTCTAATGGTGCAGGTGGAAAATCTTGACCCAGTGTTCATAATGCTGCAGCACAGCACTATTGACGCATCTAAATAATTTACAGGCTGACATTTCATATTCATGCATATTCAACAAGACTAACAAGACTAATGAGAACTTTCCACTGACACAGGGATGACATGCACGACCGGGGCTCTGGTGGCTGGGGATAATGGGCATGTTTACAAACAAAATATTGATTCAAATATGTATTTTATGCATTTCTTTTGAATAAATCTAAGATTTGTCAACGTTTTCGAACTCATTCAAGAGAAAACATTTTGTGTTGTTTTTGCTGTTGACAGAGAAAGAGAGACGTAACAATCTTACATAGATATGATGTTATTATAGCAGGTCTGAATTTGAAAGGTATTCCTGAAAGCAGACACGGAGACATGGACAGCTCACCTGCACGCTGGCGGATGCGGCTCCGTCCTACCCGACTCTCGCACTCGTCTGTCCTCCAGCGGAACCCCGCGTTCTGCGGCTGCTCACGGACTCCGGCCCCCGCCTGTCAACAGCCTGCCGGACTGACAGTAACGAGCTGCCCTGGCAACCGGCCACGCCGATTTCGACATCAGCATGACTCTGCAACTCTGCGATCGCGTCCGACTTCATTGCCGCCGCCGCCGCCGCCGGGGCCCGAGACGAACCGAAAGTAAAGGCGGGGAACGTTCCCGCGGCGCGGAGCCGTGGGTGCGGGGCAGGCGGCGCGGGAGGGAGGGAGATGCCAGCTCGCTGAATCACAGTTTCTACGAGCACCGTGTACTCTCTCTGCTCTGGGCGATCAAAGCGCTAGGGCGCGAATCCCACCACGCTAGAGATTTTTTTTTTTTTTTTTTTACGTTTGCAAATGCACTTCAGCACGCAAAGTGTTCTGGCCTTGCAGACCACACGGGCACAGCGTGAGCTCAAGATATTAGTATGCACGTTTATGGCCTCGGTAATATTCACAGATATTTTATAGTGGCAGGGACAGCAGTGTGGTGTAGTGACACCGGTCAGATCCTTCACAACATTTTCCCGGTTTTTTTTACATGGCCAGATGAAAAGAACATGTCCAATTCTTACAATAGATAACAGTTTATATAGTTTATCACAAGGGCATTCCAGAAAAAAAAGGCTTTTGTTTTCATTGTTGTCCTTTTGACTACTTCTTAATTGATCGATTGATTAATCTAATAATGATTTTATATGTGTAATTTTTGCATGTGTCCTTTTCACAGACTATTGCAACGAGGTTAGAACCAGTTTTCCATGCCATGTTTTAAATATATAAATCTTCGGCTCTCTGCCAAGGTTTTTATTGCCTGGAACCTCAAGGGTGCTATATTGCTGTGTCATGATGCTTGGCTTTTTTTTTTTTTTTTTGCTTTTTCGAAATTCGCTGTGACTGAGAATAATCACACACATGCACTCACAAACACACAATCAAGCAGCATTTTCTGAATTGCCCACTATAGAAGCAAAAAATAGTCAATGATGAATAAAAACGTTCCTTTTGGTGAGAACAACAATAAACTCATTTGAATCCCATAGTTCATATAAATGGAAAATGGATTTCCTGTACACCAGTATTCCTTTCCTTACTTTCTCAAGGCCATCGCATGCCACATGGCAAACCTCAGAAGCTTCTAGATCCTGGATCTGGAGCTGGATGGGATCAGAGGGACCTTCTCCAGAATAACACTATTTTAATTAGGCAGCATGCAAAAGTTCATCTGCAGTTTTTAAGTTTTACCATCACCGTAATGTCTGCAGGTTCTACAGGACGGAACAACAGCCTGCTGCCCTTTATGAACTCGGGGTGGGGAACTGCTCCGAAGAGAGATGATCGCATGTACGTGTGCTGTCCTCTGCTGGTGGAAACGGAAGCAGGCTGCGGTACAGGGAGTCCCGTGTCACTACATTGGCATAAAATCACATTTGGAAGGCTTTTGACCTTTTTTCGTGTTGTGAAGAGTGAAATTACACAAGCAGCCTGGTGTGCTGTATCCTCGACTGACACCAAATCCAGCGAGCAGCTTCGTGTCAGACACTTAAAACTTCGGGCTCTTGAAAGTTATCAGATGTCACAATATTATCCTTCATGGAAGCCTGAGCTAGTAAAATCATAAAGGAACCTTTTATAAGATGCTTCAACTGTAATCTGGCTTGGTTCACTGCGCACAAAAAAACAGGAAGCAGACACTGGGCACGATCAGGCAATCAGCGCCGAGACTTCAGAAGACAAAGAGCACAGAGTAACCATTTAGCCGGGAAGATGAGACGACTCCGCCGAGCCCCTTTTAGCCATTTCTTGTTTGATTGTAGATGCTCGCAACAACACATTGAATCCAGATGGGAGTCGGGGTGGAGGGGTTGGGAAGCCAGTTAACTACTGCAGGTCCTGCAGGAATATTGGCTACACGTTTGAGAAGTCCTGCCATCAGCGAGCGTATGCTTGATATACATCTGTCATGCATTATTGGCCAGAATGCCAAAGGTGCTTCGCCTGCTTGGGGAGCTATGCAGAGGGGGATCCTTTACAAATTACGTGATTTCTGCTCCGTGGAGTTTGTCCATTGGTTCCCAAATTCTCTGTGGATTGCTCATGTATTGAGACCTGTGGCAAAATCAAATATACTTAAAAAAGGCCGGGGAACGTCTTTCCTGGGAATTGTTTTTTAAGGTAGTGTGTTCTAACTGTATTGCTGAGGTCTGTTGTATGTCTCGTTGTTCAAAAAAGGAACCTTCTTGTATTTTTTATTCTTCACACAACTTGCGGTTATGATATTTCTCTCTTCTTTGTTTTTTTTTTTTTTGCCCTTTCTGGTGAAATAGCTCAACAGCCTTGTGTTCCTTGGCTTTTTGGAAACGGGCAGTCTGTTCTGTTGTTGTACAGGAGGAGTGATGGACATCTCCCAAGGTAATCATTCCTGACATTTTATCATATCAGTCTCAGGCCTATCTGCGAGGCTGGACAGAGAGTAAGCCATGCTTTTCACACGCTTCTCCCAGACTGAGCGCAGGCCTCTGTCTTAGGGAGCACCCCCCCTCCCAGGACCCCCATCCTTCCATGAAAACTTTATGGTTGGATAATCTGTTCCATATGGCAGCTCCTATACTCTAAATCACTGATTCCTGATAATCAATGTCTCAGTGTCTCATTAAGCATGACTTTCCTGTCGAAGGCGGGGCTGTTCCATAACTTATTGCTCGCCTTTTCCTCTGTGGCCTGGAAATATTACACTACCTGTCGATGTGACGGACATCCTGTAGTGCCCATGTTGGCTTGGAGGATCTTTTTCTATACATTGCCCTACTGACTATATATATATTTTTTTATGAATTATTCTCAGTGCTTCAGCTATCGAAGAGAATCAAAAGGACTGCTCCCAACACAACCTGTGACGACTAAATAAAGTATCCGATTGCATAAAGTCATAAGTATATGACAGACTTAATAATCTTTATCATTTTAATTATCGATTTAAAAACCAGACTGTAATAATCTACATGATAAAGAAATATGTATATATTCATCATCTAAGAATAAATTATTCACAGAATGTTTATTTAATACCAGTATCCAATAGTCGGACGATAAATTAATTAGACACGATGAAATCCAACAGATCGTTTTATGGTGGTAAAGCGGCTGTTTTCACCACGTAATAAATTGTTCGCCATTCCAGGCTGGTAAGGTGGCAAGAACGATGCTCTTTGTCTCGTCGGAACGTGATAACCGGGAAGCGGCGTGGCTCCACTCATCGCGTTTACGGGACTAACTCGCCACGAGAACAAGAGCGCGGTCTGTGCGGCCACCGCGATTCCGTGACCGCCGGCGACCAGACTGTCGCGGCTATTGTACCAACATTGACTTTTTCTGGGGGGGTGAAAATGAATCACTGTCCGGTCCTGCACTTTCGTCAAGAATTAGTCACGACAGTCACGGAGTCGTGGGGGTTGAGAAGGATCGAAGGATCGCACCCCACCCAAAGGCACGGTCCAAATATGGCGTTTCACTGTGCATTTCCGTCCTGAAATTTAACGACGAACGAGCGCAAATGACTACAAACCAAAAAGCAGGAGACACAATTATTCATTAATTAATCAGGCCGTTTAACACATTTTAAATGCGATGCCTTTATTGGAATTCATGTATAAAATATACTATTGTAATGAAGTACAATTTGTAATAATTTGTGTAGAAAAACGTTGATTAATTGACTTTCAATTATCGACGCGCGCGTTTTAAAAGCGTTGAAAGTGCGTTTTAATGAAACGCCGAGTTCCGCCCGCGTGCAGGTGAGCGGCGGCTCTGCGCGTCACCGCGCCGTCTGATGGGAGACGCGGGGGCGCGCATTCCTCCTCCCCGCGCTCCGGAACGCGCCCCGCGCTCGCCGAGGGAGCGAGAGAAGGAGAAGGACGGAGAGGAAGGAAGGAAGGAAGGAAAGAGGCAAAAATGACTGGCGAGTGTGTGGGAAGACAGGGGGAGGAGCCTCCGGAGTATAAACTTGAATGTGTTGTAGCTGCTCACCGTGGTAATCCCCGAGAAAAGTGGACGCGGCACCGAAACGCAGCGGCGCCCTCTTTGCTTTACCTGTAGTTACTATGGTGTGACTTTTTTTTTTTTTTCTTTTTTCTTCGGCCGCGCAGGAGCTCACCCAAGTCGCCCGGACGGGACAGCCCAAGCAAGGACAGACTTCCATCAGCGGTTCGTGGGATCCGTTTTCCCCGGGGTTAAATATTCACGCCGAGAGGAGGAGGAGGAGGAGGAGGAGGAGGGTATTCTCCCGCGGAGCCGAGAAGAGCGAAAAATCGCCTGAAACATGATCACGTTATTGTTTCTCATGCTGAACGCGCCCAGCGCGCTGTCCTCGGCCGCCCGTAAGTACCGGAGCTCCCGTGAGCGGCGTCCACGCCAGAGCCCGGCTCTGCGCCTTCCGCCGGGGTCGTGGGTGGGCAGGTGAGGGCAGGACGAGGGCAGAACTTAACTGTGTTCACCGCTTTCAGTTTTACAGCAAAAGCCGACCTTTCACTTTACCCAATTCATGCGCTATCACGTCCATGTACACGTGTAAAACAGGCGAAAAAAATTCAGATAATAGACAACTCTGCATGCAAAAATAATAATAAGTACAATTTCTTGTAAGCATAACGGGTCAAAGTTTGCCATTCGAATTGCGATTTAAACAACTGAATCTTAATTTTACAAACTCTCCAACAACTTTATATGTTACTGTTATGTTACTAATCTTCTGTTTACATGTTTTCATGTGGCCTGCCATGATGGATACGGGCACCTACAGAAACGTGCACAGTTTCCAAATTGTGTGCAAAGTAATGTGCAAAGTTTAAGTAATGCCCTTAAATATTCCTAAATATTGGTTTTGAATTTTTCACACACAGTTATTACTTATTACATGCATTCAACTAATAGATTAAAAGACACAATGACACTATAAGTAAAAAATAAAGAGCTTACATTAGTTTAACTAAACTTGAAACATCTGAAATAATGTACTGCATGTAATTCTATAAAATATATATTTTTAAAAGGCTCTTTTTTTGCCACAAGTTTTTCAGCCATGCTGTGAAAGCCAGCTTATTGGTTCCCGCCGGAGCACTACAACGGCGATGTAAACATTACTTGCCCCTTTCATGTACTGGTGCAGAATGACAGCTACACTGTCAGAAAAACAGGTTTGCATTTTTCTCGTCACAATGGCAGCCGGATAATCCCGGGCTTACTCTGAACCGCCTGTATATTTGCCTTGGTTTAGAGCACTGCCTCCTTGATCACAGGGCTTGCAGGCGTACCTCCTGAGAACTTCTAAAAACAAATGATATTTTACAGCCCATTTCCTATTCAGGCACCTAAAATAAATACAGATAATTGCCACTGTCATTAAAATGTTTAAGCAAAAAACCTTTTTTGAGTACGCTCCAAATGTTCCTCCCTCCGTCTGGAGCTTTTGGTGTGACACCGCCATTGTTAATGGTGATATAACTGTCATCCAGTGGCCAAGCATGACCTAGTCACGATGAAAAAGTGTACTGTGTATATAAAGTACACAGTTTAAGTAAAAATCCCATTACTTTAATCTCCTAGGTGTAGGACTTGCTGTAATTTTTCTGACTCCCTGCCCTAAGGAGTTTGCACTCTGTTTTACACATGCTAATGTTCCTTAAGTGAATTATTGCTCGCGCCTTTGCTTGTTTCATAAGGGAATTTTTTTTTAATTATTGGAAGCATTTGTTTTTGCACAGCTACAAGCAGTCGCTTCTCCAGATACTGCATATCTGTTAATACTGATGGAAGTTCTCTTGTTGATGGGTGTTTAGATGAGCCCATAATTCTGCTCAGATTTTGAGACTTGAATTTTCGAGAAAATGACTGTGAGCAAAACAAAAGAATTTTTCTGTCTTGCTTATAGTTTATTTTACAAGTTGTAGCTTACAACCGCCTCTCTTTTTTGGCATTTTGTATGTCTGAACCCTCCAGAGGTGGCAGCGATATACCCACAGGACCCAGCTCTGCTTATTGGCTCCAGCCTGACAGCCACCTGCTCAGTCAGCTCCGAGCTGGGCCTCCACGCCAACTCTCTCTTCTGGACACTAAATGGGAAGCGTCTCCCCAGCAGCTCCTACACCGTCCTCAGCCCCACGGTGCTCAGTGTCACCCTGGCCCAGCTGCCCGGTTCCCGCCAACGATCCGGAGACAACCTGGTGTGCCACAACAGCGGGGGCCACGTCCTGGCTGGATCCTGTCTCTATGTTGGCAGTAAGTTGCCAGAGACAGATAGAGGAAGGCATGGAGACAGGAGGACAATGTCAACTGAGCGTAGAGTAGAAGACCTCGCAGCATTTATAATTGACTCTCAGGGTCTGCCGAGCTCCAGTTGTTGCAGTATTTAAATTATTTTTTTTTTAAACAATGAACTCAGACTTATATAAGCCCCTTAAGCCTGTTCCACTGGCATGCTTTTAGCACCTGTGTGGTCCATTTTACCCTGTATGACCGTTCACTCCCCCCTGTCTCTCACTCTCTTTTGTCTGTCTGTCTTCCACGCTTCTTTTTGGCAGACGTAAACGACCAAGAAAAATGTGGTACATGTCAAGTATGGCAGAGGAGAGAAATGGAAAATTATCCCTGATTCCCATATAAGCACTGACATTACACACACATGTACTGTCAATGTGAGATAATGAGTGATAATGAGTAACCCAAATTTTGGAAGGCGCAGTATTAAAAAAAAAAAAAAAAAGGTGTCAACTTTTTCAAGACACAGTGAGCACCTCTGAAATGCTGTGTTCATCCAAGCTAAGCCCCATGTGAGACTTTGTCTGAAGTCCCGATGGCATGGTGCAGTCAGGGCATAATCGCACCCTGACACTTACAGCGCCTTGCTGCCTTTTGTTCTCAGTTGAATGGAATCTTGGCAAGGTTCCTGAAGTTAAACGAGGATGACAGCTGAAAACTCTCATCCGTTTGTTGAAAATGTTAAAGTCCTGCCATTATTCCCCCGAGCATGAGTGTTTCGTTGGCACTGCCATAGCAGGAATCGTCTCTGCCTTTCCCCTCGTTTCATTAGCCGGTGCTTAACAGCGCAGGATGAGGTGCTTTTACACTTGAAGGTGTGGAAAGGAGTTTTATTGTGTGTTTTACTGTTTGCCCGTCGTACGGAATACCCAATGTCCCTGTTTCCTTTCAATCTCAAGTGCCTCCAGAGAAACCAGTGAACCTGACCTGCTGGTCCAGGAACACAAAAGACCTGACGTGTAGATGGGCCCCAGGAGGACAGGGGGAGACCTTCATTAGGACCAGATACACTCTGAAGTATAAGCTAAGGTGAGTGCGTCACAACACAGACAATTTCCCCACATCCTTCTGCCTCGTGTTGTAACCTGTCATTTCCACCTGGGGATGGCCGTGACTGAAACCAGAGGAGAACACAGCTTTTCTGTGGTGTATTTACGAATGTCCAGACTTGTGTTCGGTGGTTTGTGGTTGTGTTGCAAAGTGGATGCTGTGTTTCCCTGTAGCCTTCGGCATGGGCAAAAGCTTTTAGCATGTGGAAACCTGGTAATGTGAGCGAACCCCCCCCCCCAAAAAAAAAAAAAAAAAAAACACATTTTAACAGTGATTTTTACAGTGGTAAATTAATCCAAGGTTGTCATTGTTGGCTGGATATTTTATATTGTCTCTTTTTAACCATTGAGGAATTTAAATAAATATAAGTGTTGTGCACAGATTTCAACTCATTAAATTGGCCTCTTGTTAAATTAGCCTGGAATAATAGCTTTTGGAGCCCACAAGGGGGCTGTTTACAGTTACTTTGGTCATCTGACAAGTCATTTGCATATTCACACAATGACTGTCTTAGTGTTGCCTTCTGATATGGTGCAAATCACATTTCAAGCACTATCCATACCATTTTGCATAAAATTACATATATAATGTATATGTATGTATGCATGTACCTTGATTTTTTTACATTTCAGAAGTTTTTCAATGTTTTTGAATTCCGTCTAGAACTTTTTCCATATTTCAACATGTTTACATTTTTTTATATATTTAGAAATCAAATTCAGTCACTTTACTCAAATGTATTGCTTGGTGGATTGCCTTATGTATGCTGCTAGTAATAACTTTGTTTTTAGTAGCATCATTCCGAAAGACAGAAGATGCTACACACAAGTTGCAAGCTACATTTTTTTGGTCCCAGCGTTGCATTGAGTTCTTGCATTTTCAGTAGGCCTGTGTGAAATGTCTCAGTGGGAGCTGAACCCTTACTCTTAGGATAGTTAGCTCTATGATTTACCAGCTGCAATACATAAATGTCTGTCTTGAATCCCCCCTCTGCTGTAATGTTGCGCTGTGCAGGTGGTACGGTAAGGAGAAGGAGTGCGATGACTACAGCACAGGCGAGCCGTACACATGCTACATCCCCCGAGACCTGGCCCTGTTCACACCCTACGAGATCTGGGTAGAGGCATCCAATCAGCTCGGCACAGCCACCTCCGAGGTCCTCAGCCTGGATATCTTAGACGTGGGTGCGTGGCTTGACCCTTAACCCGACTCCAGCTGCCTGGCCTGCTGTAGCACCAGAGCTATAGAGCAGGACGATTAACAGTGCCCCTGTCACTGTCTGTGTGGGTGGAGCTGTGACGAATTGCAACTGACCCACCCTTCCTTTTGAGTTCACTCTCCACCAACCCTGTTAACTTTCATCCACCCACCCACACACACAGATACAGGCGCACACACCTATCCAGTCCTTCACATAGGTTCACCTCATTCTTTCTTCTGCCAGAATGGAATTTGAAGTAATCCTAATGCCGAACGAAACCCTTCAGGCCACAATAATCGGGGGATTGTGACTGGAAAGAACTAGCAGAGCTCCATGAAAGCCATTTAGATTCCTCTTCTTATTATCCCTGGAACATTTGGCCAAGGCTTTCATCTTAAAACCAAATTAAATAGCTTATATAATGTAATAAAATGGAATTAGTCGCTGTAACAAGATAATGATGCAAACCTTTGGAAAAATATTTTTTGGACAAATCTGCCATATGGTTTTAACCCACCTTGTGGAGGTGGTATATAGAAACAAGGGCTAAAGGGGTGGAAAAACAGAGAGGAAGGTGGGTGCTGCTATGTATGCCAGAAGAATGACGCATTGACACACTCATCACACCGTAATGTGTCCTGTCTTCCTGGTTACAAGGCATTTTATTATTCCCTGAGGCTGGCAGAACTGATTGAACTTGTGTAAGTGGCATTTGATTGCTGATTATTATAGACTATGACTAGACTATTCCTGTTCATTTTCTTAACCTGATTGTTTTGTGGCAGGGGTTTTAGCGCTTGTTAGAAGAAGAAATGACCTGTGATTAATCATGCCTTTTGTGTTTTCCTGCCAAAGCTTTTAAACTTTGATAGATGCAGGTTCCAAAAATGTTCTTAATATATAAATATATATATATTTTTATAAGAATAAAATCTCATTAGTAGACTTGTAGTAAACCAGGGCTACAATATATAATTTTTGTTGGAGCAGCTTGACTCCATGAATTTGGCATTAAACCAGCCTTTTACAGTATATCAGAAATACAGTTTTGTCTTTATGATATGTATACCATTGGTTAATCTACAAAACTGGGTGAATAATTATACTGCAAATACTGCCTGTCCTTTAAAACATATTAAATAATACAAATATATATTTTAAAATTAATCTTTAGAGGCACTGTAGTGACTGTGTTAATATTTTTTGTTACATGTAATATGTAGTATTATGTACATGTAAGTTAGATGTAATTTATACCAACAGTGAGTTAATGCATTCATAATTTATGTAAAATGGATTCCAAGGAATAATCTGAGATGAGTTTTGAATTGGACTTTTCATGAATGAACAATGAAGAACTCACTGAGTTTGTTTTCACTAATCCCCTCCAGTGACCACCGATCCCCCAGCAGACGTTCTGGTCAGCCGTGTGGGAGACCTGGAGGACCAACTCAGTGTGCGCTGGGCCACCCCTCCTGCTCTCAAAGACTTTCTTTTCCAGGCCAAGTATCAAATTCGTTACAGACTGGAGGACAGCACAGAATGGAAGGTACTGGATTTTATTATAACTTCAGTCTCAACTAAAACAAATTCTGCAGAATTTTCTTAGCGCACTGGGAGTGTTTACTAATGTACCAATTCACAGAAATAAACAGACACAGACAAGAAAGGGCTGCCTTCTAGTTATCTGAATCTTAGAGATTCACGGGCCGGTGTTGTGATCATTTTGGGTCCATGTCCACCCAACCAAACAAGCAGGTCTGCACGGTAGTGAATACTCCCAACATGCTTCATCATGTAAAAATATTTGAAGTTAATCTGACATTTATTTGCCTATAAATGCCTATTATTATAGACTATTTGCATTAAGATGTTTTTAGTCAGCATGTCATGATTGTCCTCAATTATAGTTTGGGGCTATAAAAAGAAATTTATAATAGTTAAACCATTTTATCAGTAGCTGTATCAATCTAAAAAATACTTTTTTCCCCTTTATAGGCCTTCGGGAGCCTTTCATCCCTCTTAGCTGGGTTAGCCCTGATAGAAATGCTTATTCGTCCATTGTTTGCTTGTCCCGCTGCAATAGCAGTAATGTAAACAGTGTGTACATTTACTATAAGAGACCAGCATTGTTGAAGTGCAGGGAGAAAAATAATTACTGGAGATCCAGGTCCTATTATACAGCTTTCTGTGTTATTGAACATTCCTGAATTTCAATCTGGGTGATCGTGCGTCATTAACAGGGGGAAATTAGCGCTCAGATAAACAGTGAGCGCTGCTTTGGCTCACTCTGCACATCATTGTTGCTGTCTTCACAGATCCAATTACCTCTTCTGTAATAAGTAATAGATAACAGATTTACTCTTGGGGCATTGTAGAACGTGTGCTGTGTATGTGTGTATTCCTTGCCGACCATGTTGGCTTGTGTGGGGCGTATGTTAGATCCCCACCCTGGAGCAAAGACAAGTCACTGCCATTTTTAAACACTCGCACTGAACATGAGCATGTGTTAACTTGCTGCCTTGTTTAAGGTTAATTCCCCCATTTACCTGGGTGTTGAGTGCTTTGAAGTTTCCTGTGGCTGTCAGAACACAAGTGATATCCGTGTTAGAGGATTCATGCGGCGCGTTCCTGCTTGGTGTCTCCCCAGGTCGTAGATGATGTAGGCAACCAGACTTCATGCAGGCTGGCGGGTCTGAGGCCCGGCACAGTGTACTTTGTGCAGGTGCGGTGTAACCCGGTGGGAATTTTGGGATCCAGGAAGGCAGGAATTTGGAGCGACTGGAGCCATCCCACAGCAGCTTCCACTCCGCCTAGTGGTGAGTTTTTTTTTTTTTTGTTGTTTTTTTTTTTTAAACAGAGGAAAAGGTTTAAAAATGTGGTTTGGATGATGAAGTTTGATCTGGCCTTGAAAGAGATGTGAGTGTGATAGTATCAAAACACAAATGCAACATGAAAAGCATGCAAATAAAGCCAAGTAAAACTACAAAGCACTCAAACAAAAAGTCAAATGAAATAAAAGCATGAATGGAAACAGGCTGTTGAGGCATAATGGTAAAAAAACAACAAAGTAAAATCCATTTTGAACACGTGAGACTTAATCGATATGTGTAGCAAGTAGTCTGTGATTAATGCTGCAAGAAAATGGTTCCATTGTTTCTTCCCCGACCCTGTCAGCATTTTATTAGACACCCTGCCTCTGTGAATGTTTTCCAGTTTGATTGCCAGCTCGGGGTTGTTTTCTCTCTGCTTTTGTGCCTCATCCGTTTTTCCTTTTGCAGACAGGCCGCCTGTGTTTCCTTTTATATATATTTTTTTCTCACATTTATGTTTTTACTGTGTAATTGCCTTATGTCTGTTTGATCAACATATTTTCAATAATATATTTGTGGTTTGGTGTTGTTGTACTGCAGCTTTACGGTTCTGCTTGCTACTAGACCCAAGCCAGCAGGCTAAACATTAATACTGCTTAGATGTGTATTGGCCATTCAGAACCACTGTGTATTGTATTTAGACGTTTGGTTCTCAGACTGTGATATGCATACCACGGCTGTTGCCCTTCGGTTGTGCTCCATACAGGATTATAGTTAACATCGTTGTGTGTTTAAATGCAGCGTTATGCAGTTGTTATTATTAATATCCTTATTTGTAGTACAGTTAAGGTAATGACTCACTGTGTGCAGCAGCATTGGCAGTGGATGACAATAATAAATAGTTGAAGAGCTAACTATTTTTGGAGGGACACTCTAGAAACGTTTGAGAACCACTAATAAACTAAATCATGATTTTAAATATTTATATACTAAAAAGCATACTGAATGGTTACAGTGTGAAAGCATCATTCAAATTGTCTGCCTGATTATGTGTAGATCTCCCTCATATAGCTAAAACAGTTTTAAAAGGCATCCTGTGCCACAAAGATTTTGGCTCCAGATCCTTTAAGTCCTAGACATTGTGAGGTGTGACCTCCATCAATCAGACTTGTTTTTCCAGCACACTCACAGATGCTCAACTGAATTGCAATCTGGGGAATTTGGAGTCTAAGTCGACCCTTTGAACCTCCTCAAACCATTACTGAACTATTTTGCAGTGGGGCAGGACACATTATCCTGCTGAAAGAGACCCCTGACATCAGGAATCATCATCACACAAGCTTGCCTTTATCCAGTAGTGCATGCTGCTGCCATCTCTTCCACAGCTACAGAACACACACACACTCTGGGCGGCCACACAATGTAAAATAAAGTGTGCCTCATCAGACCCTCTTCCATTGCCCTGTTGGTTAGTTCTGATAGCCCTTGTAGGCACTTTTGGGAGAATTTTTACCCTTGTAAAAGTACACCCATTTTAAATTGTGATTAATTGGTGGTTATAACAGAAATTATTAGATTTTTTTTAACCCATAAATGTGCTTCCATAAAAAGTGAATAATTGGAAAATGAATCATTTGTTTTGCGAGGATTTTGGTCACAAACCTTTATATTCTACTGAATAATTACATTTGCAAAATTGCAAAATCAAATGTAACTGACTTGTAAGAAAAGAACGGAAACGTGTTTTGAGTCAGTATGAAGGATTTGTAGCACACTTTCTATCATCTTAAATACCCAGTATGTGTCAGCCCATAATAAAATTCATATTGCTAAATCCAACAGAATCTCATTCGCAGCACATGAAACACATTACCCAAGTCTGACACATCGCAAATTAGTTGTGTTGCCAAAAAGCAACAAGGCATCTTGGAATACATTTTTTTCCCAAAGATTTTCCTTTAAAAAGATTCAGATTAAGTCTTCTTGCAGCAGTTCACATCTGGAAACGGTACACGTGGTATTTATTTAAAGAGGCCAGGATTTATTTTTATCCAACTTTGTGTTTTGTATACAATGTAAACTGTGGCCGCACATGCAAGATATGCATAATGTGTAATCCCTTGTCTCTCCGGGCGCGTGCTTAAAGGTTGTTTTCCTCTCCTCTCCACACCCCAGAGCGACTTCTGACTGGCTCATGTGAGTCGAAGCCGGGGCAGCAGAACTCCACACTGAGGCGAGACCTGAAGCAGTTCTTTGGCTGGGTACGGAAACACGCTTATGGCTGCAGTGGCATGTCCATCAAACTTTACGACCAGTGGCGTGTCTGGCTGCAGAAATCCCAAAAAACACGCAACCAGGTAGGTAAGGAGCATTTCATTTCATGGCCCTTCATATCACCTGAGTTTCGTATCTTTTTCCTTTTTAAATAAACATACCCTTTTTTCAAATAATATAACTTTTTGGTTTTGTTTTATTCATTCATGAAGATCCTAAATTCCAGGATGGGTAGGTCGTTTCACGAAAATAATGAGACTTTCCATCAAGTCACAGAGCTCAGGCACTTTGGCATACGCATGTAAATATAGCCAGCAGACCATCTATTCCTTTTAAGTTCCCTCTTTGTGATGTGGTCTCTTTATTCTGTGTAATAACATGTTCCAAATGGCAAGCAAAAGAGGAGCAGAGTTTAGAGCCAAACCTTTTGTCAACCTATCTTTGGATTGTTAATTCTCTCATACGACAAGAACTTGCTGCAAATTGGGGTGAACTTCAGTCACATTCCTTTAGGGCATCTCAGCTGAATGCCAATGCTAGTTAGTGGCTAAACAAATTGAATTAATCCACCCTTTTAATGCACGGGTGAACTGCTGCAGTACCGGAGGGCCGGACTTCTTTACAGTGCAGTGTTTCCTCTGCTCTGACAAATCTGATTCAACTGATCAGATAATTATCAGAAACCTTTGGGAGGGGGATGTTGGAATTGTAGGAAAATGTCTGCCTTAGGGCATAATTCATTCTGGCTATTTATCTGTCTTTACAATTTGACAGGTTGGCCTGGAGGTGCATATATTCAGTGTACATATCCTATAATCACAGATCCATTATTTTTATTGCTCTGTCAATCATTTTATCACCGTACGCTAATTTACCTGATCTTTACAATCTTCTCTTGTTCTAGGTTCTTCAAGGCGATAAATCCTAGCAGCAGGTCTTCTTATGCCAAAAAAAAGGACAATGAACCTTAGTGTGAAAGGAGTAACATTTTGCAGGACTGCTGGACTGCTGTTAGGCTCCTGCCAGGAAAGTCCCATCAAGGATAGAATCTGAGAGTGTTTTTCTCACAGCAGACATTAAGAGGGGATCCACTCTCCAGTGACATGCAGAAATAGTGTAACCTGTTTATAAAGTGCCTTTCACTATAGAACCAAGCAAAAAACCCTTTTTCCTGCCACGGTGACGTTAGCAGAGCAGTTGTGGAATACGCCTTGTTAGGGTACCGGGACAGCAGACGCTGGATTTGCACATTGATTTGGACAAATGAAACACAAACAGTGGTGTGTCTGCGGTCTGCATTTATTTCTGCAATGATTTTTATAGCCATTTCCCAATTTTATTAGCTGACCTACATGATGTCTTTAGGAATAGATTTTTTATAGAAAGTAAGAGATTACAGTCAAATGGTGCGTTATTCATACTGTAGGTCAACTGGAAAAAAAAAAAACATATTTTCTGACCATTATGTTCTGCCAACCAAATGCCTTAGAACTGTTGCAGTATTAAACTTGTCTTAATGCCAAGCAAGGGAGTTTACATATCATAGTGAAAAAGTATACCTCATACAGCTCCTTCCTCTGTTTATGTATTTGGGTTCTAATTTCTAAAAATACACTAACACTACACTGTTTAAAACTAGGTTCATCTGCATTGATTCTGTGGGAAGACACTTTCAGGGCTGCTAGTTAGAATACATGGTTCTGTGTAAAAAATAATATATAATGAATCTCATTTGGTGTCATGTAGAGCTTTTTGCTGTAAGGTTCTACTGTGCAAACAATGGGCTGTCAGACTCTGAAATTGATAAAAAAAAAAAAAAAACTTAAAAAAAAAACATTTTAACTGCAACCACTTCATTTTATTATTGTAATGTTTTTTCTTTTATTTATGGGTATGTTATTTAAGTCAATGTCATTTAAAGAATGGTTCGTTGTTATCAGTGTTCCAAACATAGAATGTAGAACCCTGACCCAATACCAGTTCTTCAGTCTTTAGGATAATATCATTTATACGTGAAACCTAGGAGAGGGGGGTGGACACTCAACTTGTGAATGGATGCCCTTGTTCTTACCACTTCACTGTTTGGGATCTTATCTTTCTGAAGCTGGACTCCAAAGTATAATGGCTTTTGTAGCAACAAACAGTGTGAATAATTATGTTTACGTTTGGGTACGTTTTATTGCTTTTTTATTGAATTGTATCTACATATTTAAAATGTTTAAAGATATGTTTTTTTGTCTAAGTTATGTATAGGTAGTTATATTATTATTGACTGAAATGTTTAAACTTTAATATTGTTTATAAAACCACTTGTTAAGACAGCTTGAAATCATTTGTAATCATTCAAGTTCAGATACTTTGCACTCATATGTACACATATTCTGGAGTAATCATAAGAAAAACAGCAGCTTAAGGCAGATGTAACACAAGCATATTACAACCTTCCACAGGGGAGAGGTTGAATATTTGTGTGTGTGCACTGTTGCTGCGAGGGATTTCCTATGTATCAGGCCCACTTTCCACGGTCAGTAATTCACGCCTCGCAACGCTGTGACATGTTGGGGAAGCAGAGGATGGAAGCACTGTTACAGGGGTTGTTTCCTTTCACAGCATGCCAGACGTGACATGACATGAAATGACATGACGTGCAAGATTGCATTCCATGCTCCTTTTTCGCTCCAGATTCCCACACAGAGTCATTTGCAATCCCCGGTAGGTCTGCCAGCCTGCATATTCAGACCATTATCAGGTACAGCTTTGGTATTTTATTTAGGCGTCATGACAACCTGGAAAGTTCTGTGGTGCCTCTAACCGGCAGTGAACCCAGGGTCAGATTTTTTTTTGCAGGCCCTTGTATATAACCCACAAGGTCCAGAGTCAGAACAGATTAATATTTAATGTGTGTTTGCTGGACAGGGCTGTAGTCTCTGTTTACAGTTCCCTTGCCGACTCTATGGCAACTTCCTGTGTTTGCTGCTCTGATGTTTAGACTGCTAATGGACCCATGATAGTGAGAACTTTTCTCCCAATCTAGATTTCAGTGGTGGTCTCTTGAGGTGGCCACAATGACCTTTTCATATATAAATAGTTATTTCATCAGATCAGATTGAGGCACTGTAGCAGTTAAACGTGTGCAAAGTGGCTTACATGTAATTTACTTCTCATTTACAGCTCAGCCATTTACATATTTAGTGGAAGGAATAATTCATGTCATCCCAGACTTTTAAAAGAAACCCAATAGGCCGGAGGCTGTGCAGGGGTTCCGTAATGCAACTCCAAAGGTTGCAGCAGTGACTGAGAGATTGAAAATGATAAGTGTAATGAATGATGCGATCATAGTGGGAGGGAAGGGTATGTTTTAAGGATTAGTTAACAGGTGGCATTACATGTGAATTTAGCCTTAGATCCAAACAACACATCTGTCTGTGTATGCCTGTAAGGCTACACTGCGCTTGTCAAAGCAAATTGTCAAAATAGACAATTATATTTAAATAAGCATTTTAATGTTAAATAATTATTCTGAATTGTTTTTCTTCTGATCATTGTACAGTGAAGGGATGGGAATTCCTGGAATCTGTGAAGCATTACATATTTTTTCATGAAGAGTGTTTAATGACTTGACATTATGTAATTATTTTAATTATATAGCAAGCCATGACCGATCTGAAGTGTTGGCCAACAAGTTTAGTGTTAAGTCAAATATGTCCCTTGTTCAAATAGGGATAAGGTTTCCTCGGCCTGTAACTGTCATGCATAATTCAGATCGGATAGAGGCTCCTTCAGTCAATGTCATCAATGTTTCTGGACACTACTGGAGCCGTGGTTAGACTCTCCTTCATCTCCCTGTAACACATAGCAGGTTGGATGCCCATGGAAGAGGTAGCTAAGAGGAGACCGATAATTGCAGGCAGAGAGCGAGGTATGCTTCTCAGCTTTATGCTCTTCTCGGGTTCAGCTTTTTTTTTCCTGTGTGGCATAAAACTGTTTTAGCTCATTTAGATGTAAATTACTTTGTTTAATGTAATCCCATGTATAATTTCTAGATGTTGCTGATGACCTTTCTATGACATTTCCGTATTCTTTTTTAGACTGAAATGTAGTGCATGGGAACAGTTTGCAGAGGCAGTTAATAGAATAGTTCAACTCCACATGCAGATTTTGTCAGGAACATCCTTACATGACCCTCAGCATGGTAGGGTTAAGGAATACATAACATTGTCAGTGGCCCTTCCAAGTGATCAGAGCATCCGGTGGTCTTCCATTTCCTCATAGAGCCACAGAAATGTATGTAACCCATGTTTTATTAATTCCTTCTAATTAGATTAATGGTATATGTATGCTATCTATGTTACAAGGAAGGCAAAACAGTTGGAAACATGACTGCATCCAGTAGTGAGAACAATGGTGCATTCAGGCTATCGAATCCACGGCGGCTATTGAGAGGACTGCCCTTGGATGTTGCCATGGCTGGTGTCAAGTGAACCTGTAGTGTAGGGGGCCACACAACCCCTTGCAGAGATAGCTTTCTCGACCTAGAAGCTTAAAACATTGTTTGGAAAGAAGAGAGCTCTTGGCATTTCCGAAATACAAAGAAACACTTGGTTTAAGTCTGACTAGGGTAAAGTAGCAGACACACACTTCTACAACTCCTGCATGAGACACATTGAAGAATGACCATGGTCAGCTGCTGGACCCAATACTGCCAGGTAAAAAGTCCTGATGATTAGATAGGGCGACATAACATTAGGTAGTATTAGGCCTCAAGGTGACCTGAACCTACTCAGTGCCCAAGTGCATTCACTGACTGAAAGTGTGTGTGTTTCACTTAGCAACCTGGCAGATTTTCAATTGCCATAACACGGTGGTTCAGTGGAGGTGCCATACATATGCCTTCTAATACACGGACAGAACCCAACATGGGATTCTCATAGAGCCCAAAGACTCTCTGTCTGTGGAAGTATAGTTTGTGATTCCTGAATTTATAGTGACTCAAAGAGGGAGTAGGTAGGTGCCAACATTATTTCAACTTACCATGCCAACTTATTTATGCCAGCATTTATACTATTAAACTACTACTAACTGTTTAAGCAAGTATTACACCAACTAATTACATGTAATTAATTACATTAATTACACCAATGAATATGAAAACCACAAATATTGACTTACAATGCCATTTGTCATTTATAGTAACATTTACAATATTTGTAACATTTGTTATTAATTAATTTATTTTGGTAATGGAGAAGTTGCTTGTTTAGTCCAGTAGATACACCTTTTAATGGGAGATATGTATTAGACTGCAAGCGAAATGGTTAAGCACATAGATCTAAGTGACAAATTGTGAATAGAGGATCTTCAGAGAGAGATGTTCCTGGTATGCAGTGGTTAGTATATTGCACATATTGCACATGCCTCTCTGATGGAAGAGATTATTTTGCAACAATTATAGAAAACCTGAATTGTGGACATTTCAGACAGTTCAGGTGATTTTACTGTTGTGGCTGATCAATACTTTTACTTTCCTGTTTTATCAGGGCCAGGACCTGGACGCTATGGTCTTCCTCCTACAATTGGCTTCATTGGCCATGACTACACTAAACCCAGCAGTCCGGCCTATTCTTTCCACAGTCGAATGAGCAGCAACAGTGAGTGATGTGACTTCTAAGAGTGACATTTTAAACATTTTTTAAACAAGAGTTTGAACAGTCTTCTAGCATGTAATGAACATAATGGATATGTATATTAATTAATGTTTGTGCAGTGGTGTCTGTGGACTCCAGCCCTGGTCCTCAGTATCACGTTGATGCGAAAATGACCCGCTTTGGCCGAGATGGGACTCCCTCTTTTTCCATGCAGGGCCGAGCAAAGCGTGGTGGTGAGAATTTATTCACTCTCAATTTATGTCATTTTCAAAACCTCAGGTGCAATTCAGCAATTATTTTATTGTAATGACAACCATGTCACTGAAATGTCTAAAAACCATTGATTTCCACATGCAGTAAGTCTGTGCGATCACACAGTAGATGAGAAACCCAAGTGGAACTGTGGGCCATGAGTGGAACCTAAATTAATCTCTTCTTCATTATTATTGTCCAGTTGGTATTTCAGATTCTGAACCTAATTAGATGTTCTTGCCATTCAAGGTGAAATGTTCCAGACTCCTGGTCCAGGAGCATACAGCCCAGAGAAAGCACCACCTCTAAATTTGCACAGGAGGCCACCATCATACACAATTGGGTCCCGCACACGCTACCGAGCTATAGACACTGTGCCCGCGCCGAATAAATACACCCTGCCTGCCCTCATGGGCTCTCATGTGCCTAACATACCCGGCAGTGTCAGCTACTCTGTGTCCGGCCGCTGGAAGGTGGGGGGGCCAGCTGAAGACCTTGCCATGACACCAGGACCTGGCAAGTACAACAGCACAGACCCCAGTGTTTACCTGTATAGACAGCCATCTTTCTCCATGCAGAGTCGCCATACCATCCCATCTGACGCAACCCGTAAACCCGGCCCGGGCACTCACAGTCCTGAAAAGGTGGTTGCCCATCTTCCACGACCTCCATCTTATTCTCTGGGCATAAGGCACTCAGAGTTTGTCACGCCATTGGTTATTGATGTTTTGGATTGAAATACTGATATTCAAGTCTTTTAGCTCTGTCCTATACATTTAAAATAAATGTAATCTTTTTACAGAAAAATGTTTCAGTGTACAGTATTGTATGTTTTGTTATAATGTTTCATTTACAAATAACATTGTAGTTGCTGCTAATGCTGCTCAGTTGCCATTATTATCAGATTGACGTTTCTGTTCATCCATTATAGGGATTTATCAAATCTCTTAGGTGCATGATTTCAGCTTTCTCTGGGGATTTTCTATTTATTTATTTATAAATAAACAAATCTTTGAATTGATGGCCGGATTTGTTTAATGTACACATTTTATTTTAAGGGAAACAATTTTAAGGTCATTTCATTTAACAGAAGTACGGAGGCCAGTGGGAAAACAAAGAACTACAGAGGTTTGAGCATGATTTCACAAAAGGCAAACACAATGGAATACACCCTGACAAATCTGTGTCAGGAAGATGGCACAGCCAAACTGACAGGATCACTCCATTCGCTTCTGCTGCCCTGATCCAGCAAATCCTCAGCAGACACCTGAATCTTGTAAGTACGCCCACTCCTGAGCCCAGTAATTGTGATCCGGGGCAGTTCATATGGACCCAGCTGAACGACACACAGTCAGAATCACTGGTGATTCAGTGCCAGAGATCAAAGCAACAGTACAGTCTCACACAATTTACTACAGTGATAATAACACAGATGAATCACATGTGTACTTGCATCTTTACAATGTGCATGAAAGGATATTTGAGCCTAATTAATTTAGGTGACCTCTCTGCTCTGTGTTTTCTAATTTTACTTAACGTGACTTACTACAACTGTGTGGTCTGTCTGTTGTTGGTCCCAGTAATATCTCACTGTATATTTCAGGGGAAAGTGGACAGTGTCTGGCCAGGACGGTGGAGGAGTCCACTCCACGGTTGCCCTCTTTGCAGAGCTGGCAGTTATTGTCAAATTCACTGGAGGGTCTGGCTTCACTGTAGAGTAGAAATCAGAAAGAATGGCTGGATTAGGATTCGCTTAAATTAGGTTAAACTAATATGTTATTGCAGCATCTCACCAATATCCTCCAGGATAAATTGCATGAATCCTGTTGCAGTGCCGAGTGCATTGATGGCAGTGATATTTAAAATGTGTGGCTGCAATGTGAAAAGCTGCAGTTTGCTCATCTCACACAAACTGTCTGAGCCCATCACACTTATACATGGATAGGTCTTCTGGGTTTGTCCATCTCTGATACAGAAAAGTAAATGTATTACACACAGCTACAACGTTTAAAATTAACAATGTCTTCAGTAAGTGGTGTTTTTAGCACCAGGTGGTAGAAACCTACACAAGACCACAATGTCACAGGTTCAAGCCCAACCTAACCTGATTGTAAGCCTCTTTGGATAATAAATGCCATAAATATAAATGTAAAGAAACATAAAATAAAGTAATACAATAAAGACTATAGACATGCACTGGTGGCAATGGAAGCATAACCGTAATCAGAAGGTTGCAAAGGCCTCTTTTTTTGTGTGCACTGTGCTGCAGTGCATCACAATGACAGTCACTTCACTTTCACCTCTCTATCAAATCATCCATCTTCATACTTCACTGATTGCACTGAACATAATCTCTGTATGCTCTGAGTTGCCTTGTTTGACCCAAACGCATATACTATGTCTTAAAACAGAAGAGAAGCAGCTCTGATGTCTTCCAGGGTTTCTGAGCATATATGGATGGATGGATGTTTGATATTCACCTGTAAGTGACCAAATATTGTGTAGGCAGTAGGGTGTCTGGTTTCTGAACCCAAGAACAGAAGGCCTTTTGAGGGTAACTTGGAGCCCAGCAGTGCACCACTGGGGGAGAAGGGGCATCTACATATGAAAAGGAGCAATTCAGTACCTCAAAAAGTCTAGTATAAATCCAGACTTTTCCATCTTATTTCTCAAAGCCCATTGGATGATACAAAACAAAGAGGGTGCAAAGATAAAAAAAAATCTGAGGAAGATATATAGGAACATTAAGGAGAACGCACAACCAGGGTGTAGTGATATCTGATCACTGATGTCACCATTGAGGCCATGGCAGGTATAGACCCCAGTATCCTCCAGACTGACATTACGCAGGTGAAGCACAGGTCCTGTGGTAAGTGCAGACCTATTCACTCTCCACTCCAGTTCTTCTCCACCAAAGCATGGTATGTTCACCTCTGAGCCCACAGCCACATACAGATCTGAGGGATCAGAGGCCGATTTGTTCATGTGCTGTATTCAGGATCAATATTAGCAATAAATTAACCTGGTTTGGGATTTCTATGTCAGATGCATTCATTATAAATGCCTGATCCTATGAGATCATAACAAAACATTTAAGTGCTGATCCCAGATCATAAAAATATGAATTAATGGATGAATGAATGAATGAATGAATGAATGAATGAATGAAAGAAAGAAATGGGATTCTGTATCTTACCTCTGACAGGCTGAGCTGAAGTGTCCTGACCAAACACTCCAGCAATGGTTAAAAGAATCCCAAAGAAGATCCCGTAGCACTGTTTGCTCATGTTGGCATGCCTAGCAAATAACAACAAAAAATGCTGACATGCATTGGTACCTTACTGCTACACATTCACATAAAGGCATTTGTTGCATAATGTTGTTAAACTTTAATTAGGGAATAAATCTAAAATAAATATAATTTGTCAATGAGTGCATCTTTAACCTGTTCAATGATTCAATACAATCTAACATTATAATGCTGAGTAACATTCATACACATGACTCTCATGAAATGTAATGTCCAGGGTTCATTTGTTAAATTCTTGCATTACTGAATCTGAACACTTACCCCTCTGCAATATCTTTAGCCTACTGTATCCGTCTGGTCAGTGTTTGCTGATCTTCATGGGAAACAGCCTTACTGGTTACTCTGAAGTTACACAACTAATGCTACTGGACTTAAAATCAATGCATAGGGGCGAATTTTACATTTTAAAGGTGACCACTATGGATCTGAAATCCATACATGTTTTAAGTTCAACATGTATACTTCATTATAACTATTTTATTCAAATTCCGAAAAATCTAGCCCTGTGATCTAACCCTAAAATAAAGCACAGTGTGAGGACATTTTAAAAACTAAATTGTATAAAAACGATTGTAACGATTTAACACTTTGCAAAGTTGCACTAAACTTCTAACGTTCTTCTGCTGTTCTTCAACTTTGGGGACACTTGTGAGGAAATGTTCTTTTCTTTTCTGGTTAAAAAGGCCTTGAAGTCTTTCCACAGTTTGCATCCTCTACAGGGTCCAACAAAATGGAGAAGAGTGCAAGGGTGAAACTTGTAAAAAAAAAAAATCATAAAATTTTGGAAGATGAAAGAGTACTGCACCATCAAAAAAATGTCCTGCTGTTAACCTCACAGTGAATATGAGCAGGCCAAGAGTGGGTTCTTAAAGAAGTCTCTGAAGTTTTTAATTCAGTCTGGATCTCAATTCTGGCATTCATAGCCGATTCTACATTCTCAGTAAGGTGATGTAATGATGGGGATGGTTCATCACAATTTTGTTAGTCAGGCGAACAGAGCATACAAACCACTTGACTGTTAGTTATTTGCACATATTGATTTCATAACTCATAATCACAAACAACCCTCAGATTCTATTACGTAAACAAGCAAATGTACAATACAACGTGAAAATGTAATATACAGTAACAATCAAATAACAATTATTCACAAATTGAGTTCATAATATTATAATACTATTATATTTAAATTATTAATATAGTAATAATATCATAAGTTTAAAAAACACAAAGAAACAAACAACAACAAAAAACCCATTCTTGTGAATGCAACTATATTTCCCACAGAACTGACTGTCCATTTGATAAAAAGACCATTGACCGTCGTTCCCAGCTTCATATTTGTTGCCCTCTAGCGGCTGACGCTGGTCACGGCACGACTCTCCCTTTGACCCGGTGTACTTTTGTATTGTAAGCATGGAAAAGTAACAGCATTGAACGATCATAAATCCGAGGATAAAACCAGATGAATTGCATGTAGCATGCGTCTTCAGCGTTCAGCAACTTATTTGCTCTTGTTGCGATATTTGTGCACTTGCAAAGGCCTTACTATCAAAACCATATCTAAAATACACAGTATTCGAGGTTATATTTTTGTTTTGTGTTTTTCTTTTTTTATAAAAAATAGATTTTGTATTTCTACCGGTGTTGTAAAAGATGTAGTATGCAAATAATTCCTAAATCTATTCTGACAGTAGAAAAATCGATATATTTGTAAATTGTTTAAACCACAGGCTTATGACGTCATTCAACGCGCGAGCGCGCGCACTTTCCCGTACTTGAAGTGCACTTTATTGTTCGACTTCATGGTGGCAATATGCAGCATTTTCTGTAAGTACCTGAATATCTGATCTCTAACGGGGAGGATGAATAGAATATAGGTGCTACGCTGACTGCCTCGTGATGGCTGACTAAAATCTTTATTTAGGCTTTATTGTATCACATTATAGCGGTTTGGGCTGAATATCGTCCTAGGTTCTTTCCATTACAAAAGGAAGATCGAATCAAGCCTTATTTTTCAATCATAATAGTGTCACGGATTCGCAAAAGAAAAAAATGGATCAACAATTACACCAACAGCTGCAACTTGCCTCCAGTTCAGAGGGGTTTCAATCGGGCAGACGGTGCTGGTGTGGACCAAGGCCGTCCGAGATCTCCAGCGTTAGGGACCGGCTTCTACCCTTCCCTGGATTTCAGTGACTTCGTCTCCTTGGTGGGACTGGAAGAGGTGGTGAAGAGCCGACTGGGAGAGGCTCAGGTTATATCACGACAAGGGAGACATAACTTGACAGGTAAAAAGCAGGATGCCATTTCATAATCTGTTCGGTTTGGGTTTCCTTTGTCGCTCGTCTGTTTAACCCAATCAAGGAAGTATTTACATGTTTGAGGGTTGAAATTGTGTTTTGGTGTGTTTTACATTTGCCCATTTGTTCAGTTCACGTAGAACCCATAACCTGTGCAGAGTGCCTTACCGATTTTTCTGGCCAGTGGTGGTCAGGGATTGTTCCAGGCCAAATGGTGTGTCACGTCTGTAAGACGTACAAAGAGAAGATGGAAGAGATCAAGAAGCGTGTGTTACAGCTTCAGAAGCATAATAAGGTGTGTCTGTCCCGTGGCCAGTTGCAAGGCGTCATGGAAAAAAGTGTCTGACTGGCAAACATCTGGCAAACAATCTGAATACAGATCAGCATGCTCCGTTATATATGAAAATGCAAAGGTCAGCCAGTGCTTGCTGCACCCCCCTGTATGTAGGATGTATCCTGATCATTTGTACTATCAAACCTTTATTTTTTCACAAAAAAGTGCTGTGTTTTTATGCTTTGTTGTTGGCACACTCTTTGACAAGTCCATGATTTTCAACTAGAATGCAATCACATTTTTCTCATTATTGCACTTAAACAATTGACATGTACTCTTTGCCATACCAAAATGTTTACATGATGAACATAAATTTGTATGCTTACAAGTATGTTTTTTACTCATGCCGTTCCAATTGCATCCGGTTAATGCATCCATTTGCTTATTTTCAGTTTTGTGTGTACTTTGGTTTAAGATGTTATACATGTTGGCTTTTAAAATGTAAATATAGAATGTACATGTACATGTAAAAACGTGTGGTGTATTTTATTTACCCAGTACATTACAGAAGTTTTTTATTAGTTTGAGTACATTGGGGCCTCGTGAGCAGCAGCATGTTTTTACCATTTTGTGAGTGGCCTATCTGTGGAATGTCAGGAAAAGAAGTTATGTGCTGTTGTGCCACTTGGGGCTCCAAATTGAAAGTGAAGTGATTGTCATTGTGATACACAGCACACAGTGCACACAGTGAAATTTGTCCTCTGCATTTAACCCATCACCCTTAGTGAGCAGTGGGCAGCCATGAAAGGCGCACGGCAAGCAGTGTTTGGTGACGGTGCTTTGCTTGGTGGCTCCTCAGTGGCACCTTGGAGGATCGGGATTTGAACCGGCAACCTTCTGATTACAGGGCCAATTCCTTAACCACTAGGCCACCACCTCTCCAAGTCTGTATAAATTATACATTTTTGTTAAATAAAAAATTTAAATGATCGGAATCAATACTTGATCTGTTAAACGTGAGGTCTATGTTGCATAACAACTCACATACCCATAAAGCCCTTCGGCCGGATAATAGTTTCCGAGGAGGAAGTGACGTTTTCATTGACTGTCAACATGTAAGATGGCGACACATCACAGGCAGATCGCAGCTGGGCGGCGGAAAGTTCAGGTATCAAGGTGTTTCTTTAATGAAAACTGTTTATTTCGCTGCCCGGTTCTTCGTCGGCGGTGTACTTGTATTGTATTTTGTACTTTACAGGATTTGGGTAAGCGTCAGAGAAAAGGAAAGTATTCACCGCTGCTTCTGTGTGTGGTCTCTTCAGCCGCGCTGGGCGCCTCAGAGTCAAATGTTGAAAACTCGTACGATCTGTCAACAGCGGTTTTAACCCCCAGCCTGTCTGTGCCGTAGTCTGGCGAGCGAGTGAGTGGGAGATACTAAGTGCGAGTTGGAAGTGTTGCGCTTTGTAAACCAAAGGTGCTGTTCTTGAACGACTTTGCGTTTTTAATAATATTTTTTGAATGGATAATCCACTCGATCCACAGAAACGTTTCAGCGCGCTTACTTATTGTAGGTTTTTTTTTTTTAGAATTAATAACGCTAGGTAAAAATCACAATAAAGATCATGAGAGGATCTGTCTGCATTCATAATCATGGTGTTATCTTCTTGAAAGTGGTAAAACGGTTATGAACATTTTTTTTATTTTAGGAAATTTCATAACAAATATTGCACTATTTACTCATCTTATAAAAATTGGATTAAAATGTATAAAAATGTAACAGGTCCAAACTGGCATGTTAAGTTGCTAAGTTGGACGGGCCTCATGACTTAAATTACTTCAGTACAGAAATATGTACACACATGCAGCTGAGCCTGGCATGGATCCTTTACATGGATACAAACTGTTGTCCCTGTTGTAGGAAATTTGATATATTTGTATAATAAATACTTTATTAAACTAAAACTTCTTAATTAGCTAGAAATAAAAATCCTCTTATTTCGTGGCAAATTGGTGCTGCTTTGCTACTGTAGCAGTATTTTATCTTGTCTGTCTCTATTTTAAACCAAGTACATGGTTTGTACTTCATCCATTACTGCCTCCAGGTTTCATATGTCATCAGAGACGAGGTTGAGAAATACAACCGCAATGGGGTGAACGCTCTGCAGCTGGACCCGCTTCTGAACCGACTCTTCACTGCTGGCAGAGACTCTATCATTCGGATATGGAGTGTCAGTCAACACAAAGTAAGTCCGTCTTCATTGTGCTCTCTTGTGGATCCACTCCTTGTATGTTTTTTAAGATAAGATTAAGGCTAAAACTTTCTGCAGGAGCCATACATAGCTTCAATGGAGCACCACACTGACTGGGTTAATGACATTGTCCTCTGTTGCAATGGGAAGACTTGTGAGTACCTTTGTTTGTGACACCCTGCTTTGTGAGTTGCATTTTTTGTCATCTTGGGTATTTTTTTTTCTCAGTGATATCAGCTTCCTCAGATACAACTGTAAAGGTTTGGAATGCACACAAAGGATTCTGCATGTCAACGTTACGAACACACAAGGTAGTATAAATGTTTCTTAACCTCCATTTAAATTATTCATAAAAAATGACGACTGAATAATATACACGTGTACTGTGAATTTCCGGCTAAAAGTATATTGTATAACTGATGAAATGATCACCATTCAAATTTCAGCTTAGTCAAATTCTTGGTTCAGTCCTTTCTCAGAAACTTAGCCAATTTTGACAGATCAGCCAAGGGTTGTGGTTTCAAATCCACATTGAATATCCTTTTGAACAAGGTACCGCCCCCAAACGCAGTGTGTGACACTGCTCCCCCGGTACCTTTCATGGCTTCTCTCTGCTCACAAGGGTTAAATGCAGAGGACATGTTTAGTGTGCACCCAGTGCTGTGTTTTCCTGTATATTACAATAAGACAAACAGTCACATTCAACTCACTTATCTCATTATTAAACAACTTACAGGACTATGTCAAAGCCCTAGCATATGCAAAAGACAAAGAGCTGGTGGCCTCAGCCGGGCTGGACAGACAGATTTTCCTCTGGGATGTGAATACACTGACAGCACTCACAGCTTCTAACAACACAGTCACCAGTGAGTATTTACTTTTCTTCATGGGGTAGCTTTATGACATGTATAATATTCTCACAGTATGTTTTAACACGATACAATCATGGGATCATTTGTAGACAGTTGGCATTTAATTAAGAAGCCTTCTTTTTTACTTTGATGTTAGCCTCCTCCTTAAGTGGGAACAAGGACTCTATCTACAGTCTGGCCATGAACCAAATGGGAACTGTTATAGTGTCAGGCTCGACTGAAAAGGTTTTTTTGTAATGTTTCTAAACCTAGAAATTTGTTTTAATGTTGGTGTAAAGATCACTTAGTTGATTTACTGACTGCGGTTTCAGGTATTGAGGGTCTGGGATCCACGCACATGTGCTAAACTTATGAAACTGAAAGGCCACACAGACAATGTTAAGTCTTTATTACTTAACAGAGATGGTACTCAGGTAAGTACCTAAACAAATTGGCCTCATAAAGAGGTTTATTACGGATTTATTTTAGCATGTTTGGGGCATTTTTACTTTGAATTAAGTAACTTTTACTGAACTTGGGTGTATTTTTAATGATGATGTGATAGGGCATTGTGTCACTTGTCTGCTCTACCCTGTGCAGTGTGTATCTGGCAGCTCAGATGGGACTATACGGCTGTGGTCACTGGGACAGCAGAGGTGTATCGCCACATACAGGGTCCATGATGAGGGGGTTTGGGCCTTGCAGGTCGATGATGCGTTCACACACATTTACTCTGGTGGGCGTGACCGCAAGATTTATTGTACAGATCTTCGCAACCCGGACATTCGCGTTCTGATCTGTGAGGAGAAAGCCCCAGTCCTTAGAGTAAGTGATCAGCAAGCAAGAAGAGCTCTGGTGGAAGCTCAGTGTAGAGGTGTGTGGTAAATCCAATCCAATCTTTCTATGTGCAGATGGAACTTGATAAATCAGCAGACCCTCCACCTGCCATATGGGTGTCCACAACCAAGTCAGCTGTCAACAAATGGGTAGGCATGGAATGGTGTGATTTGAAAAACAAAATAAATAAAACAAAACATATAAAGTTATGGAAAAGTAATTGAAATCTGATTGACACATGCATGTTTAATGAAGTACATAGTTCCAGTAGTTTACAACTACAACTAGAACAGGTCTATAGTATCTTTGCTGGTTTTAAGTAGTGAACAACATCACATGGTACTGCAGGTGCTGCTTCCATATTCCAGCACGTCCACAGCTGCGTGTCTCCTTTTAAACATCATGTAAAATTACAGCTGCTGATCTATGCCCAAACCTGTTTGGGCCCATTTTACTTGGACCAGCGTGAACTTTGAGGAAGAAATACTTTTGTTTAAGTTTTTCAGGATTGTTATATAAGTTTAGTTTAACAATATATTGGAAATTTTACTTTTTGAGATTTTTTTTCCTTCACATCTGCACAGAAATTTCAGAGAGGTCACGGAAATTTGTCATGTAAGGTCATGAAAATTTGACTAATTGAAAAGTCATGGAAATTATTTTCTAAAAAAAAATGTATAAGAACTCTGCACCTAACATTTAATATTGATTATACACTTATATTTAGCACTAATGTTTGTTGACATTTAATTTTATTTTTACAATTTTCTGCTCTAGCCACTAAAGGGCATTCATAATTTTCGCTTATCGGGGGACTACGACAATGACTGCAGTGCTCCTCTGTCCCCTCTGTGCATGCAACCTGAACAAGTGATAAAAGGTGAGTCTGCCTGTCAGAATAAAGCTGTTCAAAGCATGGGGGTTCCAATCATACAAAATCATTTAAAGCCAGTTGAAGAGCGCAGAAAAACTCAAGTTAGCCATTGAAAAAAAACAAAACAATTCTGCGATTGGGGTTGTGACTGTTCTGTTTCTTAGCTGATAGTCACATTTAAAAAGCAATTGTTGATTTAAGTCTAGCTATACAGGTATGAAGATCAGATACAGACTACAAAGCACTGATGTACTTTACCCTAGATGAGAGCATTTGATAATAATGTAAATGTTTCTGTGTGTTCTGCCTTTAGCTTTAATAACTGGTCTTAAGTCATCACTACAACATGCCTGAAGTGAAGGTGATTGAGGTTATTAACTGGAGTGAGTGTAAAATTGTTTACTTTTTTTAAAGGTGGTGCCAGCATTATTCAGTGTCACATTCTTAATGAGAAAAGGCACATCCTCACTAAAGACACTAATGACAATGTGGCGTACTGGGATGTGCTCAAGGTCAGAGCCATGGCAACAAAGGAAGCATGCTTCACTTGGCCATAAATGGCAAATTGTCTCTTGACCTTACCAGTTGTTTTCCATCCGCAGGCATGTAAGGTTGAAGACCTTGGCAAAGTAGAATTTGATGAAGAAATTAAAAAACGTTTTAAGATGGTTTATGTGCCTAACTGGTTCTCTGTAGATCTGAAGACAGGGGTGAGCATTCTATTACACTGTATTACACATGAAAAATAAATATACATTTTCATTAAATATGAGTTATGTTTAACGAATATTTAAAATATTTAAACAAGGTACTGAAAACGGAGGTTTTGAAAACTAAATAATTCCCCATTTAGTTTACCTTTTGCTTAGTTATTTCTGAAGTAACAGCAATGTGATTCTTCTTTAATATTTTGGACAGATGCTGACTGTCACACTGGATGAGAGTGATTGCTTTGCAGCCTGGGTCTCTGCCAAGGATACTGGTTTCACAAGCCCAGATGGTTCTGACCCAAAATGTATGTTTGTAATCATTGGAGAGTTCCAGTACTTTATTATTATAGATGTGTACAATACATGCGAGTACAATAAATCTTTCTTTTTTCCCTTCAGTGAATTTGGGAGGACTTCTGCTGCAGGCGTTGTTGGAGTTCTGGCCCAGGACTCACATTAACCCCATGGAGGAGGAGGAGACTGAGGTGAACCATGGTAAAGCCTCATGCTGGTTTTCCTATTCGGCTGGGTAAAATAAGTATTCATGATTGTGAGACTGCTTCTTGTTAAGTGTGTTCATAATCATAATGATGATTTTTTTAATAATCTGAAATCATTTAGGGAATTTTTTAATGCTTATTCAAGTTAATGTTTTCCTTTTAAAACTGATTGCTTAAATCAGACAGTTTTATCCAGCCTTCATTACTAAATCTATATTTAGTTATTCTTTTCTAAGAATATTTAAAAAAAATTCTCATCCCATTAGTAAATGGAGAGCAGGAGAGTCGGATACAGAAAGGCAACGGCTACTTCCAAGTTCCACCTCACACTCCAGTCATCTTCGGTGAGGCTGGTGGCCGGACTCTGTTCAGGTACTCAACGTTATAGCCAGTACAGATTCAGGGAGAGTGTGTATACCTGTACATGTGTAAAGGTCTGTGATTTCTGAGTGCATATGTGCTGCAGGTTGTTGTGCCGTGATTCAGGGGGTGAGACAGAGTCCATGTTACTGAATGAAACAGTTCCTCAGTGGGTCATAGACATCACTGTTGATGTAAGTCCATTTATAAAAATGGGAAATAACATATAGAAATATAATTTGAGGCTGGGGAACTAAAAACTGATGTTTTAATCATGTGACTTTTACAATAACAAGCAACTTTCAATGAAATGTTTTACATTTATGTAATTATGTCTAAATTACTTATAGCTAACAACAATCTTGTTCCCTGACTACAGAAAAACATGCCTAAATTCAACAAAATTCCCTTCTACCTCCAGCCTCACTCATCTTCAGGGGCTAAAACTTTAAAGAAGTGAGTAGAGGACAATGGAGATTTCTTCTGCTGTAATATTACTATGTAATCTGCTTGTTGTTATCTGCTCATTGTTTCCTCAAAAATATGTATACATTAAATAACAAGCCAAATAATAATTGATTTATTAATACCTTGTGCTGTGGCTAATAACTGTCTAGAATGGTCAAATAAGTTTTATTGTGTTTATGCCAGAAAGGTACCAATACACAAATGTTATTAAACTATTATGTTTATTGTGTAAAAATTGATTTCATTGCCCCTCGTGGTAAATATATTTTTGTATCAAAATATTGATCCAAATCATGGTATTGCCACTGTTAATTGCTGCAGTACCAATGCTGACTAAATGTTACAAGCCCTATTGTAGCTGATTCAACTTCAACAAGAAAACAAAAATAGGAGTTAATGTGCTGTGTGGTGTTACAGGGACCGACTGTCAGCAAGTGACATGCTGCAGGTAAGGAAGGTGATGGAACACGTCTATGAAAAGATCATCAACCTGGACACAGAGTCCCAAACCACCAGCTCTTCCTCAGCCAATGAAAAGCCAGGAGACCCAGAGAAGGAGGAGGATGTTGCTGTGCTGGCTGAGGAGAAGATTGAGCTCATGTGCCAGGACCAGGTAGTTTTTTTCTTTTCTTTTTACAGCACACAATATAACAAAATGGAATATTTAAGTTTTTCAAAAGCTCAGTGTTCTTTTGAAACATCCCAGTTTTAGCCTGAGTCCATTAAAATTACACATTTCTGGCCGGACACTGTTAATGTTTTAAGCTGTCATCTGTTTTGGTTCAGCATATATTTTTTCTACTGTAAAATATAGTTTTTTATTATAAGTAATGATGTTGCTGTTTTTGTTTAAAGGTCCCATGACGTGAGAATTTAACTTTGTGAGATTTAACATGGTGAATGGTCATTTCCGCAAATGCTCCCACAACTTCTATAGGCTCACCTCCTCATCCTGCCTCTCGCCTCCTCATTAGCATTTAAAGCTACAGACCCAGAAACAGTGCGTCCTGGGCAAATCTCATTGTGGGACAGGCTTAAAGCTGCAGTAATTCTGCACCAAGGCTGAATTTCGGAAAAAAAATTCAGATACAGTATTAGGGGAGCACTAAGACCGATATAAAAGCAAAAAAAAATTCATTTCATGGGACCTTTAAGACTTTTAAGATAATTTCTTTCAAATATCTTCTAATATACCTTCATGTTTTGATTGTTGCCTCTTTACAGACATTAGACCCCAACATGGACCTGCGCACAGTGAAGCATTTTATCTGGAAGAGCGGTGGAGATCTTACTCTCCACTACAAACAGAAGTCCACTTGAGATACCGGGAGCCACAGACTCTTGCTCGTGTTGATCGCAGTTACTAACCCCCATTCTGCAACTGACCTGGGAAAAAGAGGATCATTCAGAGTCACTGATCGATTCGGGGGTTCAACTTGGTTCTGGAGACCAGATATAGAAGTTCTGAGTGTCTGATTTGCTGTGTACAGTGGACTGAACTCTTCCAGCTAAAGTGTACCTTTATTTTTGCTGCTTCCTTGACATTGTTAAAGTTATAGATTGTGTACCAAATGGTGTTGGATATTTGTGCACTTCTTTACTCACTGTGTGAATTGTCATGTGCACACAGATTCTTAGATGTTCCAGTACATTCCATGTTGTGGATCTCCGCTCAGTTTAGCACTACCACAACCGTTCTTCATTGCAGAGGGTTAATTTTACTACCGTACATATGGCCCATTGTTAGCACGGGTCAGGCTACAGAACAGTACAACCTTCACCCAAATGCACCCCAAATTTTAGCTTAATTCATTAGAAATGGGCAATGTTTCTGTTCTAATTTTGTATATACCACTATATAAGCTTTTTTATTATTTTGTAGACACCTAAGTTATTCTCTCCATTTTCTGGAATTTGCCATTTTTGTACAAGCTTCTTATTTTTCAGGAGTGTGTTGAAGGTAAAGCAAACTGTTTCCAATAATTATTGATCATTTCATTGGCTTAAATAAAAAAAAAAAAACAGTCTTCTGTAACTCAGCACAATTATAAATATGATTATCAGCTGTTCTGCAGGAAACCTGGGTCAAAGATCCAGGATGTTGCAATAATATTACATTTGCAATAAAGGAATAATATGTAATGTTCTCTGCTTGGTCTGACTTGATTTTTATATGGGTGCCTACCTAAAGTCAAATCATTTTTAAGTAGCATGAAAATGTAAAATGTCATTCATGAATTTTCAAAAGTGAACAAAGTAAAATATATTATATGAAAGTAATAAACTAGGGACTAGAAAATGAGGGAAAAACAAATAACGTAACTCAGTCATGTTTGTTCAAGTATATAGTGAAAAGAATTAAACAATTGCACAACCATTACATCTTATGATGTTTTAACATGTTTATTATACACACAAAATGATACATGCAGAAATGTTGACTTAAATGTTGACTGATACGTTATGACCATAAGTCATCTCACATTCTGCATCTGTTCCAGTTCTGCACAGTCTTTCTGGAACTGTATGTCTGGACCCTGTCCCTGTAACCTAAGCGCACACAATGTTTTTCAATAAGTGCAGAACACAACTAATCCAACAGCAATTATTTATTAATGTAACATCAAAACATGGACATACAGCTCATTTAAAGGTTACGAATATAATTCAGAATTGTAGAATTGTAATATTTAGAATAGAATTAAAAATGTCACTGGTTCATCAGTAGCATTCCTGGCTAAGGAATGTATGTCCAGTATTATGCGTTACCATCAAACAGGGAGCTTTGTGTTGTAAGGCACAACTTCTTAAGACTCCTCATCTCCCCAAACAAGAACACGCTATCATTAGCACAGCACATCGATGTTAGTGGCTTATATGACATTTTTACGTTTATGACTGAAGCATGTATGAGATATGAACATGTCCACAATGCTCATCTAATTATATTCGGGGTTCATCTGCAACGTCTAGATAAAGATCTCCATTTAAAGCCAGGCATAGACAGGACCAGTCTCTTTCTAGCCTGAATTCAATAAAGACATTTAAGGCAAGCACCAGAAATCTGGCTGAGATAAACTATGAAGCAAGATCACTCATAGAACCATCTGCATTTGCTTTTAAAACAAAAAGGCTGCAGTAACTTTGATTTAAAAAAATCTGTTGGCATCTTTCCCTTCTTTTTTTTTTGCTTACAATCCTAGCACCAAAAAGTGCAAAAGCAGAAAGAAAGAAAATCTACATCTTCCCTTATTTGAATAAAGACATTCAAGTATAATATACTTTTTTCAGTTAGTAGTACTAAATTGAAATGCAAATGTGTATCTCCGACTTACTACACATGGCAGGAAAACCACATAAACACTTCTGCAATGCTGACCAGGCTTCTGCTGGACCTGATTATTGTGCATTTTTCAAGGCGTGCAGAAAGAGGCCATCCGTTAATTCGGACATGCCCTTGCTAGGGTTAGGGTGCCTGACTGAACTGCTGGATGCGGTCGGCCAGCTCCAGACAGTGGAGGATCCTCTTCTGGTCTGCTCGAAGCCCCTCAGTGGGAACCTCGCCCAGGAGTTTTTGTGCAAAGAACACCAGATCCTGCATGAAAAGGCCCACAGCCTCTCTGGGAGCTGCTGGGAGTTCAGTCATGGAACAGGAGTCAAAGCGGAAGTTAATGCGCTTCACTCTGGCCAGGCCTGGGCCACGTTCCTCAATCCATGTAAGAGACCTATGAGGTAATATAGGTTACTAACCTATTTTATGAAATGTATTGAAAGATGTAATATAATCTGAAATCCAAAAAATTATTATCCAAATTCTGCATTTTATGGTAACAGAATAAGGCGTTAATTTATTCATTTCTGGACTATTTTTTATACGGGCTTACTTTTGATCTTTTGTCAGCAGTTGGACAGTCATCTTTGTGTACTTGTTCTCCTTCTCCTCCACCACAGATGCTGCAGTAACTGTCAGCTCTCCAAACAGATCAACCAGCCAAGTGAGGCGGGCGATTCCACTGAATGCAAGGAACCCAAAGTCCGGTTTCATAGGACCACCTACGCAGACAAAGTGAAGACAGGTGGTGACAGCACTGCATGTCCCTCTATAAAGACCTCCTCACACCTTCTGCTTGAACTAAATAGAGTATTGAAAGAAAAAAGGTTGTTAAAATTTTCCACCTAGCGTATAAAGCCTCAGTCCCATCAGTCCTGACCTGTAAAGTGCAGGGTGCCCTCCTCTAGTCGCTTCCCAGAAATGTCCCTTTTTAGCTGTTTGAAGTCGACTGTGAGGAGTTCTATGTGCTCTTCGTGGAGCACCAGACCTAGGAAATGGAGCATTCACAATGTTTTAAAATAGCATCCCAATCCAAGCCAAAACCTTTTTAAACCAACAATTATAACTGTATGTAATTGGGTTGACAGGATGTTATTTAATACACAATCCACTTACACAATGTTTTGGATCATTTTTGTCATTTTTACTCACAGGGTGCAGGGTGATTACTTAATAAGATGAAACCAAAATAGAAAACACAGTTATATCTAATAAATATTCATAATTCTAAAGGTATTTCAGAACTATTGTAAACTAGTCTAATTTGGGATTTTTAACTACAGGAAAAACATCTTGCATGAAACATATGTAGTTTCATCTGACTAATTATGCCAAATGTGGACTGATATCAGAAAAAAAAGTAACAGCACTTCTCTGAACGCACCCTTCTGCTGCGCCAGGTTACATAGTTCAACAGCAGCTTTGTAACTCAGGGTCATCGGGTACTCCACACATACATGTTTACCAGCTTCCAGAAACCTCCTGTCGAGGTTAAGCAGGACACAGAATCATTAATATAAACCGAAACTGACAAACACAGACCATCCAGCCCCATAGGCCCACATTAAAGTGAAAACAGACAACCTTATGTGTTCCTCGTGTGATGAGTTCTCAGTACAGATCATGGCCACCTTTATGTCGTCCCGACTGACCGCTTCGTCCAGGGATATTTGCTTCACCCCCTGCTGATCCTCCATACTTCTCCTGTAGATGGGCAGAGGAACACCAGTAAATGGGACTACTGTAGTTAGACTTATCTGTGGTGTTCACTGTGTTGATTGCATGATCTTGGAGAACTACTCTAATCTGGTCTTCACTGGAAAAAACTTCCACTTATGAAAGTGAGCCTAACATCCATGATTTTGACATAACTGGAACCAAATTTTTTAAAAATACGTAACATTCAACTTGTTCATTTTTCCCAATTTTATCAAATTGAAAGAATGTGTGGTGCATGGTTTTGAGGGTCAGTTGATGTATGGGAAGTTCCGATTCTGAATGCCTTTGCATATTTTTGAGTCCTACAAAGGCCCCGAACAATCACCCATAAGGCCCAGCTAGACACTCACCTGGACACAAATCCCTTTAAACTCAGGTTTTCAGCAGCACTGGATGCTAAAGGGGTTTGCAAGTCCCTTATCCTCACCGCTCCTGCCATGCCGAGGCCCACCACCACCACACCAAACATCTTGCTAAAACACCAAGAAAACAGGAATTGTAGTAATGACTTACTTCTGTAAACACATTTTAACAAGAACTGTATGAATATCAAAAGCAAAATTTCTCGAAAGTGTTTTGTGTGTTTGAAGCGTATCAGTCCCAAGTAAACAGTTTGGACAATAATAGCAAACCAGTGACTTTTCATACTTAATGTCAATTAAAGATAAAGAAATTCTATTTAATTTCGCAACCTACAAAACGATGCTTTCTAAATGTAAAGAATTATGTAACATTTTGCATAACTTCTGCATACTACAAAACTAAGCAGCTCAACATTTTTTGCTTGGATGTCATGGTAATACTCCCAAAGCTCCCATGCAAGCTCATCCAATATTTGCTTCTCAGGCCAGTTTCTGTTCCTCTCATTCAGGCACCCTTGACCTAGTGAGAATTTTCCAAATAAAAAAAATGATCTACAATTACATGAACTTTATGAGACATGTGATAGTCTTGTAAATGACTTCTGTATCTCCACACTAAGAGCTTTGTTCCAAACTAATTGATTTTTTTGTCACATCAAGGGAATTGCTGCATGTGCACTGCGTCACAGCGGGTGCTATAAAACTGCAAAAAAACAACAACAACCAGGCACTCGTTTTTGTTTAAGAAACAACTGCGCTAGATGAAATATTCCTCTTACCCTCTTTGATGCCACTGCTCGCGTATTTCCGCGTAGCGCTGGAGAAGCTCCGAACCTTCACAGCTCACTAGTTTTGTAATCTGATGGACGCAACTTTCATAACTCTCACGTTCTCACCGGCGCAGACGTTACGCTTCCCCAGCGTGTGACGTAATACGTATGAGGGGCCAATGGAGCAAAAATGGAAACCTAAAAATAAAAGCTAAACGCATTCAAATGTCTATATGCGAAATGTGTTGTTTTATTCGTGTACGGTTTGTACGTGCCAGGACCAGGTATGTTTGTACGGTTATATTAAATTTGCGTTGTATGGACTAAGCATTTATGGATGGTGAGAGTGAATGAGTGAGCTCCGTAAGGTAAAGAAAATATGTCCCTCTCTGCCCCTCATAAGCACATCACATTTCTCACTCTCGTAAAAAAACATCGTGTGCGAAACGACAAAGACCAATACGTGACATTTAGTTTCGATATTTCTCTTTCGTGACCGATATTGGCGATTGTAGTATTTCCAAAAACACGCAGCAGACTGTAAAATGCTGCCACAGTTTGTTGACTAAGACCAAAGATGGCGGCGCCCATATGCACGTTTGTGATCTACATTGTCTCATAAGTAAGTTGACATTGTTGCATAATATTCTGTTCTATTGCTATAATAGACAGTTATTTATCCATTTATTTAAGTCCTTGAGAAGATGCTGAATTTATGTTCTTTCTGTAGCAAGTCGCTATTTTACTGCATTTTAAATGTTTCTGTGAAGGATTTCTAGAATATATTTTCAAGCTAACTTTTTAAAACAGTGTCCAAATATTCGTTGCGCTGAATCTGAGTAGCAAAGCCCTGAACACTGTGAATGCAAACACCAAAAAGCACCTATGCTTAATTGCTCTTACATTTACATTTACATTTACAGCATTTATCAGACGCCCTTATCCAGAGCGACTTACAATCAGTATTTACAGGGACAGTCTCCCTGGAGCAATTTAGGGTTAAGTGTCTTGCTCAGGGACACAATGGTAGTAAGTGGGATTCGAACCCGGGTCTTCTGGTTCATAGGCGAGTGTGTTACCCACTAGGCTACTACCACCCTCTTACATTAATCATGCATTTTAAATGTTCAAAAAACATTTACCGAATCCTTTGCTTCAGTTGCAGGGTTGCCCTGTGACAGAATAGTGCAGTTATGCAGAGGTCAAGGTCAGCCAGTCTTCTCCAGCAGATGGCCATTTTTATAACTGTGCTTACTGGAGGAGGCTGCTCATTGATGTATTACCTAATGCAAAGTGAGTGGAAATACAAATAAATATTTTTAAGGATTTTCTCTGTTGACCATGATGTATGTTAGAATATGCAGATTAAGTCCAACTAAGGTTTCCTCAACTTACTTAAATACAGAAAATGTACTTTTTTGCCTCACAAATGCAAATGTCACTTGGTGTTTTTCTTTGCGCAGAGAAATTTGCCGCATCAGAGTATCACCGGTTGGCGCTCGAGTGCCTGAATGCCCACACCACTGCAATGGAGAACTTGGGAGCTCCTCCACTGAAGGTCCATAACCTCCATCTGACTGATCGGTACAACAGTATGGACCAAACTAGAGCACAAGTAGGCATTTTTACTGTAGACTGAGGAATAATCTACACCATTCTCCACATTTGGATTTGTTAAAAGCAAATCTTTTTGTATTTGATTATTCCAGATCAAAATTCCTGTAACTGGATCAAAAACTGGAGGCTATCTTTATGCAACGTCTATCAGAGATGCACAAATTAATAGGTATGTATATTTTGTCATTCATTTGGCAGCATATTCAACAAATAAATACATTTAAATATGTTAAATAAACATTCTCTCTCATCTTTGCTAGGTGGCATCTTCAGGAAGCAATTTTGCAGCTCAGGGATGGCAAGCAGATAGATATTTTTAGCATCCACCAGCATAAACGTGACTAAAGTAGAAGTAATTATTTTCTGCAATTTTGTATATTATTGCATTTTATGGGTACACTAGTATATTCATGTCAATTGAACATTGTTTCAGTTTGTTCTGTTTATATTTGTCAGGCATTGAAATGACTACCTTTTCTGGGGGAGTCCATTTGAATTAAGAGTACTGTTTTTGCATGGTGGGGGTCTAAAGAGAAACTAGTTATGTGACTTATGCATTTATTGATTTAGTTCTATTTAATTTGTAGTCCTGAATAGTCATGGGCATTTGGCAAAAATGTAATAATGCTGATTTGAGTATTTCTGTAATACAGAAATGTATTAAGAAAATAAAGAAGAAAACATTCATTCATCATTGAGGATGACTGCATTGGCACTACCAGTTCCTCTTTTCTATTTTTACTTCTTTGTGAGTGGAAGCAGACACACATTTCTCTGAACTATGCCTTGCACTGTTCACAAATGCATGCGTTAAATGTTTCTGCATAATTTTCACATTAGAGAAATGTACTGCACTGCAGAGTGTTCACAAGTTGTGCAACAGTTTACATACTGCACCCTCACTATGTTACAAGCTGTGGGTTTGAGCATCAGAAATAATGACTGGATTTTCTATGTGCAGTAGAAATGGCAAAAGAAGGTTGACCAAGTCTTATCAGCAGACTGTGCACCACCACCATACAGAATGGCTCTGTTTGGTTGTTCACTGTGCATTAGCAGTAAGTGTACTGTCAAGACCAGGGTGGGGCTGTCATGTTGCTTATCTAGGAGGGAGATTGTACTTCCAGGACATTATTAGTTGAGAGTCTAGCTTTTTATAGCCAGTCTGTTGACAGTGGCGATAGCGGTGAGCACAGCAGACACTGAACAGGTAACGTTTTCTTGAAGGCTGTTTAATGTCAGCCTGAATATTCTGTTGTGGGCAGCATTTTTATATTTCAGCTCAAGTGGTATAAAGATAAGAATGAACTAAATGCATGAAATTAATAAAAATATTAATTCATGATATAAAAATATTTTAAATAAAATCACCTGCAAATGTAAATTATTATTTCTCCCTCTAGATGGTGCAAAAGATCCAACAAAATCCAGCTTTTCAGTTTTTGTTGTAATCGAAGGCTGAGGAAATGGAAAATCTCATGTCACAATGTGGTGCAAGCAAAAAATCTGCATAAAATAAAGTGGACCACATAATGTCAAAGTGGACAATCACTCACCTGCTCCACAATATCTGGGAATGTGAAACAATTACCGCTATAAAACCACAGCGCTGTCTTTAACAAAAACCTAAAGTTTTGGCCAAAAGTTTTGAGAATGACACCAACACTGGTTTTCACAATGTTTGCTGCTTCACTTTTTTAGATCCTTTTGTTAGCTGTTTTTCTGTGGTTTTCCACCCGCTTCTTACGAATTGACCACAAGTTCTCAATTGGAATAAGGTCCGGGAGTTTCCTGGCAATGGACCCAACATTTCTATGTTTTGTTCCCCATGCCACTTAGTTTTCACTTTGGCGTTATGACGCAGTGCTCCATCATGCTTTGGTACCATTCTTTATTCATTGCCGTGTTCTTAGGAAAAATTGTGAATGAGCTCACTCCCTTGGATGAGAAGCAGCCTCACACATGAATGGTCTCAGAATGCTTTACTGTTGGCATGAGACAGGACTGATGGTGGCTCTCACCTTTTCTTCTCTGGACAATCATTTTTCCAGATGCCCCAAACAATCGGAAAGGGGCTTCAGAGAAAATGCCTTCACCCCAGTCCTAAGCAGTCCAATTCCTGTACTTTTTACTCAATATCAGGCTATCATTGATGTTTTTCTTGGAGAGAAAAGCTTGGAGAGCTTGCTGCCCTTCTTGACACCAGGTCATCCTCCAAAAGTCTTCATCTCACTGTGTGTGCAGATGCACTCATACCGGCCTTCTGTCAATCCTGAGCAAGCTCTGCACTGGTGGCACACCGATCCCGCAGCTCAATCATCTTTTGTGAAAGTGAAGTGATTGTCATTGTGATACACTGCAGCACAGCACACGGTGACACAACAAAATGTGTCCTCTGCTTTAACCCATCATCCTTGGTGAGCAGTGGGCAGCCATGAAAGGCTCCCTTGCCTGTGAAGCCCTTTTAATGGTTTACAGAGGAAGAACAATGATTTAAAGCATCACCCTCCTTTTAAAGCACCCAGTCTACTATTCAGCATGACAGAATGATCCAATATCCTTAGCCTTGTGCTCCTCAACACTCACTTGTGTTAATGAGAATATCCTGAAATTATTTCAGCAGGTCCTTTTGTGGTAATTCTGAAATGCAAAAAAAAAACAAATGTGTTTTTGGGATTACATTTATTTTCATGGCAAAGAGAGGCTTTCAGATCACTCTTCACAACATTCTCAAAACCTTTGGCCATGAATGTAGACCCTCTCTAGATGGCGCACAATTCCAACAAATGACACTTAAGCGTTTTGTTGAATTCCATGTGTGAGCAAATGGCTAAACATATCATATCTATATTATAAAATGAACACCAAATTCCGAATGTATGTAGTCTGCTGATGATTGTGATGTTTAATGATTTTACACTGAGCACAGTGCTTGTGGTAATACCCTTGACCCTTTCAGATGTGCTATTAAACTGAATTCACTGGTTCACATGATATTTAAATTCAGTTTTCAGAAGTTTATGGGATGTGGCTCGTGTGTTACTCACTTGAACAATCATTCGTTTTGAACAATTTTATTTTTTACTTATTTAGTAAAAATGACTAAATGTACTTATTTACTTTAATCACTTTTTTACGTATGTTTTATTTAGTAAAATAAGAAAACGAACATTTATCATCTCCCCACGGCCGAATTAGTTTCAGAACTGGCCCGTGTTCGTCAGTAAAATTGCTCGTTAGCGGTGACTGATGACGCGGCCCCGACGTCCCCTCCCCGCCTGCGGTTGGTGGGGATGCAGAGGGGCGTGGCCGCCGCTGTCGGGGAGGGGAGGGGAGGGGACCGCGACAAGTTGGGGCTTCTGACCACCGACCAGCCCTCCATCCATCCATCCATCCCGCACAGGGCGGAGAACGAGTCGAGGAAGTAAGTGAGTTGTTGAGCTGTGTTCATTTCTGTCGCAACCTCCGTGCGTCCCAGACACTTTTAATAATCTGTGTTTTTCATTTCTAACTCATACTGCGATTACGAATTGCATTTCCGTTTTAAATGAACCGTGTTTGCTTGTGCAAATTATTACTATCAGACCGACTGCCTGTAAATCATTGCTTTTCAGATGGACTCCCTACTCTAACATCACTGCAGTCACAGTCCATTTACTTTCATATCATTTGTTTTTAAGAATAATAATTTAATTATTTGTGTCGTTAGTAAGTGTCACACATGTAGTGCTGAATTATTTCTTGTGGTTGGCCAAATGTTGCTTTGCACTGCCGATGCCTCATTTAACAAAATGATTTTACAACTGAACTCTCTTCCAACACAATACCTGGACTGGAGACTGGAGACGGTGGTGAGACAGCAGACTTTTTGGTGTATCAGATCTCTGTGAGTCACAGCCCCTATGGGTGATATTCTCATGCCCTTAGTCACTCTGTGTTCTCTCTGTGAGAAGATGGCAACATGCTTCATCACCACACAATCATGAATGATGAAAAATTTTACCCAACCCCTGGATGTACAAGGAGCAATATCTGGAATCAATTTAGAAAAGTACATTTCAGCAGGTGAAATAGTTTTGGGACACTGGTCCTATTTTCCCTGTTTTTGCTTACTTGACTTGATTTTTAACATTATCACATAATTTGTTATCATCTGCCAGACCAATCAGAGTACATATGTTTTGTGGGACATAAAAAACCCCATTACAACTATGTAATCCTGGTTCAGAATACATAACATAAATCATGCATGTGATATATGCAAAAATCACAAAACACCTTCACCCTAAACTTCATGGCTGCTTCTCATAGTTGGGGTCCTAACAGATGAACCCACAGCTTTTTTCATACAAGACACATAATATCAGATATCTGTTTAGTCATGTAACCAAAATGTTGCTTGGGGTTCTTGTTTGATTTTATACCAAATTTGACTCCACTTTATATAATCCAACGTGTCATTTGCCTGGTCCATTTTCACATCTTCCTCTCTGTCTGTGAACATGGTAGCCAGATGGCAGTTGTTGATCTACTTATGCCGAGGTGTATCTAAAAAAGGCCATTACTAGCCCGAGAGCAAACAGCGAGCGAGCGTCGCTGCGATGGGCTGCAATGGGCTGCTCACCGCGCTGTGACAGCCGCCATAAAGCCGCTGCACCTGCACTTTTAATTAAGTCTGTTTTCTTTGGAGTCCTGTCGGCAGAATTTTAATGCTGTAACATGAGAATCACAGTATGATTTCACCTAATTGCAAATAACAAGTAACTCCTAATTTGGTCATGATGCTTGGACAACTGTGAGTTGAGCGTAATCCATGCTGAGTTGACTAGGTTGTTAATGATTGAGCGAGACATTAATGCAGACGCCCTTGTCCCTTAATGGTTGCCTGGCACCAATGGGAGATAGGTGCCCGGTAACCAGAATAAGTGACAGCGGCAGGGGAAGCTTGTGTAAACGAATCTCAGTGTTTGCACTATTTTAGAAATTGCTCACTGTCACCATCAGCATTTTTCTTCCATTGAACAATGTTTTTTTTTAAAGACACAAAATCTGTTGCAATGGAACTGCAGCAATGACATTTGAACCCCTTTTTTCTGATGTAGAGCCAACATGCCCGGCCTCAGAAACAGATCTACCTGGGCACCGTTGCTTTTGAAGTCATCCTGCGTTAAATCCTGTGCTAATGGCTGTTCCCTGGGTGTCAGTGCCCACCTAACATATGCCAACACAGACCCAGAATCAGTCGAGGGTGAGAGCACATGCTTATCTTCTCACAAATCAAGAGTCTTGTTTATTATGATGGCAGTGGACAGATGTTTGGTGAGATACTGCCCTCTGTTTGATGGAGTTTTAATATGCCAGAATATTCCAATATAGTTCTCAAAATTACATTTAATATAATGATTTCACCTCCACTGTATAATTTCATTCAAGATTATTTTTCTTAACATTTGTATTGTTATAATTAAAAAATATATTTATGATGAACAATAATGCCAAATAATGGCATAAAACCAATATAGGGTTTCTGAAGCATCCCTCTCCGGTCCTCTTCAGCCGTTTTTGTGTACCCATTGGGAGAGAAGGAGGTCGTGGTGGGTTTCGAGGCAGTAATCGCAGGAAGGATCATCAACGTTCATATTCAGAGTCGGGGGAAGCTTGAGGACTGCTGTCTGGACTGTGGACTGAATGCCCACTGTGGGAAGGACTGGTGCTGCTGTGGGAACTCCAGTCTGGATGTGCAGTGTGCCAACGGTAAGGTGCACCACACAGACCAGGCACAATACATACGTGAGAACCCCTTCACATTTTGGGTGAAACTGGATTAATAAAAACAAATAACTCAACACCTGATGTTTTTGATTTAAATATTAGATATTAAACTATGTTTGATGTTATCCTGTTATTATTCACTCTCTAACTACAGAGTGCTAAAGATAAAGTGATGAAGTGAAGTGATTGTCACATGTGATACACAGCAGCACAGCACACAGTGCACACAGTGAAATGTGTCCTCTGCATTTAACACATCACCCTGAGTGAGCAGTGGGCAGCCATGACAGGCGCCGGGGGAGCAGTGTGTGGGGACGGTGCTTTGCTCAGTGGCACCTTGGCGGATCAGGATTCGAACCGGCAACCTTCTGATTACGGGGTTGCTTCCTTAACCACTAGGCCACCACTGCCCCCTTGCATTAGGGGTTGCACTTCCTCTCTCACCACATCCATAAACTTTCTACTAGGCCTTCCTCTTTTCCTGCCTGGTAGCTCTATCCTCCGCATCCTTCTAACCCTAACTGATCCTCTAATGCAGTCACTCTTAATCCTGTCCGTCCTAGTCACCCCCAACATAAATGTCAGCATCTTTAACTCTGTCACCTCCAGCTCTGCCTCCTGCCTTTTTATCAGTGCCCTTGTCAACCTATATGTTGTTGCTCTTCTCACTACTGTCTTGTAAACCTTCCCTTTCACCCTTGCTGGTACCTGCCTGTCACAAATCACTCCTGCTACTCTTTTCCACCCATTCCGTCCTGCTTTTATTGTTATCCACGTGTTTAAATGGAAGGAAATTAAAGCCGAAATTTAGATCAAAATATGGTCATTTTTGATATGGTGTTTTCCTGTTCTGTAATCATATGGTTCTCACCACTCAATTTAGGTTATTAATCAAATTTCAAATCTACTAAGAAATGTTCTACTGATCGGTTTTGGGACATTTGCATGTGCACTATGAACATTTTTCTTTCCAGAACTTCTTCAAAGAAGCATACCTTCTGTAGTTAACATAATCAGTATAGCACTGGAGGATGACAGAGAATGGTGTAGGGTCTAAATGGATTTGGCCTTGTGCCTAAACCAACCCTTGCAGTGTAATTGGATGATTTGTGAGTCCCATTAATAAAAACAAAAACAGTTGGCCTTTGCTGAGATGTCTGGTACGCTCTGAGCATTTTATTGGGCTCATTAAAAGCAAGCAGTGAAATAATACAAAAGATGGTTCTGTCTTGACTGATATGTTTTGCTCCAGGGCATCTTGTCCTGGATGAGGACTTGGAGAGAACTGTCTTCTTCGTTGGTACAGGACTCATTGAACCACTGGAAATTGTGTCTGTAACCATAAACACCAGCACAGAGCTCCCCACACTTGACAGTGGAGCAATTCGGATTGTGTTCCCAACAGTCCTGACTCCCATTGTACAGTCCAGGATGGTACCTAACAAAACGGAAAATGGGAGTCGGTCAGATGACAATGGGTATGTAGCAGTCATTGATTTCAATTGGAAAGATAAAACACTTGAATGTTGGTATATTGTGCAAATACAAAGATGAAAAAGCAAAAACTCCCCCCTCCTTCCTTGAGGGCGACCAGCTGCTTTGGCAGTTCTCCTGGCAAACAGGAGCGTCTGCCAGGCTCCAGTCAACATTGTGCCCACACCGTCTTCACCAGTCCTGCTGCCAACCTCTCGCCCTATGAGTTCACCTTCCAGCTGCTGGTCAGGGGGGCTTGTCTGCTTGCTGGTACTGTACTCCACACTCTCTACTCCTCTTCTGCGTGTTCCACTGACACGTGTGCCTGTGATATGTATATAGAACAGGATTACTGAACCTCAAGAAGAAAAGTTCATGTGATGACTAGAAGGAGTGTTGTTTTTAATAATGTAAATTGATAGTGTTTTAGTCATATACAGTTGTAGCTCACTTTATTTTCATTTCAGCTACATACATATTAGACAGTACGTAGTAAAATGAAACAACGTTTCTCTGGAACCCGTGTTTGTCAGTCCAGAGTGGAGAGTCTTCTGTGTTCAGGTGTCTGATGGCTTGTGGAAAGAAGTGAGCAGTGAGGGCCTGAATGATTCAGTACCTTTTTCCAGATGGTAAGAGGGTGAAGAGTGCATGTTAGGGATGTGTAGAGTCCTTCACAATGTTGGTGGTTTTCCGGATGCAGCGTGTGTTGTAAATGTCCATTATGGGGGGAAGACAGACTCCAATGATCTTCTCAGCTGTCCTCACTGTTGGGTCGATGCGGTGCAGGTCCAAAACCAGACAGTGATACAGCTGGTCAGAAAGCTCTTAATATACCAATTACAGAAGGTGGTGAAGATGGGTGGTGGAAGATGGTGGGAGGTTCCTCAGCCTCTGCAGGAAGTAGAGACACTGCTTTGCTTTCGTGGCCGTTGAGCTGGTGATGTTCTCCTCTGGTTTAACACAGAGGAATGTTCAGTGGAGAGTGGTTCCTCCGTTCCATTCTGAAGTCCGTTAGTCGTTACACCTCCTCTCTGTATACTGTCTCATCGTTCTGCTGTCATGTCATCACAATCATGCCATCGGCGAACTTGATGATGTGGTTGGAACTGTGAATTGCTGCACATTCGTGGGTCAGCAGGGTGAACAGCATTGGACTAAGCACACAGGCCTGAGGAGCTCCAGTGTTCAGTGTGGTGGTGCTGGAGATGCTGTTCCCAATCCAGACAGACTGGGGTCTCTCAGTAAGGAAGTCCAAGTTCCAGTTGCAGAGGGAGGTGTTCATGCCCAGCAGGCTCAGTGGCTCCACCCAGCAATGTGTAAACAAGATCTAGTGCATTTTTCCCTCTTGTCACAAAGTCCACATATTGATGAAATTTATGGATGGTGCATGGTTGAAATCTCCATGGATGCTGTGGATGACAATCAATAATAAATAATATTCCTGTATAAACTCTAATCTGATTTCTTTTCATTAGCCTGTTGTTCTTCAACCCTGAGGCTTGATTCAGTGTAAGACACAATTAGCAGTAATTCCAGCAGGTATGAAATACATATTGGCCTGTTTGTCAGAGAGGGAACCCTGACTAACCAGGGTCAGAATGGGGGTGGATGGGTTCATCTTGGGGACAGTTCACAAGCAGCAGCCTGGAAGACAGGAAGAACTAAAGTATTTAATAAAGCTATACTTACCACATGGTCCCTAAGGAGAAGTCACACAGGTTCACAATGTCTGGATTAGAGCATTTCCACTATTATTCATTTATGGTTATCCGGATTGTCCTACATTGTTAACGTTTTATTACATTTTGGCTGTTTGGGCTAAGAAATGACCTTTATATAATAATTTTACTGGTCAGATGGGAAAATGACATTTTGTTTTGTTAAGATGATGTGAAAGTGAAAGTGAAGTGATTGTCATTGTGAAACACAGCACAGCACATGGTGACACAACAAAATGTGTCCTTTGCTTTTAACCATCACCCTTGGTGAGCAGTGGGCAGCCATGACAGGCGCCAGGAGAACAGTGTGTGGGGACGGTGCTTTGCTCAGTGGCACCTCAGTGGTACTTTCTGATTTTGAAGGAATGGTGCAAACATTCCATAGTCGATTCGAAAATGCCAGTAAGCTAAATGGAAGATATAATACTTGTGTAGCTGTGGTCAGATATGGGCTCATGTACTTTGTGGCTGAACTGGATCTTCTCTCTGAATTGCCTCCAGGTTTGGAGAGCCCCACTCATGCCTTACGTGCAGATGCTGACCCCAGTGCCTTGTCTGCCACTGCTACCTACATTACCCTGGCAGAGGAGCACACATATGACCGTCACCTGGAGATTATTCTGCATTTGAGTGGTAAGTAGCGTCTCCATGTGATCTTAGTGCGTCACTTTTTGTCTTTGCTTTTGCTTTGTTACTTAAACTGACTGTATTGGGCAATGGGCTTTTCTAACAGAGCCTCACAGTCCATTGGTTATATTGGAAAAGGGACGACTTAACTTCGGCCAATATGAGCAACAAATCATCGCCCGCCGTGACTTCATTCGCTGTGCTCGAAAGGATGCTGAGCCAGAGAAAAAGGTGAAGCTAAATTTGGCTCTGTGTGTCTGCTTATCTGCAGGTGTCTGTTCTATGTCACTATAATCACCAGACAGGCCGTGAGACCAGTTTCTTTCTCAGTTCCGGGTTAAAAAACATGCAGTGCATGAGTTGTTGCTCTTTTCAGTTGGAGTTTGTGAGGAAACGCTACCATAAGGACATCCTGTGTAACCCGGTGCTGATGCTGAACTTCTGCCCAGACCTGCAGACGGACCCACCAGAGCTGCAGAGAGCCTCCAGAGAACTGCTGTTCCTGATCGACCGGAGCAGCAGCATGACTGTGCAGAACATGAACAGGATCAAGGTGCCTCTTGCCCACCATTATACACATTGCCGCATACGCAACTCAGATGTGACTGGTACCATGGTCCTCAAACTCTTGCCCTTTTGATTGACAAGTGCCTTGACAAGACATGTTTTTAGAATTGTGTAAGTAACTTATAAATTTGGCCCATGGCATGAATTCTCTAATTCACATCATTTTGCAAGACCACATGCAGACCTGCTCCTCTGTCAGTTTTCCTTTTCATCACAAGAGCTAATTCAGCCCACACAGCAAATTAATGTGCAGCATCACATCTCCTGCTTTTATTGGTGAAAGTCAGGCAACAATACTTGTTTGCTCATGTTTGTAATTAAACCATTAAATCATCTCATTACAGCCAGTATAAGCTAATTACTGATAAGTAATAATAATTTCAAATTTACAATTATCTGATTATGGAAACGTATTTGGTCTGAATGTCAGAAACATTGGTCAATCTCTCTGGAGTAAATGTGAAAATATTATTAGTCCAAAGTGTTCACATTGATTTGAAAAAGATAGAAGATATTGTCTAATGAAACACAGATGCTTACTCCTGTGGGCGTATGTGTGCTGACCGCTAACCACCCCCCATTTTAATTGTATGTATAACGGTCTGTGCACTAATGTTTTTGTAAAATGTTAATATTGTAAACTGTGTTAGATCTTAATGAAATGCACTACTATTCCTAATAATAGTGCAATGATGATCATTTAAATAATGAGAAGTTGCATTAACGAGCATCGACTGAAAGTTTTTAATGCTGAACTGAGGGTTGTTGTCCCATCTCTTCTGTCCACAGGAAGGGATGCTGGTGGCCATTAAAAGCCTTCCACCAGCCGCCACGGTCAATATTGTTAGTTTTGCATCTACCATCAAGACTCTTTTCACCTGTAGCAAGCCCTGCTCCAACGTATGTGTCTGCATATACCTCAGCCCACGCTTCCACTTTAATCACCACATTTCATTTAGGGATGCTTCTCCATGACAACGCATGGCCATGGTGTTAGTAGCTTTTAGCTGTTCATCATTATGCCTGGTAATGTTGGTGGCTCGTTTACAACCCCATTTAATAATTTGACAGTGAAATTAAAACTTGTCTTTTATAAATTTAAACGGTCTTTGGTCTGAACTATATTACGCCCCAAGATTAGTAAAATCTGTTGTAAGTTATCACTGTAGCATGTAATTGTGGTGCGTACAACTGAAATCGGACAAGTTTCAGCCACTCAAATCAAATGTAAAGATGGAAGTAGTGGCCTCACATGGTTTGTTTTCCGGCTTATGAAGAAACCTTCCATCCTTGAAGTGTTAATCGCTTCTCAGGTCACCTCACAGGGTTGCCCAGGTAGCAGAGGATCAAATGTACTCAGGTGCAGGGCCTACAAGGACAAACACTGTGTAAAAAACACTGGCAGCCATATGGTGTGTTTCCATGAATGTACAGCATGTTCCTTGCTCCAGTTGGTTTTCTCTTTGTCTTGTTCTTTTTTTTTTTTGTAAACGCAGGTGAAAGCCATGACTGAATATGCATTTATCAGGGGGCTGACAGATTTTAATCAGTCAGCTAGTAGTTCCCTGTATTCTGTCTGTCTGTCTGTCTGTCTGATTGTGGGTAAGAGTGTACAAACACTTTAACAGAAGAGTAAGCCTTGATGTGTAAATTCATTGTTAATTGTTCATTGTTCATTACATATTTCCAATACACATTTTTAGGCATAGAATGTGACTGTGCCAGAATGAGCCCAATTGTCTGTTTTGCCTAATCTATTGTCCATGGATGTAATGTCAAATGGACTAAATAAGTAAAAAGTAAATACCATAAAACATGCAATGGAGATATTGCAAATAAATGTCACAGATGCACAGATGAGTTGTAACATGCATCTTTGTCCTCCAGTCCACTCTGGCACAGGCCTGTGAATTCATCCAGAAGATACGTGCAGACATGGGCAGCACTAACCTGCTCTCTGCCCTGGCCTGGGTTTACCAGCACCCTGCCCATCGCAGCTGCCCTAGGCAGATCTTCATCTTGACGGACAGCTCGGACAGTGGTGTCGGCAAGGTGCTGGAGCTGGTGCGCCGAAACACCTGTGCTGCCAGGTAAACACACCCGAGCACAGACACATGCAGGAGTATCCAAATGGTTGTGATTTGGTGATACCACATGTACTGTGATTAGGTTTTTTATTTGACAAAGTGTGTTTTCTCTGTGTGACAGAAAATATATAGAACACTTTAATAAAGAATATGAAGCGTGAGGCTGGTGTGCGAGATGGAGATGCAGTCTTTTCATAGATGGCAGTGTCAGGCCTCACCCAGTAATCAGACTAAGTGCTCCAGCAGCCGTAGGGACTGCCACGTCCCTTTCCTCCTCCTCCTCTGGGCATAACTGAGAAATCACCCCGCCCATGCTCTTTGGTCACTTTATTACATTTGTATTCCACACAGCAGCCGCTGGCATCGACACAGAGCAGCTTCATACACCAACTGTCGCATTATCCAGTCAAATGCAATTGTTGATGCTGAAAGTGGAGCATTTTTAAGGAGCTGGGGACTGAATTGACCTTCAATTAGCAGAATGCCTTTGATGAGTTACAGGTTTCTCTGGTGAGGGTTGGTGTGGTTTCTGGGGTTAAGTATGAAGTGTCTGCCTTACTTTAAAGGGGCATCTTGAAATAATTTGCATACTTTAATATCCTTTTAATTAAAATATATTTACAGTGAGATAAACTGGCATCCTCCTGTGCACAGTTCAAAATCCTACAAAGAGAAATTTGTACAGTGTGGTTTCATGGGTTTCAGGTGCTTTGGTTTAGGATTGGGCCCACAAGCCTGCAGACGGCTTCTCCTGGGAGTTGCCAGGATGACGGGCGGTAATACAGAGTTCCTCGATGAGGAGGAGAGGCTGCAGCCTAAGGTGAGATAGCGTGCCACCCTCCCCTGCAGGCGGAGAATACAGAGAACATACCTTCTTTCATTTTAATAGGTCGGTCCTGCCGTTCCCTGGACCCACTGTGATCCATGGCATGCATAACTTTGTACAGATCTTATTGAAATGTGCACAACTGGCATTAAATTGTTTTCACGCAGTGACCTCTGCAGATACCTACTGCTTTTCCTCAGCTTATAAAATGCCTGAAGAAAGCACTCGAGCCTGCTCTGACTGATGTTCGCATTGACTGGTATGTGCCCGACAATATGGAGGCTCTGCTTTCACCCAATGAAATCCCTCCACTGTACCCTGGAAACTGTTTGGTTGGCTACTGCACGCTCTACAATGTATCAGCATTCAGAAGCAGGAAAAATGAGGTAATTGCTGCTGATTAATGTTTCCGCCTTGCAACAGTCCATAATGTCCATAATGCCAACTGGCTAGCTGATGCAGACCAAAATGAAATTGACTGTTTTACAGACGTGCTGATGCAATTTAGGATCCTAAGTTGAAAATGAATAACATTCAAATTTGGGTTGGAGTTTGATTTCCTGTTGAAAGTGAAAAACAAGTGAATAAACAATGAACTGTACTCAAAGAGCTGTCAAAAAAACAAGCATGTTTTCTTGGTTCATACATATGATTTATTCATACTTTTGTGGTAATTTTGAAAGACATTGTTTAATATAAAAATGTGTTGGTGTGAATGTGATTTGAAACTGAGCTTGTCTCTCCTTTTTCTTAAGGTTAAACCTCGTACATATAGGGGTCTGTCCCGTGGTTCTGTGGGTTCTGTGTTTGGCCATTCCCAGGACGAGCTCTCTGCACCTTCCATGTGTGAACTGCTGCAACCCCTGGTGCCCCCAGCAGAGGGAGAAGACATGGAGGAGGCCCTGAGAGAAATCTCCAGAGAAATCTCTTCTGAGTTCTCCTGTGCTAGAGCATCCAACACCGCCAGCAATACAGGTAATAAAGAAGATGCCACTGCACAGGTAAGTGTGGTTTTGGAGTAGCTTTGATTCCAGTCAAAACAACGAGGATGTTTTTTCCATACTAGGGGTGTCAAAATGAACACATTTAATATAATTTCACTGAAGTATTAAGACAACTAAAAGTAAACTGAAGTATTGAGACAAATTAATTTCACTGTGTGCACTGTGTGCTGTGCTGCTGTGTATCACAATGACAATCACTTCACTTTACTTAAAGTCGTTTGCTTTTAAATTTATTTGCATATTATTTGCATGCAAAGTCTGTGAAAAAGTACTTGCCTATAATGATTAATTTAATGATTAACAGCCCTAAATAATACTATTGCGTACATAAAAAAATTGCATGGGCCCTATTTGCGCCTGAATCCTGGACTCCCGTTGCATTCTTGCTGTTGACAGGCGTGGAGCTGGATTCGTGCAGTGATGTACTCCGGCGTATTGAGCAGGCCTCGTACATCCAGAAGCAGTATGTCCTGACGCGCTGCTCTCTGAGCAGTGAACGTGGTCTGCCCTCCAGCTCACCCACCTCAGACTCACCAGCCCCTGCCCTGGACACCGGATCTCTGCCCCAAGGCCTGGAGAGGATGGCTCTGCCGGATCATAGGGGCTTCTCGTGCTGGGACTCACCATGGCAACAGATCCCCGTCACAGATACTGTTGAAGTCAGCAATACAAAGGTTATCAAGTGGGATGAACTGATAAATGATAGAGGTCCTTTTTATACAGATTTATTGATGATGACAGGCAGCAAGCAATGGTTGCTGTAATCTAGAAGTAATCTTAGACAGAACTGTATTGTGCATCTTCTGCACTCCATGGCCACTTCTGTATCTGTATATAACAAAATACTTGAGATATTTTTGCTGATTTCCATGATGCTTTAATAGGGTTTTTTGTAAATATGAAACAAACAACATCTTATCAAGGTGTTAGTAAAATGTATGTATTATAACAGTGGGGTGGTAGTAGCATAGAGGGTAACACACTAGCCTATGAACCGCCTATCAAACCCCACTGATTACCATTGTGTCCCTGAGCAAGACACTTAACCCTGAGTGTCTCCAGTCCCTGTAACTACTGATTGTAAGTCGCTCTGGATAAGGGCATCTGATAAATGCTGTAAATGTTAATGTAAAAATACTATTTTTATGTGTTTGTGAACGTATTCTGCAGACTGGGAGGGTGTTGGACAGAGAGGAGTCACGAATCAAGCAGAGGGCTCTGGCGCGCTGTGCTCTGTCTGCACGCAGCTTCTCTTCTCCACAAGGGGAACTGGACATGCACCGGCTGCGGCGCGCTCTGGAGAAGGTGTCCTTCGACCAGGCCATTGGAGGGAGGCTGGAAGAGAGTGACAATGAACTGCAGCCAAGTCCAAGACAAGGGCTGAGCCGCCGGAGCCTCACTGATTCCAGTATTTTTGTTTGCACATAAAGTACAAACTCATACAACAAATCAGTCAATCAGTAACACAAGCACATACAGGGCACTATTTTCAAACTGGCAGTGTGTGCAGCGCTACGTACTAATTGTGGGGCTTGTTTGCTGGTTTAAGGTCAAAGACATTCTCAGGATTTGCATAAATACATATCCAAGAAAAAAACACTTACTAGTTCTTTGCATTTGAAGTAAAAAAAAGTCTGCTTGTAATTTTTTCATTCACCTAGAAGATGAATGAAGATTAAGTGATTATCACATGTGATACACAGCAGCACAGCACACAGTGAAATTTTGTCCTCTGCATTTAACCCATCACCCTTGGTGAGCAGTGGGCAGCCTGGGGAGCAGTGCATGGGGACGGTGCTTTGCTCAGTGGCACCTCAGTGGTACCTTGGCGGATCGGGTTTCGAACCGGCAACCTTCTGATTACAGGGCCACTTCCTAAACCGCTAGGCCACCACTGCCCCTAAATGAAGTGGTGGTCTATTGACTAAGGACCAAAATCTATCACTCGAGGTGACATTAAGCCAAAATGAATTAGGAAGTGCTGAAATTTCACAACTACTATTTCCACACATCTAAGCAGTGTGAGGGGCAGTGGTGGCCTAGCAGTTCAGGAAGAGGAATCCTGAACTTCCAAGGCGCCACTGCTCACTAAGGCTGATCTGTGTATCACAGTCACAAAAACAATCACGTTCATGTCCATCTTTCTCTCAGAAACATCAATATGTTGTATATATCAATCAGACTCTAAATCTAAGAGTTTATACTGCAAGATATGCACTAAATTATGTACATTCATACAATTTGCTGGCCTCATATGCTCATATATTGACCCCATTTACAGTATGCACATTCATGCTTTTGTGTATACACTGCCCCTTTCTCCCAGATGGTCTGTTGTTCCCCGCCTCTCCTCTGGACTGGGACAGCTTTGCTGATCCTGAGAGCCTGTTTTCAGCAGCATCCGCAGAACAAACCCAGTGCCGCTCCCTCATCCATGGTCTGCTTGGGGGGAGACCAGTGTCCTGGGAGGTTACTGTGGATCTGAGCCCACTCTGGACCCCTGAAGAACCTCAAACAGCCCCTGAAACCTGGACAGAGATTGTGCACCATCTGACTGCTCGCTCTGTCATTCGAGACTATGAGAACATGGCAGAGAAAGAATCAGATATTGAGCATGGTGAGTGTAGTTTAATAGATTTCCTATCTTTATTATCTTTATTCCATAGCAGGATGCATGGAATGTGTGCTTATGAACTGTTTTTAAATTTGTCTCCATCTGGTGGCCCTGACTGAATATGCGTTTCTAAATGTATAAAACAGTACTTTTAAATTGCTGTCCTTAGGGCCAGCGAAGCGGCACAGAATGAGAGCCATCCAGACCAGTAAGAGCTGCAACATTGTCTGCATGTACACCTGCTTCACTGCTTCCGACAGCAGCGCCAACAAGGGACCTGTTGAAAGCACAGAACAGCGCAGCTCAGGTACTGAAAGAGCTACTACACCTGCTGATGGCAATTTTTTTTACTGTTTCATACATCCTCCGGTACTGTGGAAGGATTGCGTTTCAGGGCTAGGCACAGTTCCCACTCCAGCAGCCTGAAACAGAAGCTGCATTCGGTGGGTCTCGGTCGCAGGCCATCCAGCCGGGACAGTGAAGACCTGGAGGACACAATCACATCCGCAGGTAGATCACTGTAGAGAATTTACACCAAATCTGTGCAGTTATGAATGATTTATATGTATGAGGTGTATTAATAAGGACTTCTCAATTTCTCTAGACAGAGATGATACACCAGCATCTCCCAGCAGTCTGACCTCTTGGGACAGCAGTGAGTAGCCCTACACAATTTTTTTTTTTTTTTTTTTGATCACTACTTGCCAAATATTAAAAATGAATAAACAGACCTCAAGCCATCTATTTAAAACAGTGTCGCCAGTTATGGAACAAGACCATGTAATCTGCTGCAGCTTTCAAAATGTGTGCCACATCAGAGCACGTTGATAAGGGTGTTATATTAAGTCCGCACTTGATATTGTGCAACATTCATTTACAAATATGGCAACACAGGATAGTTGCTAACAACATCATGTACAAACTTACACTACACTACACTACACACTTAATATAGTTTTCTTGGAATGTACAGAAATATTGCTTCTGTTAAAGATCAAAATAGTCCAAATAAACACGTTGTGTATTATATGAGCATCATGCCTCCTCATGTATACATTTACATTTGTTACAAAGTTTATCAGAGGCCTCTATCCAGAGTGACTTACAGTCAATAGTTACAGGGACAGTCTCCCCTGGAGACACTCAGTGAGACACAGGTGTCTTGCTCAGGGACACAATGTCAGGAAGTGGGGTTTGAACCTGTGGCTTTGTGGTCTTCTGGTTTGTGGGCAAATGTCCACTAGGATACTACCACCCCACCTCCACTACGTTAACTGATACACAGCCTTCAGCCCTGGATCCAAATAAACCTTGAAAAAATCCCCACACTAGTAGATTAAAGAAATAACAAACTATTATTGCATTCATATTTTTATCACTACTGCCTCCTGCCTAGAGGGCACTTTAAAAGGCATGGACCCTTCTTTCAATATTCTTTATTTATAGGTCTGTTTGCCTTTCAGGCAAGGATATGTTTGGGAAGGATTGTCTCTTCTGGAGAATTTAATTTATACATTTTATTTCATAATCTATGATGAGAGGGAATCACAGTGATGTGATGTAGCCAGGGGAAGATGTTCTGAAGTGTTCTAACAGTACTGTCTCAGGTACAGGGCCCAGCGTGCATCCGGCCAGCCCTTCCTCCAGCTCCACCCGCTCTCAGCGCTCAGTCGAGAGTCGGTATGTGGAGAGCTTCTTTGGATCCAGGTGAGATAAGTGTAATGCAGGATTTCACTCATTTTCTGTACATATAAAACTTACAAATGTGCTTCATATGGCCTGAAAAATTATTAATTCAGAGATTGTTCAAATCTCTGAATACCTGTGTTCACTATTACACCCTAAATAACAGTTACACCCCTGTACAAGTACCTTCTGTTAAAATGCTCCACTGTGTAACGCTCAGGTTTAATCTGGGCAGACTGATGTCCACCACTGCTTCAGGCAGACAGGTTCCACTGAAGCCCCACTGCCTGTCTGCAGAAGCAGAGAAACACTCAGCGGTTGAGACCCCTGACTACCTGCCACTGGTGAGTACACATCTGCTGCAGAAAAACCATATGACCAGTGAAACGAAGGCGCAGAAGTGGATCTAATTCTCAAGGATGAACCTGCTGATGCCCTATGGTTCACAGGCTGAGGCTGATGGAAAAGAACGTCAGACTAAAGTTTGCTGTAATACAAGTTTTAAATAATATGTTTTAAAAAGCTTGTAGACTCTGTAAATAAAATGGAAATGAAATGCAACTGAAGAACTGAACTGAAGAAGGAACTTCCAACTAAGAGCTGAGTCAGGTCTCATGGTCTTCTCATGCTGACATTCCCTGCATTTCTCTGTAAAGGTACACCTCCAGTTGGCTTCTGGAGCCTTCTGCCTGACAGAGTCCTATTCCGAGTGCATCCAAATCCCCCTAGAGCGCCTCAAGAGGGCATCTCCGTACACCAGCCACCGCAGCAGCCTGAGCCCACCCTTCTGCTCTACCTCTCCCCCAGCCAGCTCCACCAACCTCAGACCCAGTGCTCTGTCCAGCCCAAATGACAACCCGTCACCAAATTGTGGCCAGAGTCCTCATAGACCCAGCCTGCGGCACCGCCCCCAGCGCCCAGACCATGACACTGCACTCTCAGACCCCCTCAGCTCTGAAGAAGGATCTCACGAGCAGCTGGGAGGGGGTCCCCAGGCGGACAGCGGCCGGGGTTCAGAGACAGACATATTCGAGAGGTCCTCACTGGACGCTGTGGAACAGTCAGATGAGCAGCTCACCCAGCTGGATGTGGAGGGTTCGAGCTGGGCTACAGCTGTGGCCCTGGCTTGGCTGGAGCACCGCTGTGCTGGGTTTTTTGTGGAGTGGGAGCTGATCGCAGCCAAGGCGGACTTCTGGCTGCGCTGTCAACAGCTTCCTGAGGGTCTGGATCTGGCGGGGCTGAAGGCGGCTGCCAGGCAGCTTTTCCTGCTGTTGCGTCACTGGGATGAGAACATCCAGCTTAACATGCTCTGCTACAACCCAAACAACATGTGACTGGTTTCTTCATTACTGCCAACACACAAAGTTCTACATTTCCTGCTACTGCAACCCAGGAGGCGTCAGAGGGACTCAAACTGGTCTGTGATTGTAAATCTAATCATTAAATTATTCATTTTTGTAAATATGGTCAAATCTAGCAAATAAAATTAGTCACTGAGATTTTTCTTCAGTTCTTACAGTCTCATCCTCCCTACACGCCATATAGTGACTAAAGACACCAAAACCTGAGCATGTGTCTGCTAAACCTGAGAATCAAACACCAAATTAGTAGCTCTTCAACATAGCATTGCTATTCCAATCAAACTGCCTCTCATTGGCTACAATCCTACATTCCTGATTCAGAAGACTAGAGAAAATTACTCCTGGAATCCAGAAAACCATGGCCAATTATTCCTGGTTTCTACACTAGCAGCATTATGTCAGCTGTTCTCTTAAGACCTTTTAGATAATTTTTCTTTTACTTCCAAAAATGTGCATTGAATGTCTGGTTTTAAAACTTGTTTATTTCATTGGAATGCTCCATTTAAGTCCAGTTGGCTTTTCTTTACCTTCAAATAAAACAGAACTCTGAACCAACATGTACCCTGAGTCATGCATTCATTCCAATCGACAGTCCTGGCCTTTCTGAATGGGTGGATTCCAATTTCAACTTTCCCGAAAATGTTCTGGTTTGGATTGGTTGCTTGTAAATCTTTAGAATATGTATAGATTTGAGCAGATATGATACTTCTTCAACTCTACTCTTCAGTAAGTGAAAGAAAGCTTGTTTAGTTGTAAATTTATATTTATCTGATACAAAAACGACGTACACAGTGGTGCAGCAGTTAGTGATGTGGCCTCACAGCAAGGTTGTGAGTTCACATCCTGGCTCAGACTTTGTGTGTTTAGTGTAGTGTGCATGCTCTCCCCCTGCTGCAGAAGGGTTCCTCTGGGTTTTTCTGCAACCCTGATTATGACTTAACAGATATGAAATGTATGTGGATGAAAGAAAAACAAGGAAAGTTAAAAAAAAAAAAAAAAAAAAATCAAATTTTTATTACAATGTTGTCAACTTACAAATAGTACCATAACTGTGGTCTAACAAAATAATCTTAGTCTTTTGCTCTGTGCTCACAAAATGGAAGCAATGGCCTAAAGCACATTTTCACAAAAACAAACAGTAAATAGGAGATTTCCTATTTACTGAAGGCTTTATATTCAGCACACATGGACAAAGCCTTTAAGAAAAGGTCAAATTTAATCTAAAATGATAGTTGTTTTTAATATCTCTTTTTCCCCACAATATGCCAGAATGGTCCAAAAACCTGCCAGACATACTATTTTGGAGCTGAAACACTGCACACTGGTCTAAGAAGACTGGCGTTTTCCATCAAATTCATCCACCTGTTGCTGTGCACCCTGACCCCTGTGGGGTTAGCGCCACCATGGCCTGGACAGGAAAGGGTACTTTGCTGCCCCTCCTCCAGTGGCTGGAAGGCCCAGTTTGCGGTGAGCTCACTGTCGCTTGCCTTTTTCTTGGGCCGGTGGTGTGGGGTTAAACCACAGGCACAGCAGGATAACAAGGTGGCAGACATGCAGGGAGGCAGAGCTGTAGTTGGTGGATGGGTAGGTGTTCCACGACAATTCGATAAGACCCAAGATCAAAACCCTTCGGCAAAACAATAACAGAAAACAGTCAGTTAATGTTAAACTTAATTCAGTATTATTAAGCACATATTAGTGTACACAATTACCTACTAATGCAAAATCATCAATTTGAGAATTAATTCATATGAAACTGTTTGCAATGGACACTATTTTCGTGCCACTCCTTATATATAAAGATATAATTGTGTCACAAATTAAGACAACATTAACATGTATGCTCCAGGTCTTACCGGAGCAGGTGGGCCATCTTCCGAACCCCTCCACTCCACAGCAGGTAAGGAAGCGTGTGGAAGTACCAAACGTAGAACTGATAGTGTAACGAGCGACTAAAACACATACCGATGAAGTTGGAGGTAAAGAGAACAAGCACTATACGTGAGTGGAGGTCAAGGACTGAACAACACTTTGAAACAACAAACTACATAAATTCACACAATGGACTTTCAGGGACAAACACCATGCTCTACCATCCAATTTAACAAGTCAGTCGAGTTGTTTCAAGTTTTGTGGGTTATAGTTGGAGTGAACGCTGAAAGGATATGATCTGAAGTGAGTTTCTGAGCAGGTTGGATCCTCTGGGCAGGGTCCTTCAGCAGACCCCACATGCTCTCTCCAGGCCTGGAGCATACAACAATCAAATATTAAGCCTTTTACACAGCTGCAGGACCCCAAAACTAAACAGTCACATGCACATTAAATAATGACTACTACTACACAAACCACAACGTGAATAATGGTGGTTCACGCTCACCTCTTCCATCTCTTCCAAGCAAACAGTGCCAGGGTGAAAATGTGAGCAAGCAGCAGTGTCAGGTGAAAGTATCGGCTAAGGAAAAGCCACTCAGGCAGAAAACGCCAGTTCACAGTCCATTTGAAGAGGAATTGACGGCCCAGATCAAATGCGCGGCTCACATAGCCAATGGGGTTCTCCAGGAGGAACGGCAATCCCAACAGCAGCTGTTATTGACAGAATAAGACAGTCTGAGGTAGAGATTCCATATTAAAATAATTCTCACATTCCACACATAAATACATTCCCATTTATGCTGTGTTTAAATTAGCTGATATCTTACAAAAACAATGACCTGAATAACAGCGCAGAGTAAAAGTTTAGGCAGAGTCCTCAGCAGACCAAACTCTGTTAGCAGGAGGAAGAGGAGGCCAGGAGCGAAGAGGAGCACATTCATTTTCACGGACACAGCTAAACTGTCCACAAGACAGGAGAAAACAAAGATCAAAATGTAAATACACAGGCATGAAGTGTAAGACACTTACCTAGAATTCACACACTGAAAAATAGCTAGGTGTGTCAACTTGATAAAGACAGGTCAAGCCTTTAAAATACCTCTATTCCGATCTAGATGTGGAGACTTGCCTGTACAGGACACAGCCCAGTGTCCAGCGGCCAGCCAAGAAGAGGTTGACTGCACCAAAGAGCAGCATCATTGCCACCGGGTCATTGAAGAGCCGCAGGACAAATATCGAGTGGATGCGATAAGAGGCACAGCACACGAAAAAGAACACATATGGAGGAACCTACAAAAACGTTTCAGGAGTGTCCAGAAAATAAGAAAAAAAGCACAATTATTCAGAGAGGATTAAAAAAAAAAAAAAAAAAACAATAAATGAACTGTGTTGGTATTAACTGCAAGTAAATGATCTGTTTGGTAAAAATGACGTACCTTCCTGGTGCGGTGGTAGATGTGAAATACACACAGCAGTGTGATCAAGTAGAATGCAGCAAACAGGTACTGCCCGAGACGGACGTTCACTCCATGGTCTGTGATGTAGTAAAGTGCCGTGAAGATGTACACAAAACCAGCTGGGTACCTGGAAAAGAACAACAACAATAGAACACGTTACGTTACAGCCAAGCACGTTAGAACACATCACTGCTGAGAAATGTATGTATCAAGTGTACAAACTTACACTAAAGGACCGGTGTCTCCTTTCAGTCGTGTGTAGTCGTAAGTTCCATTGATGACGCCTTCCACCTCATCCATGTAGGCTTTCCAATCAATTTCTGTATCTGTGAAATACATTCAAAGCACATTTAATGATACAGATGGCATGTAACTTGTTATCTATTTTACAGAATTATATGCATGGAGATTATTGAAAATAATGGCACGTTGAGTGTGATGTAGCCATGACCGTTATATACTACAGATTATACTATTACTCGTCCATTATCAAAAGTTAAGATGCCTGTGCTAAACAGAAGCTCTCTCGGGTTTATGTGTTGTTATTATTATGGGATGCGCCGGGAACATGACAGCAACTGCGCTAGTTTGCAGTGCTGGCTAAAATTAGCCAACTTACAAGCAACTTTCTGAATGACCCATACGTTGACTCCAATTTCCAGGAACCACAGAACAGCGGCGACTAGGAATGTGTACTCCGCTTTGAACAAAATTAGATGCTTGTCCTGCCATATTGAGCGAAGGGTGGCCCACAGCCGGGAGGGAGAAGCAGCGAGCCTCTTCTTCCCGACTCCTGCCATTTCGGTGTGCTGCGAGGGCGCTGAGCTCCACGCGTACTGCTATTAAGGTTGCCAGATATTAGCCTTCGATTCATGCCAAATACCCAGTCAAAGCCAAAAGGTAGCAAAGCTAAGTAGCAACTGCATGTCGTGTCTATGTCCCACACCTTTCAACAGTTTTTTAAAAGACTCATGATCATCAGAAGTCAATCAAATATTCTTCCTCATGGAAATAAAACAATTTTCATTAATAGGTCGAAAGAAATTACAGTCTGGCAACAACCACAAACGGACGGCATTGGGCAGAAGGCTTGTCGACTAATCACGTGATTCGCGCAGAGCGTTGCACGTGACCAAAACAGTTCAAACACAACGTCAAGGAAGCGCAAGGACAGCGCAGGCCCACGTGGACGTGGTATTGTTGACAGGACGGCAGTTCGTCTGCGCAGATCTGTGTGAACTCTGCGCTACTCCGAGTCGTCGAGAGCGAAAGGGGAACGACGCACTCGTGACAATTTTGTGAGACGGACCTTCATTTTTTTTAAACAAACGAGACGAAACACAGGTAACTAAGTGAGTATTACGTCGCCGCGTCAATAGTTTAGGTAACTAATGTCGGGCTGCCATGTTACACGTGACTCGTGATTTGTATTTCAGACAGACCCTGTCTCCAAGTATTCGCAATTTTTACATGGACTTACAATTCAGCTATTGATCAGTTATTGATTTCATATAGTGATCAATGAGATGTTTTTATTTGATCTCATCTCTCTCGTTTCCGCAGCGTAACTGTTAAAGAGTGAGGTGAACTGAGGATGGAGTTCTGCTCCATCAGGTCTTTGGAGGCGGTGTGCCTGGGCTCCAGTCTGGGGCTCGCAGGACTCTTTTACTACATCTACAGGAACAAGAGGAAAACCGTGGACAAGCTCAATGTCGGTGTTTTAATTCCCCGGCGGGAGATCAAGAAACCCGTGTAAATGCCTCTCACTTCTCTCGTTTTTCAGGAGGCGCCTCAGTTAGCTGTGGACGGAGAGTTGGTGAACCTTTTGAATCAGACCCCTGGGAAGTGCCTTCAGTATGTTGTTATTGAAGGTAATTGACCTTGTTAAGAGGGCATTAACAATGACCTCATGGCCGACTCATGTGACAGAATTACACCTGGATTAAGTTCTGTCATGTTGCAGATGTCATGTGCTCATGTGCGTGTTTTATGTGTCCAGAGTTTCTCCTGATCATTTGCTCTGTTTGGGTGGACAGGGGCGGTGCAGCCGGTAGGAGAGCCGCTGAGGAGTCAGTTCCAGGAGGGCACGGTTGGAGTTATAGAGAAGCTTGTTTTACAAGAACATAAGCTGGTGTGGAACAGCTTCGCACGCACTTGGTAGGCATGCAGGGATTTATTCTAGATGAACGTGATCACGGCCTCCAAGCATGACAGGCAAATTAGCAGCGCTTTATTTTACATTCAGATTGATGCACTAGTGATTATGACATTCTCGAACGCTCTATCTTACACGGCGCCTCTGTGATGTTACTCATGGTTTCTCAATATTTTTTCTTTATAATTTCAGGACAGATAGTGAGCGTGTTCTTCATCAGCGTGTCAATGCCGTGCCTTTCAATATCGTGGGCTCGGACCAGGCTGTGGTGCGGGTGCTGTGCCCCTTGGAGGCCACAGGCCTCAAGATGGAGATCATTCATGAGAAGTTCCACCAGGCCAATTTCGGCTTCACCGACATCATAGGCCAGTACCTGAGCGGTGAGAAGCCTAAAGGTCAACTAGAGACAGAAGAGATGCTGAAGGTGGGCGCCACCCTGACTGGGGTTGGTGAGCTCATCCTGGACACAGACCGGATAGTGAAGCTGCGGCCGCCCAGTAACGGCGCAGAGTACTTCCTGAGCACGTCAGACTTCGAAGCCCTGCGTCTGGAGCAGGAGGGCGAAGTGATGGTGTGGCGGGTGCTTGCTTCTGTCTGTGCACTTGTGGGCGTGGCTGCAGTGTTGTGGGTGGCACGGCGCTACTACCGCACGCTGCAGGAGAAGTGGGAAATGGATCGGCTGAGAAGGGAGTTTAGGAGGATAAGTGAAGAGGTGGACGACGGACGAAGCGCAGGCGAGGAGCCCCTGGAGAACAGCTGTGTGATCTGCCTCAGTAACCCACGCAGCTGCGTGCTGCTGGACTGTGGTCATGTATGCTGCTGCTTCAGCTGCTACCAGGCTCTTCCTCAGCCAACGTGTCCCATCTGCAGGCAGAACATCCGCAGGGTGGTGCCTCTGTACCAGGCATGAACATCTTTTCAGAAATTCAAATGTAGTTAGGGACATTCTGATGTTGACTTAATTTCTCATGGTCATATTTTTTGGGAGCACCTCCAGCAGCTATGTGGGAAAATGTTATGTAAATTATAAGATTATTTTTTTAATATTCAAGTAAAGTAAGTGGTAAATTTTGAAGCTATTCACGTAACTGAAATAAAAATGCATATAATTCATATGAGGAGGACAGTGAGCTCAGATCCGGAGTATGGATGAATGCACACCCCCCTCCTCATACTTAAGTGCTTTATTCTGAATGACAGGACAGCAGTAGAGAAAAGGACATATAAGGTGCATACTGTAGACTCATAAAGACATGTTTACACACACACTCATGCACATATACACTCATGCACATATACAGATGCATGTGTGGAACAGGCACTTATGTCAGTGACCAGTTCATTCATTAATTGAATCAATTATATTGGGCACCACTGGCACATTTTTTCTGTGAAATTTTAGACTATGAAAAAACAGTTATGTTAATGTAACTTTATGTAAGGAATGAAAATAAAGAACATTCTACCATTTTTTGTTCATTATTGAACTCAACACATCATATGAACTCAACACATCTCACACAGAAACTTCAATGTAATAAAATGAATGAAAAGAAAATTACTTATATGACAAATAATTTAATTTATCCAGCAGTTATCCCAAAAGCCTGCAGCAAAATTAAGCTGTAGTGACTTCGTTGCATGGAAATTAAGACATTATGCACAATGTATGTACTTTGCCTATGAGCCAGAGTACCACATAGTCACTTACTACCATTGTGTCCTGAGCAAGACACTTAATTCCGAGTTGCTCCAGGGGGACTGTCCCTGTAACTACTGATCCCCTCGTTCTAAATAAGGGCATCTGATAAATGTAAATGTATTTACATAATATATTTAGCGTAAATAACAAAGCACAGTTCTGCTCAGTAACAACTTGAAAAGCTATTTCTGTTACCTTTGATTGAGAGAGGCAGAGGGTGGAATGGAAATCCACTGCACGACAGAAAAAGAACCACTTTTCCCCCCTAGGAGGTGCTGGACGGAGGGGGGTCTGTGAAGAGCAGGTGGGGCTGTAGTCGGGGTTCCTGGCTGCCATAAATCACCACTTTAAGGTCAGGAGAGGTCAGGAGGGGCCAAGTGTTACTCAGCAACAGCTGCAGCTTCCCTGGCAGCAGCTGACCGCTGCCTGTTTTCCACCACATTCAACTAGGAATAGGAATTTTATTGGCAGCAGTGCTTTTTATGCCCTGTTTATTTTAAAATGCTAAATTAAATTAAACTATAAACATAAAACCTAGCAGACGGTGTTGATTCTGTAGTTAAAAAAATATCCAGTAGGTGGCGCAAGTTGCTAGTATGTCTAATTTGTACAAACTAAAGGTTTTGGGTGTTGAGGGATTGAGTGGAAATTGTCCCGGTTCTGCACTGCAATACACAGTCAGACCAGCACCTATGGGCCTGTGCAAGCAGCACACACACTGCCAAAATGACATAAATATCTTGAACAAGATTTGCAATATAAGTTTAACGTAATGCGAAAAACAGCATAAACATTATAGACAGGATGTGAAAATACAAAGACAGGCTAAGGAAACATAGTACAGTCCCTAACAAATGGCCGCAAATGTTTCTGTGCAAAACGAAACTGTCAAAAAGTATTCTAATGTTCAAAGCTTGGTAAAGCTCATTGAGTCCATTTTTGCAAAGACATAAGTGTTGTCGCCTTGACATATGAGCTTCACTTATAACTAATAATGGATCTATTATGTCTCAGGCATGTATAAAAAGAACCCCAGTTCACTAGACCTTCACATCAACTGCAACTAGACCTCTGCAAACATGCCTGAGATTAACCCTGAGACTAAAGTGTTGATTATCACTGCTGATGTGGCAGACACCTTCAATGTGTCTCAGCGTCAAGTACAGAGGATAAAAAAGATTTGAAGAGACTGGAGACGTTTTTCACAAGCCCAGGTCAGGCAGACTCCACAAGACAACTGCTCGAGAGGACCGTTTGTTGGCTCGAAAATCCAAGGCCAGCCCATGTTCCACTGCAGCAGAGCTCCACGAGACCTGGTCACCTGAAGTCCCTGTGACAACGAGAACAGTTTGTCGGATTCTGTCTTGAAATGGCCTCCATGGTTGAATCAGTGCCCAGAATCCAGCACTGAACAAATGACAAACCGTGTGGCATTTGCCAAGGCCAACAGCTTGCTAAAAAGATGGCAGAAGGAAGATTTTTCAGATGAATCTTCTGTTAAATTTTCTGCAGCAGGATGGTGCTCCATCACATACTTCCATCTCCACATCAAAGTTCCTTAAGGCGAAGAAGATCAAGATGCTCCAGGATTGGCCAGCCCAGTCACCAGACATGAACATCATTGAGCATGTGTGGGGTAGGATAAAAGAGGTCACATGGAAGACGAAACCAAAGAATATTGATGAACAAGACTGCTTTCTTTGCTATTCCTGATGACTTCATCAATAAATTGTATGAATCCTTGCCAAACCGCATGGATGCAGTCCTTCAAGTCATACAGGATATTAAGTTTGGATCTCACAGCACAACTACTTCATTGGCTGACAAAGTGTTTAATTTCTGTATTGGCGACAAAACTTTTGTCTTGCAAAAATGTGACCGTTCTGTCTTTTGTCAGGGACTGTAAACCCACCCAGTGTGCAGGAAAAACAAGATGTGTGTATTTTTAGCATAAAGGTGACATATGGACAGTAAGGACAGTACGGGGAGGAGGGGGGAGCCAGAGGTGACTGAGGAGTCAGGCAGTTTGGGACAAACAAGGAATTACCTAGAAAAACACTGGCCTCATGGGTGAGTGTTGTTTCTCGCTCCACCCACGATTTTCCACGATTCAGAAGTGGGGTCCATGGATAATATCCAGCTTCTCTGGTTCCTACTGGAAACTAATCGCCTTCACGCCACTGCCGGTATTTATCCCAGCATAGCCAGCATGTTTTCATCTGTGCTGCTGGAGCAGTCATCAAAAATAATGACCAGTCCTGCACAATATAATTAGTGCTGATCATGTTGGAATCTGTTGGTTTAGTTCAGAGTAATCGCCGGGTTAGCTCATGCATGCCTACAAGTTTTTTTTATTTGTAGTGTAACTGTCGATTGTAGGATCACCATTGTGTTGCAGTAAAAAGTGTTTTTGGAAACTGTGTTTTGGACTCCATATTACAGGAGCAATTCAAAATAAGCATGAAATGGACGTCTCCAGGGGGACTGTCCCTGTAACTATGGTGGACTACTGAAGTCACTCTGGGTAAGGGTGTCTGATAAATACTGTATAAATAAGGGTGTCTGATAAAAACTGTAAGGTTCCAACAAGGCGTCTCCTCCTGTACACTGGAGGGGAGGTGACAGTGCGGTGACTCAGCAGCTGGGCTGGCGGTGCTGTGTCCTTGTCAGTGACGCCAGAGTCGTTGTTACGCACGGTAACGTAACTGTGGCGAATGAACCGGACAGGAGAGGAGCCTGAGAGGGGAGGGGAAGACAGCGTGGGATATAGAATACCACGTCACATTTCTGTATGCTTCTATTCAAACAAATTCACCACTGGATTGTAGTAAATTATTGTCTGAATATTTGCAAATCGAGAATTCAAGAGATTACTGTAATCCCGGCTGTCACTGTTGGCCTCATTTAAATAAACAGAATAAACAATGATGAATATGATTATTGTCAATATTATTGCCATGCTCACTATTCTCAGTGCTGTTGTACTGCAGCCATGGATAAGGGAGCAGTTTCATCTCACCATTTAATGCATCACCTCTGTTTGAAACATTGGTATTGAACAAAAACGTTCTTTATTTATGACGTATTTTTATCCAGAATAAACAAATTTATGACTTCCTGTGTAAATATTACATCTCGTCGTAAACCCCACTATTAACGCCACCATAAAACCCTGGAGAGGTAGTACAGCGGAAGGTGAACAGCCAATCAGAGGCGCCCTGCCCGTCGTCATGACGACCGCTGGACCTCCACGTTTTTGGATCTGCGCAACGAAAAGCGGCCAATTAGCCGCCAGATAACGTTACAGAGGAACAAAGGAGAGTAATCGGCGAAGTCGATCGTCAAAGTGCGTATCATATGAAGAAACGAAATGCCAAGTATGCGTAAAATTAATAAATACACTAATACACTATACATGCGTGCGTGTAAAATATACATTTCCGCCTAACTTATCGTTTTTATTGAATCCGCGACCTCTCAAATCCGTAGTCACTGTCGCTGTTTGTGGCCTGTGGATGTCGCTCTCACACTTTCTGCTCTCTCTCTCTCTCTCTCACACACACACACACACACACACACACACACTTCAAACCCGGATGGATGACTTCACCGTTCCGCCCGGGTTTCCTTTATGATCCCGGGATCTCCCACTTCTCTCGGCAGACCCGTCTGAGCAGCGCAGCTCGCACGTCGCCGGAGCTCGGACCGAGAGGAGGAACCTTCCCGGTGTCCACGCCGGCTTCCCCCGCGCAGTGCGCCTGTTTGCGCGGAACTCTCGTCCCGTCGAGCGCCCGACCTCCGCGCCACCATGTCCGAGGTGCTGCCGTACGGCGAGGGGAAGATGAGCGGCTACGGGGCGGACAACGACGTCAGCCAGATGTCCTTCAGCTGCGGGCTGCAGGACACCAACTCCTTCTTCGGGGCGTCGCAGGCGAAGAGACCCCCCAAACTCGGACAGATCGGCAGGGCGAAGCGAGGTGAGATCACGATCCGCGAATTATTTCTATACGCATTATTATTAATGTCAGTGTTGTTTTTACTTTATTATTATTATTACTAATTAAACTTGGCGCTAATAAACACGACCGTGTTCTCTGTTCGCTCCACAGTTGTCATCGAAGACGACCGAATAGACGAGGTGCTGAAGGGGATGACGGACAAAGCGTCACCCGGCGTGTAAAAGAGCACCGAGCGATGCCTTCTGCAGACATTTTAATTTTATCACCGATTTGAAGCACTTGTCGGCTGTGCATGTTCCAGGATGGTTCAGCGGCAGGACGGCACCAAGCGAGACACAAATCCAGAGAGGTAGCGAGAGAGAGAGAGGGAGAGAGGGAGGGAGTAAAGATGGAAGAAGGCATGGAAGCTGGAGAGATGGAGAGACCAACCATTGAGAAAAAAAAAAAAAAAAACCAACTAATTCTGGGGTTTGCTGGCAATTCTCCGAGCGAAACCAACGAACAATAGCCAGCTGCTGCGAAGAAAGACGGAGGGCTGGGGGTTGATGGTCCTCCAACCTCTGCTGATGTATAGCGATGGACGAACTTGCCATTATTCCACCACCACCAACACCACCACAGCAAGCATCTTCCAAACAGCACCGTAAGCAGAAAAAAACCCAGCCGCCACCACCACCACCACCCTACAACAGGAGACTGATTCTCATGTCATGACTCTTTGTTCGAGTTGTACAGGAGCCTGCCTGAGCTCAGAGAGCTGGAGCTGTTCAGTTCAGCACCGTCCTCTCCACCGCAGAGAACCCATTCCCACTGCTGCCGCCACAGCCCAGCAGACCAAGCAGGCGCTGAAGAGTCCTGCGCACCCAGTGTAAAAAAAAAAAAAAAACTATACCGAGGATGGTGCAATGTTAATAGACTTTTACTTCCCCACAAGCCTTTTTCTTTTCTCTCGACTCCTGATTTGCTGACGTGTTCTGCTGCATTCTTCCTTTCTTGGCGTACATCATGGCCTTTGTAGCCTAATACAGGCTGCACATGATTCACTTGTTAAGCCTGTATTGCCTGTTTCACCACATGCTCATCATTATACTAATACTAATAACTGCATACAGGCCATTTTTATATAGATATATATATATATATATAAACCTGTGGATTTGGACAAATGACTCCTTAAATTAAACAGCATAATTGAATTGATCTACTCCTCAGTAGCTAGGCTTGTGTTTCAGACTATTTCTTTTTCTTCTCCATCACTTTGCATGAACTCTCTCTCCGGTGCCAATGCAGGTGCCACCACAGTTCTTACCCTGGCACGCTTCTTTTTAAGATAATAATTTAAAAAAAGAATCATATTTGTATTTTTATATCTGAATATTTGTTATTTAAACTGATATGCTAGTCTACCGTCTTACAATTCATCAACAAAATGTTTGTACTGCAGAGTAGAATTTCAGTGGGACGAAGAACAGGTTTTTTGTTTTTCTTTTGGTCTCATTCAGAATCTAGAATGGGCCGCTTTTTTAAAGACAAAAAAACTATTAAAGACTTACTGAATGTGTTTTGGGTTTTGCACACATCATTGTTTAACTGTTATTAAGAAATCGTATACTGTGAATTGAGCTTCGTTGATGAATCTGTTAGAAATGGCGATTTTAGAGTTTATTGCACTGTTTACGAGTATCCTCAAATAACAGGGTGTTATTTGACTGGTTTTTGGACATTACAGCTATGTTTTTTTATTTTTGTTTCTTTTGTACCGTTCTTTTGAGGAATCTGATTATGGTTTGTTGTGCATGAAATCTTACTATTTTCAGTAATAGAACATCATTTTATGAAGCAAAAAAGCTACAAAAATGTCATGACATTCTAAGAATGATTCATTGTATATTATGATGCCATTTTCACTGTACTTGGTGAATTAATAAATGGTGAGACAACATGTACATCCGGGTGTCAAGTATTCATTTATACATGCAAAATTAATCAGTAAAATTATTTATCAGAATTATTATCAGTGAAATTATAATTATCTGAAAACTCCATGCTTGGTGTCCCAAGTGAATATTGGGATATGTTGTGGACTTAGTTGTTGAGAACTACTGATAAAGATCTACAAAATGAAGCTCTCTATGTACTTGGTGTGCTATTCTCAAAAAATCCACCCACTTATTAACATTTAGTCATTTGGCATAACTGATAAATTTGCCAGAGAACACACAGGACCGTAGATGAAGGTTATAGGTGAGAGGTTTGGTATGTTCATGGGCAGAATTGCTGGGAAGTCATGTGAAGCTCCCCTCCCCCACTCATCCCAGGGCCCTAGAAATAGTGCAACAACAAATGGTATTGACTGAACACAAATACCAGAGGCTGCCACTTCTGGCAGACACAGGACAGCCTTACTGTTATATAAGAAAATGGGAATATTATCGGAATAAATCAAATGTGTGTGCTTGTGTTCTTTATTTTAAAATGGCCGACTCACATACTTCTACTCTTCTGAATTGTATCTGAACACTGCGGAAGAGTGAGGGTGACCGATTTCGTTCTGGATGTTACGTCGCACCCAGTCCATCCTCAGCAAGTCACACGTGACACAGTCACTGCTACCGGAAGCTACCTACACCCCCACTTCGCCCCCTCGAAAGAGTGCTGTCGGCCCCGTCCGGCAGGATCAGCTCTGGCCCTCTGCCAAGGTCACAGCATCCATTATCAATACGCAGTCCGGTGGTATGCAGCGCATTGCGTAAGCGCCACGCCTGCCAGCCAAAATCGGTGGCAGGGCAATTTAACCACAATCTCAGTCAGACTGAGAGTGGCGTGCTCCTTTGTCACCGCAGAAACCCGAAACGCGACAGGAGGCTTTGACCAGAAATCACAGTTTCTAAAGAGGACATGTCTTCATTATCATCTGTGCTCAGCAGCATTCTCATCCTCACCCTGGACAATGTTACCCACAGCGCTCGGCAAGCTTTTCAAAGTAACAAATACAGCAGGCAGCCTTCTGAGGCCGTGGCTGCGAGAGTAAACTCACTGCACAGCAAGAAAAAAAAAAAAAAAAAACACTGCGCACCAATGCTGCGCTAATTCACTTACATCAGCACACCTTGCTATATGCAATGCTTTATTTGCAAAATGCACGATAAAACATCCACCATGGAGCATTAGCAGCACGGAACTATAGACTCAGGATTCAGACACCCTCTTTAAAAATAGACCGTAATTACATTTCAGTGTTGAATTAAAAATAAATGATTTCAGGTGTATTAATGAACTGTTTGACACTCTATGGCCGATCTATATTTAAGCTGCAGCTGCATAGGTCCTTGCTTGATGTTTCCTTGCTGCGTCGTCAGATCCGCAGACATCTGACAGGCAGAGCGCAGAAGATTCATTTGATTTGCATCAACACAACAGATGACAGAGGCATGTAGGCCTTGTGATATTAGAGTGTGCCATCACACCGACTACAGAGAGATGGCATTTGAAAGTGTGGATAAGTTTATTTGTTCTGTGCACAGTTGGTGTGATTCCCGGATGGTGTTGAAGTTTGCACTGAACAGACATTCTGACAGTCAGTGGAAAATTATATTTATTTACTTTCTTTGGCCCAGATGAAAGTCACAAAGTTTAAAAATGATACAGGGAGCACTGAACCTCTGACTTGGCACTGGGTTAAACCTATTAAACCCATTTTTGTTTATTGAGATGAGGCTGGTAACAGTACTGGTAATAAAAAAAAGATGTAAATGTGTAGAAAATGTGTAGAAAGTGTTTTTGTTTGCAAGATGGCCCCAGAACATGTTCAGCTCTTTATCAGGTTGTTCCTATAAGGCTATATTGGTAAGGAAGTCCTCAGGATCATCTTCTTGAAATGTGACATCAGTGGATGAGGTTTCAGCCTCCACCTTCAACCTCCTCTCCAAAGCCGCATCTTCTGCGCTAAGCTCTTCCCCTTTGGTGAGAACATACAGGAAGTAGTGGAAGCCATCTCCGTAGGTGTGATGCCTGACGGACCAGCCATACTCAGTCCGTGCGTACAGACGCTTCCTGAAGTGCGGCTGGGCGAACGTCAGTGAGATGAACCGCCCCCCTGGTCTCAGGACACGGCTGATCTAGGAAGAGGAAGCAAGAGGAGGGAGAAAAACAGACTTTATAGAGATGTGTGATGAAGGTGACATTTCACTCCATCCTACTTCAATCAAAACTACTGACAGCTGCTTTACACTTCTACAGCATTATGGAAGAGTAACGTACCCCAGCAGTTCAAATAAATCCTTTTTCTGTGTGAAACGTATTAACAACGGATGTGGCTTCACATTTTTGTAAAATGTAACAAACATCTCCGCTGTTCAAGTTAGTTTGACACCTTACAGTAGGAGATCATGACAGAGTGCAGAGTGAGGAAGGCTATCCAGTGGTGTAAAGTAATTCTTTGCCACATCAGATGTGTGTGGGGGAAAAGAAAAAAAAAAAAAAGTCACATGCCAACGTGTCACATGATTCATCGCGGCACGCGCAAAAGGAAAGACATCAATTATTCACATCCCAGGGAGGCAACGTGAGGAACTGCGAAAAAGAGTGAAAAATAGAAAGAGAGGAAAGAGCAAAGCACGGAAGCCAGAAAAGAAAAGCTTCAGCTCGCACCTGAAGTCCACCACCTTGGTTTAAAAGTTTCTTGAGGCAGGTCGAGCCTGGTCGCCTCCTCGGCTGCGTTAAAACTCATTTGGAGAAAGGACACAACGCCACATGCCAACATGCAATGCAATCCGAAAAGGCAAACGTCGGATTCTGTCTGGAGCTGGAAAGTTCTCCTTACGCCGGATACAATTACCCGTGGTCTTGTCTTTGGCTTCATGCGGGGTATAATTGGCCTCAGTCTGAGGTAATTGCTCCTCTTGACTAATTACATCGTTCTGGGTAAATTACCTCATTGCCAAACAGCTGAGGCTCCATGCGGTGGGAGGTTCCCTCGATGAAAACAAGGCTCTGGAAAAGTGCTATTTCTACTCAATTCTTAACGTGTCCCACAGAAAGTGGAAGTACATGAAGGGGTGGAGATTTCGCTGATATCTAGATCAACTAAGGAAGGCTCGATCACAATTAGTTCACAATTAGAAACAAAACATACAAGTACAAACACAAATTTGCTTCCCCACCACATTATTATGTTAGGCTCAAGACACTCAATCCCACCTAAACGTGACCATGACCATTGTTCCATAGCTAGTTTCTTGCAAAAAATGTCTAAATTGTCTAAACATTAATAACTTTATCTTAATACGGGTGCACCTAGCAGTGGGCGGGAAAAAATGGGCAAATGTAAGGTGTTTTTGACAAGGGCCATATTGCTGGGTGATAGCATGTATGCAGTCTGTAGTGCTGAGAAAGTCCCTCATTAATGTGGAAGGGACTTTTACACATACTACCTACCTAAGTATTGATATTGATCAACTACTCCCCTTCAAAGTAAAAAGTATTCCCTGATGGCTGTGCCCTATTTCAGCCGAATAATACACGCTGCCACACTCAAATCATGAATGCTTTATTATCTACAAAACAATAACGTTTCATACAAATACCTATGGGGGACCCTGAGGTTTGACACACACACGCACAGCCACTCCATCACACTCCATATCTCCAGACTTGTGTATGCATGGATGGATGGTTGACTTGGGGTGAGATGAGGCATGGTTTCATACTCAAATCCTGACTAATGATGTCACTTGCCCAACAAGTCCTGAGTAAATATGTCAATGAAGCAGAAAGAGAACTGGCTTGGAATGAGAGGAAGAGATATAGAGAGAAAGAAAGAGAGAGCGAGAGAAAAAGACACTTTACGTGGTCTTTAATTTAATGGTTAGGTTTCACCTCGGCCGTGAATCAGTGATTTGACTGAAAGCAAATAGAAGCACTTCATATAAGCTATTTTCCTCTTAGCAGGGCATTCATGGGGCCATGGCTCTAAAAACCTTCGGAATTATGACCATTTCTACATTAACTTCTGATGTAGAGGGTATGCAAGTCATGCAGCACATAGGTACAAGTGAGAATCTGTTTTACAACGGTTCAAATCCCCAGTAGCACACACTGACATAGTACCCTGTCCTCATATGTTGCTCACAAAATTCACAAAGTTTCACGGGGTTCGCAATGATTGCACGTGTGCGGATGGGTTGGGGGAGGTGAACACTGGCAGAATGCCATGTTTTTTACTAGCACGAATATGGATGTAGAATCCGATGATGTGACGAAAGTTAAATCACCCAGACAAGTCTAAAAACCTGGCCGGACATGTTAAATGAAAAGAGTAGATCTGGTCACCCTAACTTAGCGGCACTATGCTAACTCTACACAACTTACTTATCAACTTAAAGTCAACATATGCAACTCATTAAATATTACAAACAAGTGTTTACTCACCCCAAGAGGCATCAGATTTTGAAACGCTGCTCTAATTGAACAAATTGATTAACAGATTTGGTAAGGGTGGCCACATATATATGTGTGACGGATATTTGGAGGTTCAAAAACTTAAACACGTTGCATTTTAATGTAACAAGATTACAATATTCTTCAATTTTTTTTTTACTACAGTAAAAAAAAAAAACACAAAATATAATACACTTAAGTTATTATTTATTTTTCAAAGCCACGGTGAGCACAAGGATGGAAGAGCTATGGGTTGCAGACCCCTGACCTAGAACTATCACAAATCACTTGCTACAGCAAGATTCAAATTTTAAGTGAGAAATTCAGTATGTTTGAACAAGTGCATTTCCAGATGTATACATTCCAAAAAAGTTTGGAAACCAAACTTAAAATGCTGACACTGCCTTTTGAATAACTGGGAAGTTATGAGAACTTTCAGATCTCATGAGCCAATATTATATTCATAACAGAACACAGGTAACATAACAAATGTTCAACATAACAACTGGGTACAACTTTATCCACTAAATGAGCTCACTTCAAATTTGAATCTTGCTACAGGTCCCCCAAAAATTTGCGTGGGAGTAACTAACGACAAAAAATCAATAAAGTTTAATATTATTCAGCTAGGAAAAAATCTAGCAACTAATTAAGTAAATTGCTATCAGAGCTGTAACATGATTAACTATTAAATGGATGTCTTTAAAGAATTGTTCATTAGCCAAAAAAATGTTTTTCAACATCAACAATGTTGAATAAGTGATCATCTACAGACCATAACATCATCAAAACATTCAGTGAAACTGAAGATATCAGGGACAAGGCCAACTATCTTTTTTTTTGTGGCCCTCAGACAAAAGTGCATCACTTATCGGCATGACTGAGTCAATGACATTACTAAATGGGCCTAGGAATTTTACCTGAAACCAGTGTCGGTAAACACAATCCCCCGTGACATCTGCAGATGCCATCTTAAACTAAGCCATATTTGTACATGGTCCAAAAGTGGCCTTGTGTCCTGTGGGCCAAGACTAATTTGAAATGGACTGTTTCAAAATGGGTATGTGCTCCCCTCCAGGTGTTGTCAATTTCAGGGAAGACCTTGTGTATTTCAGCAGGACAATGCACAAACACATACTGCAGCTATGTCACCAGGTTGGTTTGGTTGGAGAAGTGTCCTGGTGTCGGATTGACCTGACTGCAGTCCAGACCCTTCAATTATATAGAACATTTGGTGTATCATTAAACAAAAAACCATAAAGTCTTCAGTTGCTGGAAACCTATATCAGTCAGAATGACTGAATGCCTTCAAACTGTTTTGGAAAAAAAGACAAGGTGCTACACCATGATAAACATGCCCCTGCCCCAAATATATTGAGATGTGTAGCCTGTGTGTTGCTGTTGCAAAGATACATTAATCTAAGAATGGAATTAACACTGAAATTTAGTACATATATAATTATATATATGTACTGTGAATTGTTTTCATTGTGGTCCTACTGGCAAACAAAATGGTACAAAATGGTTCAATTGGTCGTGCGTGGGCAATGCCAAATATATGTTGCGTTTATCCTGAATGAGCTAATGCATCCTGATATGGCTCACATGAAGATGATGTGCAACACAATTCTTCATTTTCTTGCGTCCAATTTTTCATACCCAATGCTTCTTCAAAATATCCATGAATAACATGGTCTAAAATAGACGAAGCCAGCTATGATAGGAACAGAGGACAGTGCGAAGAGGTGACAGATTTTCCTCTGTGCACTGGAGTGTGTGTTCGATTTAACACAACAACACACACCTATGACAGACAGGCTGACAGAGAGAGAAGCAAACATGTCTGCATGTACTGCCATGTCTACTGTTGGGGTCCAGGGAACAGAGTGAGAGCCTGAAGGCTGCTTCAAGCTTTATTTGGGGCATTTTTTTCTTATTCCTTTCTTCCTCCCTCACTCCTACACATGCTCTTCTTTTCCTTTGTATGATTTGTGCTTTCTATCTTTGAAAGAAAGTTCTATTTTTTAAAATCCAGATCTACTTCACCCACTGAATGCAATGCAAAAAATATTGTGAAGGAAAGTGATATGTTCTACTAGTGTGGAACCTGGACAGATACATGACCTATTCCCTACAAAATAGGCCTTCAAGTTAAGCTCGCTACTAAGAAACCAAAACAATCAAACAGGACTGGACACACCACTGCTACAAATCCAGGTCAATTCCTTGAAGATGTCCATTTTCCAGTCCCCCCGAGCTCCCATCTTTCTGAGCTCAGCAGCAGACTGAATGGGCAGTTAAGCCTTTCTTGTGCTGATAGGAGCTCCTCAATGGGTCACTGCAGAGGCTGGAGGTGAGCAGGGAAGGGTACTGGGGCTGGAGATTAGTGGGATCAGGGAGCATACAACCATACAAACATGAATAATGCATCAAAGACACACAAACACAAGGCTGCAAACTGAGAAAAAAACAAGTGTGTGTGTCACAGAGAACTTCAAAGTAAGTATGGTGAGAAGAGTTCTGTGAGTGTGTTGGCCTATATTTCAACCAGGTTCATAACCCTGGAAGACGTGATGATATATGAATGCTGCATTTAAACGAGAAACTATAATTGTATGGCCTCTCTAGCTCTGACTCATTCAGCCAATAATGAGCATGATGTAATTAGCTCTGCGGTGACAGTAGGCTCAATTATCATACTGTACTAACACAACGACAACCATTTATTCCGTTTTGAGTGGAATCAAAAGCACAAGAGTCCATTCAGTTCCTAAAACATAAGCTTTTTTGTGCTTGGATTATATTTATTGGCCACACAGCATTTGGTACTGGCCAGTTGACAGGAACCTTGGCATTTTCACAGCTGTGAAAGTAGCTAAAGTGGGGGAGGACTAGCAGAAATGAAGGGATGAAGAAATACGGGGGGTCTTGATGCCAACAGAGGAACAAAAAACACCTAACAGTGATTGGATGTCTTTGTGAGCTTCTCGAATGACTTTGCAGACAAACTTCTACCATGTGTCAAGTCTTTCTCATATTGAGAGTTTCCATGGAGACAAGTTTTTTTTTTAACTGCTATAGAACTTAACCAAATCCTGGTTGAAGCTTGACAAACAATAAAAAAAATATTTCAAGTGCATTTCTGCATGAAAACAAACTAGATGCAATGTGATTGTCTGAAAATGGAATGAGGGGGACAACAGTCAGCCCACCTGATCTCAAATGTGGCTGTTTTTCCTAAACTGTTTCACTGTTGTTCTATTTCATTTTCTCTTCTGTTCACTGAGGTTCTTTCAGGGTTGTTTTCATATACTGACACCCACTGCTCCACCACACTGTCCAAGACCTTTACATACTTGTGTGAGTGTACAGAATTAAATAAGCATCAAAGATGATGCTAATTTTATTCCATTTAATGATCCAGCAGGCAGCAGAAATTCCTCAAACACATCAGTCTAGGCTCTTTTCATGCAAAATGATGACCTACTCAATATTAGGTGTGTGGTCATAATAATAATAATTAGTGTAAATGTTTGGTTCAGTAAACAATGAGTCAAGTGATACCAAAGTCTTTGGAAGCTACTAAATAAAGATGCGTATGCAGCAGTCAGTACCTTCCTGACACTGTAAGCATGGCGTCATGCTCAAACTGTAAAGTGAGAAGTGGGCACACGCTGAGCTAGCAGGTGACATTACAGCAGATCCCTTAAAAGATAAGGTGACGTGTTTGTTGGATTGCATTCACAAGGGAGTGTCTGAACCATAAACGCAGAGTAGATCGGCTCTTGTCAACTATCCCGATTCGAAAGGATATTATATGTGGTGGTACCTGTGAGGGATTTTTTTGTTGGTGGTCGACACTGTGTATTGAGTGGAAGTACACACGGGCCTACAGAATGTCAGTGGTGTGTGATTGTATTATTGAGTGTGTGAATGTGTGACATCTGCATTCCCGTGTCTCTGGCTGGGCTCTGGCTGCACAGCAGAAGCTGAAGGCAGTGGGGAAGTGGGCCAGTGTGTCTGAAATTCTCCAGGCTGCCCATGGGACTGCTGCTGCCATGGCTACGCATTCATCCCATCTTGCCTCCCAGCAACACGTAGACAGGATGCTCAGTTTAACCAGGAGCTCCACCAGAAGGAACAGAAGGCACAGACTTTTGTTTGCTCAGAGTGCCCTAGCCAAATGTGTACAAGGGCAGTAGAAAACAGTCAGAATCAAACAAAAAGTGAATGACCTGCCCTCACCACCAAGCAAAGGAGCTTCTGAAAATACATGGGCCTTCTATTTTTGTTTGTCCTGGTCAGACAACTTCAACCTTTGTAATGCAAAGTTCAGCATTGGCGGTCCTAAGGCTGCCTTTGAAAACAATTTGGGAGAGCCCAAGGGAAACATTTAGGTTTTTCAAAGAGTGACCATGAGCATGACCTCTTTTATAAAGAGGAAAATTTAATTACACTGAATGTGGAGAGGAACAGCAGTATCATATGAGGCCGGTGGGACAGAGAGTAATCTGAATCCAGGACAGCGGTATGAAAGCATTCATCATGTCCATGCAGGGGTGTCCAGTTACAGCCCTCAGGGACGGCCTTTCTGGGGGTAACTCTGCACAGGAACTAGTGAGTAATTTGCTTTATGAATGGATAAAGATATTAAGGGTCAGTTTTTTAACGCAACAACATAGTTGTGATATATGCCTTTTAAACTACAATTCTAATAAATCTTAGATTTACAGTGGCTCTTCTATTGGATCAGACAACAAGGACCAGCCTGCACTCCCCATTTGCATCTATGAGCCATGGCCACCTAGGACCCTGTCACTGGATCACTGATTGTCATTCCTGTCATAATCTAATGACTGATCTGTGTAGGTCTATAAAATAAATTCAAAAATTCCACTGATGATAAAATACAAGTTATAAAACATTTAGTTACCTTTCTCTTATCCTCAGAGACTTATACGCATTACTACTCCCCACAACAGGGGTTCAGTGTTTTGCTGAGGGACACAACAGTGGTAAGAATGTGATTAGAACCTAGTCATCCTCACAAAAAATTTAACTTGAAGCCATCACCAAATAAATCATGAATACCACAGCGAAACCATGGTTGTATTAGAGATATGAAGATGATGTTACACAGGCCACTGCTTGTCATTTGTAACATACTGCACTGTATCTGGATAAACAGTCATATTAAAGCTTCATTATGGATCTTTAGATTGACTTTCCATGGAAGTGTTCTGTGAGGCAACAAAGCTATCACAAAATGTGACCATAAACTAAGCCAGAATCACCCTGTAGCTCAATTATTTACTGTCTTCTGTCTCACCCCGACTCTGCTGGCATGCAGACAGATTCCCCGGCTAATGGTGGCAGGTTGCCAAAGAGCACTTCAAAACCTAGTGCTTACTAGGACAGTTACATCTCAAAGGACAGATTATTGGACAACCCCATGCAAATTAAAAATGACTGGCACTGCGAGGCTCACTGGGCAGAGTGATAACTACATAAAAAAGGCAATCAAACATGTTCCCGGTGGTTATGGAGGGCCACCTTCGTTCCTTCAGCATGCCAACACCTCAGAGACACTTCCCTAATCCTAGAATGAAGAAATCAGTGGAAAATATTGATGTGCATTTGGGATGTATGTAACTGACCTCTACAATAACGGTAAGGAGTAAAACACAAAAGCATGAATATACAGATTAGTGTTCTGCTGACATTTCACAGGAAATTATCACTAAATGGAATAGTTTTAACCTGAGAAAGCATTTTCCACCACTATCGAATGAGAGAGCGCAAATGAGGGTGATTTGCACAGTCTCCAGTGTCACATTTTCCCAGTTAAATGAAACTGCTGTGTCCCCGTATCAGAATATTCATTTTATTTATGGTTATATTATGCATTGCTTTCATTTCTCAAGGTGATGTGGGCTGTCACACAAAAAGCAAGCCACAGCTATCTGAGCCCTGTGTCTCTCCATATAAGGAAACCTCAAGCAGCCAAGTTCTCAACATGTTCGTCGACATGCATGGCCAATTCTTGTTTACACAACACAGCTTTTCCAGCAGCATTGCCTACATGACATGCAGTTCCTGCGAAGGAGCTCAGATTATCAGAAGCCAGCAGCAGGTCTTGGGGTGACTCGTTCTGGGAAGTGGGGTTCCTCTCACAGATGCAATGTAAATATAGCCTAGGTGACCAGCCAAATAAACAGATTATGGCCAAACTGTTCACTTGCCTGCACAGGAAAGTCCCAATTAAATGATGCCTGTGCACTCTGAACTGCTGCTCGCTGACTTAATCCCTTGTGATTAACTATTTCAGGCCTGCCTTTAACAGATTAACAAGGTCATTTTAAGTAACAGGACCGTGTGAAACTTTGAAGCTGCACCCTTCCTAATGTTTTTGTCTCTTTCTGGTAATTTCTTTTTGCTTGGCGAGGGAGAGGATCTCCCCTTCTGTGACAACCTATGGAAGGTATTTTCCAAGGTGATGGTGTTTCCAAGGGAGGGGATCCATGTCACGCTAACCCACTACCTTCCTGGAGTCCTTGGATTTGACCTGGGAGTCAAGTAACTTGTGATTAAGAAGTGTGTCAATCACAGCTAGCTGGAGATGGTGGGGGAGGAACATTAATGGTCAAAGCATGCGACACGCACGCGGGTGACGTGCAGCACACATTCTGTCGTTACAGCATAACAGGCAACCCATTAACAGCTACTTGGGTGATGATCTGCTCTGGCAAAACTGGGTGGCATTTATATCATGCCTGAGTTGTAATGGACTTATATTACATACAGCTAAAGGCAACATATGCCCTTATCTGTATACATAATTATGTAACCCAGAAATAGATTATATCACATTGAAAGAATTCTCCTGAGCCTTTCTTAATGTAGTTTGCCAATTTAAGTTGATAATGGTTTAGGACAGACTGGGTGAGTAAAACAAACCAATTTAAAAACTAGGGTAAACTTTACAATGACATGCACCTTTGCTCTACTTGTTCCAAAATGATAATGGCTTCACTGACATGTTGGTGTTCTGGAAAATACATGAACTGGGCTTCATTTAACACAAAACACTGGTGCTGTGAATTGCATGCACAGCACTGGCATTGTGATGATGTGATTCTAAAAGGAGAGAATACAATATGCACTGCAGTTTTCTAAAGGCCCAGTTTCAAATAAACATTGTGTAATCAGTTAGAATTGCATGCTTATTTTCAGTGATCCGCTCGGACTAGCTCAGTGGATTAACACAGTGACTCCAGCTGACCTAATGTTTGTCAAAGTAGCCTACACAATTTTGTAGGACCCTGAAAAGCATTCAAAGCTTTAGATAAACACCTACTACCAAAAAGGTCCTTATAAGGATTTAAAATACTTATTTAATTTTCATTAAATATAGATACAATGCACCTGTAATAATAAAATGCTTTATTATCCTTAAATGTCATTGTCAATCCTATGTGCATTCAATCATCCAAATGTATTAAACACTCATGATATTCAGCCATGTTTAAAACGCTATTTTGGGTGCAATTTAGCCTAACACGTGCAAAAAATAAATATATAAGCGTCACAGATTGTGTGTAAGGTCAGTGAAAGCTAGGCAACATGTTTACTCTGCAATGTGAGAACATTTCATTCTGCGCAGTCACAGTATGTTGCATATGAACAGTTCTCAGCCTGAACGGCATTAAGGATTCTGCAGCAAAGTATTTTGTGGCTAAGCACAATAATCATCATACAAAATGTGATTTGCAGAAAGAATTACTGCCTCTGCTTAATAAGGTGGATTAATAACATAGATATATAGATGCCTTTAAAACTAGTTATTGTACTTAAACAGTTATTGCACTCCAACGACACACAGAATGGGGTAGGACAGTGCATTAAATAACAATAAGGACAGAGTGGATGCGTGTGTGTGTGTGTGTGTGTGTGTGTGTGTGTGTATATACACAAGTCCAGGGTAGCAGCATGGATATGTGAGCTTGTGCCTGTGCCGAAGTCCAGTGAGTCCTCATGTTAATTAGGAGTCGAGTGTGTGCTGGGAATTCAGCAGTTTGATGGTAGAAACTGTTCCTGAACCAGTATGTGTGTGTGAACACAGTGCTTATAGTGCTAGCCAGACGGCAGCAGTGTGAAGAATGTTCATGCAGGGTGTGTCTCATCTCTGATGATGTTCTTCACTGTGAGTCTACACAATCAGTATGCAGTAATGTCTACCTACAAGTGTTTTTCAGTAACATGTTGATACATTTTTTTTTACATATTGGCTTATTTAAATGGCACAAATAATGAACATGTATTTTGTCTTGGTCCTAATTAAATTCAATCTTAAATTTCCATTTGTTTTCCATTGACCCAGGTTGTTACTTTAATAGTGTCTGATTCTGATTGGCCATAATATCTATCCCAGAAACAACAGGACTTTGAAACTTTATGAATGATAATATGGCCCCTCTTTTCTCTGTTTCTATCTCTTTCTGAATTTTCTCTACAGATCTCAATTTCTCTGCCATACAGTAGTATTGTGATGGCACCTTAAATACTGGAGGGTGTTACCATTTTCAGGGAAATTCAAAATGCCCTTTGCGGTTTATTTTTTATAATTAACAATTGGAGGCAGCAGTCTGGTCCCAAAAAATTAACACAGATTTGCAGAAATCATTTAAAAAAAGTTGTCTTTCTGAGCCCCAATGTCTTCTATGTACATGAAAACACGCATAAACACTTTAATGAACACAGGAGTTAATTTAATTTGTCAGAAAGACATTGAAGGACACTGAAATGTTCAGCTTATATTGAACAACAGAAACTAACCCCAGGCAGGTTTGGATCTGTTCACATGAACATCAGCCCACTGACATCTCAAAATGTATTCTTAAAGCAATACATAAAATCTAGAAGGTGTTAGAATGAAGGCATTTCTGACCATTTGGGTAAAAAAAGGCCACTGATTGCCAGTAAACAGGATATCTGCCCCAATGCCTCAATTGTCTTTTTAACAGCCAGACTAAACAAATACAATTATCTTCCGCCCCACCCTTTATGCATCTCTGAAAACACTTTTTTGTAAGGTGAAGATGACTCATAGCCCGCCTAAAGCATGTGCTCTGTAACCCAGTTTCCATGGAAACCTGTTGCTATGGAAACCCCTCTTCCAGACCCCAGTTAGCATAGAGAGGGACGGGCCCTCTGCAAGTGAGGCACAAAGATTTTTGTAGCAGAACAGCAGGGTTAAAAAAAAAAAGGACAAAATAAAAGCATATTCAGGTATCTGTGTTTTAAAGACTGCAGCACTACGGTGTACATCAATACACATACATTTTATGCACTACTCTCATGTTATGATATCTTCCAAGTGCTGAAGCAACCCGCTGTTTTGACATGGTAGCATATTCCCACGCAGGAAATAACTGAAAGCATTTCTGGTGACTCTCAGTACATATTGCTATGTTACTGCAAAGTTGTTTTTTGATTAAAACCAAAACACCAAAAATATCAAAAGCCATGGTACCAGCCAAAGTATTTATAGATCATACGGAGATGCTAAAAATGTCCTTTATTTTTTAAATGAATGAGGCCACAAGGATGACAGTCACTAATGATGAGAGACTGCATTTTGAAAGAAATCATCATCTTCTCATTCCGATTCTAGTCACTCCTCATCTGCTGTGCTGCATTCACAAACCATTACATAACATCACATAACGTTGATCGCCTCCTGAACTCCGTTACCCCCCCCCCGACTGGCTCTCCAAAGGCACCAAGACTAAGCGTGTGCCAAGGAAGGAGGGGGGGTGGGTGGGTTACATAAACCACCCTCCTCTGGCAGCCCACAAAATCAACTCTGCATCTCGCTTTTTCACTTGCCCCCGTGATAAATGAACATGGTGCAACTTCAGAAGATTTCCTCGAACCATGTCCAGGCCAAGGAAGAAGAGTGTTTAATTGAATTGCAGGAAGAGGGGGTGAAGAATGGCCCCAAAGCTTTATATAAAGCTTTTAATTAGTCAGTAGCAACTCTCTTAGAGACGGAGACAGACAGAGAAAGAGAGGGAAAGACAGACCAAGAGAAGCACGGAATGTGACTGCAGGCTATATGATTTTTTTCAGGGGAATATTAAAGGGACTCATTATGAACTTGTAGGAATGGCTGACAACAGCGATGAAAAGGAGAAGGAGGGGATTTAATTTACTGATGGGGCGTCCCATCATGCCACACTGATCAGCAGTCCTTTTCAAAGCTTCATTTAGAAAAGCCAATTCTACAGCCTTTAAGAAGTTCATAAAAAATAATATCGAGCTGATAATGACAACCATTTAATATGATTGAAATTAACATTTAATTTTAGGCATTGCACTGAATTGCTCCTTCTGGGAACAAGGAACAACATTATAGAACATTGCACCTCTATATATTGATGCTAATGAATGAAGTGCTCCTCTGCCAACATTAACAAAAATGTGTATGCTTGAGGTGAAGGCAATGACAAGTGCAAGTGATTCAAATTCAAATAAAACAGTTTAGTTCTGTTAGTGTGATGTCCCTGAGTGAGATTGTGTGACAGTCAGGACTGGCAGTAAAATAAACGCCTCCTCCATCAGGGACGTGTTTGTGCCCCATCTGGCTCCGTCCCCACAAAACACACACCCATATACAAACAAGGGCCGGTTCTAGACAGGCATACATGAGGGGAGAGACAGAAATTTAAAAAGGCACATGACAATGGTTGTGAGAAAGGGGTAGAGTGGGGGTGCTCTGTATAACTGTTCTTGTCAAGTAACTGGATTCTCTACCCTAAGACCCCCTTCCAGGGTAGAGTGAGCCTGCAAATGGTGTCAGTGCAGGGTTTGTGATGATTGGTAAATAAGAAAAAAAAAAGTCCTACAGTTGTAGGGTTGGAGAAGTCCAGAATGTAGTACAGTGTCATGGTCTACATTACGTGTCCATTATGATGTTACTGGTCCATTTGAAGATCCCTGAAGCTGTAGTTAACGTGGTGGTGGCTGTGGTGACCCTCTGGTTCGTTTCATGCTGAGTCATCGTTTAGCAGTTGTCAGGAACCAGGATTTAACTCTAACAGTTCTAACTATTGCCAATATTAACAAAACTAAAAAAGAGTTGCATATTTGAAAATAGAATGCATCTCACAGCTTTACTTTGTGTCTGGGTCCCAAAGTCTATGCATCAGTCAGTCTGACAGTGGTGCTTGTGGGATCAAGAAATTTTCCTGGTCGTTTCCTGTCATGGGGTAAACAGGATTGATATTCTTATTGTGTGTCGTGGCCTGGTCAGGATGGGTGAATCAGTGATTGTACATCATGTACATTGTACGCTGCATGACCAAGATGCAATTCGGCCAGAGCAGTGCACCAGTGCAAAACCGGCTCAAAAAAATTTCCCTTTTTTGGATGTTTAGCTGGGGGGAGACGGAGAGGGGATCTGCCCAAAAACAAAAACTACTGCAGTAAATCTTATATTTGGTAAATCCATATTCAAATAACCAAATAATAGATTACCCATTATTTTCTTAATCGTAGTGTCAGCCTTGACACAAACCATCATACACTCATTCACTCACTCACACATTGATTGTACATCTGATTACGCAATAACTCTATTACTACATAATGAGAAATCTCGGAAAGCCAACAAAAAGCAAATGTCACTGCTTGATCTGTTCTCAATGAGCCTTTGGTCCTGACTGGACCAGCAAAAGGGGTCCATTTTTGTAGAATCTGTAAAAAATTTCTGACATTGTGGTGACATCTCAAAATGTGGTGCAGTCAGTGCAGTGGAGGTGTTCACCAAAAAACAACAATTTATAGGAAATATAAGATGTATTTTAGAACTTTTTTATGTTCACACACCCTGCCCCCTTCATAATTTTATGGCAGTAAGGCATGGGCATGGAATAAAGGTGCATGCACAGCATATAGCTGCACCTGTGTGAGAGAGGGTCTGAGGCATTGGACATTACTAAGCACCTTCTTTTACTGGAGGACAGGGGAGGAGGGGCGTAAGACGGATCAGTGCACTTCACAAGTCAACACTGCAGTGGATTATACAAATCAGAGCGTGCACACACACACACACACACAATCTCTCTCTCTCTCTCTCTCTCTCTCATTCTGTCCTGACAATGCTTACATCATTCTCAAAGGACACAGGCATCAGATTGTGGCGAGTCCAGCAGATCCAGCTGTTTGACTTGTGCGCATCAGATGATCTTTGGGGAAGTGCTGTGTGGGGAGGGGGAGGGGGGACAGGGTTACTCAGCATTAATTCACAGCAGCTCTTACTGCAGAGGACACACTGAGAGAGAGGGAGGGAGAGAGGTAGGCAGGGAAGAAAGTAGAAAATTCCAGAAATGAAGAGAAAACCAACAGGAAGAGATGATAAAAAACAAAACATTACTTTTTTCAGCTATTCACATACCTATCTAGTTTACTATGGCAGAAACAAAACTTAAATAAAAAAGCAAACAGGACTCAGAACTACCTAGCAGCTTCATTTGGTCATGTCCTGCTCAGACGGACACACAGCATGAACACACAAAAAAGCACAGACAAAACCAGTTCGGTCAAACAAAGTAGATGGCCCATCTGTGCTGTTCTCTGAAAGAGCATCCCTATGGGGGAGTTCCCTACAGCGTAGCCATTTATATTTTCATCCAATCTAAACCATATGTAAGAAATCCCGACTGTGATTTGAACCATTTGAGGCCTATTTTAAAAAATATAGGAAACATGGCACTTGTTTACATGAGGTTTTTACTCATCATTTACAGAAATTATCCAATATGAACAACAAAAGAATTGCTAGTTATCTATATCTATATAATGGAGATGTGACATTATTTCTTGACACCAAGAAGACAAAATTTGATGAAGGAATTCATGGTGATGACTGAAAGCTCTCACACAGCCTACTTCCTCATTCTATACACTCAACAGCCAATATGTGCAAATGCATAAAACAAGCAGTGTTGCCAGATATACAATTGTTTAAGCTTTGTTTGTTTGTGCAAAGTTTTGTGGTCAATTGCACAAAATGGGGGTAGTGATGGCCCGTTAAGGAAGCGGACCCGTAATCAAAAGGTTGCCGGTTCGAATCCCAATCCACCAAGGTGCCAACTGAGGTGCCACTGAGCAAAGTACCATCCCCAAACACTGATCCCCGCACGACTGTCATGGCTGCCCACTGCTCACCAAGGGTGATGGTTAAATGCAGAGGACCCATTTCTTTGTGTCACCATGTGCTGTGCTTCACAATTACAATCACTTCACTTTCACTTCACTTTCAAGATACTATTATACTATTTTATCATCTTTATTGCAAAACCGACCAAGCACCTACGAACCCTACTCAGCTGAGCAGTCAACCCAAAATGCCTTTCTGTTGCCATTAAACTCAAATATTTCTTTTGCTTTACTCTTCAGCAGTAGCAACCACAGGGAAAGAATATGGACTGGGGCAATGGGTGAATATTGGGATCAGCACATAAGTTTATTTGCATTACCATCAAAATAATGTTGTATAGTTTCCAGATTAATCACAAGTGTTCGTGCCTTATCATTGACAGCAGTAGTTATTGTAAATAAAAATTATCTGTAACGGACAGAGTAGCAGAGTAACTTGTACAGACCTATCCTTTTAGATTTATTATTAGCATAAAATTTGGAAATACTATTTTACTATGTTTATAATTCTTGTTTTGTTTATTATGTTGTTTCTTGTTTTGGATTTTTTTATTAGATACATAAATAATGTATTTAAATGAATATACACACACATACACACACAAAGAAAGTTTTCAGATATTACATTTTGCAAAAAAGCATTTTGATCTATGTAGAAAAGGTGCTATATTTTTCTCCAAGCAGGAAGTGTGAGGATAAATGATGTGTGTGAGATGGGGGAAGACTGATGGAGGGATAAACAGAGATAGACAGAGGGGTGGAAGAAAGGGGAAAAAATAGGAAGCATTGAAAAGAAGTGTTAGCAAAGCTGAATAAATTTTGTCTCGCTTATCATCCTCAGAGTAGCTCCTTGGTGACCTTTCACTCTCTCTTCCTTCACTCTCAGTTTTTTCCTTGCCCTGATAACCCTGAGGGAGTATCCAGGTCACTTGTCAACCACAATCTGTCTTTTTTTCCTCCCACTCACTGAAATGGCAAAGAAACCCTTCGCTTAATTCTGTTCCGTTCTACTGTATGGTCCCATGCAGCGCTGCATATTAGAGTCTCAAACACCAACATTGTCCAGAGACTGGGGATTGGGGTTGTTTGTCTCTCACTCCCCACCCTCGCTTTTCTCTAACTGGGAGAGGCTGCATTGAGAGTCTGGACAGGGCTGTGCTCTCCTCTGCTGCACCTTTCACCGCAGAGGCTTAATGAGAGAAAGGAGTCTCTATTGATTCAAGGTTGAAGCCTGTCTCAGAGATCGAAGAACAAGGGAGAAACCGAGAGGGGGAGAGAAGAAAGTAAACACCAAAGTCTGCTCTTTAGGAATACAAATGCACGGCGCAAGTAAACAACTCTGGTAAACAGCTTTGCTGAGGGAGCTGGCAATTCTATATCTTCTTGTGCCCTTTCACCAGACACATTTTCACTGTGAGGTCACTTTGATTCAGAGGTTGCATTTGCAACCCATCCAGTGATGTGCTCCACAAGACGTCTTAGACCGATGGACTCTAGCACCATGTGGTATGAGGCAAATAATCTCCTGTCTTCAGCCACCGCCAGGCTGCAGTGATATGGTGGAGTGGTCTCTACAGGGGCCAAGACAGGGGGCTGAGTACAGGGAGGGCCAGAGATAAACAGGGATTTCTACATGCCATCATCCTACGTTAGACCCATCAGCGCCGTCCCTCTCGGATCACGGCTCCTGCACCCACGACACTAATGCAGTCTGATGGCTTAGAAGCAAAGTCATTAGCATGGCCAATGCGCCTGCCATCCACTGAGCAAAGAGTGTGGGGTATGATAAAGGTGTGGGTACAATGTGTGTGTGTTCTTATCGAGGCATCTGATTCGTGAAATGACGCATCAATGCAAGCAACCATAGCTGCCACAAGCCACATAACTGTTGCTTTTTAATCACACATTTCTCGCACAAAAAACGCCCATCCCCACTCCCTGCCATCTCACAATAGTGACCTTGGCCATTAGAGGGTTAAAAATATGCATTTCTTCTGCCTCTCACCCTCTCCTTCTTCACCTCCATCTTGCAAGACAGTGACCTTGTCCATAGTATCAGAGGCTTAGAAAACTTGAGATACGCCTAATCTCCCAGCCTGTATCACTGCCCCTTTGACAGTGCAGAGAAATTCTACGAATGTCAGAAACGGTCTGATTTGAATACATTCATTAGAGTGTCAGAATTGCACTTCTTATATTCCACATTAGTATAGGTAAATGTTCACAGAACACTGTCAAAAACATTACATTGGTTTAACTCTTCTCTAAATGTTTTATGTTATGAATCCCACGCCACCCCCATGCCTGCCCCCGGGGACGGCCACCCGGAAGTGGACAAGACCAGGGTTGGTGTCCCGTATAAAGGACCAACTGCTATGTTGTTTGTTGCTTGCTTGTCATTGTGGTTGTCGCTGCTCACCTTTCATCGCTCTATCACCGGATTGTTTTTCAGGGTGGTAGTAGCCTAGTGGGTAACACACTTGCCTTTGAACCAAAGAAGACTCAGGGTCAAATCCCACTTACTACCTTTGTGTCCCTGAGCAAGACACTTAACCCTGAGTTGCACCAGGGACTGTCCCTGTAACTACTGATTGTAAGTCGCTCTGGATAAGGGCGACTGGATAAATGTAAAGGTTTTTGCATGTGACTCTTTTTACCTCGCCAACGTTTTTGCCTTCTCCTCTTGTCTGACTGATCCTGCTGGTACTGACCCATTTGCTGACGACCATGAAATCTGATGCCCCCATGCAGTGAACCACGGCCATGGTAAAGACGGCCCCACATCACTCCTGGACAACATCTTAAACTGCTGAAGATACATCTCTCCAAACACTGGTGGAGGATTTGAACCGTCACATTTATGACCAGTGAAGGTCTAGTATGACCTAGAAAAACCCTGCATATTATCGGCTGCTTGCATGAAAACCTAAGCAATGCAGATTGAAATCTGTTGATCTCTTAAATCCATTGTTGGAATTGCAGACTAAGCCCATCAGGGTGGTGATATGGGTGGAATACAGGTCATTGCAATACTGCACAGAGAGAATGTCAGGTTCCAGTCTGGAAAGGGCTCCTCCGGATGCGGGAATCGGACCAGAGTTCCCTGTTTGTCCTGGGTTATTTCCTGATTGTTTTCACCTGTGTCTGCCTGTATAAGGCTGCCCTGTTAGTGTTTTTGCTCGCCATCCAGTCGTTGGTTGGTGATGTTTCCCCTGTCGTGTGCTCCATGTGATAAGCCCCTGTCTCGTGACTCACTTTCTTTGGCAGCAGTTTAGAAATTAATTGCTGTGTGTTTAGTTATTTTGAGGGGACAGCAAATTTACACTGTTATATAAGCTGTACACTGACTACTTTACATTGTATCAAAGTTTCATATCTACAGCATTGTACCAAGGAAAGATCTAATAAAATATTTACAAAATGTGAGTGATGTACTCACTTTTTGTTTTGACACCATATATAATGTGTGTGAATACATTCTCAAAGACCTGAGAGTGTCTCAATTAATAAAATGTTTTATTAATTCATTATTATGTTTAGGTGTAGCATTGGTTTTAACCACAGTATTAAAAGGCATGTAAACAGTTGTTATTGTCAGGTAAATTTCTATCATTTTAGATAGGCTCAGGTTGGGTCGAGCTTGTGCGGTTAATGATTGGTCTGCACAAACTGTTAAATAAAGGCATGCCCTTTGCTCTGATTACTGCTTTGCACACTCTTGGCATTCTCTCGATGAGCTTCAAGAGGTCATCACCTGAAATGGTTTTCCAACAGTCTTGAAGGAGTTCCCAGAGGTGTTTAGCACTTGTTGGCCCCTTTGCCTTCACTCTGCGGTCCAGATCACCCCAAACCATCTCGATTGGGTTCAGGTCCGGTGACATAAGTACATAACTCCACATGTGTTCATTCATAGTTTTGATGCCTTCAGTGAAAATAAACCAATGTAAATGGTCATGAAAATAAAGAAAACACATTAAATGAGAAGGTGTGTCCAAACTTTTGGCCTGTACTGTACACACACATATTTGTCATGGTCCTCAGAAAGACCTGTGTGTGTGTGCATGTCTCTAGAGTTAGCCACTTTCATTGTATACTTATTAACCAGATTTTGAAAAAAGATGTTGCTCTTCCTCTGGCTTCTGCTGACAGAACAATAATGTGAGAGTGTGTCTGCACAAGCTGTCTGTAATGGATCTGTCTATTAGAATGCATAAGCTGAGATAGCAAAAACATGAACATGTTTATTGAGCTTATCTTTTATGTTTAAAATATCTTTATTATCTTAAAATTTTGGTAGGTATTGCTAAAATCGCTAAAAGAAGCAACCACTAGCTGTGGCTGAAACTGTGGCTGTATGGGCTGCCAAATGACCTTGTTCTACCATGCAACATGGCCGATAAATGTGAAAAATTGTGATAAATGGCCGAAACACCCAGTGAAGCCGGGGTACACAACTACCAGATATAGAGTGGAAAATACTGATGTTAAAATGTGTATGAACTAATGCAGTACCTATTCCATTTACACACACACACACACACACACACAACATGGGGCTATTGTAGTCTCTTACGTTGTCACAGGAGCAGGACGTGTATCTCCTCTGTCTACAGTCATTAAATTGATGAAGAGTCCTTGACTGCAGTGGCACAAGACAATGGGCCAAAAAGCACACAATTGTGGAGAGCTCTCCCGTTTTCAGTCAGGGGAAGAACTCATGGGCAAAAAATGTCATTAACACATCTGTCATTCTCATGCTGATTACATTTATTCATGCTTCCAAGTAGCGTAATGAAGGGAAATGAGATAAAAGCAAAAATCTCAAATGTATTACATAACTGCTGCCTATACAACCCACTGCATAGCTGTGCTACAGGGACAACTTCTGCAACATGACTGCTGCAAGGATCTCTGGTATATTTCCTTTGTCTTCCTTTCCCTACCTTGACTTTCTCTCACTCTGCTCAGCCTCTGAAGGATTTTAACTTCACCCAACTGTGTCCCTGTGACAATCTTTGGTAAGATGCTTGATTGCCAAACATTTGCTGGATCAGAAGAAACACTGCTGCTGCCTGCCTGTCAGGAACATCATTCCTGACAGGCATCATCAACACACTTTACACTGAAGTCCATAAACCGACGTCCATATACACAGTCTGTAAATGACTGATCTCCCAATTTCAACAGTAGACTCGGTGGCCCCAATACCAATTTCTAAAAGGAGTAAATACGACTAAAGCTCAGTTGCCTCAGAAATACTTTCCACTGCTGTAACATTCTGCCACCTCAACTACACTACCACACAGCATACAGCTCCATACATACACTATTCATACGCCAAGACAATCAATTTCTCCTGTATTATATACCTGATTCTCCCACTTATAAGTTTGTCTGGCAAGATGACTGCTCTACAGACACAATCTAAAATATTTTTGTTATCTAAGTACATACATGAGTTCAAATAAAACAGCATATGCTGTGAAACCCATATTAACATAGTTTACAGTCCCTGATCATGAAGAGTTCAGAACATGACTGAACAAGTACAGGGTTTCTTAAAACACATGGTCCAGAACCACAGATAGCTGCAGGTCATTGGCACAAACATGCAAGTAGAGCATAGAACAGACATCAGATTCAATATTTTAGTTGATTACCCTTTATCTGTACACCTCAAAACCAAGCACATCACACACATCAAAGCACAATCTCAATTTTTGTGTATTCAGGTTTAAAAAGACACAGTGGATATCCAAAAACTGTCCATTTCCCACTTATTTTCAGTCTCAAAAAGGCTCTTACTCCTCTTCACTGAAAATTGTTTTTTAATTTTAATTTGAACCTGGAGCGACCGAACATATGGTTCAGCAATCCTAGGTTAGAAATGTGTGTCTGAGTGACTGTGTGTGTGTGTGTGTGTGTGAGAGAGAGAGTGAGAGATGGGTGAGGTAACATCAATAATATCTTTGCACCACAGTTTCAAGGAAACAGACACTTTTTTCACAAGTCCACATTTTGACCAGTCCTGAGTGGAACAGTCAGCATTAAATGTTTTAACTGAAGGTCAGAGATTATTCTCCCAAGTCAGTGCTGTGCATTCAAGCTTTACCAGCATTCCTCAGACACACACACACTTGATCATCGTGGTTGATCATTAACTGTACCACCAGCTGTGCAGTCTGAGAAAACGGATGTAAACCAAGCTGCTAATTTCACAGTTTGAAATGGTATTAACTGTATAACATCTATTATATATAAAAACCTAGCCCTAACCCATAATCTACTCACTACACACTCTACCCCCCCCCCACACACACACACACACACACACACCCCTTCTGCCACCAAAAAATAATAATCAATGGTGTTTATACACATGGCTGGGGAGGCCTGGGTGATGATTAGGCGGTGACTCCGGTCCTCTGCTGCGATCATTACCACAACGGTGCCTTCATGGCTTCATGGCCACACAGGCCGGCTGACAGATTTCCATTAATCCTCAAGCAAGGAAACAAAGCAGAGGACACATCACAAAACACCTCAGCATCGGGAGAAAAGTCCACTCACGAGTAAAAAAAAAAGAACTTTAACCAATCAAACCAGCTCCCCAGTAGGCCAGATACTTTCTGTCTCTCTCCCTCTCTCTTTTCATCTGTGCCTCTCATTGCCTCCAATTAATGATGGCCCCCTCCCTCTAGGCTTCCGGGGGTTTCCATAGCAACTTGCTCTGCAGTCGATACTGGCTGCTGGTTGGTGTGATAATGCTGGATGTTTTTTTCTCTCCCCCTCTGTGAATATGTGTGTGTGTATGATGTGTATTGAAGAAGAGGTCTGTCAGCATGTGGGCTGTAAAGTCACGATTGTCACTTCACACACAAGAAAAGGTGAAAGAGTGAAAGCAGGCCTTAATTAAAGTCACCACCTTCATCTTATAATAGCTCATTTGTGCACAAAGTCAATCCGCTCTCTCTTGCTCTCTTCACTTTTAGCACAGTGGACCATGTTCCAGTTCTCCATTCTCCAAAGTTTTACCAGCTGGGACACTCTGACAAATATATTTCCACTTTTAAGATATTTTTGTTGAATCTGAGCATTGAGTCATATGGACGTCATGTCACACTATGAGAAACAAATTTCAACTTTTACTGTTGCATACATTTTGCAATATAGTGAAATTCTTATGCCACAGTTGCAGGAGAGTGCAGGGCAGTGCAAGTGATTTAAAAAGGTGCATGCATAAGACCAACAATAACAACAGGACAGTGTAGGTCCTTGACAGTACATAAATAAGTGACATGGGACAAGGGCAACAAAACTACATAAAACTACACAAGACATTACAAAACTATACAAAACATTGGTAAAGCACACTGAGCAAGCACTGGATAACACTGCATGCACAATGAAGTAGCAATGATTAGCCGAAATGATGGTGCACATTGTCTTTTATGGTGCGAATAGTCCTGAAATAGCATTTAAAATCGACAAACAGCTGTTTGTAGCACCAAAATGGTTAATTTGCAAGAAACAAGTGTCAGTAACCTTTTACACATGGCATTTAACAGACACCCTTGTCCAGAGTAATGGTAGTAAGTTTTTTTGAACCTGTGACTTTGTGGTCTTCTGGTTCATGGGTGAATGCGTAACTCACTTGACTACTACCACATTTCTAATTTGTTTTCACAATTTAAAATAATTTTATTAATTACATGAAATTTTAGTTTTCATAAACCAGTGGGTATGGCAAGTATTCAGACCCAGTTAAATTTTTTCATTCTTTGTCATATCGTAAAAAAAAAATAAAAATTACATAACTCCATTACTGCTCTTGAATGGCCCAGCCTGTTGTGTGTACATTAATGAGGAGGGCTGAAATATAACAATGAGTAAAAAATTTAAGAAGGTCTGAATATTTTCCATACCCACTGTATGTTTCTGATACGTTTCTTTCTATACCTAAAGTAAAAAAATAGATGACCAGACAGAATGGTGATATGGGTATAATAAAAATAATTGTGTGTGTGTGTGTGTGTGTGTGTGTGTAAGCAGAACAAAAGCAAAACCATTCTGTAATCAGTATAATTGTAAATGCTGCTCATAAAACTCTCTGCTAAAACACTTGATGATCGGGTGGAGAGCAGTGAGATAGAGAGTTGCTAAAGACAGAATTGAAGACTTTAAAATAGAAGCAAATTCTCCCCTTGACCTCATTTGTCTATTATTCCTCACAATTAAAAACATAAATTGTAAAGAATCATGTTCATAGTTTGAAAAAAACACTCATGCAAATAAATGCACAATACAAAGTAAAACAGAGCAAGAAATACAAAAAAAGAAGAAAGAGAGGTATATAGTAAAAGATGTAGAAAATATGTAAAACATATAAATGTAGAACTACCTCTACATAATTAAGCTCTTCTATGCTTAATCCTTAATCTACTTAAAAAATTATCTCATTAAACAAAGGCAATTACCATTTTCAATCATTTGAGGACCATTGAATTATGCTTTATTTTTGTTGCAGAAATTAAAGGTACATTTTCTATGCATTTAAGCAAAAAAAAGCAGATTGCACAGTTTAAACCAGATTGTCATTTGAAAACAGTTGTCACGACACAGAAAACAGGAAGACGACTCAGACATGGATCAGTACCACAAACACTTTAAATGGACAAACACATAACTTGAATAGGGAGGATGTCCAGTGCAGAGAATCAAGGGGGCATGGTCCGCAATAAGAGCTCTGGCAACCGTCATCACATGTGCCCAGTCTTAACGGGATCCACCATGTCAACAGTACATGTGTGCCATTAAAACTCTGAGGGAACCCCAGTCTCTCCTCAACAGCGGGCACAATATTGGGGACAGTAGAGTGATTAAAGCTCACACACGTTCGCAGTGTGTCCACTGATGAGTATTCTCCAATCAGTGTGAAAACACATGCAGTCGCCATTAAGAGTTCTTTACTGCCCTTGAGAGAACATACTTTACAGACAGAAAAACACACACCCTAGTTTCATCAGTTTTGTGTGGACAATGAACCATAAATGTGTAAATAGCTACATACAATAAGACAAACGTCCATTGCAGACACACCACACCTCAGGCCATTCTCAGCCTTCTGACGAGTTAAGCATTTTTTGAGTAATATGCAGAACAGATGGCAGCGATCTGTGAACACTGGATTCCAAAAAAAAAAAATGTGTTTCCAAAAAAATGTTCAGTCCCACCTGTGATATGAATTGTTTAGAAACACAATTGTCTAATAAGCAGCACAACTGTCTATCATTGTGCTTTGTGATGAACAACTGTTTTGTTTTGGGGTACAATGTATGCCCTATTATTGAGTGGGGGACTGAGTGAGTAAGTGAGTAAGAGATTGAGTGAGTGAAACCAGCAGTGACGGAGTAAGAGAGAGGGAGTGAGGCAAGGAGTGAAGGAGTAAGACAGAGGGAGTGAAGGAGTGAGAGGACGTGAATGAAGGAGTGAGCAAGAGAAAGAGTGACAGAGACTAGGGTAGCACGATTTAAACAGTGTAAATGGTATGTGATATAAATGTGGCCAACGGGAGAGATTTTGATTATTTTATTTGATTATATTAAATTTGATTATATATTTGATTGTATCTACTGCAGAAATATCCGCTGCGCAGATGTAATGTAAACTCTACTGCTAAATACAGAAAAAAATTATAAAATCACATCATACATACTCGCATCATACAAATACCTGGTATTTCACTTTCAGTAGAATTGGCCAGGTATTGTTTTATCTGGTATATGGTTGTGCTATATGTTGATGTATCTGTATAAAATGTATTATAATGTATTATAATTCCTGCTGCAGTGCCTTTGTTATGGAAACATGTTACTTTCAAAAACAGTTCTATTTAAATTTACTTTGCAAATTATATACAGCATAGATCTACCGTTTATGATTCAATTTAGGGTGGTAGTAGCCTAGTGGGTAACACACTCGCCTATGAACCAGAAGACCCGGGTTCGAATCCCACTTACTACCAAGAGCAAGACACTTAACCCTAAGTGTTAACCTTGTCCCTGTAACTACTGGATAAGGGCGTCTGATAAATGCTGTAAATGTAAATGCAATTTATGAGTGAGGGAGAGAGTGATGGATTAAGGGAGTGAGGGTGAGGGAGGGAGTGGTAAACAGAGGGACCCTTGTGCTCACCCTGAGGGTAGCTGACTGATGCACTTCTATCTTCTAAAGCTTGTATGATTGTGTGCAACCCTGCTGGCTCACTGTCTCTGTGGTATTTTAAGCCACATTGGCATACTGGCCATCTGTGTGTGTTTGTGTGTGTGTGTGTGTGTGTGTGTGAGAGAGAGAGAGAGAGAGAGAGAGAGAGATGTGGAATTTTTTCTCTGATGCTGGTCGATAACAAGCCAATACAGATCAGATCTACATTCTGCATGACATTTATGTTCTCCACTGACACATTCAACTCTTTATGAAAAATCGACTACATAAAATGATCCATCCACAAAATATGAATGGCTGAAATACTAATAATGAACAAAATTGCCACTATTCTACATGACTGTGGGTCAGATGTGGCCAACATAAGCTTCATATAATGAAATGCACAGGGCAGTCTACTTCATAACTACAACTAACACAACTACATTTACATTTACAGCATTTATCAGACCTCCTTATCCAGAGCGACTTACAATCAGAAGTTACATGGACAGTCCCCCTGGAGTTACAGGGTCAGTCCCCCTGGAGCAACGTAGGGTTAAGTGTCTTGCTCAGGGACACAATGGTAGTAAGCGGGACTTGAACCTGGGTCTTCTGGTTTATAGGCGAGTGTGTCACCCCTAGGTTACTACCACCCCTACATCATCATGAATCTGTATCCCACAATACAGGGTTAGTTTTCGGTATGGGATTGCTGCCATTGCACATAATTTATTAAAGTGCCACAACACTAGCAATTAGAATATGAGAAATTCCTGCACACATTTATAGTATTAGTTCATGCGTGGTGCAGAAAATAGTAACTATTTAACTAGAAGCTGGACTTAAACCTCATTCATACAATTCATGGACATTTTAGTCAAATACTAAACTTCCAGATATTCTTTTACAGTAGCTAAATAAATGCTACAATTCTTCCCTATATTCAGAATTTACTGAACAACTATTCATCAGCTATCAGTCTTTAATTACAGCATTGTTACCTGGAAGCCAATTACTCATATATTTGTATATTTGTATACCCTTCTTATATCCCTCATTCCAATATTTCCCTGAGTTTTTCTTCTTCACTGCAAGGTATTAAATATTTATCTGCTGCCATCACTGGAAGTCATGAAGCAGCTTTACTCCCTTCTAAATGCTAAACGCCATACAACTACAACTTAATACACAAATATACCAGAATGTTTTTAGATGATATGTCACTGTATTTGGTAAAATGCAACTGGTAAGCTATGATTAAATCATTTTTACAGTCAAAATAAAACATAAGTGGGTGTTCATTTTTTATAGTCTAGATAAACAACACTCCCACAAATCCTCAATCCTTCAACTTCGAGTGAGTTCCTCATTCTCCTACATTTTCTTCCTCAACTTCATCTCTCTATTTCTGTCTGTCCTTCATTATATGTTCCTTGCCAACTAAACCCAAGCATCTACACACACAAATCCACCCTCCCACACACACACACATCCAACAGAAACTTAAAAAAATAAAAAGGTAGAAGACAGAAAATCAAAACTCCACATTCACAGTCTTTCTGCCAATACAGACTCTGATCGGATAAGAAAGACATCACGCACAGTAACACACAAAGAGTACACTGGACATGCACTCCTGACCTACATAGCCTGACACGGTATAAACGATATGTACCGGGGCCTTTTTCCCATCTCTAGTCAATTTTAAACACTGATTTGTTCCATATGGGGCCCTGATTTCCCATGACCCACACTGAGTATGCTGGAGGATGAAAGCCCTGCAGCAGACAACTTCAGAGCTGGGTGTCTAGTAGGCGGCTTCTGGTTCCTGAAAGCAAAAATGGACAGTGTGTTTGTGGGTCATAACACACAACATGGGCATTTACACACCCACACAGATGTTAGCTAAGGCGTTTAAGAAGGTCTGTGCATTCTGCAGTGTCCCATGATACACTACAGCAGCACCCTTCATTTACCCTTCAGAGGTTAGTATGAGCTCTAGCAGGAGGCAGGCTGTACAATGCTGATAAAAAGAAGAGAAGGTGATGTGGTAGCAAACACTCCAAGTCCCAACAGAGGTGAGACGCTATGTGGATTAGCTGCTTAGCCAACCGGGACCAAACACACAGCGGGGGCTGAGAGATAAACGTCTGACGGACAGACCGACACACACACGCACACTCATCAGTATTCGCCTCTTCACGCATTATGATATACATGAAAATCCAATCGCACACCCAGCCTGCAGACAGAACGCCCAATAAGGATTCCAATCAGATTCAACTCTGCCGCAAATGAATGTTGCAGCATGGTGGTCCAAGGAGACGGACTGTCATTACACACTCATGGTGGTGCATGGTGTGCGCTACCGTCTCAGTTCTCCATCTTACGACGGATGAAAAATCCCTGGGAAAACTGCTCATGTAAAAAAAAAAAAAAAAGGGCCTTCCATGCTTTTCTGACCTGCATGTTGAGAATAAACATCTGCCAATTAACGCTCTTTTCCAAACAAAAGCAACTGATTATGAGTGGGTTTGTGTGAGTGAGTGTGTGTGTATGTGTGTGTGTGTGTGTGTGTGTTGGTGTGATTAAAGACAACAGCAGGCCTGCAGCCTCATCTCTTATTCATGCAGTTATTCGTAAATAGCGGGGAGGACCGAGCTGTGGTTCGGCTTCAGCACCTCGGTCTCTCTTTATCTCGCTATCTTCATCCCTCCCTCCTCCCCATCTTATTAATGCTCAGGCCCCCATTGCTTTCTCTCGCCCCATCTATCAGCATATTTGTTTATTCTGTGTCTCACTCAGTTTTCCCTGAGAGTTCTTTTCTGAATGCATCCATTTTTTACCGATACTGAGAGCAGCATGGCTAAACTCATGGCCTTCTGGGTAATGGGAAAAGCAGCGGTCATTGAGAAGCTCTGAGCATGCATACGTAAGCAGAGCCAGGTAGTGATATCACTTCAGGTAACCCTCTCGAGGTTGGACACGTTTTGCAGGAAGAGACTGGGAGTCTTGAGTTTCCCATTAGATCATACCCTCACTCTGGCCTTGTTGTCTCGGTTTCGGCCCCGCCCTCCCTCAGTTGCTCTCCCTCTTTCTCTCACCTTTCCCTCCTGACATTATTCATCGCAGGGACTCTCTGGGTGTTATCTGTGAACAGGATCTTTTACCGCAGAGGCAGGAGGTTGATTAGCGTTAGCATTAATTAGGGCATGCTGCCGTTCTGCATGTTAAAAAACAGATGAGTTTGGGGAGGAAGGGCAGCTCAGGCAATATGTATTATTATTATTATTATCTGTGCAATAGAGAACATTTCACCTTTAATCTTAGAGGCTTTATGTGTTTATCCATGACAATGGTTTTGTTCAGGAGCAAGCGGAAAAAAGGAAACCTTTATATAACACTGAAAACCAACAGTCAGCACTAGCCTTGAAATTTGAGTCTTTAAGCTGACAGCAGAATGATGAGCATTAAGAGAGAGTGACGGTGCTGGAGGTGGATCACCGGACGACTGATCGGACAGAGAGGGGAAGGAGAAGAGACAGAAAGTGACTGATAACGGTGCTGCAGAAGCACACTAGGTTACCAATAGACGGTGACGGACAGATGAACCGTGTGAGGTAGAAGTGCTCTGTTAGGTAGAGAGCTTAGATAGAGCTTTCTTCTCATTCAAATCACATACGTAATAATGTCCCCAATACATTTGCATACCATGAACAAGATTGTCCAGTCCATATAGAATTTTGCTGGCTGAAATGCTCGCTTTCACAATATCCTTTTGCACAGCAAAATGCAATGCATTGCATCATGCTTTGTACACACACTTTCTTTTATTCACCATATACACTGCTCAAAAAATATAGGGAACGCTTAAAAAACACAATGTAGCTCCAAGTCAAACACACTTCTGTAAAATCAAACTGTCCACTTAAGAAGCAACACTGATTGACAATTTCCCATGCTGTTGAGCAAATGGAATAGACAACAGGTGGAAATTACTGGCAATAAGCAAGACATCCCCAATAAAGAAGGGGTTCTGCAGGTGGTGACCACAGGCCACTCTCAGTTCCTATGCTTTCTGGCTGATGTTTTCCACACTAGTGGTAGCATGAGACTGACTCTACAACCCACACAAGTGGCTCAGGTGCTGCATCTCATCCAGGATTTCACATCAATGCGAGCTGTGGCAAGAAGGTTTGCTGTATCTGTCAGAGTACTGTCCAGAGCATGAAGACGCTACTAGGAGACATGCCAGTATATCAGGAGATGTGGAGGAGGCCATAGGAGGGAAACAACCCAGCAGCAGGACCGCTACCTCCGGGGTCACAGCCCTCCATGTGCTCGGCAGAGGCAGCCTGACTGCCATTAGGTACTAAGATGAGATCCTCAGACCATATGTTAGACCTTGTTACACCATATGCTGTTGGCCCTGGGTTCCTCCTAAAAGACAATGCTAGAATTTGCCACCTCATCAGGAGCGTGCCCAGTCATTGTAGGGAGGTCATACAGGCATGTGGAGGCCACACACAGTACTGGGTCTCAATTTGACTTGTTTTAAGAAAATTATATCAAAGTTGGATCAGCCTATAGAGCATTTATTTTGTTTGTTTGACTCCAAATCCAGATCTGGGTTGATTGGGGCAGTGATGGCCTAGCGGTTAAGAAAGCAGCCCTGTAATCATAAGGTTGTTGGTTGCTGAAGGTTGATTTCCATTGATACTTTTTTGTCAGAAGGGTAAGGGTGAGGCAGACAGTATTATGTTTGTTCCAATGATAAACACAATTTTTTTAATGCAATGAATTCAAAGTATTTAATGCCAGATGCCTGTATCTGAAATGAAATCCTGAAATTGCGCACAAAAAAATATATTGTGCACACAGATGCAAAGAGTTACTAAGGAAACAGAAACACCCACACAACTAATAAAATGGCAAAGCCTGAAAATACTCCCCCAATCAAATGTGTCTGCTAGTCTAGAGCTGGAAGATTCTGCACTTTTGCATTTTGTTACATATCCAACTGTCCTATTCCAAAAGCAAAAAAAAACCTGACAAATATCACAGGTGACAGTACAACCCTCATGGCATCATAACCTTTCCACAAAGGTCAACTGCAATGCATTTGAAAAAGGACAGGACAGAAGGGCTGATCAAAACCAAAGAGTAATATACAAAGATAAGTGACACATAAAGAAAAGAGAGGAAAAAGAAACGCAAGTGAAAGGTGGCAGTGAAACTGGTAGGATGGGGTAAACGTTAGACAAGCGAAGCCACTGGGACTCCAGGCTATGTGTCTCTAAGGGCAAGAGAGTGGGTGCCTGCAGCCTGGGCTGTGGGCGGAGCACAATATACATGCCGCATGTATCCAAGCAACAGCTTTAACAAAACCTTAGAGACACCCACATATACACTCAGCAGACAAACACACACAGATACACAGCCCACACACAAGAGGTAGGATGCATATGCTTGGACAAACATACACAGTACACAGAATTTACACATTTATGCTAGCACAGCCTACTCTAAACCCCCCACACACCCAATACAGAAACAATGGCACCTGAGTATCTCACGCATCTGCCTTTGTCTTTTCCTCTGGCTTCTTTGTCCTTATGGCCTCCATGAGCTGAAACTGCTACTCAACACTTTATTCTTGTACCCTCTTCACACTACTGTAGTAAATATTCATGTGGCTCATCTCACTAAATTCTGCAAAGTCATTCACTATCAATTTACACATAGCTTCCCTCTCTCACCCCCTCACTCACACACACACACACACATACACAACACATTTTAAGCAGTGCGAGAGGGGAAAGTGAATGCATTACTATTGGACTAGTACGGAAAGTATTCAGACCCCCTTAAAATGTTCACTCTTTGGTTTAATCATTTCATTTTTTCCCCTCATTTTCCTCATACACACAGCACCCCATATTGACAGAAAAAACAGAGTTGTTTATATTTTTGCAGATTTTTTAAACAAACAAAAACTGATATATCAGTATTCAAATATCAAAATTCAGTATTCAGACCCGTTAGATCTGATGCAGCCATGAGTCTTTTTGGAAAAGATGGAACAAGTTTGGGTATCCTTTTCCATTCCTCCCTGCAGATCCTCTCCAGTTCTGACAAGTTGAATGGTTGGACTGTTGGTGGACAGCCATTTTTAGGGGTCTCCAGAGATGCTCAATTGGGTTTAAGTCAGGGCTCTGGCTGGGCCATTCAAGAACAGTCACAGAGTTGTTGTGAAGCCACTCTTTCATTATTTTAGCTGTGTGCTTAGGGTCGTTGTCTTGTTGGAAGGTAAACCTTCCATGTGGGTTTTCAGGTGTCTTGCACTGAGGAGATGCATTTGTGGGCCACTTGCAGTGATGGTTGACTGTCTACAACTTTCTCCCATCTCCCGACTACACCTTTGGAGCTCAGCCACAGTGATCTTTGGGTTCTTCTTCACCTCTCTCACCAAGGCTCTTCTCCCCTGATAGCTCAGTTTGGCCGGACAGCCAGCTCTAGGAAGGGTTGTAGTTGTCCCAAATATCTTTCATTTAAGGATTATGGAGGCTACCGTGCTCTTAGGAACCTTAAGTGCAGCAGAATTTTTTTGTAACCTTGGCCAGATCTGTGCCTTGCCACAATACTGAGCTCTTCAGGTAGTTCCTTTGACCTCATGATTCTCAATTGCTTTGACATCCATTGTGGGCTGTTAGGTGTGTGGCTTTCCTAATAAAAGTCTAATCGGTATAATCAAACACAGCTGGACTCAGATGAAGTTGTAGAACCATTTTGCCTTCGGAAAGCCATATGCATTTTTCCTGTGCTATGTAGCTGTGTTCGATTGATGTTTCGCTTGTGTTCACCCATTGCTGTTTAACTTTGTCAAGATTTCGGCAGAAATCGCATGCAGCAGTTATTTGACGCAGCTGACTAAATGCTGCTGATGAACGTCCACTTTGATTTGCTCCAATGAACAGGAAAAAATGGGTCTGCACTCACCTGATGCCACAAAACACCAGAAAAACACCTGGTTCAGACATCCATGTGAACAAGGCCTTAATTGACCTGCTGATCAGATGATCAGGTCAACCAAATCTCATCATCTCCAGTGCAACCACAATGTAAACGCTTGAAGCTAACCTCCGCTTCACGGCCTCAGCATCTATTTTTGCACTAATCAAAATGCATCACCTGACCACACATTTACTGCGCAAGCCCGAGTTTGAGTAAAATGAGAGAAATTAAATGCTGAAGAGGCACAATGCACCCAGAAAACATTACATGCAGCGCTAATTGTACTGGCCAAGCGTGCCCTCTGCCCGCTGCCTTTCAGCAACAGGTAGCAGCAAACAGATCATCAGGCCGAGATAATAAAAACCAAGCCCTTAAAACTCCAGCACTTTTACCAACAAGTTACCTCTCTACTCGAACTGTGCCTCAAATAAAGAACTTTGTTAACCAGATAGTTAGTTAATTATTTACAAGTCAATATTGCCTATATGCACAACTATTTAAAAAGAAAAAGAGAACCTGTAAAAATGTGTTGTTAAATGTTAAAAACTTCTGTGCTGGTTCAACTAAGAAAAAAATTAGGCGCACCAATGCAAATGTTGTCATAATGTTTGACGCTAAATAGTTTGTTGTTGAGGGGCTCCGCAAAACCTGCTTCTCCCAAGGGCCTGAAAAGATGAGAGCCCCTCTACCTACTAGCCCCTCTACTCTAATTAAAACAACCACTTAAAAGGCTTTTCAATAGTTCAAGTTTGAGTGAGCTTAACTGTCTTGTCAGCTACATACATGTTAGACAGTACGTTTCTCTGGAACCAGGTGCTACATGTAACATTTACACAAAGCTACATACTGTAACATTGACATCAACAAACCAGGCTACATAAAGTGCAGACATGGGACACAGGAAGTGCTAGATCACATTTAAGTAAAGGGTGGTAGTAGCCTAGTGGTTAAGACGCTCGCCTGTGTACCAGAAGACCCGGGTTCAAATCCCACTTACTACCATTGTGTCCCTGAGCAAGACACTTAACCTTAAGTTGCTCCAGGGAGACTGTCCCTGTAACTACTGATTGTAAGTCGCTCTGGATAAGGGCGTCTGATAAATGCCGTAAATGTAAATGTAAAACAAAACAGCGCTAAACCAGTGAAATGAATAATGAAGGTGCTAAGTAAAAAATGCAAATACTGCTTTTGGCAGTACGTTCTGAACATAAGAGGTACAGTGTGTGTGTTTGTGTGTGTGTGTGTGTGTGTGTGTCAATTGAAAGAGGAAAGTCCCTGAGTGTTCAGGTGTCTGGTGGCCTGTGGTAGGACGCTATTGTACAGTCTGGCAGTGCAGACTTTTTTCTGGATGGTAAGAGGGTGAAGAGTGCATGATGGGTGTGTAGAGTCCTTCACAATGCTGATGGTTTTCTGGATGCAGCATGTTTGGTATATGTCCCTTATTGAGGTATAAGGGACATATACCAAACATGCTGCATCCAGAAGCCAGTCACTGATTATCTTCTCAGCTGTGCTGACTATCTGCTGTCAGATCTTTGTGTCCAATGTGGTGCAGTTCCCAAACTAGACAGTGATGCAACTGGTCAGAACTTTCAACAGTGTGACGAATGAAGAAGAGACAGACGAGAGAGTGTGTGTAAGTGGAGATGAAAAAATCCAATCCAGAGCAGTGTGGAGAGGGCGAGTGAATCACCACCAATTTTTTTATACTAGAACAGTCCGGAGCCGCAACAACCACGGTTGTGTGGCGTCTCGTAACAGAACCCAATTTGTGTGTTTCCATCCGGAGGTGGAGATCCTGGGTCGAGAGCCAGACCAGGTCGCCCACATGGAAAAGTAGTCAGCAGGGATGAATTTGGTTGTACCTGGTGGGCAAAGTTGGCTGGCTGGTAGCCAAAACAGTCCTCAAAGGAGGTCTGCAGGTCCACAACATGAAAGTGAAAGTAAAGTGATCAAGATTATGCAAAGAATATTGGCAGTGTTGGCCCTTTTTTTTCAAGACCTCTGTGATTCGTTTTGGCATGCTGTCAATCAACTTCTGAGCCAAATGCTGACTGATGGCAACCCATTCCTTCATAATCAGTGCTTGGAGTTTCTCAGAATTTGTGGTGTTTTGTTTTTCCACCCGCCTCTTGAGGATTTAGCACAATTTCTCAATTGGATTAAAGTCAGGGGAGTTTCCTGGCCACAGTGCTCAATCATGCTGGAAAAGGCATTGTTCTTCACCAAACTGTTCTTGGATGGTGGGGAGAAAATGCTGTCAGAGTATGTTTTAGTAGCATTCTTAATTCATGGCTGTGTTCAAAATTGTGAGTGAGCCCACTCCCTTGGATGAGAAGCAGCCCCACACATGCTTTACTGTTGGCACGAGACAGGACTTAAGGTAGTGCTCACCTTTTCTTCTCCAAATAAAATTTTTTCCAGATGCCCCAAGCAATCAGAAGGGGGCTTCATCAGAGCAAATTAATTTACCCCAGTAATCAGCAGTCCAATCCCTGTCGTTTTTGCAGATTATCAATCTGTTCTTGATGTTATTCGTGGAGAGAAGTGGCCATCCTCCAAAGGTTTTCACCTGACTGTGCATGCAGATGCACTCACACCTGCCTGTTGCCATTCCTGAGCAAGCTCTGCACTGGTGGCACCCCAATTCCGCAGCTGAATCATCATTAGGAGACAGTCCTGGCGCTTGCTGGACTTTCTTGGGCCTCCTGAAGCCTTGTTCACAACACTTGAACCTCTCTCCATGACTGCCTGGTACAGACAACATTCTGGAGAATATGCAAATTGGCATAATAAAAACGGAAGCAGCAAACTTTGTGAAAACCAGTATTTATGTCATTTTTTCCAAAACTTTATGCCATGACCTCAGTCCTGTAGTTTGAGATGGCCTGGAGAATCTGCAACATGTGCAATGAGTCTTTGCTGTCCTGGATCTGGTCGCAGATTTTCAGCTTTTTTTTTTTTTGCTGCTCTAATGGCTCGAGACTGTTCTTGACATTTCATAACCATTCATAACCATTTCCTATCCATACATACTTTTCACCTTTTCATTGTATAATTTAAGTGTATAATTACAATTTAGTGTCTGCAGTCTGTTAATAATTGCATTAGGAGGTTGTTTAAAAAAATGGCTGGATCTGCACTGATTACCTGAGCATGTTTCTGAGCAGTTCATCACGGTCCATGGCTGAGTGCTTCAACTGAGTTACAGGCTTTTAGAGGACAGGAGCCGTGTCATGTGATCAGGTGTTACATAACAACCCTCCAAATTTGCCGTGATTACAGACAAACAACCAGGTGGCAGGGACACAAAAAACACACAGACACCAACCACACACATTCTGACCCCATGCTGAGTGACCAGAATGGAATGTGAAGTGTGGGGCGGTGCGTCCTAAAAAAAGAGAGAAAAAAAGTTTTTGTTCCTTTTCCCTAAGGAAACCTCTAATAACCAAAAACCACAGATATCCCTCACTCTCTCTTTCAATCTTTTGCTTCTGCAAGGGAGTTAGGGGGAAAGCAGCAACAAGCAATAAAAGAAGACTAAAAGACGGTAGGGATGATTCTGAAAGACAGTTTCTCCATCTCTCCACTGGTCGAGTCATAGTAACAATGTGATGGTTACATAAGCGGAGCCTGCAGCCTGGTAATTAAGCAACACAGGCATGGGTTTAAGTATTAGACAAATTAAAGCGATAGTTGGGAGACAATGAAGAAGTGAGCAGAATTTCTAATACAATTCCAATTTAAAAAGGCAGGGCTGGGGGACACACTGCTCCATATGCGGCTCATACACTCCTTTGCTACTGCCCTTACACACAGTACTAATACTCTTTTAAAAGAGCATGTGTTCAAGGTCTTACACCAGCTGAATTTCTCTAAAACCAGACATGCACAAACAGATCTAAGTCTTTTATGTGATATGTGAAAGCCCCCAGGAACCATCTACCATACCCTCTTTGGATAAAAACGTCTGGCAAGTAAATTAAAGTAAAATAAAGCAATTGTTGTTGGTTGTAGCTAAGCCTAAATTAAGCTTGCATCATATTATGTCATAAAATATTCTTTGTTACAAAAAAATAGTTATAATTAAAGTGATTAAAAAAACGGTTGTGTCTATTACACTGAAATAGTTGTTTGTATGCACAGATAATTCCCTTTATAACGCTGCCCACTGGTCTTCAAAAGGTTGTGCATTCTGAGATGCGAACCAGTCGGTCACGCATCATCCCAAACTGAGTGTGACTGCGGTCATCAATAAATAACAATAACAGCACAGCCATAAATACCCATTAAAGAGGCCCGTAGGGCCGGCTGCCGCGGGAGTGATAAGTGGGTGCGAGAGGGTGCTGCCGGGAGTCTCTCTGCGATGAGGCTGTTTGTAATGTCATTACACCGCACGCTCGGTGGCTGCCAGGGGAGTGGGAGATGAATGACAGCATCCCCTCTTGTCACACTGTAAACAGAGCTAAAGGTAACCCAACAAGCAGGGGAGTGAGGTGTGTGTACTGTGTAGCCATGGCAACAGGTATAGCAAAAGTCACATAGCAAAAGTCACACCTCACAGTGTCACCGTGCTGTGTGTGCTTTCAGTTATAGTACCAAATCTGTTATATGTATATCTGCGAAGGTGTGTGTGTGTGTGTGTGTGTGTGTGTGTGTTTGCATGTGTACAGTTTGTCAGTAAAGGGGTAGGAACTTCCAATAAGACTCCCACAGCAACAGATGCTCCAAAATATTCCTGATTTCTTTGTGTGGATGTGTTTTCAACCCAGGTACCCCAGACAATAACTCATGATGGGGACATGAAGACTCTGCACATTGATTTGAGATCTGTCTTCTTCAGCACCAGATCTGGAATCTCACACAGGTTACAGTGGGCCATGGACCTTTAAAAAAAAAAAAAAAACTCATCATAGCTATTTCCTCTACACTTCCTGCTTCTGAGACTGAGGAGACTCCTGATGAAAGTGCTCTCTGATCACACATTTCACTTGTTCTCTTTCCATCTAAATAGAAGAGAAGAAAGAAAGTGAAGTGATTGTCACATGTGATACACAGCAGCACAGCACACAGTGCACACAGTGAAATTTGTCCTCTGCATTTAACCCATCACCCTGAGTGAGCAGTGGGCAGCCATGACAGGTGCCTGGGGAGCAGTGTGCTTTGCTCAGTGGCCCCTCAGTGGCACCTTGGCGGATCGGGATTCGAACCGGCAACCTCAGGGTGATAGGGTGGTAGTAGCCTAGTGGGTAACACACTCGCCTATGAACCAGAAGACCCGGGTTCAAATCCCACTTACTACCATTGTGTCCCTGAGCAAGACACTTAACCTTAAGTTGCTCCAGGGAGACTGTCCCTGTAAATACTGATTGTAAGTCGCTCTGGATAAGGGCGTTTGATAAATGCCATAAATGTAAATGTAAATGTAAACCTCCTGATTACGGGGCCGCTTCCTTAACCACTAGGCCACCACTGCACCTTCACTTCACAGAGCAGCTGCAATCATCTCTCTCACTGCCTTATTGATGTTAACAGGAGATAGTAACCATCAGACTCAGACTTTCTTTAAATTTTATGTGTTATGCCTGTTGTGCTAACGCTGAGTGCAGATGCTGCAAATTTAACAACCACCAATGTAGTAATTTTTGAATATGTGTAAAATACACCGACATCAGGTCACTTCTACCCAGACTAAAAAGAAGTGAGCAGTGAGCAGAGTTCAGATTTACAGTTCTTACTATATGTCCTATATTGAGGCATATTAGATGGAAATGATGGAAACTTTAATAAGATTATGCCCCAAACTGACCTTCCTGGACCTTCAAATTACTTTTTTCCCTCAGAATTCTACATAAAACACCCCATAATGACAACATGAAAAAGTTTACTTGAGGATTTGGCATATTCATTAAAAATAAAAAAAACATCACATGTATTCACAGCCTTTGCAAACTTTTACACCCTCAAGTCTTTTTGAATAGGATGCCACAAGCTTGACCTATCCTTGGCCAGTTTGGCCCATTCCTCTTTGCAGCACCTCAGACTGATGGGAAGCGTCAGTGCACAGCCATTTTAAAATCTCCCCAGAGATGTTCAATCAGATTCAAGTCTGAGCCCTGACATTCACAGAGTTGTCCTGAAGCCACTCCTTTGATATTTTGGCTGTGTGCTTTTTTGGTCGTTGTCCTGCTGAAAGATGAACAGTCACCCCAGTCTGAGTTTAAGAGCACTCTGGAGCAGGTTTTCATCCAGGATGTCTCTGTACATTGCTGCAGTCATCCTGCAGCTGAAAAGCATCCCCACAGCATGATGTTGCCACCACCCATTGGCACATTCAAAGCAGCAGAAAGTTTTCTGTAACCTTCCCCAGATTTGTGCCTCAAGATAATGCTGTCTTGGAGGTCTACAGACAATTCCTTTGGCTTCTTGCTTGGTTTGTGCTCTGACATAAACTGTCATAAACTCTGATTATTTTATATACTTATTATATACTTGTGCTTTCTTAGTTTTAAAAAAAAAAAAATTCCCACTTTGTCATTATGTGATATTGTGTGTAAAGAGTTCTGATAAAAAATGATTTTTTTTCTACAGGAAGAACAAAAAGCAGAGTTTGTTAATAAGGAATTGTTGAACAATTTTATTGAATTTGGCCAACTGTGCTTAAAATATTTTTGTGGTGTGGTCTGAAAATAGTTTAAAGTAAAAGAGCATAGTTTAAGTTTGCACATTATAATGCCTAAAAGTTAAGTAAAAATGTCTAGTGCTGTATTGGATTTATGATTAGTCCTTTTTTACATCAAGTAATTGAAAGTAACTAACTAACTGTTACTCATAGTCCATTTAAAATTAAGTAGTTTAATTAAGTATTTTTAGATGGGTACTTGAGTAGAATTTAAGCAGAGTAAAGATTTTACTTAATTACATTTTTCAGTACTCTTTCCACCTCTGTGATGGAGACACAGACTGCAGACACACACAAACACAATTGAACAGGCCAGTTTGTTGCCCTAAAGCCACTACATTATTCGTATTCGCAGGTGTTTATGAACTTGATCAGCATTGCGGACAAACCTAACAAACCTACTCACATACCAGAACACAACACAACAGTGTCCTTTTACAGTCTGCCATTACAACAGTTTTTCATTATCATGGCACATAATTGCTTTCACACAAAATTATTTTGAGACATTGTGTGTGTGTGTGTGTGTGTGTGTGTGTGTGTGTGTGTGCATACACAAACATTTTCCAAACCTGAACCCCCACCACACCCCCGCACACAAATCACTGAGGCAAAGCTGGAACAGTGTGTCCATTTCACTTCAATTCATAAGTGAAGCGTGATACTGTGTGTGTGTTTTTGTACATATACAAAAGGGTGTTGGGTGTCCCCACTTCTGTCTTTGTACTTGATATCATTTACTTGGGCCATGGATTTGACTGGGTGGTGAACATGAGAGGTGGGGTTGAGAACTGCCTCTGGCTGCAACAAGACAAGCTCAACTCCCACCCCTATTCAAAACCAATCTGTTTAATATCTTATGGCTGACATTATGTGGCACTGGAGTGCAATTAGAAACCAAGGCAATGATTTTGTTCACAATATCAACACAACATGGAGACTTAAGATCCTTTTTGCATAATTACCTCCAGTCATGTGCATGCTCCAAACTGTTGGCCTGTTCAAACATTTTCCATGGAATAAAGGAGTAAGCCAAATGTTAATGAGTATTCACGCCTAATAGGGTGAATTTGGGGAATAGAAGAGTGCCCTTTAAAACAGCTCCAGCAGAAAGGCATCTGTGGCTGGTGTGGTACAATAGAAGCTTTGGACATGTTTTCCAGAAGGTTGCAGTAAATTTGAGCCGAAAACAAAGATCTTTTTTTTTTTAATAAAATGTAATTAATGGTTATATTTTGTGTGTAAATGAACTGGAAGATTTTGTGTGTGGAATGAACTTCCCCTTGAGGTCAGAACAGCTCACTCACTGAGCACTTTCAAATGACTTTCCTCTTTAGAGAATATTTAGATTAACTTGTAACCTTCTTATTGTCTAACTTATGTATAGAAACTACAACAGAGTGAATGAAAATATTGTATTCATAGTTGGGGTCCTAATGAACCAGAACTGCCCATTTCATCGATGGTAACTTGAGAGCACGTTGTAAGTCGCTCTGGATAAGGGCGTCTGCCAAATGCCTTAAATGTAAATGCAAAATACTTCTCTATTGCATGATTAAGAATGGCATGTGACACTAATGCAATATTTTACAAAATATTAAAATCAGTTTAAAAATGTCTTCTATGTCATTTCTTCCTCAGTTGTAGCAAAGGAATCGTTTCCAGTTACTATCCTGACTGGAGCCAGAATTAGATTTCTCTGATGGTGTCATGCTCCAGTCTAGGATCAGTAGCAAAAGTAAAGAAAGGAGCAGCACACAGAGGAAGGTGATAGTTGGGGAGCCCATTCTGGCATGAAATGTGAGTAACCCAATGACCTCATAATTGAGATGGTCCCTTTGTTGTGCTTTGTTGTGCATACGCAACCAGAAACTCAAATGGGAGCTCTCTGGACAGTGACATATGAATGGACCTGAAAGTCACAGAGCAGATCTGGTGCTAAAAACTTCAATCTTTGACTACACATATTATGTTTTTATACAAAGCATAGTGCCTATATAGAAGCAATGGATTGTTTCTCCTACCCCGTTTGTGGATGCATAATGGACTGGGTCGCCTTTCTCTTCCTGTTCTATAATATTCTAAGCATTTAATTATCTTAAATACTCTGCTTAAAGTGAATACAGCTGGGCTGTATCAATCTTTGCTCAACATGTTCACAATGTCATTATGAAAAAAACACCTTTAGAACAATAAAATCCATACATTCCTTTATGGTGTGAATGTGTCTTGCTTCTCTCTGAACAGGCACCTCCTCTTTTGCAGGGTTGAGGTGATTAATCCTAATGAGGTCATCATGTGTATGTGACAAAAAGAATTGAATTTTGAATTTGAATTACTTGTGCAGCAAACATTCCATATCTTACCTCACTTAACACCTGCTGTAGAAAGTTGGTGGCTTCCATGGAAATGTGCCAGGGATCCTTTTCCTCCACCAGCATGGCATCCAGAGTGCCTTTCTCCAGCACTACATCGAATGAGGCATCTGGGAATGCCAAGTGCCTGGCGTCCATACAGTGCCATGTCATGCCATGGCAGTCAGCATGCCTTTGGCTCATGATTTCAATACACACAGAAGAATAGTCCATATTTGTTATGGAGGTGAAGCCTGCAGAGTACATGTCAAAGCTCAAAGCGCTGTTTCCACACCCTGAAAGAGAAAAAGAAGGTAGAGACATTGTTAACTCCTCCAAATCAGAATTAAAAAGCACATAGGTCTGGTGGCACTAATCATGTATAACCTCAAGTCTGGTGGTTGTAACACTACAACTAAAAATACATAAATCTGTTAAAGTAACATAAGATAATATATTTATTGCTCTTACTATTCACAAAGTATTAGCTTTTAAAATAAGTACAAACATAGATGCAGTTGTAAAATTGCATCATGATATATGATGGGAATATCTATGGCCAGTGTGTTTAAATTGTGGAATTGTAATTACAATAAAGTGTTCTTGTCAGTTAGTAAATTAAGTAAACATTAATTAATTTTTACTGTGCAAAACAGCTACATTATTGTCTTCAGCAAATTTCAATAACTTTTTCTACAACTACAACTGTAGTCATCTAAAAGCAGAATACAATAAAACAAATGACATCACAAACAATTTTTTTCAAATAAATATCTTTGGACTTTGGACTTTGGATATTAATTTTAAAGGATAAATGATCTTAAAAACAAAAAAGTAGTCTGACAGAATTGGCCAGGTTAAACCCAGTGCTTACTGTCTACCTTTAATGACAGTGATTAATGAGGGTCAAGCAGTCAAATAAGATAAGATAAGAAGAACTTTATTTATCCCGAGGGAACTTCTTTTGTCGAAAACATGCTCAATGCAGCAAGAGGAACAAGAGGAATAAATAATATATACAATAAAAGAACAGAAATAGTAGAATAGTGACAGAAATAGTAGAATAGTGACACAATCAATATTATCACTCCCCATTAGGGTTTTGTATGCACTGTATTCTCTATAATGCTTATTTGAGCATTCCTAAGAATCACAATGTTATCTATTTTGTGCTTTACCAAAATAACATCAGCAATGCCAGCTAACCCTGTCACTGAGAATCAAGGAGGCTTCATATTCCCTGTGCTTGCCTCCAGAAAAAAGAGCCTGACTACTTTTCACATTCAGACACAAAAAAAATTATACTTAAAAAGGATCATTTCAGCTATTGAAGATGCTACTGATAGCAAATCCATAGACATATGCAAGTGAAATGAAAGTGAAGTAATTGTCATTGTGAAACACTGCAGCACAGCACATGGTGCACACAATGAAATGTGTCCTCTACATTTAACCCATCACCTTAGTGGGCAGTGGGCAGCCATGAAAGGTGCCCAGGAAGCAGTGTGTGGGGATGGTGCTTTGCTCAGGGGCACCTTGGTAGTTCAGGATTTGCTTCAGCTTCCTTACATGCTAGGCCACAACTGTCATTTCATGATCCAAAAGATTTACAAACCAAGGAAACAATTCAAACCAATAACGGGACTTCCAGAATTGAACAGAATTCTAGACTTTAATGCTAGAATTAACGCTTTAATACCCTCGCTAACACCAAATAGGGGCTGTTGCACAGTGGGATCAAACATGTACCTGGAGGCACTGCTTCTGAATTTTCCATTTCAGTCTTCCTCACACAGCATTATACTATTAACAAGAACCTGAGCCTAATTACAGCAGGGTGGAAGGAGAATGTTCTAGCTGGGAGGCCTGAAGGAACAAAGGTACTGAAAGATCTGACTTACCAAGGGAAGAAAAATGAGAGAAAAACAGAAAAAAGACAGCGGGAGAGTCAACGCCTCATTTTAAACACTGTGAATAACACTTATTATCACCTACAACTTCAGACTAATTCAAATTTGCTGTTTACCGATGTCAGCAGGGCTAAGCTTCCATATCATCCAAAAATGTAAAGAACAGAAAAAGGAGATAGAGAGTAAGAGCATCGACTCAGATGGCTCTTGTCCATGAAACATACATTGTTTGCATGTTTAACTTTAAGTGTACATATCCACTAAGCTTTGTAAATGTTGCTTTGATAGTCTGTGATTAATGATATGGAAATCTAGCCTTCAAGCCTTAGCTTTCATATAAGCTTTATGTAACGTTCTGCCTGCCATCATCACCTACTTTTTCTCTCCTCTCTGCGTCTTTGTGGTAAGCTGCACCACAAAAATGGGATCCTCAATGTGTATTAATATAGCGAATGAAACCCGAAATTGCACTTTTAACTAAACATGATTGTCTTGTTATGTTTGAGAGACACATGTGAAAATGCAAGTGATTGTCATTGTGAAACACAGCACAACACACGATGCACACAATGAAATGTGTCCTCTTTTAACCCATCACCCTAAGTGAGCAGTGGGGAGCCATGACAGGGGCCTGGGGAGCAGTTTGTGAAGCACCTCAGTAGCACCTTGGTGGTTCGGGATTCGCACCAGCAACCTTCTGATTACGGGTCCATTTCCTTACATGCTAGGCCAACAACTGCCCCCACATGTCTGACCACGAAGGGGACAGTGACAGGTCAAAGGAAGGTGGCAGTTAATGAGGTCTCTGGTGTTTTGAAGCCTCTCCTGTACAAGTTCTACAATATAAGTATTATTAGACACTGACACATAGACTACATATTCAACTTCTTTAACAAGTGAAGGGAGCAGCATTAATTATCTTGTTTGAGTGGTACCTTCTAAGGGTGGAAATACTTGACAGCAAGAGAACTATTCTTGCATGTGATGTAATGGAAATGGGACAAATGGCTGTGGGTGCAATGTTTACCCAGGAAAGACAGGGTGGCAGGAGGATACACCTGCAGGAAGGTGCACGGTTCAGCTGAAAGACCTTCTGCCCTAGTATCCACGTAGAGATTACTTTGATATGTGCAGTTTCGAAAATAGTGCTGCAGTCCACACACCCCTTCATGACAATGGCATTCCCCGATGGCAGTGTCCGCTTCCAGTGTGTTGGCGGCATAGCGTTCAAAGCCCAGGATAAAAATGACATCACAATACTGCCAATGTTCTGATGCTTGACATTGCATCACAGACAACAATCCAGCAATAATGAAAAAAAGGTACAAAATATTTGAAGCAATCGAGTTATAATTTTACTGCTGTCTGCATTCAGTTTCTCCATTTATTCTATGATAATTAAAGAGTTTCATACACACACCCTACTCACCAAGGTGATAGGTTAAATGTAGAGGTGCTTCACAATGACAATCACTTTCACTGTCACTCATAACATATTGATAATATCGATTTTCTGCCCTGGATACAGGGACATTGTGTTTTTGGAGTGCTGATGGCAAGGCAGATGTTTTTGAAGGGCTCCCTCACTGCCCAGGGCCAGGAATCTGCCGACTGCACCACTCTGCGACCTAACATGCGCATGTGCCTGACATTGTTTCCAAAGGGCTTTCCCTGCTGACACGGAGATCTGTGTTTATCTCTGTGTTTGAGTGGGAGAGAGGTCTGGAGTGCAACGGATGGGGGCATTTCTAATTGCGTTCTGATGGGGGGGGGTCTGATAAATATGAGGCCTGTTTCTAAATGTGCTGGTGGTTTCTAAATGTGTTTGATGGGGTTCATGAATACAGGTTAATCAGTCACAGGAGAGGTCTGTGTGTGAGACTCTCCTGTGAGACTGGCTCACACCGGCTGGCTCTAGGTCGAGGAGACTCTGGGCTGTCACCTGACACTACATTCCCAAATTTTGTCAGGACTGTAATAGACACCCTTGACTGTTGTCAAGGACATGACTTGATTTGCCTTCAGTCTCCGTGACATCACTGTCCCACCGCCCTTACCTCTGACCTTTACGTGTAACCAGTGCACCTGCACGTTTCTGGATGTGGGCATGACAGGCATGAATACACATGGGGATCACTCCCTACACATGATGCGCAGGAGTCACGATCACTTGAGTTCATATTTCAAATGGGCTAGACTCCCTGTCCTTATTCCACCATGGGAATATGCATCCATTTTCAAATAAAAGGTTATGTAAAGAGCATTCGTGTCCTTTGACTTAAATTATTTATATAACTAAAAAGTCTTGTTTTGTGGAACACCCCCCCTGGAAAGGGAGTCAATCCATCAAAGACTGAACATGAACACACACACACACACACACACACACACACACACACACATAGAAACACACACAAACCATTTAGCATCACCAGTTCACATGAGGGAAGCAACCTGAGAACCTGGAAGAAAGCCACACGAACATAAGGAGAAGATGAAGCTCCACGCAGGGATCACCCATGCGTGAACTACAACCTCATCAAAAGACAATGAACAGAATAATCACGTTTACATTTTTCTCCTAAGGAAAATCTATGCTAAAATTAAAACCTAGATAAATTTAATGTGACCTACCCAATTAGTTGACTGGATAAGAATAGTTTAAAGAATGATGTGTATTTATGGTAATGGTTATTCTTATGTTAAACTTATTTTTAATCAATTACATGAACTTACCAGGTTTAACTGCAGAATTATTTGGCCGCCTAAGACTTTTGCAGAGCACTGCAAGTGGTGGTAAATAGACATGCTAAAGTTAGCAGAGCCATTAGGGTTCCTGTTGCCAAATTCCCTGGCTGGGTTAACTTTGGCCAACGGAAAAAGATGATTGCTCATCTTAGTGTGTCACAGGACACTGGGGAAACATTGGGGGTTGCATCATGTGCCAGCAGAATTACAATTATGAGACATGGGGGATACAAGAGACAGAACATATGACTATGCATATCACTATGGAAGAAGCCGACAGAGGCCGAGCCTAATGCACGTCCTGAAATCATCAACAGGGTCAGGGTCTGGCTGCCTTTTTTGGTTTGGGTGTAGGTGAAATACAATACAGTGAAAATTAACAAAGAGATCTAAGTAACTATATTTCAGTCTCCTCCAGCAGTTATTGTCCAGTCATTACAGGTCACTACAGCAAGTGTCACAGGCTCTTTATTGCCCCCTACTGACACACACCGACAAAGAAGCCATAAATCAAGCGCATTTCTCTTCCTTAACAAAGACGACAGCATCTCTCACAAAGCATCAGTATAATCAGTATATTTGATTGCATTCACTAACATCCTATAATCTGTTTTTAGCAACCATGTGAATGCAGCCACTGCTCATGATTTTGTAGGATTTTCAAGTTTTGCTAAAATTTGACTAAAAATGTAGAACACAGACATATGAATTTATTTACATAAGAATAGTGAATTCATTTCTGATAAAGCATATGCAGTCTCTGACAATAACAGCTTTTTCTCATTTGGTTGTGTTATATTGTGACAATGTACCTCTTAGTGAACATTCCCAAATAATGATTTACATTTGTGACTCTGTCTAAAAAGATAATAATAATGTGTAGGGGACATAAGATGTCTGGGGTAGGGTGTGGGGCATGTTCACTAATGTCTTTGAATCTGCATGTGAAAATGCACATGCATGGAGTGAAAAAAAGCTTGCCCCCTCTATAATTTCACACTTTCTTCAATGTGTCACATTTTAATGTTTCACATCACAAAAAAATTATCAAAAACAACACAAGTAAACACAAAATGTGTTTTTAACTGAAGAACTTTATTATTTAGGGAGAAAAATATCCAAACCTACATGGCCCTGTGTGGCAAATTGATTGTCCCTCTGTTAAAACATAACCTCAAAACTTAACTTAAAACATATAAAACTTAAAACTTATCTTAAAACTCAATATCTCTAGCCACACGCAGACCTGATTACTGCCACATCTGTTCTCAATGAAGAACACATTTAAATAAGACCTGTCTGAGACCTACCTTAAGATCCTCAAAAGCTAGACATAATGCCAAGATCCAAAGAAATTCAGGAACAAATAAGAAAGAAAGTAATGCTATCTGGAAAAGGCTATAAAGACCTTTCTAAAGCTCTTGGACTCCAGTGAACCAAAGTAAGGTCCACAAATGGCGAACCTTCCCAGGAGTAGCTGGCCGACCAAAATGCAACCCAAGCAACAACTCATCCAAGAGGTCACAAAAGACCCCACAACAACGTCGAAAGAACTTCAGGCCTCACTTGCTTCAGTTATGTTCAGTGTTCATGACTCCACCATAAGAAAGATACTGGGCCAAAATGGCCTACAAAATGGCTAAGATGAAAACATTTGAGCAAAAGAAAATTAAGGCTCCTCTCAATTTTGCTAGAAACCAAATCTTGATGATTTGGGAAAATACTCTGTGGACTAATGAGAGAAAGTTGAAATTGAAACAAACTTGGGTTCTGCAGTAGTACAATGATCCAAAACACACAAGCAAGAGCACCTCTGATTCCCTGAAGAAAAACTGAATGAAGAATTTGGATTATCCTATTCATCGTCCTGACCTGAATCCTATTGAGATGCTGTAGCATTACCTTTAAAATGCAGTTCATACTCGAAAAGCTGTTGTGGGGTCTAATAAATGCTGTAAATGTAAATGAGTATGTGGCTGACCTGCAACAATGAGTTGACGAATGCCAATCAATTACTGAGCGGCTGGCAGTGGCCATCTTGCCAATTTATAGGACTCACGTTACCTCATCTCCATGTTGCTCCAGGTCACATGGATGGAATCATGTGACAGTACCCTCCCTCCCGGAGTGGAGTCGTTACACTGCCGGTACTCAGTCACCAAGGAGGGGTCTAGGATGAACTCTCTTCGGGCCCATAGCCGGCCCAGTGCACCAGATACTGGGCACCCCGACCCCTGCGACGAGAATCCATGATTTGTTCAACTGTATAGGCGGGTCCCCCATGGACGATCCGTGGCGGCAGCGGATTCCGGAGCCGGTGGATGGAGGGATGAAGTGATGAAAGGTTTCAGTCTGCTGACATGGAACACTGGATGTGCACGAATATTGGGTGGCAGTTGAAGACTGTAGGTGAGGGGATTCAGCGGGCTGAGGCACGTACAGGCACCCTGGTGGGACATTGGATGGGCCAGGGTCTGACGTCTGGGCAGCCTGGACCTTAGTCTCCAGGGACCACAGGAGAGGGCCAAGGAGGCGGTGGGATGGAAGGAGTGGTTCAGGTTCAGAGAAAGAGGAGTCTGGATCGTGCTGTCGGGACAGCGCCTCGGCCTTCTGAATCCGGGAACCAGGATGGTGAGTTGAAATGTTAGAAAAAGATGGATTGAGTTGTTTGGTAGACTTGATGGTGATGAGTTTTTTGTGATCGGCCCAGACCAGAAAGGGGGCGTCACAGCTTTGTGTCGCCACTCCTCAAGCGCCCACGTGACTGCTAGCAGCTCACTGTACACCACCCCGTAATGCTGCTGCATCGGAGTGAACTTCCGTGAGAAGAATCAGCACGGGTGCAGTTTCAGGTCTAGGCCGCGTTGTGAGAGGACAGTGCAAGCACCCACCTCTGACGCGTCCACTTCCACAACAAAAGGAAGTGAAGGGTTCGGATGTTGGAGGACAGGGGCGGTGGTGAAATGACGGCACAGGGACTTGAAGGCATGGATGGTATCTGTTGTCATGTGAACAGGGTGTGTTGAAGTTTTGGTAAGAGCAGTGAGTGGGGCTGCGACTTGGCCATCTTGCCAATTTATAGGAGTCACGTTACCTCATCTCCGTGCTGCTCCCGGTCACATGGATGGAATCATGTGACAGTATTTATCTCTGTAATCCAGAAAACTGGTAAGGGTTAACAAACATACCCAATGATCTATGTTTTTATAATGCTGGGAGTGCTGAAGGACAGAAGCACAGACAATCACTGACTCATTAATGTGATATTTCTTACTACATGCCTGTGTGGTACTGGCAACAAAAAGTCAACTGACTTGTGAGACTATGAGACATTGCATTGTGTCTGGAAATTTGTTGACCATACGTCATTAAGTAGTGTATCTCTTTACTAAATTGGTGAAGAGACTAATCATAAATAAGAAAATAAATATATAAGTCCAATTACAAGATATTAACTGCTGACCTCCCCATGTTTGTGTCAATGTGGCCAGCATAGGGTGGCTCATTAAACTAATGATGGAGACATTTGTCCCTGTTTATCTGGACATGATATAATGGAATGAATATACTGAAACATAACACTACAGAAAATAATGAAATAGATAAAAATAACTTACATTCTAACAATGAAAGTCACTGTCCTAACAGGGAGGAGCCCTGTAGTAAATATGTCTGACCAGAGCATTAACTGCATTCCAAAATAGAAACAGGCCATGTTGTCATGTCCTACTATCAACTTACCATTAAAACATATCCCAATACCACACAACCAATGGAACTTTAATTGTACGCTGCTACAGTGGTTCTTTAAAGTGCAAGCTTTCACAACTAATCAAAAAGTCAGGAAGGAGGAAGAACAGGATAAGGATTAAAGCAAGAGAAAACAATGTGCACAAATAACACACACACACACACACACACACACACACACACACACACACAGTCGATTAAGATTATGTAATTTACCACCTTATAACAATGTAATATTTCTGATTGCAGAAGAGGTCTAAAACACAGCAGATTAAACCAAACAGGGCTTATAAATAAAGTATGTCCTAACCAACTAAGCAGTCTGGACAGATGAAATGGAGTTAGATCTGTTCCATGGACTAAAACTGTACATGGACTATGAATATCCCCTGATTTTTTTTGCTTTTATACCAATCTTTGTGCTCCAGTAATTCTGTTTCTCAATTCTCTTTTTTCCGAAATTCAGTGCAGAATTGGTGCAGAATTACAGCCACTTTGAGACGTCCTTTTCTGTAAGGACGTGCTGTTTAAATGATAATGAGAAGAGGCAGGATGAGGAGGACAGCAGCCTATAGATGTTGCAAGGTCATTCGCGTAAAATGACTTCATGAACACCATTCACCACCAGTGCTGTTCTTGTTAACAGGAATATGTTGTGGGAGGGTGTATGGTATGGGATTGTTGTCTGTTCTGTCATTCATGTGAAAATTATAAATAAACACATAAAAAAGAACAAACAAAAAAAACTGGTTGTTGAGGTGTTCCATATAACGGAAGTGTTCTGCTATGTCATTCAAACTTTTATCACTTGAGCACAAAGAGGACAAGGATGCAAGTTGGTTTTGGCATGTTTCCATGACAGTGCAGGTTGCACGCTGACATGTCTGTTCGCTTCCCCAAGAAGGAAAAGTTGGACTGTCTGCTATGTGCTGTGTATATGGGTGGGTCTGTACGTCAATGTCAAGTCTCCCTGGCTGTTTCTGATGACCCGCTGCATGGAAGGGTGGGACGGGATGGGGGTGGCTGTCAAAGCTATTCTCCACTCTTGTCATTCTAAAGACAACGCTCATCTGCTGTGCAGCATGACTAAGATTTTGTGACTGAGTGAAGCTTCGTCCCTACTGTGACGAGGCAGTATTCATAACAATTGTCAGCTCCCATCAACAAACTGGGAGACAGAGCAGACTCACAGATTCATACTTCTGGATAGCATATTGATTATGCTCTATCTGAATATATTGTGAGTTGTTTAGTAAGACACAAGTATATAACAGTAACAGCAGTTTAAAAATGAGATTATTTTGGTAGTTCTGTGTTCAGATTGTGGTCTGAAGAAAAAAACAATCAGCTACTGTATCTGTCAACGCCGGTTGCACAACTTTATGACACTGGAGGGGGTTGAAGGTGTACAGAACGAGGAGGCTCGTTCAACCATCACAATGGGCTCCTCGCCATGTGAACCTTATTTATAAAAACATAGTAGGTTGATTTTGTGTGATGTCACACCAAGTAGAAAGGATCTGCCATCTTTAAAAATGTTAAGTGTAGTTCATGGTTGCTCCAATCATTCTCACCTCACAATGTAAACGTCAAAAATGACTCTCAAGTCAGGTTTGTTTGCGTATTAGGAGGCAGGACCTGGGGTGGGTCACGTCTAACATTTAGTTTAATTAATTAATTGCAAGTATCAATACCTAGACACTGGATCTAGATCCGTACAATACAGACTCTATTTCCTCTACAGATTTTTACTTCCTGCCCTCCATTAGAAATCATGTGTTATCATAACCACGTGACTGAAATCAAGCTATTAAGGATTTGTGGCATAAACAATGACACTCAAACAAAAAGGAATGGATGGCTAGTTATTTCATCTTCTCTGTAATTGAAAGGAAATGCTACTATTACTACTTAGTATTTATTTGGATCCAGTTACAAAAACATTGTTACACTAACATTAACACTCCACAGGCACTACGTCTATTAAAGTGCTTTTAAAACAGGGCAACAGAGACAGAAACTATGCATTTATAGAGAAACCTAAAAGAAAAATACATAAACAAATACAACTTGGGATTTGTTGCTAGAACGGGATGAACTTTCGGCTCTGTCTCTATGGCAACCATTTTTTCTCTCTGTAAATGTGAGATCTGTAAGGGACGCTTCAGTGAGGGCATGTGCCTTTCCATGTACAAGCATGAAACTAAAAGATCCTCCAGGAGAAGGAAGTGTGCATGCACACACACTCTCTCACACACACAAATACACACACACAATTTCCAGTAAACATAGACAAATGTAATGTGTGGGCTTGAAGGCTGCAGCTGACCTTGAGCGGGGCAGATTTTCCACCCCCCAGTTATCCCCAAAGGTGCAACATAAATTATGAATGAGGCATAGCAGCTTTATCAGCATTTAGCTTCAAAAAACATTCCCATAAATGAGCACACAATCACATAAACACACTAGTCCTAACAATAACAGCAACATGTAACCAATTAACACCACTTTCAAAAGCTCACACATTATGGAATCTCCCGTCTGCTCATCCGATAAACCAGAATATGCTAACAACCTTAAAACCACAGTTACCATTTCTGCAATGAGATGTACATCATTTATTTCTTTATTTATGAATGTTATAATGAGCTGACACTAATATCCCACCAGCTATTTCCCAAAAACAGTTTTCATCTGCTTTTTGTATGCAAGATGTCAAAAGCTTACTTTTTACCCTAATTCAACACATGATTTCCCACCGCTGATAACCTTTATTATGTAACTGAGCTGATTAATTACTGCTTGAACAATTAAGAATCTGCCACTTAAATTGAACTTTGGAGCGACGTCATTTTGTGAGTCAGAGGCATTGCCAAAACTGCATCTGGGCTTCTCCTTCACACAAAAAAGGCTTCAATTAAAAAACAAAGCGGAACCACAGGAGGAGGGGGACAGAGGCATTCCACCAAACATCTCTGTCACTCTCATTATTTTCCTGTCTCTCTCTAACAGTCACTTTCCTACTGAGATCTTTCTCATTACTGCACCTTACATACACACAAATTAAATTATATTTATTTACATTTGAACATTCTGATAACTACAGTTAAATATAATAAATGGTTATGAGCTTTCAACAGAAATCTAGCACAGGTCTATAGCTATGCATGATCTATCTTAACGGGGTAAAATTAATGAGCTGTTTTTATTGTAAAGTGAGAGGAGCACTAAAAGTAATTGGAGTTAATTTGTTTGCTTGGGTTATGGATAGATTCACACAAACAGAAATCTAATGTTGTGTACATTGTATGTACAGGCCAAACATGTACATGATACAACTACAATTTACAACTACATACACACAATTCAGATAAAAGAACAAAATATAAATTATGGAAACATTAAGGGATCATGAAACATCTTTTGGCCAACATTACAGGAGCCATGGACAACAACAGTACTAAAGCTCTACATATGCAGTTTATGAAAGACTGTCAGGAGGGGAACTAAAATTATGCCAAATTCAAAGAGTTGAAAATCTAATTGCTCCTTTGATCTCATAAAGAGAAAAGTATAAAAATTAGTGTAAGAACTAAATTAAAACACTAAACTTTTAATAACAAAAATGGCATGAAAACTAATGTCATGAAGTTGACTGCAATAAATGTTTTCAATCAAATTGTCCTTTTATCAACCAAAGCCCAATTTATTCAACAGCAGCTGATACCATTATGCAAGATAAAGTTTCAAATGTGTTGCAATAAAGCCAGTAGTCTATGACTATCTACTAAGGTTAAACAAATGTAAAAGTGAGAAAATGTAAAAGTTAGAAATAGATCTGCATTGTTATACAACCAGAATCAGACACGCAGTTCATTATCACCATAAGTCTGTAAGGACAACAAGATGAGGCTGTTTTTAACACCCACACATGAATTACACTGAAAACTGCAAGCCAAGCATATCTAAACCCTGTGACCATCAAAGGTGTCCTTCAACGAAACCACTTTTTGTGATTATTCACCACATGCTGAATCAGTGAGGTTTAATAAGCCTGTTTCAGCTTAATAACTAAATCTAGAGGGAGCTTTTAGAGGCTGCAGTGCAAATGGCACTGAAAGTAGTATTGACACTGAAGAGCTCTGATAATATAATACTTACTGAGAAAGCAAGTAACACAGCAATAGAGTGGTTAGCAATCTGACAGGTAGGCAAACCAGTCTAGACACCATCTTCTTGAGCTGTTACCATTAACAGTGTCTAGAGGCAAGAAAAGACCCTTTAAAGAAGGCCGTCTGCATACTTTCAAGGTGAGAAAATAAAACTTTACAATAAATTTGGCAGTTTGACAATTTGACAATCTGTGAACCTCAAAAATACGTAGTTCCAAGATTTAAATTTAAATTGTGAATACAAATTAACATGCAAAATTCATGTATGCTGACATACACTAGATCTGGCCCAGGGGTTCCAGCATGCACATAAATGCAAATATATATTACCAATATTCTTCATATATATAATATCATATTAATTACATAATATTAAAATAGGGAAACTGACCCATATTATTGAAACCCATTCATGGATTAAGTTTTAGACCAAAAGAGAACTTCAATTAAGATTAAAATTTAAAAACGCTTTTATTACAGGAAACTGATCAAAGGTTGTGGGACATTAGTCTCAAAGAATAATGTTTTAGCTCATTTATGAAATGTCCAAAAGTTTGGACACACCTCATTCAATACGTTTGGTCACGACGGCTAGCTGACGGGGAAGGAAGCGCAGAGGCGGGACATAATTCAAGTTCAAGTAAACTTTATTGTCATCTCTTCTATATATTATACAGATATACAGAGAGACGAGAAGACGTGGCTCCAGTTTACACAGAGCAACATAAAAGTAGACAACAAAAAACAGATGCGATGAAATACAATATATAAAAAAAAAGATACAAAATATACATTTTGGCTAAAAATGAGTGTTAAAAAGTGACCAGTGATATATACATGTTTAGACTGTGCAAATAAACAACAGTAATGATAGTACAGTTATTGGTTTCAGTGCAACATGAAGAGGTAGTCCGTATAGCAGCGTGTGCATAATTGCAGCAATGAGGTGTAAAGTGCAGAGGTGCAACAGAGTTAGTCCACAGTGTGAGTGTGTGGGGGGAAGTATGGGTGCAGGTAGTGTGTTCAGGAGCCTGATGGCTTGTGGGAAGAAGCTATCACACATCCTGGAGGATAGAGACCTGATGCTGCGGTAGCGTCTGCCAGATGGGAGGAGTGTAAAAAGTCCATGTGATGGGACTTTTACATATATAACCAAGGATTTATCATAAAATAGAAACAAAATCCAGCGCAATGGCCAAAAATGGGAAATAACAAGGGGAGAATAAAAACTAGCCTGCAGGCATTGAAATCTTCAATCCCCTTGCTGATGGAAGGAGGTTTTTCACTCAAAATCTCACGATACATGGCCCCAATCATTCTTTCCTTTACACGGATCAGTCATCCGGGTCCCTTTGCAGAAAAACATCCCCAAAGTATGATGTTTCCACCCCCATACTTCACAGTAGGTATGGTGTTCTTTGGATGCAACTCAGCATTCTTTCTCCTCCAAACAAGACAAGTAGAGTTTTTACCAAAAAGCTCTCTAGCAAACTTCAGACGGGCCAGGACATGTTCTGGCTTAAGCAGGGGTATTACGTCCAAGGACTTCCTGAACTACCTCAGAATTAATCACGCAAATTCACCAAAAACGTAAGTTATGGCTCCCTCGCTAATCCCATGTGCAGTGTGTAAAATGTACAGCTTGACGAACTCCGTCAGTAGTGAGGATTTCACCTGTGGGAAGTGTAGGAGACTACTTTTACTTTACTTTACTTTATTTAGCAGACGCTTTTATCCAAAGCAACTTACAATAGGAAGACACCAGCAATTCTCGTTCGATTTCTATAGAATATCGAGTTTACAAACTACGAGCCCTGATAAGGCTTAGACTTGTCATTTAAGAGCATGCTCGGAGATTGTTGGGTGCTAGACTAAGAAAAATTATAATGTATTTATACATTTTGTATTTGTTTGTTCAATGTGTACACATGTGCTTGTGTAAGTGTTAGATTTGTCTGTAATATTTTTGGAATAAGAGGGTTTTCACCTTCTTCTTAAAAGTGGTGATAGTCTCGGCTAGTCGTGTGGAGGAGGGCAGGTTGTTCCACCAGCCAGGGACAACAACGGAGAACAGACATGATTGGAATCGGAGAAGGAATTTTTAGTCTCCTTTCGTTTGCCGATCTGAGAGAGCGTGCAGGAGTGTAGCTAGGAAGTAGTGTGTTGATGTAGGAGGGTGCAGTTCCATTTACAGCCCTGTAGGCAAGCATCAAGGATTTGAACTCAATGCGAGCAGCTACCGGGAGCCAGTGGAGGGAGGTAAAAAGAGGTGTAACATGGGTGTATTACTAGACTAGTTGAAATGACAGAGAAAATAGCCGAACTAGAGGAGCGCATCCGAAATGTATATTTAATTAGGGAAGTCTTAATTGACTCCTTTCTAGTTCCGGACGCGCACCAGCCCAGTCAGCCGGTGAGTGTGTCTACCCCGGCGCCGGTACCAGTAGCGCCCTCCGGACAGCAGGGCAGTTGGGTGACGGCTCGGCGTAAATCACGCAAGCGAGCTTCCGTGGCGACCCGCCTGGCTCCCCCACCACCTGGGCACCACACACCGTTCCGTGTTCAGAACCGTTTCTCCCCCCTCACCAAATGCCTAGAATTAACACTGCGTAGCACGTTAGATAAAGTCGCTCCCCTCAAAAGGAAGATTCCTTGGTATAATGATCACACGCGCTCGCTTAAGAAGACCGCCTGGAAATTAGAACGCAAATGGCGTCAAAGTAAATTAAACGTATTCCGAATAGCGTGGAAGGAGAGCCTACTTAACTATAAGAAGGCTCTTAGCACGGCTCGATCAACGTATCTGTCCTCGTTAATAGACAAAAACAAAAATAATCCCGGATTCCTGTTTAAAACTATAGCCAAACTAACCAGGAATAAGACAGAAATGGATACTACTACTCAATATCATCATAGTAGTGATGATTTTATGAATTTCTTTAATACTAAAATTGTCGCAAATAGAGACAAGATTTAAAGCACAACAAATAGCTCTGCCGATATTTCCATGGAAAATAATCTTCTAATAGACGACCACCAATTAGAACGATTCAACATTATTAAAGACCATGAATTAATCAAATTAATCTAGTCAACAAATCAATGTTCTTGAACTTTGGATCCGATTCCAACAAGGTTCCTTAAGCAAATAGCACTCGATATTATAAATTCTACCCTCAAAATTGTTAACTCGTCGCTTAGTATTCTGCCGTCTGGGGAGCTGCAATAAAGGAAGCGGGGGGAAGTTAACTGAATTGATTATCCAAGTTTATTTTACTGCACACAGGGGGACCCACAAGAGAACTCCCCCCCCCGCTTGATTACAGTTCACAAGCATTTATATATCTGGGGTATACAAGGTCGAAAAGCAAGCTCGCACCACTTTGGACAGTGGCGCCCATCAATGTCACAGAACCTTTCTTTTATCAGTTTATGTCTAGTTTTTGTGTCAAACTTTTGCATCAACAAGGTCAGACCTAAGATACACAGTTGTCTTCTGACTGTTCCATGACCAAAGGTGGAACACGTGGAGTGTTCGGTCTGCTAAATTTCGTGGAGTGTCTGGGGCTACTAAATTTTCCTTCCACAGGCCACGTACCAAGTTCGTTCAAGGTAGCAGTCATTAGACTCCTGATTAAAAAGCCTGATCTTGATCGCAGTCAGCTTTCAAATTATAGACCGATATCCAACCTCCCGTTTATATCAAAAATCTTATAAAAAGTTGTAGCCCAGCAGCTGAGCACATACCTAGACTGTAACAATATCCATGAAGTATATCAATCGGGATTTAGATCTCATCATAGAACTGAGACAGCGCTGGTTCAAGTGGTTAATGACCTGCTGTTGGCCTCTGATCAGGGACGCATCTCGCTGCTTGTCCTGCTTGATCTGAGTGCAGCGTTTGACACTATTGATCACGCTATTCTCCTTGCCAGGTTAGAGAATGTTATCGGGATTAAGGGAACAGCCCTTGAATGGTTCAGATCATATTTGACCAACCGATATCAGTTTGTGGACATCAATGGTGTTTTGTCTTCACATAGTAAAGTAGAGTTTGGTGTTCCACAAGGTTCTGTCCTAGGTCCGTTACTTTTTTCGCTATACATGTTACCTTTAGGTGACGTCATCCGCAAACACGGTATTAGCTTTCATTGCTACGCTGATGACACAGCTGTATCTGTCAGCAATGCCAGATCAGAGGCAGCAGCTGAACAAAATACAGAATTGTCTGAAGGACATTAGACAGTGGATGCTCACCAACTTTCTCCTGTTAAACCCTGACAAGACAGAAGCACTTGTACTTGGGCCTCAAGCAGCCAGGCATAATATGGCTGACTACATCATAACCCTGGATAGCCTTTCTATCTCACCAAGTATTGAAGTAAAGGATCTAGGTGTCATCATTGATGCAGGTCTCTCATTCAATTCGCACGTAGATAATGTCACTAGGACAGCATTCTTTCACCTTAGAAATATTGCAAAAATAAGAAATATAATTTCAATGCATGATGCAGAAAAGTTGGTCAATGCATTTATTACATCAAGGTTAGATTACTGCAATGCATTACTGTCTGGATGCTCTAGTAGGTGCATGAGTAAACTCCAGCTAGTTCAGAATGCTGCAGCCAGAGTTCTAACTAGAACTAGGAAAATTGACCACATCACCCCAGTCTTACAATCACTGCACTGGTTACCCATCAAATTTAGGTTTGACTACAAAATCCTACTTTTGACCTATAAAGCTCTAAATGGTCTCGCCCCGCAATACCTGAGTGAACTTTTGGTTCTTTACCAACCGCCACGCCCCCTTTGATCAATGGGTGCGGGGTCACTACTGGTACCAAAAGTACAGAAGGTCACAGCTGGGAGCAGATCCTTCTCCTGTAGAGCTCCGCAGTTGTGGAACGGCCTGCCTGTCAGTATCCGGGACTCAGACACAGTCTCAGTGTTTAAATCCAATCTCAAAACCTATCTGTTTTCTCTGGCTTTTTGTTAAAATCCTAGACCCTCATTTCACTTCACTTTGACGCAGTGTCAATTATAAAGTCCAGTTTATCAAAGAGTCCCCCTGTTAGACACAGACAAAGTTAAATTCACCCTAGTTAGGCTGTCCTAGTTAGGGTACCAGGCCACTGTAGCACCAATATACCACATATTTCAGTATTGGTCGTACAGTGCAACCGTCTGCCGATGCTTCTGTTTGTTTTTCTCCAAGACACGGAATCAAACACACAGACAACTGGCAGACCCCAGTGAAGAGACCAGCAAATAAATCCTGGTTCCTGACAACCGGACATACCATGAAACAAACCAGAGGGTCACCACAGCCACCACCACCATTACAACTACAGCTTCAGGGATCTTCAAGTTTCTTCACACCAAGCTGCTTACCTATTGCAGATTCAGTCTTCCCAGCCTTTTGCAGGTCTACAATTTTGTTTCTGGTGTCCTTACACAGCTCTTTGTTCTTGGCCATAGTGGAGTTTGGAGTGTGACTGTTTGAGGTTGTGGACAGGTGTCTTTTATACTGATATTGAGTCCAAACAGGTGCCATTAATACAGGTAATGAGTGCAGGACAGAGGAGCCTTTTACAGAAGAAGTTATAGGTCTGTGAGAGTCAGAAATCTTGCTTGTTTGTTAGTGAGCAAATACTAATTTTCCACCATAATTTGCAAATTAATTCTTTAAAAATCAGAGGATGTGACTTTCTGGATTTTTTTTTCTCATTTTGTCTCTCATATTTGAGGTATACCTATGATGAAAATTACAGGCCTCTCTCATCTTTTTAAGTGGTAGAACTTGCACAATTGGTGGCTGACTAAATATTTTTTGCCCCACTGTTTTTTTTTTTTTCAGAATAGAACGGTCTGTGGAATGGTTTTATAGTTTTCTTTTCATTATGAATCATTCATTTATTCAGAACTTATAACACTTAAGTTATGGTTAATTTTGCAAAATTGTGAACATGACATTCTACCCTAAATGGCTTATTTTAAATGACAACAACACATTGATTATTCTTAGACCCTAAAAAGTGAATTTTTCTAAACAAATCCATACAACTCCATCCTGCCCTGTGAGGTTCAGACAGATCGACAGAAATTTGGTCTCCCATGAAGGACACGAGGACACCCCATTTCCAATCTTAATTCACGCTAACCCAGGTCAGTCTGTCTGCAGCACATGCTCGGACACAACAGCTCCTACAGGACACAACAGCTTGGCACACCTGCCAAGTTCTAGCACAGAAAAGATTGAAGATCTGAGAACAAACCTCCTCCCAAAGTCTTTCATCCCCTCTCCATTTCTCTCTCCCATCCTTTCATCATGTCTCCTGCTCCCTCAGCCAACGACACAAATTGGTGTGGATTGATTTCTTCTGGACTGTTTTATTGTGTGTGTTCACTGCCAGCTAGATTTTTCTTTTCCAGTTAAAGGCTATGCAGACCCTAATGTGAACTCAATTAAGTCCCATTCATTCATCCAACCATTCACAGTTGAAAGATACTGTAGATGACATCACTAATTATGGTTGAACAATAATAACACACTGTAATCCATGGCATAAAGTGCCAGAACATAAACAACAATAAGATAAACACTACCTTGATTATCATACTAATACGCCTACATCAATATTTCCAGTAAGTGCTCATGTGCTGATGGTATGAGGCATGTTGTTTTTTATCATCCGTAAACAAGCAGCACACAAAATCAGGGTTAATGACTCAGTATCCCCTAATATATTTGTGAGATTTGGTCAATGGACAATGTTCAAGAGCCACTGGCTTAATCTGTGTTTATCTAGCAAAAGCATAGAAGTGTGGTATAAAAGCAAAGTGGCTATTGAGTTCTGACCTTGAACTAAACTATTCAAATACAATTTGCTTTAAAGAAATCAGCATTTAAACTGACAATATGCATACCAATATGTAATCAATTTACTCTGGCTTTAGAATTACAAATCAAGGCTAATACACTGAAAGAACCATGATCTTGGTACTGGCCAACATCATTCACCAGAAAAACACACCAAAAATTTTAATGCACAAGCTAATTTGATATGTTTTTAAATACAGGAATCAAGTCTAAAGCACACAGAAACAAGGCAGGTAATGACATTGCTTCTTTTACACTGTTTTCATCTTCATTTCAAAGCATTCATTAGCAGATTAAGACAATAAATGAGCGGTGTGGTGCCAGAAAGAGGGGTGGAGAAGTGCCGGGTAAATGAAACACATAAATAACCTTTATTAGCTCATCAGCTCCACGGCAGCAGCAATGAGAGGTTCGATGCCCTGAGGTAGAATTATTCTAATCGGTGTGGTTGTCTGTTGGCAATGAACTGTTTACTGGAGGCAGGGTGTCTTTTTGTTTTTTATGCATGGTCATGTGCCACACCTTACTAAAGACATATTTGACCTAAAGATATGTTTGCCTCAGCCAGTTCGGTCTTGGGACTTTTTTCGGACATCAGCAAAATGTGGCCCTGTGGTGCTGCAGTGAGCAACCTGTTTGTTGGTTCATCTGTCTGTACCTTAAAACTCAGTATTGGGTTGGTATGAGTGGTGCAGGTTTAGTAGGGCAAGAGGGAGGGCCAGACACACAAGGGGACATTTTCAATTAGCCTCCCACCAAGCAGGCATCTGTGCAGTCACAGACACATCCCACATGACCACGGTACAGTGCATAATAACCTGAATATCCACGCCACTACATTACACACGTGAGTATTCTGACTCACGTTGGAGACGTACTCTCGCCTGTCAATGCATTTGCCTCCTAGCGTGGCACACGTGACTCACTAAGGCCTATGGCGCTCAGACTCTGAAAAGGCTTTTTTGCGGTTTTCAGCTGCAGTAACAAAGTAAAGCAGCTATTAAGCCTCTGAGTCACACGTCAATCTGCCTGGCACTCGAACAGAAGCGTGGCCTCTTCACCGAGCAGGAGAGAGGAGACTGGAAGCGAGTCATTCATTACTCAGCTTAGATCTTCGGTGTAGAAAGACCAGCTGCTGCTTCACATTGACATCTGGAGGGTTTCTTATGCTGGTGTAAAAGGAGCGGCACCTTAGGAACTAGCATTCCACTGTTAAACATTAATATAGGGGTTCACTATAGGAAAATGTAAGATGTAAGCAAAAATGAAGCATAATGTGTACCAGACTCTTGTGTCTGCACATGTTTGAGTCATGAGGCCACTTTACATACACATGAGGTATTGTTAGCAAAGGCGGTAAAATCTTCCATTCTGTGTGCTTTAACAACACACCATCCAACATTACAAAAATGTGCATTGTCTTTTTTTCTTTCTTTCTTTCAGCATTAGCGGACAGGGTAGCCCAGGTAATGCCTGAAAACAATTTTATATATGCTCAAATGCATTACATGTATAAATGACAATGCACAGTTCTTTGTACTCTATCTCTGAGCAAAGCTGAGTCATAAATCAGATGTTTAATCCTTGTCTGATATTTTCATGTACTCCTCAAAGTGACTGGAAGACCCCAGAAAGATGAACCGCACCAAGAGGTCACCCACAAGGAAAGCCCAGCGTGTCCCTCTGTGTCCCCAGCTGTCCCCAATTCCCTCTGTCATTACTTAATCCTGATATTCTTTGCTTAGCTTATCTACCACTATGTTATTATGAATGCCACTGAGGGACAAAGCCAGAATAGAAATAAAAAAGAGAGAGGTAGAAACAATCACAAAAATCCAGTCACAAACACAGCACATGCAGCATTAATTATGTTCCAGTCAACAAACTAATGAGGCGACCTAATGAATGAATTCTACCAACATGGGAATGCGGAATTAAAAAAAAAAATAGAGAGCGTGTCTCTTAATAAAACCTCCCGAATTACCGTGGAGCCCAGTAAACCTCATAAAGTAAAAGTAAAAGCTTGTTAAGATGTGTTACATGACAATATATAATTACAATGCTTTTGCAACCGGACAAGTAAATATATGAATACTGACATGTTGCTATACTCCCTAATAAAATGCAATATGGCCTTGCAACAAAACTACAGTTTTATACTACCTTCCAAAAATTCAGGGAAGAAGGGTGGATAGAAAGGGCAGTCCAGGTTGTGGTTTGAGGACATATCTCACAAAAAATGGGCTATGGACAGCAACCTATTTGTGCCCAAGAGTTACATCAGAGGGGGAGAGAGGCTTTAATCCTGAAAGAAACAGCGGGAATCTCTATGCTGCAGAGCAGCTCAGCCTGCCAGCTGTTCTCTCTGTCACACACACACACACATACACACACACACACACACAAACAAGACCTAGCAATACCAGAATGATGCAGGAATTTGTGCATCGCTGGTTCTTGTGATTAGCACATTCAGCACCATCTTTCTCTCAAGTTATCCACTAATGATTACTTTTTAAGCTCCATAACTAGTTCTTTTCTAAATAGATTTAATAGAAGTATGACCTATAGTGACTCCAATAGTTTTGGAAACTAAGGTAAACTAAGTAAAGACAGGCAATAAACTATGCAGGATGAAACTATCATTACCTATACATAAGAAGTAAATACATGTACTTTTGTCATGGACTGACATTTTGGGGTGCCCCGGTATCATGTTCCGGGTCAGAGTTTAGTGTTGTCAATGTTGTTGTCCTGATTCCCCTATGTGTGTGTGCACCTGATGTAAATGTATATATGTAGTATTATTGTATCTAATCGTTGGCAGGTCATTGCCAAATATTTACAAATATTTACAATAAAGTCTGCTGGTCAAGAAGTGTGTGTGTGTGTGTGTGTGTGTGTGTAGCGGGGTGATTACTGAGAAAAATCATCATAAACTGACAGATTAGCTTGGCACATCGTGTTAGTGTAGAAGTAATGTGACCTAGCATGTGCATTCAGGAGGATGAGATGAGACAGACACCATGTTTCCAGCCTCATTTAGCTAAAAGCTCTTTCATGTTCCACTGCCTTACCTCCTGGAGCACAAGATCATCACTCGCTGGAACTCCTTCAGGGTAGGGGGGTTTGGGAGAGTCGATGTCAGCATATTTTAGTGTAGCATGATGAGTTTGATGAGAGAGCATGAACTTACGTAAATGCGTGCAAAGGGGCATTGTGTGGTGCTCTTGCTGAGCATATAACACATCGATCTCAAATTATTTTGTGTTTTAGCAAAAATAAATGCAGTTGCGAACAGTTGCGTTTCCATGCATGTGTTTATATATTAAGGAAAACATTATATATATATGCACATTTTGGTTTGTTTATTCATTTATTTTTTGGGGTCAGCTGGGCATGTATATGAGCTCCAGAATATCATTATGCTCAATCAGGATATGTTCAGGGATTTGATGGAACAGGAGAGAATCTGTTCCTATGCAGTCTTAATGCAAGCTGTTCATCCAGAGGCTTTATAGTCAAATCCACAGAAAGACCCCAGATTTGAGCACAGAAAAAGAAAGAAAATAAATGGATTTCTGTGAAGACTTCCACTTAAGTCCCCAATTATTAAATAGACTGTCTCTATCTCAGCAGTAGAGTCAGATCCCAATGTCACCAAAGGTCAACCTATAAATATACAAAGAAAAATTGCAGTGTCGATTGGCATAGAGGGTGGAAGCAGTTTTGACTGCATTCTCCCTGGGGATGGCAGTTGTCACATCTGAGGGTGCGAAGGGGAATGAAACGCAGATGCATGCCATTTCAAATGAAAAGTATTTATTGTAAACAGAAATAAACCAGGCGTGATGGCCAAAAATGAAAAAGAAATAAACGTAAAGCAACCCTAAAGGCGTGTGGCGTAAGACCAGAAACTAAAACTAAAAGCACAAACCAGGTAGTTACCGTCACTGTCCATAGCTGCCTTGTTCTGCTGATGTCACTTTCCTTATAACAGGACCCTAATCATGGACACCTAATCAGCGGCAGCTGTGCATGATTAGAGCCCTGTTGCCGCGCCGATTGGTGTTACAGCAGTATTGTAAAAATGACGTCACCACAGTTTCTCATTCTATCTGTATACAGATTTGTGTTCTACCACAATCTGGTGCAGGACGCGGCCCCGTAATCAGAAGTTTGCCAGTTTGAATCCCGGGCCGCCAAGGTGCCACTGAGCAAAGCACCGTACCCACACACAGCTCCCCGGGCGCCTGTCATGGCTGCCCACTGCTCACCAAGGGTGATGGTTAAAAGCAGAGGACACATGTCATTGTGTGCACCGTGTGCTGTGCTGCAGTGTTTCACAATGACATATCACTTCACTTTCACATCCAAACAGAGGCCTGCAGAAAAGTGTTGTCATTTATTATGTGAGTATTGAAGTATTACTTTTTCATTCCACACCAGTTGGTTGCAGAGATCAGAGGTTGTGTTTCACTGGTCTTAGTAAAATAATGTACAACACACACATTTTACATGAGTGTATCTGACTATTAGTATTTGGAATATAAAGGACAACGTCAATTGGTTAGCACTTACACATGGTTCCAATGAAAGAATATTAGTCACCTTTAACAACTGGATTGAGGATTGGATATGCCATTGTGGCACTACCACAGACAATTAAAACACTAATAACAACTTATGATAGTTTACAGCTCCCAAAATGTGGAGAAACCACAGTTGTTGCAATTAACTATTGCATGCACAGCAGCCAATAATATTTAGTTTCTGTCTCTGTAAAATTGATAAAGCAGGAAAAGCTAGGATTCTGATTTTCTTCTTCATATTTTCAGCATTTCCTGTCTAAGTTTGAAAAGGGCAGAGCACATTCTGTCCAAATGAAAGGTAGAGAGCACTGGCCATCTCCCTTCTCTTCTTTCCTTCCCCACAAGTACCCTTTACATCCTTCATTCATCTCACAACTTGAATGTCTGTTGCAGATCCAGAAATGAATTTTATTTATTTTATATGGTCTTGGGAGCTTAAGTCACGGTCATGTGACATGACAGAGAAGTGCAACCAGGGAGAGGTCACTACATTTATGAATCAGACTCTCCAAAAGAAACCATCACAATACCATGTCAAATTTAATCTCATACACTAAAATCTTTATATATTTTTGTGCATTAAACAACTCATTGGAAGCCGCTCTGGAACTGCAAAAAATGTAAATGTAAATTATTCGTGTTTATTTGAATGGTATGTACATGGGTGTGTTGTGAAGAATCATTTACGCTCTATGTGTAAACAAAGCATGACTGTTCATTACTCCTCTCATAGACAATGTGATGAGTCAGGAGAAGCCTCTTTTCAAAGCATGGGGCACTCAATACATTGATAAATGCTGGTTAAAGGGCAGGCAGCTCCTATTCAGTAAAATGGGAAAATTTTGTCGTAAAGTCTGTAAAGCTTTCTCTTTATCTATCTATCATACAGCCACAGTGGCTTTCAGATTTAATTACAGATCCTTACTGAGAAATACCTTCTCAGTCTCAGCGGGATTTAGAGTGTCCTAGTTTTACACACTTTAGCTTCACATGAACATCATAAAACAGTCCTGCTAATGCTGTGATGAAGTCTTCTATAATATTGTGTAGGCCCTTAGCATGCATCTGGAAAAAGCTCTGAGGTGTAGCTGCACGGTCCAATACACCCGAATGGGCCGCAGAATTGTGGTTTTGCTATTAATTTTTTAATTGCGGTTGAATTAATCAACGTGAATTAACACGTTGTTTACTATTACTGTTCTGTTCAAAAGTGAACATACAATACAAGCGGAACAAATGGCTGCAATATAACAAAGAGTGAAAAATTTAAGGGAGTCTGAATACTTTCCGTACCCACTGTATATGTACTATATGCACTAATGTGTGCTTCAGTGCTGTTGTACATAATTGATCATTGCATTCATAATTTGTATATTACTGAATATTAGTGAAGCTAAAAAGTTTTATAATATGCCCCATGAAGAGGTTCAAAAATATTTTTAGTTAACAAACAAACAACTTTTAAAAATATTGGTCAGTATTTGTGCAGATCCCACTCATACAAACAGCATAATGCTGAAATATCCAAAACGAATGACAAATCTCATCAGCTTTTTGTTTACTACTGATCAAGCTTTTGACTCATTGGCAGCAGCCTGCAATCTGTTATTCTCTAGACGTCTGTCTGTAATTTCAGTGCACATTATAAAATTATGAATTGGAGGAGCGGGTCTGCCAGATCATATGGGTTTGTTTATTTGGGCTTCACAATATGTGGTCCAAGAGAAAACAAGTAACATACCACATACTGCTACTGCACAAAGCTCATCCTAAATTCTCAAAATTCATAAGTTATTTAGATGACAATCATTGTTTACTGGATGCTTCATTTATGAATATTACATATAATATGTCTAAATATACATAAATCTAACATTCCCACCAGTTTTAAAGGTCACCACACTTCTGTAAAGACCTCACATAACTCTGCTCAATTCCATGTGAAACTGGCAGAGACTACAATGTTCAGACACTCTACCCACACACATTTACTGGAATGAACCATACAATTCCCACACACTGGAGTGAACACACACACTCCCACACACAAAATCACACAATACCCACATGGTACTCCAACAACTACCACAGGGCAGCAAAAAAGGGTACGGTAGGATGCTGGGTTGCTCTATTGGGTCTTCAGGGCAAGGTGATGAAGGTTGGGTCTACATGGAGTGTGTGTAATGACATCACCAGTGTTCCCAGATCCCTCGCTGAACCTCAGCTCTGATTTTTCAGAAGAGCAGTCTTATGGGAGAGGTTATGTAAGCAAAATGAGCGGGAGTGAGTGAGTAAGAGAGATACCGAGACAGGGAGAGCTCCATCATGCATGCTTTATACCGGCACAGTACAGTCCAGGGGAAATAAGACGTATGTTGGAAGCTAGGCTTATGTAATATCACAGGGGATAGTACACTCTGCTATCAAAGCCCCCCCTTCAACAACTAAATCCGATTGGTTGTACAAAAATTCTGCAATTGGTCAAAACAGTCTTGCAACATTATTTTAATGAAACTGTGCACATGGAATATATATTAGGTTATCATATATAACAAGGTTATCATGCCTACATCAAGCTGCTGATCAAGACATAAATTAGGAAAACATACAAACAGTGCAGTAACTGGCAGACAGATGGGAAAAGTTGGCAATAGAAAGGCCGTCTGCTCTTAATCCGACTGTGTTAAGCATGAAGAAAAAAAACACCATGTGACCAATAAGCCCTGCATTTGAATCTTCACAGAGGAGTGAAGGCTATATAGTACTAGATACTGATAACTGATATTCAATATAGTTGAAGCTGAAGTTGAGCTACATACATGTTAGACAATACATAGTGAAACAAAACAACATTTCTCCGGAAAAGTGCACGTGACATACAAATTGGGCTACATAAAGTGCGAACAGGAGGCACAGGTAGTGCAAAAGTAACATCTAACAAAAACATGTTAAAGCTGTCTGTCTCACTGTTGTCTACTTCAACCTCAACATTGTGTTATTTAAAAGATATGCAAGATGCAAGAAGATTCCCACCTGACATCCTGTGCTCTCATTAGCTAGAGTTCATTAGCAACTGTGATGCTTGGTTTGCAAGATTTGCCACTGTCAAGGAATCCATGCCAAGACACTCACACTTTACCATTGGCGACTGCAAACCAAATAGCAATTTTCCCTGATTGGGGATTCTGAACAGAGGAGTTTAAATTGGCAATAAAATAATGTAGTCTATATTAATCAAATTACTCAGTAATCATAAAGGCTGTAAAATTGTTGGTAGTTATGTATAGAATTTTCTTCACTGACTTCAGTGGTGTGGGGAGGAGTGACATATGCAGTAGGGATGACTAACATATAGTAAGGTAGGTGACGTTTGTTTCAGTGTCACAGTGTCATGTGATTGGTGATTTGGCCAGTAGAGCGTGTTGTACTGTTGAAACAGAGGCAGGCAGCATATGTTTTCTTTGGGATGAGTTAACAGACATTTGGGCAGCCTGTCAAACTAGCATCAACACATACACACAGAACCACACACCTCCCACTGGCAAGGTTTTACATAGCATCTTACATAACCATCACAACCATCTAAACAATATGCATATTATGAAAATAAGGGATGATGTAGGTAGAATGAGTGAGAGAGGAGAAGGGATGGTGTTTTCTCTCTATCCCTTGCAGATGCAATGGCCCCTGGAGACCTTTCCTACTGTACAGGCCAGGTCTTAGCTCCTGTTAGAACAAAGAGGGGGTCAGGAAAGTAGGGGATTTAAAAAGTCATAATCAGTCCAAACTGATTTTTGCTGTTTGCATGACTGAAAAAAGACACATACAGACATATGCGCAATGCAGATACCCCGCAAGCACGTTGCTACCGGCGGCAATGTGTCTTCATTTGAAAATGCACATGCAAATATATGCACCCTTGGCAGCAATTATAGCCTCAAGTCTTTTTTTAATAAGATGCCACAAGCTTGGCACACCAATCCTTGGCCAGTTTCACCCATTCTTCTTTGCAGGACCTCTCAATCTCCATCAGGTTGGATGGGAAGCGTTGGTGCACAGCCATTTTAAGACCTCTCCAGAGATGTTCAATCAGATTCAAGTCTTGGCTCTGGCTGGGCCACTCAATGACATTCACAGAGTTGTCCTGAATCCACTCCTTTGATATCTTGGCTGTGTTTGTTTCATGCGTAGGGTCATTGTCCTGTTGTAAGGTGCCAGGGGGTAGGATAAGGAAGCGGACCCGTAATCGGACTGTTGCCGTTCAAATCCTGTCAAAGGGGCCACTGAGGTGCCACTGAGCAAAGCACCATCCCCACACACTGCTCCCCGGATGGCTTTCATGGCTGCATGTAATGGGCTAAATGCAAAGGACACATTTCATTGTGTGCACCGTGTGCTGTGCTGTAGTGTTTCACAATGTCAGTCATTCACTTTCACTTCAGATGAACTGTCGCCTGGCATTCACACCAAAGAGTTCAATCTTTGTCTCAGCAGACCAGAGAATTTAGTTTCTCATAGTCTGAGAGTCCTTCAGGTGCCTTTTGACAAACTCCAGATGGGCTGCCATGTGCCTTTTACTAAAGGGTGTCTTCCATCTTTTTTTTTTTTACCTTCCCAAGATTTGTGCCTTGAGACAATCCAATCTTGGAGGTCTACAGACAATTCCTTTGACTTTGAGCTTCATGGCAAAGGCTGTGAATACTTGTGTATATGTTGTTGTTTTTTTATTTGCCAAAACCTCAAGTAAACCTTTTTCACATTGTCATTATGGGGTGTTGTGTGTAGGACTCTGAGGGGAAAAAAGTAATATAATTGATTTTCAAATTAGGTTGTAACATATCAAAATGTGGAAAAATGAATGCACTGTGAATACTTTCCAAATGCACTGTGTAATTCAGCTAATTTCTCCTCACAGTCTACTAATAAATCCTGAGCAGAGCCCCCCCCCCCATCAAGTGGGAAATGTTTCCCTAGCTGAACAACACTGGTCCAGCAATTCAGCAAAAGCTCTTCCCATCTGATGTGTTATTTTGTTCACCATTTTGTTTATCCTGCAAACTAATGGTTGTTCTGGTCAAATTTACATTACATTTTTCATTTGAGACATGCCCTTATCCAGAGCGACTTACAATGTGCTTTTATGTTATCATCAATGAAGCACTGTAAACACTTTGACAAATCATTAAAAAATAAAACGAAATAAAAAAAAGACAAATAAAACAAAACCACTCTAGGTTCTAGGACCACAAATATGAATACAATAATTTAGCTTGTTTTCCTTTACATGTCAGGCTATAAGAAAGTTACAAGTTATTCTAAGTATTCTATAATACTTAAGATGCCATTTGTGCTTTTCTGAACTCGAGGAGAAGTTCATTCCACCACCTAGGGGCCAAGATAGAGAAGAGTCTAGATGAGTGTCTTTCTCTCACATTCAGAGGTGGAGGGACCAGGCAAGCTGTAATGGAGGTTCAAAGAATGCGAGGTGCACTGCAAGGTATAATAAGGCCTGTTTGGTAGGATGGTGCTACCCCATGTTTGGCTTTGTAGGTAAGCATCAGTATTTTGAATCTGACGCAGGCAGCTACTGGGAGCCAGTGGATGAAGCATAGCAGTGGGGTGGTGGGAGAGAATTAATAGATTCTGTATTAATTGTAGAAGTTGTATAGCACTCAGAGCTAGACCTGCTAGAAAAGCGTTACTGTAATCCAGTCGTGAGATTACTAGTGACTGAACAAGTGTCTGGGTGGCCTGTGTTGATAGATAAGGGCAGATCCATCTGATATTGTAAAAAAGGAAGGTACATCAGTGGGAAAGATTGGTGATGTGAGTCGGAAAGGTGAGTTATAGAGTCTATAGTTACCTCCAAGGTTGCGTGCAGTTTCAGGAGGAGAGATCTGCAAGTTATTCAGGTTTGTAGCAAGATTATGATGAAGGTTTGAGTTTTAGATCCAAGATTAAATGGCAGTTAGACATGCAGAGTTCTTGGAGGAAGCATGTGCATCTGAGGAAGTAAAAGAGAAGATGAGTTGTGTATTGTTAGCATAGCAGTCGTAGGATAGCCCATGGAAGGAAATGACCTCACCAATTGATCTCGTGTAGAGGGAGAAAAGGAGAGGTCCGAGTACTGAGCCTTGAGGGACACCAGTGGATAGTCTGCGTGAGGCAGACATGGATCCTTTCCTAGTCTCTTGGCCACACCGGCAGCTAATCACTTCCATGCTAAACCCCTGAAGTCTCTTCAGGACAGACACGAGAGTCTTTTTAGTAACTGTATCAAATGCTGCAGAGAGGTTGAGGAGAATATGAACAGATGAGTTTTGCTGATCTGGCCGCATTAAACATGTTTCCAAAATGAAATGTGGCACTAAGCGTGATGGGTTAAAAGCAGAGGACACATTTCATTGTGTGCACAGTGTGTGCACACTTTCACATGCAGCTTCTCACAAACAGCCAGGAGGGTCATCTGCTCTGAAGCCAGACTGGTTGGTGTCCAGGAGGTTGTTTTGAGACAGATGAATTAATATCTGATTAAAGACACAGCACTCAAGGACTGGTCGATAGTTGTTGATGTCTGCAGGATCAGTAGTGGGTTTCTTTAGGACTGGAAGAACCCTGTCTGTTTTAAAGGCAGTTGGCACATGGCCAGATGTAAGTGAACCATTTATGATGTAAGAAATGAAGGTGATAAGGTCAGGGGAAAACATTGTTTGGAGCATTGAGGAGGAGGTTGGGTTGCCTGTAGATATGATCTGGATGATTCCATCTGATGTAATTGTTGTAGAGTAGTTGGAGAGTCTTCAGTAGGGATTGTAGTCATGGAGAATTTCTGGCAGATTTGCTCAATCTTCCTTGTGAAAAAAATGGCAAAATCTTCAGTAGTTAGTGAAGATGGGGCAGGGGGAGTTGGGGGGTTGAGTAGAGATGAGAAAATGTTGTGGAGTTTTTGAAGGAGGAGGGGTGACTGAAGACCAGATCCAGGACATTCCCTCCATTGTGTGTGGAAAGCTGCTGCTATTAGCCAAGAGTGGAGAAGGGAAAGATATCAAAGCTATTAGACTTTGTCTAATGGAAGGTTGAAGTCACCAAGGGGAGTTAGAGGGGTGTCTATGGGAAAGTTTCTGAGTAAAAAAAATGTTTAAACCTTTTTCCATAATTAATCTGCGATGAGTTATGAGACAAGGTGGATACAGCATCTTCAGCATCTTCTCAATGTCCCTTTCTGTTGTTTTTACCCATGTTTTACCCAAGTATTTTAAAAGTGGTAATTCATCTGTGTGACCCCAATTTTTCTGTAGACATGATTTAGCAGCCTAGTAGCCTGGTCGGTATCACACTCACCTATGAACCAGACGACCACAGGTTCACAGGTTCAAACCCCATTGCATCCTGAGTTAACCCTGAGATGCGCCAGGAGGACTGTCCCTCTAACTACTGATTGTAAGTCGCTCTGGATAAGGGCATCTGCTAAATGCTGTAAAGATAAAATGTAAAATGCAAATAGGATATGTAAATGACATGTATAAATATGCAAGATTATTCTTCACGTTATTTTCCCACCATGTTCAGATTAAAGCTCTTAAACTATATTCACGAGTGAAACTAAAGAATAAACACACACTGTCTAGTATTTCTCTTGCCTCACACAGTGCACATTTCTTGTTTTTTTTTCAACAGCGAGTCTATCAATCATCCCAGCCCCGTTGCCCGGGAAACCCAGTTAGAATTCCGGACACATCGTCTATCTGTATGCAGACCAGAGTGGAGGTTTCTACTGATGGCTGCTTCCATTAGAAGTCTCACAACACACACACATACACACACACAACCTGACTTGCATGTACATGAGTTAAGAAGAATGGGGATGGGAGGGGGACTGCGGCGAGAAGTGGAGCAGGGTAAACACACACACACACACACTTTCATTGAGCAGATAGACAGTTCATTCATAAGCTGCAGTAGCTGTGATAACAGGGGGAGAGAATGTAGATGGGGTGGCAGCCCCAGATGACTGCAGTACAACCCCCCCAACCATTCACTCACTACAGGCAGGCAGCCAATCACAGGGCAGCAACCACATGAAAGCAAAAAAAGCAACAGGGTGGAGCAAATAAAAAAAAAAAGAACAAATTAATGCTCAACACACTGCACACCATTCATAATTTGCTGAATTTATACTTTTTTTTCTGAAAGACTACCTTCTTCTATTTGTAACCAAATGTGCAGGTAGTGCAACTCAGACAAAAATATACAGACTCAATGTTCTGAACACTGTTATTTTCAGTCCTCAGACATTTTTCTTGTGCATGAGAGCCAAGCCATGACCTGCATCTGTGTAGAAATGGGGAAAGGTGGGGGGTGTGCAGGACGGGTGTGTGGGAGCCACGGTCGAGCGGCTGGCAAGAAGCCCCAGCTGGTATCAAGTGCACAGCTGCCCCACGGCCACTTCAAAAGGCTACCGCTTTCCAGCATTTTCGGTTCCATCCTGTCAGCATTTACAAAACGAATTGGCATTTGTGTTCTGACACTGGGGAAAAAGGGATCTCAAAAGAGCCTCAACGAGAAGATGCCAATTAGCAGAGATACTGAAAAGCCGCAGTGGTTCTCGCTCTCTGTCTCTCACACACACACACACACACCCATACATACACAAAGGCAGTCCCTGAGACATTTTCCCATAATCAGAGCCAAACAGAGTCATAACAAAAGCACAACCCCCCGCCGGGATAAACCCAGAGCTATTACAAAAAGATGTATAGTACCAGCTTGAACTATATACAGTAAATGTGGCTCTTTCAATAGTAAATCTCAAAATTAAATAACCTACAAACCTCCACATGAGTGCTGAGTCATTTCATACCGGAATCAGAAAAAAACTGCTGCCGTTACCTCAGTAAATGGACCCGGATGATTATTTGTCAGGATTACATACATTTTCTAAAATAATAAATCATTTGTTTTAAAGATACTGTTCAGCTATATATATAGAAAAAAACAATGGACTCATAGAAATGCCAAAAAAGAGCTAATAAGTAACACAAGGTTCTTTTTCTAATATTGCACAGAAGACATTCAACAGAAGTCAGGTTTTTAAGAGGTCACTGCAATGGAATCTTCTAGTGAGGGCTGGCTAGAACAGCAGAAGTCAGACACTCCATATCAATTGGTCCCTGAACACCACTTGATATGCACTTCCATTGCTGGATCAGGTGCTGATTTCCAACACACTCCAGCACCAGGGACCACATGTTGTTACGCAAGAGCTTAAAGTTGATTTGCTCGCTCGTTCAGTCAAAGACTGGCTACCCTGGCTGACAACGAGCATTCCCATCACCTTGGGCTAAAGCACACTGGGTAAAATGGATCTTAAAACCCTCACTGAACTCTGCCGGCTATTGTAATGGACAAATCCGGCTATTGTAATGGACAAATCCATAATTCTCAATTTTGTCCTGAGGCTAAAAAGAAAGAAAAGACATCTACATCATTAATACTTAGAATGCATTTTTTCAAGACCAGAGGCAAAGTGGCTCTTTCAGAGTATATTCTTTGTTGAAGAATAATTCTAGGGAAGGATCAAAGAACATGGAGAATCACAACACCACAGCTCCTGCGGCAAAGACCGGAGGAATATGAATTTGGTGGTTACATCATAATAAAGCACTTCAGTATGCTGTGGCGCTGGCTGAACGGCCATCGCCCAGAGCCTGGCTGTGCTGGTAAATGATGTTAACACTTGCAACAACAGAGGTCAGAGAGAGGTGAGGGAGGGCTGTCCACTCTCACACAGTCGAAACACATTATTACAATGACACACACACATACCCCAGTTGGCATTCAGGACATACGGTACCTAGCAAACAGTGAATTTTCAGACTGTCAAATCTTCATGCAGCAATGCTGTCAGGCACAAACATAAATCAAATAAAGGAGTTGCTGGGTCACCATATAGCAGGTATAACATTGACAAAAAAAAAAGTTGTCAAATATATTAAACAACATATTGATTACCCTATTCACCTGAATAAATACATAAATAAAACAAACAATATCAATAGTAGGTAAAACACTTATTGGCAATTCTTGATATGTGTAAATTGTTTTTATTCTGTAAATTAAACATGAATTTAATTTATAAACAATTTCAAAGACATTAAATATAATGAAAATACTTTGGCAGAATGGTGATAAATGTGGGCTGGGCCTGTTATAAATAATCTAGGTCAGATTGGCAGATGGCATCTCGCTGTTTGACAAGCTCCAGCTATCTCTGGTTTGTGTGATTGAGCCAATGAGAACCAGTTCCACCTGGGAAGACAGTGATGGTTTGACTGATGTACCCACACATTTTTTTTATTCTCTCCTCCCTGCTGCTTCAACCTCCCTTGCCTCCCCTTCCCAGCTATCAATACACCTCCTCCTCCCTGCTATTTATTTCAGTATATCTCATAAAGTAAATATGAGCACAGTAAAGACAGGAAGAATAACAAATGATAGAAAACCAGAGAGTCATGAGGAACAGGTCAATGCAAAGTGGGCCGACAGATGGGAATACAACATGGACAGACAATGTGGTAAACAAGAGAAAGAGGGGGAGGACAACGTGGAGCAAAAAGCAGTGAAGAGCATAGCCAGAAGGCGAAATATGAAGAAAGAAAGTCCATGGGAATGAGAAACAGTCACTGTAGTAATCAGCATTCTGCAGTCCCTTTCCCTCTTAACACTGAGAGAAAGAACCTTCAGTTGTAGATTACTGGTCTAATGGAAATGACCTCCATTGGAGTGCAGGGTAAAAACTGATTAATCATTTACAGCTCCTCTGTGGCTGCCATCATGCTGGAACTCAACCAGTCCACTGGCTCTCTATTCACAGTCCGCAGCCAGGCCTTCACTGCCTAACACAAGCTGACAGGCTATACCAGACAATGGCTTCATTTATTGGATGAAGTAAAGTTCTTAAAGCATCTTGTACTTTGGGTGGTAGCACAGCTCTGGAATTCATTTGTAATTTTGAACGTTTAATTCATGTCACATGCGTTTGTAAATGCTTGTGAAAGTGCATCTTAAGTCAAGCATGAAAATGTATGCATATTCCTTTAGGAAAATGCTTACATGACCATGTGCAGTGCAGGCTAACATATGCCATGAAGTCAGCCATATTTATGTGTAACATGCAATCACATATTGTAAGACATTTGACAAAACCCTATTGATTTCCCCATTCTCAACATGAGCTCAAAAAGATCTGCTTTTACAAAGCACTTCAAAAAGTGAGAATGATGCAATCTATTAAATTTTTACTGCTTAGTCATTTCTGCTTGTTTCTAATACTGCTGTGAATATTGGATGGAGCAAGAGAGCCTGCAATTACCTGACATCAATTTCCAAGCTTTCTCAAGAACTGCCATGAATACATGGCATAACAGGACAAGGACCCTGGAAGCTTAGTACAATACTGCAATCAGAGTTCTTTTCCAGCACAGAAATTCATGATGTTTGGATGTTCAAAAGTTAACATGTTAATGCTATCATGCTAGCATCAAATAAACTAACAACTCATGGCCATGATGAATCATGTTAAATTTGGTGATGTTTGGGACATGATGGAGGGATGAAAAAGAGAAGTGATGATAAGGGGAGGTTAAATGTGGTTGAATATGTTACGTTTGTTGTGCCAAAATAAATAACTTCTTTAGATTGAACACAGCAGTAAAAGAAAAGGTCATGTTATCTTAAGGGAATAAAAAAGTCCTACAATGGCACATGAAAAGGAGTTACAAGAGGACAACTGTTAATATTACAATACTGTTATTACAAGAGTACTACTATTAATATTATTTTAAATATTATCATAGAAACTACAAACATTTTTAGTTTGTATATTTTTCCAATAGGACTTTGGTCTATTACAATTTAAGATCTAATAATCACTTGGCGACCTCTAGTGTCTACACTTTAATATACAACTGCTGCAATAACATGCATTTGAGGCCATGCTATGACAGTATTGGCAACGATTGTTGTCTTTCATAAATGAATAAGAAGATGATCACAGGTAAAACAAACTAGTTTTTAAATTAAATTAAGCATTATGGCATATTACAACAAAAATATGATTTGCTTAAGGGGTCTAAGTTAACGAATACTGATAGGTAGTCACTGCACAATATCCCAAAAGAGACCTTTTGTTTTGTGCTTTCCCTAAACACAAACAAAAAACATTTATAGCACCTTCTACACCAAAAATATTGAGTCAAGACAGACATTAAGTTCATGTGTTATAATAATTATGGTACCATAATCTTATATCCCGAGTAACTGCCTCACTAACTAATTTTCAGTAACCCCATCCCAGGTCAACAGGTTTGAAGCAAGGACTCATCCTGGGTGGGGAACCAATCCACCGAGTGCTCCTGTTTGTAAAATAACATTAGCATTTAGACAAACCTACAATTACACTCACATATTTGTGCTAGGTGTTACGTCCTGGTTTTTGTGGTGTGTTTCCAAAACCCCTCACTTCAATTACAAATGCCTTCTGCTTGTATCTTGCCTCCCGGAGACACCCTTGATGTGAGCTTTAACATTTATAAGCAATCCGAGAGAGCGTTGCACTCTAACAAAGTCAATTTCCCATAGGAATCCATTGAATGCTACAGAATCATTACCAACACTGTCCTTCAACACAATCACAAACCTGTCACTTATAATGCATGCTTCTTCGGTCAATTTATTAGAAACGCCTGCTCTTTCAGCCACATTATTACAACTGCCTGCTACCTTGACCACTTTATTAAGACCGCTGTTCTGTGTTTGTGTTGTGCTTGCAAAATGCCTGATGATTTGCAAATTGTTCCCACTTGTTCCTGCTGTGGACAGCCAGAATAAAAGGGGCCTCAAACGAGGGTCAGAAAAACCCAGAAACCACGAAAAAGAAAAAAAAAAACATGTTAATTTCAAGGGTGCCCTTGAAACGCACAGAAACAACGGAGACACCAGGCCTGCGGCACAATACGACATATTGGTTGCTTCGTTGGGGCCTACGGGTTGCCCACAAACCTGGACCAAATTTGGAAAAGTGTGAAAATAACAAGTTTGAGATTTGCCCTGAAACAGTTGAGCACATACCCGACTTTCATGCAATTTTGTAGGACTTTCAAAACGCATTTTTAATTCTAGTCCATAAAATAAACTCTTTTGGTTCTTGCAGCCACAAAGATGAATTTGGTGCTGCTCCTTCGGCCACTTTATTACGACCACCTGCTCCTGCAGATGACAACCGCTCCTGCGACCAACACCCAGACAGGCCCATCAAAATTTCTCCTGGAATTTTGGTCTGTAGTATAATTTATTATTATAGTCCCTTTTTTGACAATTAATGCAGGTCATACTGGAGTATGCACACTGGCAAGCTATGTATTAAAAATTAAATACAGTATAGTGTGAAGTGTGCTATAAGTTTTATAAGCAATCCGAGTGGGTGTGGCCGAGCTATTAACTCTCAAACAAAGTCAATTTCCAATAGGAATGCATTGAATGTTACATAATCATTACCAACACTGTCTTCAACACAATCACAAACCTGCCACTTAGGATGCATGCTTCTTTGGCCAATTTATTAGAAACGGCACTTTATTAAGACCACCTGCTCTTTTGGGAACTTTTTTAAGTCCGCCTGCTCCTTTACCCACTTTATTTAGACCTCCTTGTCTTTCCGTCACTTTATTATGAACGCCTGGTGCTGCGCTTAATGAGTAAATCTTGCTCCTGTAGAAACTGCACGAACAGGCCCATCAAAATTTCTCCTGGAATTTTGGGTTTCTAGTTATTACTGTTTACTCTGTTATTTACTGTTTACTGTAGTTATTACTGTATTACTCTAGTGTATTACAGTTTACATATACAATTTCTCCTCATTGAGAATTGCAGCGGTATTCATTTTAATAAAGTGTTGCAGAGCATGTACAATGTATAGATTGTGTTTTTGATTTGTGAAATCTAGTAAAGTAAAGTGAAGTGATTGTCACATGTGATACACAGCAGCACAGCACACGGTGCACACAGTGAAATTTGTCCTCTGCATTTAACCCATCACCCTAAGTGAGCAGTGGGCAGCCATGACCAGCGCCCGGGGAGCAGTGTGTGGGGACGGTGCTTTGCTCAGTGGCACCTCAGTGGTACCTTGGCGGATCTGGATTCGAACCGGCAACCTTCTGATTACGGGCCGCTTCCTTAACCGCTAGGCCACCACTGCCCCAATCTGTCCACTACCATAATTTTAATGTGACTTACCAAGAACTAAAATTGAGTCGTCCTTGTTGACATGAGGGCGGATTAAATGCTGGAACTTGGAGAAGTCGCCAAACCACTCGAAACTGGTCTCGGACCGGTACCGCTGGTCCCAGTACTCCACTTCTTTGTACCTCGAGTTGCAGGATGGTAGATGCTCCATTGTTTAATCTGAAAAAAGGGACAACTTGCTCTAGTGAAACGTATTCTGCCCGTGCTACTCTTGCATGTTAGTAGCATAATAAGATCATAACCAATAACCAGGTAATCAATCAGCAGCACCAATCATTTTCAATGATGGTGGGTGTACCCCAAATAATCCGAAGCACTAGCTTATTTACTATAAGAATGTAGGGCAAACCACGCTATAGAAAATTACGTCAAATGCGTCAGTTTCTTTAACAGCAAAGTAACAAAATGTTTGTATAAAGAGATAAAAACGCGTCACAACAGAAACGTCGAACGCCCGCACACGAGTTAGCACCTCTGCAGCGGGGACAAAAGCCTGTACGTTTCGGACAAATTACAAACTCGACCCCCCACCTGTAAGCGCTGGCGGTGTGTGGTAAGAAGCGCTAGTTGGCGGACGACCGGTGTTCTCGTTTCTTTCTTCTTGGCGAACTTTGCCGGCGAAATTCTCCGTTGCCTCAGCGCACACGTGACGGCTTCGGGTGGAAATCACGTGGTCGGGATGCCCGAATCTGATTGGACGTTCGATCAGAAGCGGCCGTGTTTCGAGGCGCGGAGCCGCGTCTTTAAGGCGCTGCTGTGTCATTTGTTTCGTCCGCCTCCCCGTCGCTCGTGTCCTTTCATGTTTCATAAGAATTTCACTTCGGTTTCATAAACCCACCCGCAGCGGCTGTTTCTCGAATGACTGGACGTTGGCACCGCCTTCAAACTTCGAACAATACTGTTGCGAAATCGAGGGTCTTGGCTACGTCTTGGCAGCGACTTGTCTCATTTCCGTCTTTCTTTCTTAGACTCCAGTTAACTCTGCAGTGTCCTCTGAGTAACCTGGTCCTACTTGCGCTCCAGGCGCAAAGGGCTTGCAACTCATGCGGCGAGTCCGTTTAAGTCGGGATTTTTAGCATTTAGCCTTTTTACAGCCATGCTTTTGCAGAACATGACAGCGCTGAAGTCTCTTGGCCGCCGCGTCGCTTCTGTGCACCAGTTCAGACCAATTCGCTGCGGACCCAGTCAAACTCGACAGAAGACGTCCGCTCCTCAGAACTTCCCTTCATACGAGAGCCTTCGACAGATGTACGACCCGGAGGTCCCTGAATATTTCAACTTTGCAAGAGATGTGCTGGACGCGTGGGAGGCGAAAGAAAAGGTGTGTGAGTGTCCAGAAAACAGACGTAAGCTTATTAATGGACGCATGAAAGATAATGCCTGCCTTTATATACGAACGGACTCTTAAAACGGTTCCTGTAGATTCTGTAAATTCTTTGTGATCCGAGTTGGGGCGAAATGCACCAAACACACACGTCCTGATGACCAGCTTGATGCATAACAGTCGAACCTTCCTAGCTGAACTTTGCCCAAAGTATCACTAGCAGTAAGTCTTCTGTTCTGTAACCACTTCTGTTAAGTTCTTACCATAGAGGTGCTACAACCCAGCCATCTAGCAATCACAACTTATTAAAACCCTTTTTGGGCTGCTGTGAAAAGTAATCTGTGGCGGCTTGTAATGGTGATTTCTGTCTTCATCCAGAGTGGAGAAAAGGTCCAAAGCACTGCGCTCTGGTGGGTAAATGAAGCAGGGCGCCAGATTAAATGGAGTTTTGAGGAACTCGGCTTCCATTCCAGAAGACTTGCTAATGTTCTCTCAGGAGAGTGCCAGCTGCAGCGAGGAGACAGAGTTCTCCTAATTCTTCCCAGAATCCCTGAGTGGTGGCTGGTGAACGTTGCATGTCTCAGGACGGGTGTGTCTGAAAAGGCTGTGAGCTGTACACCCCAAACACCGATTCATTTTCTCCAGATGAATTATATATTTTGGATTAGTCAAACACATGAATGTTGATTTGTGTGTGTGTGTTTTCTAGGTACAATTGTTATACCTGGGACTTCTCAGCTCACAGAACGGGACATCCTACACAGACTACAGGTTTCCAAAGCCAAATGTGTGATCACTGATGACTCTGTGGCACCCATGCTGGATTCTGTGGCTCCAGAATGTTCCTTTCTGAAATCGAAGCTCCTTGTGTCAGGCAAAAAGAGAGAAGGTTGGAGGGACTTTGGAGAACTTTTAAGGTGAAATCAAAGCCCAAATTCATTTTAAACTAATTCATCCAAGTGCATATTTTTATTCACTGGTGACAGTTTTTTTATCATAGGAATCACTCATGCAGCCACGAATGTGTGAACACGAGAAGTGATGAGGCCATGACCATATTCTTCACCAGCGGAACAACAGGCTCACCTAAAATGACTCAACACAGTCACTGTAGTTTTGGGATTGGTCTCACTGTCAATGGAAGGTAATTTCCTTCAATATGCCTTTCATTGCATTTACCAGGGGGTCCCAGTCCTCTAACTACAGGCTCATCTTCAAACCTTACTTAATTAGGAACAGGTGATGGTTATTACATGATTATTACATTATTACATGGTTGATGGCACAGACTGTTGGAATGACCATCTGTTCTATGAGGACAAGCCTCCTGGAACAGGATCGGGAGACCCAATAGTTTTCACTACACACAGTAGCACAGATGATATGTACGTTCAGCAATTTAAATATTAAAAAGAACCTTTTAGTGTTGAAACTGTGCTTCATCTAAAGGTACTGGTTGGACCTGACTGAGAAAGATGTGCTGTGGAATACCTCAGACACTGGCTGGGCCAAGTCTGCCTGGAGCAGTGTCTTTGCCCCCTGGATTCAGGGAGCGTGTGTGTTTGTCAATCACATGCCACGCTTTGACACTTCTACAGTACTAAAGGTGAGGGTGTCTGAAAAGTTTTCACAATGAATCAAGAATATAGTGCTGTAATCACTGTAGTAACATAAGTGATCCGTCATTATTTTTAAAATGGATTGAACATTCATGAGTGGATCCTCTCACCTCTGTTAATACTGGAGTAAAATTGTGATGTTACCAAGCAACGGGTAACTGGGTCAGCAGAACATGGAACTACGTACAGGTTAATAAATTCTGTTGTGAGTCACGAGCTGTGTTCATTTGCAACTGGCAAGGATGATTAAGTTAATCTGTTTGATTTAAATATTTTGCATTAACAACATTCAGGTTGCTGGAATGTCCTGGTTTTCTGATATTAACATTTGTTTATAGTATTTAAAAGTATTTGTGGCATATAATTTTTTTTTTTCACTAGACTCTTTCCAGCTATCCCATCACCACTTTCTGCACTGCTCCAACTGCATATCGGATGCTGGTGCAGGAAGATATTTCCAGGCATGTATTGCCTCCAAAAACCAAAACATGATTTTTATTCACATTTCGTTTATGAATAATATTTCTTACAGGTATACATTTTCGAATCTCCAACACTGCTTATGTGCTGGAGAACCCATTAACCCTGAAGTGATGGAGAAGTGGAAGCAAATGACTGGTCTAGATATCTATGAAGGATATGGACAAACTGAGACTGTAAGCTTCCAATCAGGTGTAGGACACGTTTGTCAGTCTGGTCTGCTCTCTGCTATTTGGCATTTTGTGTCCAGGTTTTGATAGCTGGTACATTCAAAGGAATGAAAATCAAGCCTGGGTCTTTTGGCAAGCCATCTCCAGCATATGATGTGCAGGTCAGTCAACTGTCTGCCTTTATTGAACATCTAAACATGTAATTCCCTTAATAATATTAGGGAGACTAAATTGCCCTTGAACAATTACATTTACATTTTACATTTACAGCATTTATCAGACGCCCTTATCCAGGGCGACTTACAATCAGAAGTTACAGGGACAGTCCCCCCCTGGAGCAATTTTAGGGTTAAGTGTCTTGCTCAGGGACACAATGGTAGTAAGTGGGATTTGAACCTGGGTCTTACCCACTAGGCTACCACCGCCCACAAATGGGCTGCGGGAGTCAACAACATGGCCTCACTCCTCCAAGGATGTGAGTTCAAATCCTGACTTGGACCTTGTGCGTGGAATTTGCGTGCTCTCCCCTTGGGTCTCCTCTTGCCACCCAGGCATGCTAACTAGGTGGATTGGCAACTCTTAAATTGACTGTAGATGTGTGTGTGTGTGTGTGTGTGTGTGTGTATACCCTGGGGTGGGCTGGCGCCCGGCCCTGGGTGAGTCCTCGTCTGTGCCAGTGTCTTGGGATGGGTTCTGGCAGCAGTGACACTGAGTACGGGGAATAAGAGGTGGGAAAGTCAGTGAGTGAGATTTACAGCAAACGAACAGTATTTGTTTTTGGCCAGTAGGGGGCAGTGGTAGAACACATAACAGACTGGATGTGACTTCACCTGGCCAGAGAACCTGTATGTCACTGTCATATGAAACCAAATTTAATAAAAGCTTTTGTTTTATTATTATTTTTTAAAGCTTGTGGATGACCTTGGGAACATTGTGCCCCAGGGAAAAGAGGGGAATATTGCAATACGAGTGAAACCCCACAAACCATTCTCGCTCTTCACCAAGTACACGGTATTATCCTACACTATCCCTCACCAACACAAAAAATTAAGACACAGTCTTCATATGTCATCACAAAATGAATTTTTTTTGTTTGCATGTGTTTATGCTGAACAGTTTCTAAAGTTTGTACTAGTTCTAGCACTCCAGTGGCCAAACAGAAATGACTGTCAACCATACAATCTAATGAGAAGTCATGAGATTAACTATAGTCTTACAACAGTGACATGCTGTAGGGGAAGTGAAACTGTAATTAATGCCTGAAATGTCACTGGGGTAGTGGTTGGCCTAGCGGTTATGGAAATATACCCATAATCGGAAGGTTGCCTTTCGAATCCAAGGTGCACACTTCCTTGTGTGCACCGTGTGCTGTTCTGCAGTGTTTTACAATGACAATCACCTCAGTTTCTCAGATTATTGAACAAATGTAAATGTATCTGGCTACTACTGACTTAAATAGACTTAAAACGTAAAAAATGGGCTGATTCACTGTCTTTAAGAAAAAGAATAATTGAATGAATTATCCTTTGGATCTATACAGGATGATGCTCAAAGAACGGCTGACTGCTATAAAGGAGACTTTTACCTGACGGGAGATAAAGGAGTGATGGATGAGGAAGGGTACCTGTGGTTCGTGGGGAGGGCAGATGACGTGATCCTCTCTGCAGGGTATTTTCTGCCATTAAAGCAGCATAGCTTGTATGAATAAGCATCTATGTGAAAAGAAATTGACTATTAATCTCAACTCTCTTCAACAACCAAATTACTGTCCTTGAGAATTGTTTCATAAAAGCAATACTTGTTGGCATTGTGATCATCGATCTCAGTCAGAAAACAGGATGTCAAAGCAAAGGATGAGAATCTTTCTTAATTACATTCTGTGAGGCCAGGCAATAATTCATGTTTTACTGTGTTTCTGACTTAGGTCTGTTTAACGCTTTCTGCAGGTACCGGATAGGGCCGTTTGAGGTGGAAAATGCTCTAATTGAACATGATGCTGTGGCCGAATCAGCTGTGGTTAGCAGCCCAGACCCACTGAGGGGAGAGGTGCTTGAGTTTTTTTTATGTATTTATTTATTAATCGATTTATTAACATTTTCCAATAGAGGCCTATACACATGAACAACATAAACAAATAAATAAGTGAAAAATACACAGAGCATGTACATACCAGGCCAGTGAATTAGACCGTTGAAATAATTGTGCTATTTTTCCTTGCTTTGAAAGGTGGTTAAGGCCTTTGTTGTGCTGACAGCCGAATATAAAACCAGGAACAAGGATGAGCTCAGAGCAGAGATCCAGAAACATGTGAAGAAAGTCACAGCGCCTTATAAATACCCACGCAAGGTAGTGCATCCAGTAGCTGCATCCTGAGCACCGTAGGGTGAAACATGAGTAATATGCATAACAGTTTTTCTTTCTTTTCTTTTACAAACATTACGTACACTTTTTTTCCCCGTTCTTAAATAGATTGAATTTGTGGATCATCTTCCGAAGACCGTGAGTGGTAAAATCCGAAGAGTTGAACTTCGGAACAAAGAGTGGGGGAAAAGTTAATGCACAAAAGTCTCATTTTAAAACCTTCTACAATAGAAAAGCCATTTATTCCTAACATTAATAATTATTGCTCTAATTGTAATGAAGGTTAACATTTCAATCACCCACTTGGGTTTTTTATTTGAAGCACGTAGGATTGCTGGGGTTTCTGAAAATCTGGAAACGCTGAAGCCCCCCCTCTGTGTATGTTGAATTTGTGACTTTTTATTTGTATCTGGAATACTTTAATAGTTTAGCAACTGTGAGTGTGTCTGATCTCCATTTAAGTGACCTTGGGCCTTGTTTTGTAGAGCCTGATCAGACTATAGAAAATATATAAAGTTCCTCAAAGAGACCCTTTTAGCAGATTTCAATGATACGGAAGTTATTTACCTGTTATATTTTATTCTTTTCCTACATAATGTTCATGCCTGCGTACATTGGACGTGCACTGTCCGCGCAGCTCAGTGTTTGTAGATGAACATGCTGATCCGTTGAATGTCAGTGCTTAGTCGCTGTCCTTACATGCACACTCTGCTCCACAGTCAGGACATGTCACATCACATCACAATGACACATTTTTATGGTGCAGCACATGAAGTGGCGCACGCACAATAAACAATAAGCAGTCATTATTTTAAATTGAAAATTCAGTTTCATGTTGTTTCTTTCCCAGAACAATAGACAGGGAGACTAAACTGTAGTCAGCCACATGGCCTGTCGGAGGTGCTTTATTCTTCTGTTTGTGCCTTTTTGAATCTTTTTGTGGAACTATAAGATTTTAGTGTTGTAATTTGTTGGGCTCTAAATCAGGATGAGTACAGTGTGCTGACAATGTTGAGCTCCTCCAGATGTGTGGTGCGCTTCAGGACTTAATGATGCCTTCAAGTGCTTGTTGCCATGCATGAAATGACAATTATAACTTATTGAATTCAAGTGCTGATGTCGGTTTATGAAACACAATATTGTTTGACGGAGAAACGAATATATTCCTGACGAGTAAGCCCGGTACCGGCACCGGCACCGGACCGGGTGGCGGGTCACCTGATGCGTGCGCCCCACGTGAGCGGGATGTGTAATTCCGGCGTGGAGACATGGAGTCGACCGGCGTCGGCGCGCTTGGATGAAGGCGGGATGCACGGGAGCCTCCGCATGTGATCTTTTCTTCTTCTTCTTCTTCTTCTTTTCTTCTTTGCATCCATGGCTTGGCCGTGCATCAGCCGAGTGTGCTGCTTGGCTCGCTTCTGGAATCAGTTCGATAAATCGGATCTTTCGGTGCCGCTGACGATTCAGAACTACTCGGACATCGCGGACCAGGAGGTGCGGTCCGTCGCTAAACATGTGCCGACCGACAAGCCCCCCAGCGCCGACTACGCGGTACCGGACGGTGGCAACCGGAGACCGGCCCGAGGGCGCACGGAACCGAGCTTCAGACCCCGCGAGGATTACCAGCCGCCCGGGGTCCCGTTCCCGAGCGTCACCCAGTACAAGCAGGATTTCAAGCCCTGGCCCATCCCGAAAAAGGATAACTTCCCTTGGATCAGCAATGGGGCCAAAGGGGCCACCCCCGCGGGCAGCCCGAGTAACGGTAACCCGTCCGGGACCAACCGCGGGTCGGCGGGAGGAACCGCCAAAACCAGCTCGTACAGGTAGGGGACAGGGTGTGCTGTAGTCCACCTAAACCGGCCACAGTGCAGGATTATCTTTACTGATCATAAATCATCGCTTCACTTCATCAAGAGTTCTGGCCCAGAGGCCAACACACCTACATATACATATATCTAATGTAAGGAATCACCAGACGGTCGAAATTCATTCTAGGGGGGAGATTTTATTGTAAATTTGTCTTATTTTAGGTGGTTTTCGGACATGAATGTTGTATGAGGTAATATAACACAATATTGCTTTATCGTTGGAACATTCTCAGTGTAAAAATACAATTATGCAGTGATGTAATCTCATCCTTGTAGATTCTGTAGATTGTTATATGTTAAGATGTAACGTTTTACTCAGTTTTAAATGTGACACTAAGCTGTTTTTTTAGTCATTCTTTGAGGATGAGAAGAACACTGCTCTGAGGGGCTGGCCTATTACAAAATGTTTTTTTTTTTTTTTTAACATTAAAGCAAATAAATGTGAATAACTGAGTGCACGGGTGCATGGCCCAGCAACCCATTTTTAATTTAAATCTGTTCAGCCTGAGCGTCACTCACACACTCATATTTTAGGCTCAAAAATGTGATTGAGGGGCATTTCTGATGCTCCACAGAAATGCGCTGTCACTCTGAAGTATGTTCTCCACTCTGATTGAAGATCAGATTCTTTTACACCTAGTCAAAAAAGCCTTTTTCTGCTGCCGCTTTTTGACACACGTTGACTGAAAGGATTTAGTGATTTAAAAGCTGCGACGTACGTAAATCCTTAATTCATGGCTTGTGTGAACCGGTGCTCTGTTCTTTGTGGTCACTGCAGGCAGGAATACCAGCCCTGGACTGGGGTTCGTCCATCCAAGCCAGTCCGGAAACGGCCCACCTGCCTCAGTCCCACATCGGACGAACCCCCCCCTGCCACCAGCTACCAGGCTGCCTTCAGTGGGGGGGAAACTCAGAAACAGATGGTTCCCCCCCAGGTGGAGACCACAGGTCCTCTTCAGAACAACCAGCCTGAGAAACCAGACCTTCACACTGGGAACAAGGCTGAGGTGAGAGAGAATGTCTGTGTGTGTGTGTGTGTGTGTGTGTGTGTGTGTGTGTGTGTGAGTGCATGTGCGCTCCCGACGCACAATTTTCAAATTCGAAATGTTACGTTTATTGTCTGGCTATTTCCAATCATTCCAATGGCTGCAGTTTCAACTTTTGGCAGGGGATGCTTGGATGCTGACATCAACAGAGGCTGTAAAATAATGATTTGGTAATGAGCGCCATAAATGCGTTGGTTCTTTCAGCCCCACAGACAGCTCCTCTTTATTATTCAGTGACTACATTTTATTAATGCAATAATTCCTTCACACAAGCTGAGCTGTGCCTTAAAGTAAAGTAAAGTGAAGTGATTGTCACATGTGATACACAGCAGCACAGCACACGGTGCACACAGTTAAATTTGTCCTCTGCATTTAACCCATCACCCTGAGTGAGCAGTGGGCAGCCATGAGAAGCGCCCGGGGAGCAGTGTGTGGGGACGGTGCTTTTGCTCAGTGGCACCTCAGTGGCACCTTGGCGGATCGGGAATCGAACCGGCAACCTTCTGATTACAGGGCCGCTTCCTTAACCGCTAGGCCACCACTGCCCCTGTATACAGAACCATTCTTTATTTGTCTTCTTATCCGGTGCAGAAAGTCAAACAAGAAGTAGACACGGACTCAGAAACCACAAACACATTATTATTTTTACATTATTTACATCATTTATCAGACGCCCTTATCCAGAGCGACTTACAATCAGTAGTTAGAGGGACAGTCCCCCGGGGACTGGGACAGTGTCTTGCTCAAGGACAAAAGGGTGACCGGTTTGAACCTGTCAGTGCATGACACTGTTCAATATGTCCCTGGGTCAGATTTTTTGTTTTTGAATGAGTGCATGGGCTTCTGTTTGGTTAATGAAATAAAAGAATGCATGGGTCTTTTAGGTATATGAAAGTTTTAAATTATATGCATTTTACTTAGTGAAGGCAATTCCTACCTTTTGGACAGAAATATTGGTAAATTGGTGTGTTAAACGCTAAATGAATTTGTGCGCTTGTGATTGTAAACTGTGTTTTGTTACTGTAGCCTACAACACATGGCATTTGCTGCTGCCGCTGTGTGTTTTATGAAGCAGTGACCTGCCTGTGCTGCATACAGTATAGAATTCCTTGAAATGTCCTTATTGAAGGCCTGCAGTGTCCTACTTCCGTAAAATACAAGAGGCAGAGAACAGAAGACTGATGCTTGTTCAAGTCCCAATAAATGGTATAGGAAGCAAAGACCAGTAGCCAATGGCATTTCACTATTCGTTTAGGTGACTGCGTTGGAGGTGCTGCCTCGGAATATGGGAGTCCATCTCATTGTGTTTTGTTGGGAATAGACACAGTGTTAAATTATGCATATTAAAGTCTTGATTTACCCTAAAGAGCCAATACAGATTCCAGAAAGAGGCTACAGTACTATATAATCATTATTGAGATAAAGTGTTTAGTGTTTATTTCATATTTTCATACTGCTCAGACAGTGTCTACACAGTTTATTCAGAAGTCTGCACTGGGACACGCGATGTGGTGACACTGTGTTACCAGGTCTATGGAAATCTGTTTGCTTAGTGCCACATGACTCTCTCAGTAAAAGTTACTTGTGGGGGTTACATGAAATGGACCCTGGTGACTATTCGACAACAATTTGAGAATTGAGGCCTTTACAGTAGCCTCCAGTGCCTCAGCGTTGAGGTTAATCCCATAAAAATGAAATATTGATGCGGCTGCAGCCATGTTGATGCATGTATCACACTGATCTTAATAACAGCAGATCCTGATATTGATATTTTGAGCGCAGGCGTGGGTTTAAACCCACTGATGGATAGAAAGCAAACTGAGAAAATGAGTACAGAATATGCTGCACAAAACATGCCCACAAACAGTGTCGGCTCCTTCAGAGTACTGTCTACAAGAATGAATGGAGGAACATCTGGAAACAGCAGCGGTGATTCAGTCATGACCCTGGCGTAATCTCGAATTTGTCGCTCAGCTGAGCTCGGTGCTGAATTTCGACACACTCAGGGTGTGCCTGCAGCTCTGTCTGGCTGTGTAGATGTGTGATCGATGAGAGGCTCTCGGTGAAGATGTTCTCACCCAGAACATGTCAGCTAAAAAGAGAATTCATTCCACCCCACTGGCGCACAGCAGCCCATTACCCACAGTCTGACCAGTTTAAATCAGCCACTCACCGCTGTTCATTTGATTAACTGCTGGCTGTAAACCGACCACGCCAGCGTGTTCTGTATCACAGTTGTACAGGAACGCTGCTAGAGTCTTTAGTGCAGGAATCCATAGCTCTCATAGCTCGTTTCAGTAATCTATCAATCTTTAGCATTCAGCTGATCAGTATTCAAACACTCAGAAGATCGAAGGTGCTCTTCTTCTGAGGAGCTTTCTGACAGGGTCCAGCTCTTTTATTAAGAGATTATGAAATGTCTCCATCCCTGCTATGTAACACTTTGATGCCAGGATCTGCACCACGGGCCTGCATAAAACAGCTGACTCCGGAGAATCCGCGGTTCCCCTCCTCATCATTATTCAGCAGGGAGATGATCACCCGCGATCGCATTGGATCTCAAAACACCAAAGCATCAGTGCTGATCCGAGAGCTTTTTTTAGGGCAGATGTGCTACAGGGAGGAGGGGGATGGACAGAAATACAGCTGTAAGTGTTCATCATGAAGTAAAAGGCGGTCCACATAATAGGATGACTGGCCACATATGTCCAATGTGGTCATTTCTGGTACGGATAAAAGATAAACATTCATAGACACTATTGGACCCTATTTACTGCTAAGGAAACAGTGCAGATATGCATACATGCTACAACACACTCATTTAGACTAAAATCTCCCTGAAAGCACAGAAAAGACATAAAACACAAACGATAATAAAATATAATCAAAGCTGCTGGCTGCTTTGGGCAAATAGCATAGATCCTGCATCTCCGCAAACACCAGCAGGGTAAACTGAAGTAAAAAAAATAAAATCAGAAGGAGGGTACAGAAGCAGGCACACAGTAACTGGCTCTGCATTTCTCTTTTCCCCATGATGCCCCTGGTTAGATGCAGCCACTCGGTGCCAGCAGAGCAGAGAATGTTGGGGCCACACATGGGTGCAGGAGAGAGGCACAGACGGGGAAACTGTTTGAAGAGAAGCAGCAAGTTTCTGTATGCAGTGCTGACCACGGACCAGATTTCAAGTCTGATTTTGAAATCCTTAATAATCCTGAATAATATTTACACCCTTGAGCCATACCATTGTAATATGCATAATAATAGAAACCCGGAAATTGACTTCACTAGACCTGAAGATGTGCTTTTTCCAGATTTAGGGAATGTGGAGGCCACGCCTCCAACTTGTTGAACTGTGTTAGCAGTTTATCAGGGCACATTGTCCTGAGGAAAGAGGCCACTGTCATTAGAGAAGACTGTTCGCATGAGCAGATGTTGGCCAGCAACACCGTTTAGGTGGGTGAAAACAAGAATGCAGGACCCACCAGCAAATCTTCTCATACGTGTGGTAGTAGCCTTAGTGGGTAACACACCCACCTATGAACCAGATGACCACAAAGTCACAGGTTCAAACCCCACTTGCTACCATTGTGTGCCAGAGAAAGACACTTAAGACACAGTTGCTCCAGGGGGACTATCCCTGTAACTACTGATTGTAAGTCGCTCTGCCATAAATGTAACTGCTGAACAGTGCATCCTGGTGCCACGTCTTTCCCAGGTAAGCAACGCGCATGTATCAGGAAGCAGAGGTGGGTAGAGTGGCCAAATATTCAGGTACGAGTTGCTTAATAATACTCAAGTACAAAGTATATAGTGATAAAACTACTCAAGTACTTAGTAACTGTTTGATAGTTTCTAAAAAATAAATGCAATAATACAATGTATTCAACAGCTAAACACTAAAGCTAATACCTTCCTCTATAGAAAACATTTAACAAAATATTAGCTAAAAGACTGGGATTCTCGATTGTTTTGTAACCTTTGGTTTTAGCACTGGAGACTGTCTCATCTACCATTTTTCATTCCATGTTAGATCTACTGGTATCTGGCAAAAATAAAGCATATAAATAATATTAAAAAGTAACGAGTTGCGTGTTGCTCAATGTAGAATTGAGAGTAAGAGGTGAGTTTCTTATTCGCAAATGTACCCAAGTAAAAGTAAAAAGTATGGTGGTGTAAACCTAGTCTTAGAATTTTTTTATTTTTTTTAAAAAAGCTGCTCAAGTAAATGTAACGGCAGGCACATCGAAGACGTCAAAGAAATTGTGTTGTATTAAACCAGGACACGTTCTTCCATTGCTTCAATGTTCTTTATTTCCTTAGACCACTTTTGGTAGATCCTGACCACTGCAGATAATCAATGTTGGTCATAATTCTATGGATGATCAGTGTATAAGCTCTTATATTTCATAAAAAAACATGCACTCTAAAAAACAATGGCTAATGCGTAAATGCAGTCAGGCACAGATATGTTGTGATTGTGTTCCCAGCTAGACCGGTCCCTTCCTGACCTTTCTTCTGGGGTGGACAAAATGGTGCATACCGCTCCCAGCCTTTCAGCTGAAGCTGTGTGAAACTTTATTCTGCAGGAGCAGCTGGTCCGAACCAAGCTCTCGCCCAACCCATCAGCCGTGTTCCAGAGCCGCTCCCGGATCTTCAACATATGAACAAGACGGACAGACAGACAATGTGAAATCTATGCAAGGTTGTCTCCGCGTACGCGTGTGCAGAAGAGAGACTGGCTGCTGTTGCTGTTCAGAAAGAATGACTTTTTTTTTCCTTTTAAAGGGAAACATTTTGTTCCTTCTTTTAATGTCCAGTCCCAGAGAAAATGAGTCATGCATGTGATTCTAGAGTTTAACTAAGTTTCTGTTTTTTGCTGCTGCTAGACAATGCAAGGCAAAATGGCTGCTTTCTGTCTGTGTGTGTGTGTATGCTTGTTGAGCTTTTTTTTTTTTTTTTTTTTTGTACTTTGTGTCTGACCTATGGTAAAGGGATGCCACTGTTTGCTAATGCTGTTCCTTCCCTGACTGCTAGATTTTTATTAACAGCAAAGAGAATACATGTATTTATTTAATTTTGATAAAACAATAAATTAGGAAAGTAATTTAAGGAAACATTCAGTGTTTAAACTTTATTTTGTAAAAGTATTGAATAAAAATAAGATCAATTGTGTTAATTAATTGTGTTAAAATAAAAAAATATATATAGTTGGTTCTTAAATTTTTCTGAGAAATATATTAATATGAAGAAACAGGAAGCAGTAAGTTTGATATTTCAGCACTGCCACTGAGCTCTGTTCAGTTTTATTGTCACTTGCCCCTTTTACCCGATGCTCTGGTGGGTGCATGCATTATCATGAGCGAATGGTACCGGTGCTAAAACAGCAAGAGGTAATAATAGCGCGCAGCTCCACTCTGTTACACAACACCTGCCCCTCTGAGTGCTTGGCTGCTTTAGAAGCGGATACAACCTCGGGAATTTACGTGGCTGATCTGGATCCTTCAATCGACTGATGTTCCAACTTCTAAATAATGTTTAAGAATAAACTCCCATGCATTAGAATGAACAGTTTTTTCAATTAAGCAGATCCGCATTACAAGCAGTATTAATGTAATAATGGTGCTTTCTGGAAGAAAATTTGATATATCATCCCCTCACTTATAGAAAGGAAATGAGGAAAATAAAATTAGTGATGAGGATTAGCTGGTGGAGGATAGTACGCTTTGGGAACATCCTGCCATCTGTCCCCTAATAACAACCCAGGGCCAGTGGCACAAAGCTGGTCATTCTGAAATCTCTGCTGTAATCTCTTCAAAATTGAACAGAAGGAATTCTAAAAAATTACATACATTTCATTATGATGGGTGTGAATGGAAGAACACATTTGAAATTAATTTTTTGGCCATGATTAAACTGTTTTGATGTTCCCAGTTTTATGTGGTTCTGTACAGATATATAATGGTAGAAATATGACAATTGTCTACACTGAACAGACGTAACATTATAACCACTGACAGATGAAGTGAAGAACAAGTTCAGGTTCAAGTGGGCTTTCTTCTCATTTCAGCTACATCCATGCTAGACAGTACATAGTAAAGTGAAACATTTCTCTGCATCCAGGTGGAACATTTAAAGAAGTTTCATGACAAAGTGCACGTGTGAGACATCGACAAACCTAAATAAATATTACTATTTCTTGCACTTTAAGTAAATCAAAACATGTAGACAACAAAACAGACTAAGAACATGTGAACAGTGCTAAGAACATCTGAAATGAATAACGAATACTGCAAATACTGAGCATGTAAGCTTCCTTACCTGCTAGGCCACCACTGCCCCTTCACAAGTACCATATTGTGCAGGTTAGACCGCTGGGTCATAGCATCTACAAAATTGCAGCTCTTTTGAAAAGTGGTCATTTACACATATGGCACGTAGCAGACGCCCTTATCCAGAGCGACTTACAAAGTAGTTACAGGGACAGCCCCCTCCAGAGACACTCTGAGTTAAGCGTCTTGCTTAGGTACACAATGGTAGTAAGTAGTAGTTACTCATTTATCAGATCATCAAAGTTTCTTATATGGTCCGTATGGGGCCACATATCAAAACACTGCACGCAGCCCAGCAGTACGCAAAACAGACAGATACCAAGGACACACACACTCTTGCTTGCATACTGTCCTATTAACAGAAGACAAACAATTGTATTTTATTACAAGAATATTCATTTAATCTTTTTTTTGTTTTGGTACACAGTGAAAAAAGAAAATACAGAGGTCAGATAAACTCTACAATACATACAATTTGGTCAAGAAGAATTGAGGCAAGATGACTCGCTTTAATATAGACGCGCAGCAAGCTCTTTTCACAATGTGACCAAAATGACACTTAAAGCAAACACATAGAACTGAACCACACACACAAAACCCATCATCACACATAGCACATAACATCATTCTTCATACAGAAACAGACAAGTGCAGACAATCTTTGCTGGCATTACACACTGACCTGACCTTAATTTAGAATAAAGTCCCCTATTGTTGCTTGGAGTGCATTGTTCACCATAAAAAAGAAGTGTATGATTATTGGTTCCAATGAAGAATACTACATTATTACAATACTGCAGGTGATTTTAAAAAAACTGTTAAAATTGCAAAAATGAAAAATTAAATGCCCATTTATACTCTTAAGACAATGTAGACATGACATACTCCAAAATTTAGTCATGACAACATTATAACACGCTAGAAGACTATAACCAGGTTGCCCAAAATTTTCAACCATGCCCCAACAGTAGCTTAAATCTAAACTGTAGATAAATATATCATTATGAGACCATTGATTAAAAGAGGGCTTCCCTTCTGCAAGTTCAATCATTAAAAAAAATCTTCTTATGCCTCCAAACTAATGTTTTAAAATAAGATACATTATGTAAATGTACAGCTGGCTGTATCAAGAACTGTGCAATTAAAAGCTCACACCAGTCTCTGCAACTGCTGTTCACAAAATGTTATTTATGAAGTATGTCATGATTCGTACAATAATCAAGCAGTATATATTACTGAGGCCCAGTTCCTCCGGGCTGCTACTTACAAAAACCTCCAGATCGCTGGTTTAAAATTAATGTTAGTTGGTCTTTACAAGAAGACTACCCTAAAACCATTAGTGTGAGAACATCTTAAATCATTTCATAGCACTGAATGCCATTTGTGGTTTGTTTCTTCTTCTTATAGCATTACCTGGAACATTGGACAGTCAGAGGTACAATACTGTATGTGCCCTGAACAGATCACTTAAATCCTGTCATGAGATGAATACTGAAAAGTTTTAGTTACAGACCTGGAGGCTTTGCTCTCAATTACAAATTCTGGGCATACTGGGAAGTCATGCTTTATCCCTCTTTGTGAATACATTTTTAGTCATGTTCCTGTATGATTTTGGAAATATCAATACTTCATTTGGAAAGAACCTCACTCAGGAAGGCCACAGAGGAACAACTGGATCCACACAGATGGTAACAGAGCTCACATGCTGCATGCCACCATCACCAGCAGGAAGCTGGCAGAACACACAGTCATTTAGTGCTGTGACCACTGTGATTGCTTAGGCACTCCTCAGAAGCTCCTCAGGTGCCGGGAGTTGGATGTTGCCTATGTTCTGGTCATGCCAGGTTGGCGCCCTGCTGGCATCAGTCAGTATGACCATTCTCCTTCAACAGGAAACCCATGTAACGGTTGGTCAGGAAGTCGCAGGCAGGAATGTTACTGACCGCCTGGTGAATGTTCATGGCTGAGATCTCTCTAGAAACCCTGCAGGAGATGATGTTCAATGCAACATTGGTTTTGAGTTGCTATTCTCAAAAAATTACATAAAATAAGACCTGTCTTTTCGCAGGATACACTATTTCTGAACAAAATTATTTTAATACTGGACAATGTTTTCATGTACTTGGTAAGTAAAACCAATGCACACCTTCAATGTTTCAATCAGTATAGTTTCAAATTTGCTAGTATAGCTTCAAGCTATACTTCTCCTGTTTGTCACAGGAGAAGGTAGAAGGGCCAGTGTCTGTGGTGTCTCCTAAAACTTCTCTGGCTAATGTATTTGTTCTTTTTAATCATATACTGTATTCAAACAATTCAGCCATTCAAATCAGAAAGCTGCAAAGGATCATTTTGTGCACTCTGTATCTTTAAAAGATATGAGCCACTATTCTAAACTCAGGTATACAGCAAAGTTAGATTTCTCACCTGTTTTGGGGTGACTTCATATAGCCACTGGCTAGAGCTTCCCTTAAGATTTCACTGGCAAACTGTTCTGTGGCCTTTGATGGAGAAAACATCCAGATAAAAAAATTAATTCACCAACAATGTATTATGTGAATGCAACACAGCAAAAACAAAACTCTCACACTCACCTTGAGGATCATGGCCTCCACCACTGGCGCAAAAACATTTTTCTCCACCTCTACTGGCTGGAAAGTGACACTTATCTGGCATCCAATGCAAGGACCAAGACAGAAATGTGTCAGAACAATATAATAAGTGAAAGTGAAGTGATTGTCATTGTGAAACACTGCAGCACAGCACATGGTGCACACAACAAAATGTGTCCTCTGCTTTTAACCATCACCCTTGGTGAGCAGTTGGTGAGTAGCTTCCTACGAACATTTATGAAGCTAACTTTTATTAAGTAGTATTTTGCAGAATTTGTATTTCTGATTCTGATCATCAGAATTGTGCTTGTCATATGCTTTTAAAAGAAATTCCTCCTCACGTGTAACATTTGTTTATAAATATAAATATATAATATTGTTTATCTTTCTTTTATGGCCTATTTCCCAGACATTATTTAAAAAAAAACTCAAACCTCTTGGCTGGTGTCCCTGATGAACTGTTCTGAAGAGGAGTGTCCAAGGTAGTATCTAGGATCCTGATGGTCCTCGTCCGGTTCCTGCTTGGCTTTGGTTCTACTGACTGGATCAAAGAGGCTGAGGATGTCCAGAGGCTCGTTGTCCTCCTCCTCAGGCTCTGCCTTGAGCAACCGCTGCAGCCGCTCCAATCGCTGGCACAGTTCCTCTGAGTCGTGCAGCGTTGAGGGACACTCTGAAAACACAAGTCACATCAATACATAAACTAGGGTCACTCATGTAAACAACCAGACTTAGATAGTGGTGTTCCACAGGACAAGAAAAGGTAGATAAATTAGCGTATCTTTCACCTCTGTGCGTGCATGTGTGTGTGTGTGTGTGTGTGTGTGCGTGCATATACACGGTTTATACAGTGTCTTCATGCACTGCTGAATTCAGAAGATTTGGTTCCATTGTGCTATTTTGGATATGTCTCCTGGGTTGTGTTCAGTCTGATCTTGAGAAAATGAGCCAGCATCACCACACATGAAACTAATCAAGAGGTAGCGGTGAGTAAAGAAACTGGTCAGTACGCTGAAAATAAAATATAGGAACAATGATTACTGCACAATTTCTACCAGACCTATTCACATGGTCCCTCCACCACACAAACACACTGACAGCAAGTGCCTGTCAGAACACCACAACCCAACACAAGACCCCACTGCAGCATCTAAAGTGAAGTGATTGTCACACGTGATACACAGCACACAGTGCACACAGTGAAATTTGTCCTCTGCATTTAACCCATCACCCTGAGTGAGCAGTGGGCAGCCATGACCAGCGCCCGGGGAGCAGTGTGTGGGGACGGTGCTTTGCTCAGTGGCACCTCAGTGGCACCTTGGCGGATCGGGATTCGAACCAGCAACCTTCTGATTACAGGGCCGCTTCCTTAACCGCTAGGCCACCACTGCCCCACTAAAAGGAACCGTGGAGAATGCGGGCAACGATCCCGCTACCTCTCGCATCACAGTACTTACGAGGTGAGGGGTTTAGTACAAAACAGTGTGTTAATGGCCCTGAGAAAGGCCTGGTTAATTACTCCATGCCTCAGGGTCATTCCCACCCACACTCATCTGATCACGTTTTACTCAGTTTTACTGTGTACAGCCAGACATGGCGCTGAAAAATATAATGTTGTGAAAGTCTGCACAATCACAATAGGTCCACACACACACACACACACACACACACACACACACACACACACACACACACACCTGGCTCACTATCGATCTGTGTGAGAATATCTTCTATTGAGTCTTCAGGTTGCCGAGGCTCCGGGTCAGGTGGTGTGTATCCACGCTGCCGGCACCACTGCACCACCTCTCTCGTCTTAGGTGGCATGATGCCCTGCAGCCGTGGGGATTTTTCCAGAACCTCCTGCAACAAGTGCTTCACTGCCACCGCCCGCTGCAGCTGCACCCAAAAAAAAACATGGACATGGTCAACAACGGTCATAGTGGCCCAAAAGAACACAAGTCTCAAAGACACTGACAAATGCTGCAAATGTAAATAAGGCCTATTCAAGTATGCTGAAAGTATGCTCATCAAATTGGGGTTGTATATATTTTATTATTATTATTGCTTGATCTATTAATTTTCCTTCCAAATTTCATTTTTTTTAAGCCTTTGTCAATGTTAACAGTCTCATATTACCTTTACGGGCTGCAAGCCACTCTGGGGCAACTTCAATATTTTCGGTTTGTTGGTTAAAGTCTGTAGCTATAACAGTAATGCTGTTGCAAGGTGTGCTGTTCAGTGTAGGTAAAAGTTGCATTACAAACTACAATATACATCTATCATATATCTATGATAATGTGTTTTTGAAGCAGATTTTCTGTATTTTCTCAAAATATGATCATTTTGAGATGCTCGTATGATACAAAATTTAGGACCTGGCAACACAGCCATGTCGGTAAGCTGTGGGGCAGTGGTGGCCTAGCCACTAAGTAAGCAGACTCAAAACCAAAAGGTGGCAGGGTTAGTTGTATACACCAACTGCTGTGTATCTCTAAGACAAAAACAACTCAAGTTTACATTCAAATTACCAAAAGCAACATTTTAAACCAGGTAGGTCTTGAAAAGGATTTTAACAACAAAATGACATTTTGCTGCTGAACTGAAATCAGGTACCTCAGCAGCCCTGCGTTTGCCAATATTCCAGGAATAATACTGTTCCACAGAGGTGGCACAAAAAGTGTGGGAGTCCTCGGCTTAAAGAGAAAACATAAAAAAAGACATTAAACAGAGCAACCCCTCACTAAAACCTGAAATGAAGCATCTTAGTGAACTTTATAATGTATATACAGCTTATTCAAAGCTCTTACATTGGTTCAACATAGCAAAACTGCTGGCAGAACAACTTAACCATATTTGTTCCTTGTTGACATTACGTTTAGGTATTAGGATGCTAAACTGAAGCAAGCACTACTTTGCTCCTCATTCTGCAACTGCCACATGATCTCCAGATGTTTTCTATTCAGCCATATAAATTGGACCCAGCTCATCAGCTATCAGTTCTGAGCCAGTGGCAAATGTCTGATGTATGATCAGTTTACTTTTCTCAGGTATGATGAGAGGAAACCTCTTCAGCGCTGCAGTCAGGAGTTGTGACAGATTCTCCATGTGATCAGTGCTGCACCAGTGACAAGAAAGGAGAAACAAAAAGGAGCATAAGACAAGGATTAAAGTGTGTTTAAAAAGGGTTTTGTCTAAGAGGAACTGAGAAAGAAGAATACTTTAAACATTTATTATTAATAACTTTTAACAGGGACATACTTGATGAGCTCCTGTGAAGTCTCGTTACCCTGTTCCACCTTCACACTGGCTGGGTTAGTAACACATGTAGGGATGGGACCAGGGACTGCTGTTAGTGGCACCATGGTGGGAGTCTGAAATCCTGTGCAGGCGGACACACCCACTCCAGGTTCAGTCTTCACTGCAGAAATTGAAATCAAGAGATTGCAGTGAATGGATAAGCAAATGTAAATTCACAACCACATTGTTTACTGTGTCCTAACAAAACTACTGAAAAGAGTATTTTCACAAAATAGTGTTTTGATGCTCGCTCCTGAAACCTCACCATTTGGTGTGGTACTAGGTACTGCCATTGGATGAGAGACTTGGCTACATTGCTTCAAACCACTTTCATCTGGGCTTATGTAAAGTACCCAATATAATTCTATCATAAAATGCAGCATTTTAGCGCTGCCCAGTCTGTTCTTAAACTACCGTCTTTAATACTGAAACTTCAGAGACAATGTAGTCTATTTGTCTTTGGACCCAGAATTCATGCGAGCCTTAATTATGAATGTTAAGTGTGATGTATTAAAATAAAGCAGTGAAAGTAAGTGTAAAATTTAAAGAAGGAAAGCCAGTGATAAGCATGCAAACACACCCCTCCGTAATTCAGAACCGCTGAAGCTTTGCTAACTGCCACAGACTCAGCAGAAATCAAAGTGATTCAGCCATGCTCTCTATCTCTGTCTCTCTCTCTCTCTCAAAGACAGACACGCACACACACAGCCACTGCCAGAATATGCGACGAAGCGCTAAGATGTCAGGACTGGTTCATTTCCTCTGGCAGGGCCAAGCCACTCAAAATGCAGACACCTGTCCACTAATACTTTCTGTCATATCCCACACACTCCACAGCAGGGGGATCAAAATTTTAACACAGACCTCAGAAACACAACCCCAAGCCCATCTCCACTACCTCATCAGCTCTGAGCTCACATCATTAAATCCCATAATCCCATAAATTGTTTGGCAGAAAACAGATTTCATCAACAGGCGTTAATGACAAAAACTGTAGAGCTTTTAGGCCATGATCTGGATGAATGAAGATGCAATTTAATAAGTTCAGCTCCGTGGTACTTCCAAGAAAAAAAAATCAATTGAAGAGCTCTGGTTCTGCCCAGGGTAACCTGCTTGCATTAGTTGTTGCTTTAGTAGCTTGCTACAGCACAAGTAAACCCCATTTAAAAGCTGGACAAATCAAAGACATTCAAATGCCCAAAATGAAGATCTCAATTTTAGATTTTAAACCCTATAAGATGTGCGATATTAATAACATTAAATGCACTACATCATATTTCATAGCTTCAGTAAAGTTAGGAAATATTTAGACTTGCACAACAACACAGCCTGAGATACTTATTAATATATTAGCATGCGGTATCCCAACAAATAGCCAATTTCAAACAGAAAGGCTCCCCCATTGTGAAGTCAATAGCTTTGGCAACATGCCCCTTTAAATGTCATCTAGCTTCAGCCACCCTAGTTTAGCACTTAGCATAGAATATTCCTGACCAGATCAAAGAGACATCAGAGCTAGAGGCCACTTTCCAAAAATGCAAGTGGCATTTTAAACACTAATACAATAAAAAAAAAAAACGAATAATCTGGGCCATACTTGCCTACAGTATCAACATACAATCTATAATGGCATGTCTCAAGTGAAAAACCTTTAACCGGAGTTGTTTAAGTTCAGTTAAACAACTTTAACTTTAACTGAAGTGCTCTACCACATAATGTATTGTTCCTGATAGATGGGTGTACCTTTACCAACTGGCATGAGGATGGTCTGGACACTGCCCGCTCCAGTGCCAACACTCAGTTGCTTGAGCTGATTGGTCGGTATGGTGAGACCTGTCTGCTGGGAACTGGACTGACCTGACTGCAGTTTCAGCATGCCTGAAGAAGTGTATAACAATTTGATGTTTTATCTGTATTTACAATAACCATTATTGTAAGTATTTTTTAAAATAAATTATTGCTAGCTACATATTTTTGGAATAGACCACAGCATAGGCACAATGCCAGTGCATAGGCAATCATAGTTTGATTTCCTTAGTTTATGTCCAATTCCATGAATGCAAATAAAAGGTAGACAGGCACTATTCATAGACTAGCCTATTGCAGCTGGATTGGTCAAATATTATCCCAGAGAGTATAAAGCAATCTTTTTTTTCTCAAAATATCACATACACCTATATAGATTTCCAGATAGAACAAATGTATTCATAAAGCCTGGCTTTATATTGAATAGCCCAATTTCCCCTTAAAAAAGGAACGGATTAAGTATTACTCACTCACTAAAGCAGTAATACAGATTGTTAAAGCTGTCTCTGTCTGTAAAGTTTGTGGTTCATGTCCTTATGAAATGTAACAGGTCTAAACTATGTAGTGGAACAAGGATCCTCAACAGTAAGGTCAGTAAAAGCAATCAAAGCAACCATGCAAGTTCAATTTATATCCTTTCACTTGATTATGTCCATGTTCAAAGCAAAATCAAGGGCTCCTGAGACTTGTAATATTTCACTGTGTACAGGACACAACAACCTCAACCATCATCACTTACATACCATCAGGTGAAATGTGCTTTGTGTTTCTGTACCTGAAATGGTGGAAGTGGATCCAGTGCCAACTAATGATGCAGTAGTCACCAATGAGGGGCTAGCAGTTTTGGGTATGCTCAGCACCGCTGTCCCCGGCCCAGCCCCCTTCGCATTGCTAATAACTGGCATGCTGGAGACAGTCTTGGCCATCGTAACTGTGGTGCAGACACTACTCTTTGCCACACCACCTGTGTTGGTGGCTGTGCTGCTGGCACTCCTGGCTGCACTGATGACTGCAGCCTGGTTGGCTGCCACCAGCACAGGATTCTGGGAGACAAGTTTGACTCCAGTAGAAGAGGCTTTAAGTGAAGGGGTGGTAGCACTGTCTGTAGTCTGGAGGGAGAAATACACAAAAGTGTACATGTTTAAAACAATCAGTCACATCACAAACACTAAATAGCACATTTACATTTATGGTCCTTAGCAGATGTCCTTATCTGGAGAAACATATGATCACTAGCAACTCAGGGTTAAGCGTCTTGCAGGGACACAATGGGAATACATGGGGTTTGATCTTGTGACTTTGTAATAATAAGATTTACAGGGGAGTGTGTTACCCACTAGGACACTTTCATTGCACAGAGCAATGGAGCATTGTAAGAAAAGTGGCCTAAATAAATAATTTTTGTGGATGACTGGGTGTGTGCTGATGGAGGCAGTGTGTTCCATCGGCTGAAAAACTGCATTAACGTGGTGCACTTAAACAGACAAGCCCCTTCGTGTGGATAGTGTTTCCTAATGGGAAAGGTCTCTTTTGGTAGAATAATGTAACCTTCTTCATATTTGTGAGTGTCAGGGACAGTGTGGTTCCTCTACCTTTGGCAACAGTTCAGACAGCAACAGAATTACCATACCACCCCCAAATAACACCCAAAACCACAACAATCTGACTCCAGTCCCAAAACAATTACATGGGTGAGAAGACACTTTATTATAAAGTGACAGAGGACATTATAAAGTTAGCATCTTACATATATTCACTGCCAACTATTTAATTAAACAACTTTACTGACTCTTAAATTGACACATTTGGGTCCCCACCCACAACTTCTTTTTTAACTCTTGCTTTCACCTACATTTTAGCTTGCAAATGATTATTCCACAGAAAATCTGCGTTAATGGCCCTCAACCCACTCAAACTTGCATCTACCCCAAACCCCTAGGGAAAATCCCAGCCCACTTAATGGAGTCCAGGAAATTTAGGCACTACACTGAAATTGGCAGAAAAGCAGACTAAACAAAAAGTGACCTCTAAAGTTGTAAAATGACATAAAGGCATTCATACAGACTGAAAAAACCCAATGATACAGCAATTAAAACGTTGTGTGGAAATGCTATTACTGAGAAATGATGGAATCTTTTATGTGAGTGAAAACATGACATATTGGACCTTGTGCATCTTTCACAGGGACAGCGTAGCAGAATATATTCTCCTTCTGTGTCTGGGTTTGTTATTGCACAGCTTGTGCTTTTTCTCCCTGCTAACAGATCACACTGGGTCATGCTGCAAGGCACAGTATGTCACATGTGTATAAAGGGAAACATTACTTTACTTTAAATGTGTCTTGCCACATTTAGGATGAATTGAGTAAATTTAAGCTATAACATGCAAACACACACAAGCACAAAAACTGTGGAGGAATTTGAAATTATTCTGGTTTCAGCCAAGTGCTAACCAAAATCCCTCTGACTGACAGCACTCTCTACCATTTACCTCTTTTAATCTTTCTCTCACACCCTCACCTGTTGACTTGTGGCGGTAGTGGTCACCATAGGAGTGGTAGGGGTAGTACTGGTAGCTGTAATTACCCCCCCTGCCATTCTCAGAGTGGTAGTGCCTGGCTTGGACAGGTGAGTGCCACTGGCTGTCACAGCCTTGACTGAGCCATCCGACAGTTTCACCTGAGATGCCTGGGACCCACCCACAACCTGATAATAACAGCAACGTAACAGAAAGTAAGGGTCAGAAAGAGAAGGAATAGTAATAAATAACAAGCTCCCCCATTGGCAGTTTCATAAGCAATGAACACGCACTCAGTCAACACTCATTAATTTAATACCAATCTCCAGACACCTTCACTACGTAACTGCAGCAGGAGTGTGTTACAGAGATAGGTGACACAAATCAGTGAACAGAAATAAGCAATGCAATGAAATCATAATATGCAATCACACAGAGAAATTCCATGGAGCAAAGGCATAAAAAAATAGTTTAAAATTTGGAACTATATACTAAGTATATATATATATATACACAGACATAAAAAGAAAAAAAAGTTACAGAGAGAACAGTAGATACCACACATTTGCACCACAGGGAGTCATTAGACTTATCTGATAACCAGGACACAACGAAAAACCCACCATGAGCATGCGCACAAACCCAAACACTGAAGGGAAATAACGCAAAGTTCAACGAGTACACTTCTGAGTGTTATAGTGACAGAAAACAAATCATCAATCGGCTTTTCCTACTGTTGGCTCTATCGGATCTGGGCTTGTGTGAGGCAGACCCGACTCAAGCCCTGCCGACAGCTAAATGCTTTTGAGATCACATTTTTAAACCCTATTTTCTGTCTGACCTCAGCATCCTCACACTCTTAGAGAGAGTGCAGACACCCAGATTCATCCTCATGCGTCACACCATGTAGAATGTGACCCAAATAAAACTGCTGCAGAGGGACCAGCTGTGCTTTGTGCAAAATCATCCCATCATCATCTCCCCAAATAAGCAGGTTGCCTTTGACCCTTGTGCCATGCTGTGCTCCCCCACACCAAGATAGATAAGCTGAGAGAAGTATCTTCCCAAAATGCAAATATTCTTCCCCTTTCCGGGAGTTAATTAATTGGATCTGACTGATGTATGTATAGAGCTGTCCAGATTAACTTATTTTAATGGTACAGTGGTGGTCTAGCTAATAAGGAAGTGGACTTGTAACCAAAGGGTTGTGGGTTCAAATCAAAAACTGCCAAGGTGCGACTGATGTCCCATTGAGTAAATCCCTACACACTGCTCCCCATGGCTGCCCACTGCTCACTATACAGAACTACTGACTTCAGAATTACAGCTTCCAGAGTCCATACCAGGACATTGGGTGCAGAGCACTACTCATCCATAGTGACATGTAAGCCCACCGCACGCACAAACACCATTCACATGTATAGCTAATTTAGTCACCAATTGACCTAGTGTAAATGCCTTTAGGCAGTGGAAAGAAAAATGGAGAAAGTGGAGCAAACACCAGGAAAGCATGCAAACTCTGCAAACCAGAAGGCCAGATTCAACCTTCAAGGTCACGTCACTAACCATGATACCATTATGTGCAAGAGTTAAATAAAAATGTTTTTTTTTTTTTAACAATCCAAAACTTACCTGTGCCAAAATGGCTGCTTTTTGTCCAGCTGTGACGCGGATGGCCTGCTGGGTAACACTGCCAGGACTTGACACCACATGACCCGAAGCAGCAGCTGATGACTGTTTTCCTGAACCTCCGGGTTGGCCAACTAGAAATGTGCCCTGTTAAAAAGTTTACATTACATACATTCAGACAATTTACATTTATTTAAATTAAGCAATTTCCTTCAGTATTAATAAAAGTTTTCTGATTCTGAAATGCAGACAAGGTAAAAAAAAAAAGGCCATGCTGACTGTTTCTGCCTGAAGTAACACTGCATTAATGAAAAAAAATTAACTAAAACACAAACAAAAAAATACAATGGACATGGCTGTGTGGTTATTGGTATCAGCTGTTTTGACTTTAGTTAGTTGTCTTTATTATAGGAAAATATTTCTACAAACAGTGTTAATAATTAAATATACAGTGGATACAGAATGTATTCAGACCGCCTTAAAATTTTCACTCTTCGTTATATTGCAGCCATTTTCTTCCTCATTAATGTACACACAGCACCCCGTATTGACAGAAAAAACACAGAAATATCACATGGTCCAAAGAATTCAAAACCTTTGCTGTGACACTAATATATTTAACTCAGATGGCCATTTATTCTGATCATCTTTGAGATGGTTCTACATCTAAGTCCAGCTGTGTTTGATTATACCGATTAGACTTTTATTAGGAAAGCCACACACCTTACAGCCCACAATGCATGTCAGAGTGTATGAGAATCATGAGGTCAAAGGACTCAGAGTTCAGAATTGTAGCAAGGCACAGATCTGGCCAAGGGTACAAAAACATTTCTGCTGCACATAAGGTTCCAAAGAGCACAGTGGCCACCATAACCCTGATAGACTTCAAGATGTTGAGAAATAAGATTCTCTGGTCAGATGAGACCAAGTTAGAACTTTTTGGCCTTAATTCTAAGCATTATGTGTGGAGAAAAACAGGCACTGCTCATTTCCTGTCCAATACAGTCCCAACAGTGAAGCATGGTGATGGCAGCATCATGCTGTGAGTGTGTTTTGCCGCTGCAGGGACAGGACAACTGGTTGCAATTGAGGTAAAGATGGATGCGGCCAAATACAGGGATATCCTTGTATGAAAACCTTTTCCAGAGTGCTCAGGACCTCAGACTGGGCCAAAGGTTTACCTTCCAACACAACAATGACCTTAAGCACATAGCTAAAATAATGAAGAAGTAGCTTCACAACATGTCTGTCACTGTTCTTAGAGCCCTGATTTAAACTGATTATGCCAACTAACACACTAGTTTTTTTAGCGTTAGAATTTTAGAGAACTTAGAGAAGAGGAAAAAGGAAGAGACGATGTAATCTTTTAGATATATGCAATTATCTTTATCAGCCATTGTTCAGTTCCATCACAAATAGATAGACTGAAGAAGTCAGCGGAGCAGTGATTTTAAGAATCATGTCACAGATGGACTATGGAGGAAAGAAGGAGGTTGAGTCAGATGTGTGTATACCTGTGGGGTCTGTTTGAGTATATATGATGTATAGCCCAGGTTGGAGGGCAGACCAGATCCAGGGCCTCCAATGGACGAGTTCTGAGATGATGAGGAATTCGACGATGAGGAACTCTGTGACTGCTGACCTGCACAAACAGAGGGAGAGAGAATAACACTTGCTGATCTACAGATAACGAAAGCTGCACAGCAAGGGAAGAAGTCACAGATAAAGATAGACAACAAACCTAATTGAAATTCATTTACCCCACAAATTCTGTTCAAACCATGCAGCTAACCACAAACCCTCCCATCAATTATTCACATGGCTTAAATCCACATGAAGAAACAGACACAGGAGGAATTGATAGAAAGTGTGAGGGAAAGTGTGAGTTTGTAGTGGGGGAAAAAGCAAGAAAGTGTTCTTAGAAATGTTAATGAACATGATTTCACATTAAATTAGAGTCAGATAAATTATTCTGTTTACAAACTCAGCTGATTCATGGTATATTGGCCATTCTGTATCCAACACATTTACCCAAATAAGGGCAGAGAGGGGAGAAGACCGCAAATATGAAAGTAAAAGCTGAAAATAAGTGCAGAGAAGTGGAGTACAATATTTTTAAAAATCCAACTGATTTGCTTGTCTGTGTGAAAGTAAATAGTTTTACTATTACATACAAAGTTATAGAAAAGCAAAAACCTGGATTGACTGATCTCACCTGCACTGCTGGAAGCTCTGAGAATGGCACCCTGTGGGATGAGTAACAGCTTGCCTTTGCCAGAGGGGTTCTTACTGTTGGTGGTGAGGTAGAGCTTGGTGCCCGGGGGCAAATTGGCCAGGTTGGCTAGGTTATTGGCAGGTAGCTGTAGAGTGGCCATAACTGAGGAACACACAAACACACAGTTTTAAAATAATCCTACATTAAGATTTACTGAATATCATGACTGGAACGTCTGCAGCGCACATTTCAGATTTCTTTTCTGCATTTTGCAAATTTCTAACCCTAGTCTAGTCTGTGACAAGCTACTGCATCAAAACTAAAGAGATGAAGCAGCTTAAGGTTTTCCAGAACAAAATTGAGCTGACAGCAGGTACTATATAATTAAAGCAGGATGCTGGTCACAGAAATGAAAGGGGAATGTAAGGTAAGTGTCTGTGAGTGTGTATATGTATACATTTGATTCCAATAATTCTGACCTCCGCTTTTTCCGCCTCCTGCTGAGCTGCTGGTCGCCTTGGTAACTCCATGCACCTGTTGTCCAACACCACCACTGGCTCCGCTGGCACCGCTTACTATAGCCTTTGCCACACCCTGAGCCACAACTTGCTTCTGGCCCATCACCTTAGACACAGCTGGGCTGGACTTAGCAACGAGTATCTGGCCACTGCTGATGGCCACCTGTTTTACGGCTGACTGCAGGGCGGAGCCGACAGGGATTCCCAACACCTGCAGATTGAACAGCACAAACAGCACTCCAGTAGCTGCCATGTTTCTTGGTCCTTTTCATCATTGAATCACAACTCACACTTATTTTTAATTAAACAATATTCTTTAAGAGGCCAGAAGAATAACAGATATATAACCACATTGTGGAAACAAATAAATACAATGAGAAATGCATTTACAATTTGTTTTACAATTTTAAAATTGTAAAACAAAACTTAAAGCCAGAGGTTAACCACCAAATTTTTCAGTTCCATATAAGACTTCAGATTAATCCAAAATACTATACAATACTATATATTACACCAGTTGAGAGGATAAGTGAAGATGAGACAGTGAGGGCAAAGGATGTGCTGACTTCCATGGCTAAAATAAATCTCCCACAACTTCTCTGCAGAAGCAGGGTGTCAGTGTGACCTCAGGTTTTTTTTTTTGTTGAATGGAACATAGAGAACAAGGTCTCTGGCATGATAAATAGATCTCTAAAATCCTTTCTGGTCATTCTGTAAGAACATAGTACTTGCCATGTTGAGATCACAAAGTTTAAATAATTTTTTAAAAATAAAATCATTGGATGCATCATGAAAACAATTGTAAATGGGTGGGGTTGTGACCTTGCTGGACGATGCACCAACGCCTGCACTCCCGCCTGCTTGCTTCTGGGGTGACATGGCAATCATGTGTCCGCCCTTCACTGCGACAAACTGCTGTGCAGCAGACTGCTGGGTTGTTGCCGTGGAAACCATCGGCGGCTGCTGCGGCGGCGGCTGGGTGGGAACTTCTCCAGGCTCCTGTTTTATAATGACCTACAGGGAGAGAGGGGTAGGGGGGGTGTCACAACATGAAAACTGAGTCAATTCAAATGCAGTCAGCTTTAAGACTCAAATCATGTCAGAATAAAGACCCATCAACTACACATTAAAACCAAGTCTCAGTAAAGAGCTCTCCTATTTAAAGGAATCACAGCAGTGGGGCTGAATACATGATTTGCATTTCACAGTAGAGGCTTATACTTTATTTTTTTTAATACATTTATAAAAAAAAAATTATTAAGAAGAGGAAGCAATTTAAATAGTCATTCAGAATCATTTAAACTATTACCAGTGGTACTGGTTTGCCCAGCATCTTCTAAGACATGTTTCATATTTCCCCTTCTGTGTATTTACTCAACTTTCATTTAAACAACATAGAACATTCAGTGCTACACGGCTGGCATGAGCCCTGATGGCTGTGAAGGTGTTCTCAGTGTCGTCTCAAATTACATATATTAACGAGAGAGAGCATGTGTTAGAGAGAGAGATGAATGAATGCATGTGACCAGTTAGGATTGAAAATTATTGGGAAAATAATGGATTACAGAATTGTTTTAGACTTTCTACACAACGTAGTTCGCCCTTCAGAGTACACAGCAATGTGATGTCCTATTTTTATACAGATTTTCACCATCCACATACATCTGCTTAAGATATCTGCGGTCAAACTATTAATATCTGAATGTTATTAAGTGGAATGGTGTCTATAGTTAACAGAAAACAATATAACACCTTCCAAACTTCAAATGCCACTTACTACAATTGTGTCCCTGAGCAAGACACTTCACCCTAAATTGCTCCAGGACTGTTCCTGTAATTGTAAGCTCTGGATAGCGGCAAATGATAAATGACACAAATGTAAATGCCTTTTACGTGTGAATGAAATTATTGTGTATTTTCACGGTCTGAGCAATCACACAGTTATACAATTATCTCCCTTTCAACTTGCTGATGCTTTGGAGCATCCAACACGCTGAGCTCACAGCACACAGCTGATATGATCATTGATATGATCATTGATGTTGGTTTGTGGAAGCTATGAGAGTTCCTATGTGTGCATCAGGGAGCCACCATGTTTTGATGGCCAGGCCAACAACGGTTGGACACATGACATGGACAAATCAATAAGTTTGAAATATTGGTGGAATGCCCTCTGAATGGTGTAACTATGCTAATAAATATGGTATATAAAGTTCATGTTAGGATAAAAAGCGTGTGCTTCACCCAAGGGAGTCTGACTGCTTTATCTGCATTAAAAAAGCTTCAAGGACTAAAAAAAAATCAAAACGAAGAAGAGTAACATCCTTTTTTTCTGAATGCCACAAATGTAGTATCTGCTGCAAACAATATTTTTCAGGTGTTTGAGATAAAAGGCCTAGAAAAGAATATGTACTGTACAGGCAGTAATATGCCATAGACAAAAATATGACCTGGCTACAGAAAGGTGGAACTTTGCCATTTCCACTGCAACAAAATCAATCAGTACACCATAGGTATGACTGCTGAGAGCAAATGGGTAAGGTGGGAGGAACAAGGAATAGAGCGGGGATGGGTAGATATGAGGAAAACAGAGAGCACAATAAGGGGAAACTATAGAGCTACTAATGAGACGTAGTACAAGAGTGGTTTCAGAAAGAGAGCAACTGATGAAGAGGCCACACAAACACATACACACACTCCCATTCTCTCCTCCATTTACATATAGATATAACAAAACAAAAAAAAACCTTACATAGAGTATATGAATCACATAAGTGAAAGTGAAGTGATTGTCATTTTGATACACAGCACATGGTGACAAAATTAAATGTGTTCTCTGCATTAAAAATAGTACCCTCTGAACTTGCAAATGCAAACTGAATGCACCTAACCTGAGTTGATCAACATGGTGTGTGTGTGTGTGTGTGTGTGTGTGTGTGTGTGTGTATGGCCTACCTTCACTCCTGAAGATAGGAAGCTGCCTGTGTGGACTTTAGGGGCAGGCGATCGCACACCCTGAGTTGCCCCAGTCTGCTTTGCCGTGGGACTTCCTGCTTGAGAGATTTTCTGCTTCATCAGTGACCATAAACAACAGCACTTTACATTAAACCACACATAAATTTGCACTTTCACTAATGTCCCTAGAGTTCCATATGAGTGGCAGAGATGATTCTAAAAGCTGTTGGTGTGCTGTGGTTTGCAGTCAAGCTCATCTCTACTATTTTTAATAATAAACACCAGTTGTTCAGAAATTTCAGAGACAGATGCCAAGCAATTTGTGATAAAATTAAATTCACCATTCATCCGTGCATTTTATGTGGGCTTAAAACCAAACCTGAACTATATACCCATTTGGATTTAAAGGTTTTACAATGATGAGAAGAGTGTATAAGGTGTACAATACACGCGTCATTCTGTTTTCTACAGAGTGTGTTTTTGTACCTCCCAATTTCACTGCACTTTTATTTCAACTGTCTGTAATATGCATCTCCATGACAACCTCGCTCACAGTGCCATCATAATATATACAGTTTTGTACCTGGTTTCTTAAATGTCGCTACAATCTTAAAGGGAAAAACACACACCAACATTCACAATGGGATGATTAGATATAAAAAGTAAATGTATTTTTGTTTTAATAAAAACACATTTCCTGTTGCCAAGGTAACAACATATCAATAATGTTTAATTAACATTAAAATTGTGCCCGAAGGTAGATATTGAATGCACACAACAAAGGTGTATGAATGAAAGACAAAATAAAATGTAAAAAATGAAGGTAAAAGAGACGTGAAACACAGGAGTAAATAAAAGTGAGTGTGAGTAGGAGGACAGGATGAGTAATAAGCTGCTGGAAGAGGGATTGGGTGGGTGGATGAGAGTTTATGGGCTAAAGTGCATCACCACCTCCCACCACGAGATAACTCTACCACGACCACAACTTTCTGTGTGCTTCACTCAATCCCTAACTCTATCCCTCCATCGTTGGAATACAGGAAACAAATCTCATCCTCTATATGTCTCTTGTGCCCTTCCATCCTAAGTAGTTCCATTGTGAGCAGAGGTCAAAGAGAGACAAAAATCAGACCCAGCCTTTCCAAAATTCAGATCCAGTGCTGCTATGATCAGGTCCCTGATACTGGTTTGATAGTTTATCGAGAAAGATATCAGATCAGTATAGAAGCGAGCAGAAGAAACCGATACTTCTGTGATCTCCTCCCTCCATAAACTTGAGAGAAACAACCAGTTACCAAATATGAGGTGTTAAGACCAGGAAGCTAACAAGGAGTAGATAATATAACTGCCCTGGAAGACGAACAATGGTTTGATGTGTGCAAAGCAGGCCACATTGAATAGGCTAAATATGGAATGACCTGTAAAGGACTGGGAATCTAGTCTCAAATGAGCCACAGAGAATCTCCCACCATGCCTAGAGCTGAGCAGAGAGCTTCTCCCAGTGGCCACAACTCTCAGTGCATCTTCTAAGATCTCACCATGCTAAGCTGGGGATCACGGCTGCGTAGGGGTTAAGTGCACACTCAAAAAGGCAGGATTATGATCAGAAAAGTGTTCTTGAGAGATGTAAACAAATAATATAAAGCTTGGAAGAACTTGCTGAGAGTGGAATAATAAGCACCAAACAAAATCCAGAGGAAAGTGTGGTTCTTTGGATATATTCTAATATTTTCCAGTATTCACAATGTGCATAAAAAAATTCTAAGGTGTTTTCAAGGCTTAACCACAAACACTTTGGTGAAATTAATATGATATGAACAAACTACATTTCTGTACATATTGGGAAACCTTTGGGTATTCACAGTTTCATCCTTTATTGCTCGCTCTGTTCATATTTGCTTTGTATGTAAGTATGTATATAAATTGTGCAAATATGAAAAAAAACACATCTTTTGGCTACTGTACGTTTTAGTTTACAAATGCTATATCTTGCACAATTTTATAAAGCAAGTAATATTTTAAAGAAATCATGCAATACTCTACCTGTAGTTGATGCAGATGTCATACCAACGACCTGGCCTGGTTTGTCCACAATTATATAGGGATTGTTGATGACCGAGCTGCCCTGCTTTAATTGCACTGGGGTGGATGTTGGAGTCCTTGGGAGTGGAGAATGACGTGGTGTAGAAATGGGAGATCCTGCAAAATAAATGAAACATAAATAAAAGTAGCAGCAGCCAAACACAAAGAAACCAGTTTTAACTAACTCTTTAAAGCTAATGACATGAATGAAGAGTTTGGGCATGCCCCTCAATTTGTTTCAGTCAACATTTATTACAGATGTCTCAAGGTTGTATATATTGTAGAGCATTTAGATGAACTGTGAGCAATCACATAAGTTTACATTTACATCTGTGGCCCTTATCCAAAGTGACTTACAACGTGCATTCATGTTAAAGTCAGTGAAGTAATCAGTTCAGTTTCACTATGACCCAAACTATGAATACAATCATTTTATTAACTCTGTTGTAGTTATTCTAAAGTCAGACTACAAGAAAGTTAGTCTAAGTATTCTCTAAAGAGGAAAGTCTTAAGCTGCTGTTCAAATACAAAATGTAACATGTAAAAAATTGTAGTTATATTGTAATATATAAAATATTGTAATAAGTTAATACATGTAATAAGCTAAATACATAATACTCACATCAGGTAACTCCACCACAACGTAAAAAAAGATTTAAAAAATCAGTGACTATCAAAAGCTATACCTGTCATTTGAAATCCCTGACTCTGTACCTGACAAGTACATGATGCCAAAGTTACCTTCAACTACTGACCACTAATTTCTAACCAGGTCAAAAGAATTTTTTTCATCTGTGTGATGCTGCACCATCTAAGACAAGAACGTGTATAGGCCATGACAGCCCCAAATGCTCAGGCCTGAGTGTAGCATTATGTAGACAACAGAAAGATGCCAAAAGTGAGTTTTTGTCCTAAATAAAAGAATTTCTAAAGGCAGCGTCAATAAATTAAAATAGCAAATTTGAAGTAAAAGGCGTTTGGACGTTTTACAAACAGAAATAATTTATTTGTCCTCATTCACTTTATTGGAACAATTAAGTTTGTATAGATGGGAGTCAATAAACAAACTGCCTAACATATTTCACATGGATGTCAGTTTCTCTAATAAACTCAACAACGTATTTTTCGGTTGAAAACCTTTTACTGCTAGAAAGATAAATAATGTTCTTCATATATTTGACAGACTACTTCAGTATTCTTTTCAAGTAGTCTGTGGCACCCACTGTGGAGATTTTTTGCAAGACATGCAGTCACTGCATTTATTGCTAAAAAGACCGATCAAACAGACCAATTGACCTGTTCATTTGATATGATCAAGAAAGAACAATTCACCAAAATATATTTATTTTGGGTCCAGACCCGGAAGCTGGCCGAGGTGGTCCATGAACTGCTTTTAAACTATTCCTCTGTTACTTTCATTTAGGACCACCTCTGCCTTGTTTGCTTTGTTTGGTACAATTATTTACTAGGGGTTCAATGGTACTTTGTAAAATATTGAACCGTTCTGTCTGCCCTGTACAGTGTGAAAGACTGTGTGCTTCAAAATAGGTGTGTGGTGAGTGTGCTTATAGTGTATAGCTACTCCTAGCACCAGGTTGGAAAAAGTCTTACCCGAAACAATCTTACAGCTCATGGTGATTGGCTGGAAGGACTTCCCAGGAGACTCAGTGGGACTGGGCACTTGCCCCTGTGGGACAATTTTGCAGCTAGCTGTTATTGGCTGGAAGGCAGAGTTTCCATGGGAACCAAGTGTGATTTTATCTGTGACTTTGGGTCGTGAAGGTGTGCGCTCTGAACAAGTAGATCGGACTGACTCACTTTTGATGGGCAGACCTGAAATGGAGGAGAGAGGTCAACAATTTACACCTTACTATTGCTAACCAATTAAATAAAGGTAAACTGTTCTAGGGTGCTTGAAGACAGATGATAATGATAAATTTCAGTTTTCACCCAAACTGGAGCTTCAACATTTGAATATGTAAAGACTATGCAATATAAAGAGGAGTCAGAACAAAAGCTGTGACCTTCCTATGGGGTGGGAAGACAGATGCTCGGGTCTGTAACATGAAAAATGTTAACATTGAACACAAAATTTCATAATGTACAAAAGGATAAAGTAAAATCGTACTTGTGAAATGTTATGCATTGATTCTTTGTTCGCTCATTATTACAGTGCAAAAAGTCCGAGAATCGTGATGGAATGAGTATGATTGAATCTGAACCCGTTCAAATTAAAAAAGTGAAAGTGAAGTGATTGTCATTGTGATACACAGCACAGCACACAGAGCACACAATTAAATGTGTCCTCTGCTTTAAACAATCACCCTGAGTAAGCAGTGGGCAGACATCTCCAAACAAGGGACGCTTCTTGCAGGTGCGTGCGCAGCCATGTCTCACTCTGTCACAATATGAGGTTGCCGCTCAGTCTAAGATTTTGTTCGCCCCCTGGTGGTTGGTTATTTAAATATAAATAGCGCAGACAATCAAACTAATATAATTGTGGCAGACAAAATTGTGATCGTGATTAAATTTCTATTAACTGTGCAGCTCTAAGCCACATGTTAGAGGTTTAATCATGCCCAGACCTTGTGGCGGTGGATGCCACCAAACAAGATTATACCAACGTGATTTGCATGTGTTGCAAGTAATTCATATGTTTTTTCAGTGCAACCAACACATGATTGCCAGGAGCCTCCATTTCACCTCCACAGCATCCATTTCCATTCTAATCAAAATGCATCACCTGACCACTCTTTTACCGTGCAAACCCGAGCCCAAGTAAAATGATGGGAATTAAATGCATCTATAAAACACATTACATGCAGCGATAAATCTACTGCCCAAGTGCCCCCTCTCCCCACTGCAACAGGCACCAGCAAACAGGTCATCAGACAAGATGATAATAAAGTTTAACATTTCTTTGGCAATATTTGAAGCTGCCATTCACATTGTTCAGTTTGAAACCCTTAAAACACCTGCACTTTTAATTTAGATTTTCTTATTGTTTTAATGTCAGCTCAGTGGTATAAGCACTTTAAGCACCAAAACATTTTCAGTAAGGTATCTTTCTTGTAGAATTGTGATTCAAATAAAGAACTTTATGTTAACCAGATTGTTAATAATTTACAAGTCAATATTGCCTATATGTGCAGCGATTTAAATAAAATGTTTTAAAAAGCAAACCTGTAAAACTGCTTTGTTAAATGTGATGCAGTAAAAAATATGGTGCACCTAACTTATATGCCCAGAAGGCAGAAACTAATGAACATGATAAACAGACTTTTCATAGTAACACATCTGTTTTCTGAACCTGAATTTTACTGCACAAAGACATGTGGAAAGAAGGCTACAGTCTGGTATACCCACCTTTATCAGAGCTGGACTGAGAGTCATTAGCGAGGGGTGTAGGGGAGAGAGACCGCTTGGAGGCCAAGCCAGGTGTCTGGTTGGCAGAAGAAGGTGCTCCACTGCCCACAATACATGTTCTCTTTGAAGACAATGAGGCAGAGGTGGAGGAGAGTGGGAAGGGTATAAAGTCTTCAGCTAAAGAGTTCCTGTGCAACTCTACATCCACAACCTGTTGACGAATGACAAAACACTGGTCACTCAGATGTGAAATTCTACTTTTAAATGGGCTAGGACTAGCAGTTTGCCAATAAACCTGAATAAACAGCAGCAGGGGGGTGTCGTGAACATTCATATTGTTAACAGTTTGAAAACTGTGTGTATTGTGACAGCCTAAACAGCTGTTTATTATGGATAACAGATAACATTCACACTTTTTTTTCCTTATGATGCTTGCTGAGCAAAATGATAAAAGCTCTTTGCAAACATGCACCTGCACAAATAAAGAGTGTTGGAGGAATATTGAAAAAGATTTTGAACAAATTATTTTCTATTCTGTCATGGTCAAATATTCAAACTGATAAATTTGAACTTGGGCCTGTACTCAGTGTTGTGTTCTAAAAAGGTTTTAGGGGATTTTAAAATGTTCATGCAGGTCCAGTTGCACCTCTTGGAGTGTGCTGAAGATATGAATCTGCTGGTAATGTCAATCATATTTTATTAAATGTATAAACTATTATCAAATAATTGTTCTTAATGTGCAGACACACAAGCCTAATCAAGAGAATTTAGTCATTTTGCAAATTACTTGGTTGCATATATATTTGTGCCACCAAGAGCCAAACCCCTATAAACCAGGTTTTGGTGAACACACACCCAAACACACACTCAAAGGCTCACAGAAAGCAACTCACCGTTTCAGCTCCCAGAGTTTGTAGCCCTGTATAGGTTCTGTCCAGCTGTGTCAGAATAAGAGTTAATACAGTGAATAACCTGCAGTGTTACAGTGAAATAACCTGCACTTAAAAACAATTAACACTGTAGTGTAGCCTTCGTGCCACCTGTTTTAAGCAGCATCTTCAGAGAGAACATGCAATTTATATTTGTGTGAATAATTCATATTCATATGGTTCTATTTGCTGCTGACCTTTAGGTGGTGGATTATGTCGATTCGTTTGTTCCGTGGGTCCTTGAAATGGATCTGCACACGGACAGGAAACTCCCCCCATCCCCGACGAGTAAGGTGGAATGGAGGTTCACTGGACCATTGCACACACACCATTTTATGGATTTTATGATTAATTTGGCACATCTGAACCACAAAACAATTTACCACTTCACCACACCTTTAAAAGGTATACGCTTGAAATTATCATCAAGACATAAGATGGTATCATAAAATACAGGTTCTTTTAACAAAAGAAAAACATTTAGTTACAAATGTTACATACCTGACCTCCACCAAGTCATTGGGCTTGTAGCTGGGGTGCAGAAAGAACCAGACCTTCCTCACAAAATGGTCAATACTGGGCTCTTTTTTGGAACCTCTAACATAAACCATCCATTTATGGGTCGACTGGTCATTTTCTTCCCTTTTGTCAGGAGCTATGTATCTGTCAAAATAGTGCAGATATAAACATGAAGGAAAAAAAGTGCTTATGTGAAAAGCTTACAAAAATGTTCTTTAACTTTACATGATGACAAAATGAAGATAACATTAAATAAGCCCATGTTGGAACCCATAATATTTGACTAGCTCACATAGAATTACCGGAATAAAACATTCTGGAAAAAATCTGATTTAAAAAAAAGCTGCAAATATGTATTTTATTGATTCCTATTCACATATTTATGTGGTACTTTAATTAAATAATATTAAAGCCAAATAAGAAAGCTCTGGAATCTGCTAAGTGATGTACCATGAGTGCATGATACATTAAGCAGCTAGTGAGTATTCACATCTGGAGATGAATGTTATACAATGTTATATATATTTGCAAATGTCCTGTGTCCAACATTAAACTACAGGTTCCATTTAAATGTTAAAATGACAGGAAAGTTTATTGAATCAAACAAAACAAAACACAATCATCCTTTTGCACGTGAGGCATTATACATGTGTGATAGTGGGGGGGGAAAAATCCTGAAATCCTTTTTCTGTGCCCGAGAGGTTAGCACGAGGTAATTTAATAAATAATTCAAATTATTTATTTTTCAATAAGAATTCTCTCAAAATCCGGCATTATATAATGACATTGTGAACATGCCTAAACTCTGTGGCAGTGAAATTATACAGCCTCTTCATTCCAAAAAATGAGACTTATTGACACTTACTTGGAGACATTTCCTACAATGATAGTCTTCTTCACAAAAAGCCTAGAAGCCTCTTCACCAGTGGAATGATAGGTCACATGTTGCTCCACTTCAGCAGATGGTGGGACTCCAAAAGTATCCTATGGAAAGACAAATGTCTTACCTGCATGTAAAAGACAGCAGAAAGCAGTATGTCCAAATAAAGCTTCACTGATTCAAGCACGATGTAATTTAAAAAAAAATTATGCTATAGTCTTACACCATATTCAGTAACAAGGTGTGTACCTACACCACAAATGTGATATGTTGCAGGGACATAGACTGTAACAACCACGGATGCAGAATTGCATTCTGTCCTGTGAATTGTAAATCAGTTTATTTATTTTTAAATAAAGACTCTGACCACATACCTTAAAATACTAATTACCCTTAGATTCACAAACTGCTGTGCAAAAAAGAAAGCTGACTGACTTAACCCTAAACCCAACCATGTAATTCTCACATCCACCTACCTTCCCTGTATTCCTGCCAGGCCTGCGTTCCTCCCGCCAGCCAGCATCTTTGTCACGCTCTATGCTCTCACCATGCTGGCTGAGCGACTCTGTCTCAGAGGGCACCAGCGAGGGTGTCTCAGACCCTTGGTTAAGAGGTGAAGAAGAACGCGAGGGTGACTCCAGAAAGCGCTTGATGGCTGGATGGTTGAGCACTGATGTGTCACTTTTAGAAGCCTGCTGGTGAACACGTTCAAAAAGAAGAAGGGTGAATTTAACTAAGAGCAGGGTTCATACACATTTTTTTAAAAATTCCATGACTTTTCAATTACTTTAAGGCAAATATCATACATTCTCTGAAACATCTGTGCAATATCTATAAAAGGAGACATGCAGCTGTGGATGTGCTGGAAAATAACTAAGCAGCACCCGCAGTACCACGTGACATGGTTCACTTTGTAAAGCCAGCAGAGATACTATAGACCTGTTCTAGTTGAAGTTGTAAACATAGAAAAACATTTCTCATCTTCTAAGCAAATGTACTTCGTTATACATTCATGTCTCAACTTTATATGTTCATTTTATATTCCAAAACTTTTCAAGCCCTGGAAAACTTTTCAAGCCTCTTTTCAAATTCCATGACTTTTCCAGGTTTTTAATGACCATAGGAACCATGTATCAGGAATTATTACCTCTTGCACCTTGGGCTGCCCCGCACTGGCATAGTAATTAGCCACAATACAGGCCCTCAACTTGTCCATCATTCGCCGAGCTTCATTGAGGCGCTGTTAAATAAATGTTTGTCAAATAATTTCACACATAAATAGTAATATCAGCAAAGACAGCTCAGCAAAATTACATTTCAATCTAGAAAGCAGCTTCATATTCTTACCTGCCCAATTACTTCAATCTCATGTTCTTTGTTTTTCATTTCCAGAGTAAACTGGTCTCTGATGATAGCCTCAATTTTCTGTACAGTGGCCTCCCGGGCTGTTTTTCCCCCAAGTCAGGGTGAAGAATAACAATTTATTATTCTCATTCGCTGTGACACTATGTCCTGTATATATGTAACATTATCTATCATTCTCAACAGAATGAGCAACAGAAACATGCAGAAAAGTGAACTTTACCATTCTGCTCCACTACTTTGTTTCTTTTGCTCTCTGGCACCTGAGAAATGTCCTCATAGTCCGGGTCTTTATCCTCTATTTTCCTTTTAATTCCAGACATGGCAGGCTATGTTACTGGGGAGAACAGGTAACACGTGTGCAGTGAGGATCTAGCGTGGTTTTTTTATTGTTTAATACAGCTCAATGTATTCCTAAAGGTGACTGCATGCATGCATACATACATGTAAGATACTGACAGACAGATATGTTATAAAGCAGCAGTTTCTTATGTAGAAGTCTGAATGCCGCGTATTATTTTCACACCCCTCTGACGTTCTCAGCCATTTCAAGCAAAATGCCCACCAGCCACTCGTTCAGTCTGTCAGCATGAGGTTCGAAGTCAGGATTGAACATAAATTCCACTGCCTGAAACACTGTACGCAGCCACCTGCCACAATAACTTCATATTAGCACGTGAGCTAAACGAAGCGATTGTTAAGCTACTGAGCTAACAGTGTTATTTTCTCTACTTGCCAGCTCACCAATATCTCTGGAGCTCAGAAAAGCATAACGCATTCAAATTCAGCGCGGCGGTCAAACGTGCGCGTCATATATGCAACCAAATATTCAAATAATTTGTCACATATGATATAAACATTGTCGGCTAGTCAGTTAGCATTAGCTCGCTAACATAACTAGTGAACAACGTGAATTAGCATCTAGTCTATAAGGTTTCAAAGCAAGCAATGTTCCATGCACAAAAAGTCTAATATATATCTATATATGTAACATTATCTATTTAATACTGTTTGTATATTGCCTAGGTTTCGTCAACATACCTTTCACGTAAAGACCGACACCAAACCACAAGCCGACTAGTCGAACGGCTGCAAGTTAGCTGACTAATGAAAAACTGATCAATTGGAACAGGACTGTGTCTTTTTTTTATTCCTAGTTATGTGTTCTGCAGAGTTCTGCTCTTTGATAGACAATGTTTGGGTCTAATCACCCAGCGGAGCTGCTTTGAAGCATAGCAGCTACAATACTGGCTAACACCGTGGACCCGAGGAGATAATTAGGCCCTGCGCTTCACACACAATACCAACAGGTGGCGCTGGAAACCACAGAGGTTTCAAGAGGGCTGTTGAGTTGAGGCAATATGCTGTTGCTCAAATAATAATTCATGCACTTTTAAATACCCCGCGTCTAACGATAATTAGGTAATTCCAAAATTAATAAAAAACGTTCTTTTATAAATGTTATTTGATTTTTGCATTCCATCAAAAAAAATCCACATGATTGGGTCCCTTCAATTTAGTACAGATGTTTTAGTTACATTTCTTTAAATTATGTTCAATTTGTTTGTTATATTTTTTGGCCTTTATACTTTATTTCTTAAAAAGGCATGTGCATGTTCTGTGTTACTTGCACATGATATATCCAAGCTCTCTGTTAAAAACATGACAGAAAAACAGATACAGCAAACATCTGATTTGCAACACTTTTCTGCTTTTTCCAATCTGAGGATTATTTTGGTTTGATGAACCAATGGTAGGATTTTTTTAGGATGTAAAAAAATGTAACAATGTATTTTGACAGAAGATACCACTGATGATAATAATAATAATAATAAGTGTCATGGTGCACACAGTGAAATTTGTCCTCTGCATTTAACCCATCACCCTGAGTGAGCAGTGGGCAGTCATGACAGGTGCCTGGGGAGCAGTGTGTGGGGACTATGCTTTGCTCAGTGGCACCTTGGCAGATCGGGTTTCAAACCGACTGCTTTCTTTACCGCTAGGCCACCACTGCAAATAATCTTTTTGAGATCCTGGAAGAAACACATGACCTAACACGTGACCTAACAGTAATGTCATTTCAAATCAAGGTTCGAACACCTGGTATACATTGTATTTATATTTCTGTGTTTTCTTTTATATGTGCATTGAAAAACAATAGTATTTATAGTAAACTTTATAATTGGAATTATACATTTTTAAACATAGTGTACAACCACCATGTATTTGATCACCAAACATCTTTTCATCCCTATTATTATGAGTAGCTGGTTTATCTGGTCAAAGTCACAAAACCTGTCATTGAGCAAACATGCAAATTAAAATGTCCAGTTGCCTTAACTGCAGCTATCACTACATCTGTGTACATTTAAACCTGTTTTCAACAAAGGAATGATCAAAAACCTAAAAAATATAATCAAAAGACATTCAAGATATATATTGATATCCCCAGAACCACTAAACTCTAAGCCAAATATTGGCATGCAAAAAAACTTTATTGAGACAAATAAAACTAAAAGTGGAAAGGCAGCAAATACAAGAAGGGAGACTCGCAGAGAAATCAGTTTCATAAATGTAAATGTGAAAAATGTAAATACATAGTCATAAATACACACACACACACACACACACACACACACACACACACACACCATTTTGGATAACTATTAAGAGACACATAGTACATAGTTATGTCCACTGATCATGTGTTATGCATATAAATAGGTTTTAATAAAAAATGCATGTTTGCATCTGACATATCTAGAAGAATGCTGATTGCTTTCAGTTTGGTTTCTAGTTCTATGGAAGGTGGTGTCATCTGGTGAATACAATTTCTTACATCTCAATTGCCTGATCTTATCTATCAAAAACAAAAATGAGGTCTGACAAGAATACAGGTCATGGCTCTGTGATGCATTTGGAAGCTGTATCAGGACAGGTAAAATAAAGTAAAGCCTTCTATTCACTACATATCAGTTTTATGTATAAAACCAATATTAACATAACTTTACTCTAACAACACTACACTAGTAGAAATTCATTGATGGGGTTCCTGGTTATACAAAAAGATAAATGCATAATAGGTACAAGGAATAGGCCTTCACAGTAATTATCATACCATAATATGCAATCACAGCACATATATATTTGTTAATACCTGTTCTGAATCTGACATGCTCCCCATAAAGGTCAGTCCTGAACAAAAGCAATTGTGTAGATTCGTTTTAACACCGAATGTAACCACTATGTTTCACATTTAAAAAAAACAGCCACCCATTCTACAGCATATCTGCACCATACAGGACAGCACAGCACAACTAGTTGAAAAGTACAAAACATTTATAAAAAAACATTGTGTATAAAAATGTAAAATGCTAAGTATAAGGGACAGAAGAGAAAAATTTACATAATCACACAGGAATTAACTGTTGCTTTGAAAAATGTTTTGCATTCCTTCGGTTTCATGCTTACAGCTGTGGCATTCTAAGGAAGGAAGCTGAAACTGCTTATTAACCGCTTTCACAATGGCACTGTCATCAAAGTTATCACTGATGAGCACATAAGTGAAAAACCAGTGAAGGAAGCAATCAGAGAATAGTTGTGGGAAGAAAACATTCTTCCGCTGGTTTCTTCCAGACCTAATTAGGAGCAGGTTAAATTTTCATTGTATCTGTGGATTGTTACACAGCCGACGTAAGAGAGGGATCGTCGCAAGGCTGCCATCCCAGTGATGATGCCTGCAGAGGGATCATAACACAGGATGGTGTCCGTGGCCTCGCCCGTCTCTCCTCGGCCCCCCAGAATGTAGATCTTTCCACCACAAACTGACATACTACAGCTTTCCTGTCAAGATACATGTGGGTAAACAAAACATCAGACACACACACCTAAATATCATTTGTAATAATAAAACCCACACATGTAAATGGTCTACAGATTTGAAATGATATTATATTATGTCACCATCATGACATTGCATCAGCATGACATTCCCTGTCTCATCATTCCCTGATCATACAGGTTGTGTCTATTTGGGTTTGAGAGCATAAATGCCCCTTTTTTGTGCCCATTTTGACTGTTTGAGGTATCATACCACCTGTATATTGTCCTGGTTATGACATATTTGGCCCCAACTGGTTTGACAAACTGTAAAAGCACATACCTGTTTGCCTTATTACCTCAGTTTATGAACATTTATTATAAAAATAATAGGAAGTTTCTTTAAAATATGCTGTGCTGACTTAAAATGCCTAATGAGTTGTCTCAATTGGAAAAGTCTTTTGTTTATAAATGTTTTATTGTAACACAAGGAAATGTTCATTAATATCATTTCTAATGTAAATTACTCCCTCTAACTCACTCAGGATAAGGTGCCAGCCCACCACAGGGCTAATATAAATTACATTTTTTTTTTAATTCATTCATTTTTTTAGAGCCACTGTATTTCTCCCATGAAGCCCTGCATATGGTGTAGGGTGCATAACTGAACTGGGAATTACCAGTTTGCTAAACGTGTTAGCCACATGCATCCAGGAGTCCACTGCAGGGTCATGGCAGTAAATGGCTTTGGTCAGGCCACCGGTCACATAGATGAGGTTGTTGAAAGACACGGCGGTGATGTTGGGTTTGGCAATGGGGATGTCAGACTTCAAGGTCCAGCTGTTAGTGTCAGGGTCATAGCACTGGACCTGGGGCAGAACAGGATTGTCAGGATTCACTGCATTCTTGAACAAATCAAAAGAGCGATATGAAAGACACTCCACAAATGACATCCTACTCCCTCAGCTTGTTTTTCAAGCAGGTTGACTTATCCATGACTGTTAACTGGAAGCGAGACATATTTGCATCTGGCATATTGTGCAACTATTGTGTTCCCTTTTTCCTTTATTTGAAATGTTATATGTTTATTTGTGAGTGGAGTGCAGGTATTTATTGTGGTCGGGCAGATGATATCTTACTCTCTGCAAATGGGCAATGGAAATGACGGGCATGACGGGCAGCAGCAAATATATATATATATATATATATATATATATATATATATATATATATATTTTTTTTTTTTTTTTTTTTTTTTTTTTTTTTTTTTTTTTTTTTTTTTTTTTTTAACCAATGCCCTTGATGCTATCCCCACCACAATGCCACTCTGGGTAACTGCAACCAGTTACAGGCTGCTTTCATCTTTTGAATCTGCAATTTAATTGTCTTAGTGGGGGGACTGAGGTGTAGAACAAACAAATGCACACATACACCAAATGGGAATTGATATGCTGAAAAATCTGAACAAATGATGAACATTTACATATAAAAGAGTCAGAAAACAATCTCCATTTGTGACCAACACCTGAAATGTAAAAATATTTTGTGCATTTTTAAGCCACCTGGCTTCACAAAAAAAAAAAAAAAAAACACAAGGGAATGCTCTTGAAGATAAGATAAATCAATGGATAAACCAATCTTGTGGTTTGACACATGATCTCTGGCTGATGAGCACATCATTATAAGGCTATGCTTGATGTACAAGTATTCAAAATATCCACCTTCCAGACTGTGTATGGTTGAGGTGTTTCAGAGGAACTTAAGAATGAATGCCTGCAGCATTTCCCAGGAAAAATGTAAAGCTCACACAGTGTCGTATGCCACTTACAAGGAACTGAGAGTGTATAAAGAGAGATGAAACAATTGATCATCTAGCGAACACTTTAAACTCAAGCTGCTACTTGGGAAAAAGCTTGCCAGAAAATGTGAAGATCCTCTGATATTGATGAGATATTGTATTTCAGTGCTAAAATGCATCCAGAAAGAAAGTCACAGTGCATCCATTTTCCACATTTATGTTATGAATTAAATCTTTTTTTTTTCTTCAGAATTCCACACACAACACCCCATAATGACAATAATATGTAATGAGCTGTAGAACTGAGAGACAGACCTTATTGGAGAATCCATTGTTCTCAGGTACTCCACCAATGACAAACAGCTTCCCGGCACAACTGACCACAGCTGGTGAGCTGACGGCCTGTTTCATGGGGGCCACCTCAGTCCAGCGGTTGGAAAAGGAGTCGTAGCTCTCCACACTGGTTAGACGACACTGCCCATCATAGCCACCCAGCACATACACCTGCATACATGTAAGCATACACATGTATACCTGCATTTAATAACCCAAAGGTTGTGGGGAAATTACACATTATGGTAACACATTATTGCAGTCACCCTGTAGAGCCCTTGGCCAGATCACTCACTCTTCCTATTGGGACCTGAGGCAAGACAAATGCCCCATGCTTGTGCCACAGTCTTAATTTAGGGCGTGCTAGATGATCAGATTCTATCGTGCAGATGCGAGAGGCACCTAAGAACTTCCAAACCTCCTCTCAAATTGCCCATATGTGATTATTGTGACAGCCTCAAACCTGTCCTTCACAAGTCCTACTCTTTTTTTTTTTTATAAAACTGATTGTCTTCTGTTCCTCTTTCTTCAATAGTAGCAGCACTGTAAATAAAGCTACTCTGACACTTGTGTCTCCTAAATGGAAAGCAAACAGCTGACCTAGATTACTCCATCTGGCAGGAAATATGCAGCAAGAAGTGACACACACACACACACACACACACACACACACACACACACACACACACACACAGACAGACAGAGCATTGGAGCCACAGAAAATCTGTTAACAAGGCCACTGCTGGGTCATCAGAAGACTTTTTTTCTAATGAGGATTCTCCACAGAAAAATTCTTGTAATTTATACCACACTTGCAAGAACAAATTGCCAACATTCTGCATGGCCACAGCAGTGAACATTTAAGCAGCTTTACAGTGGGGTAAAGAAGTATTTGGCAGCCAGTGATTGTGCAAGCTAGACGGGCTTACTGGTGGCTTATGTGTTTACATCAACATGGAATGGTGCAAGAACTGTTCATGGCTGGTGTAGTTTGGGAATGTGAGATGCAGACCTTTTTATTCACCTCAGAGTTCATAATAGGATTGTACACCCAGCGCTAATGCTAAGGAGGCGCTCTGTGTGCTGTACGCGCTATTATCGATCTGCAGAATCCACACCCTGACAAGATTTGAATCTCGAGTCAGTTCTCCATAAAGTCTATTAATATGTAGACTTTCAACGAGAGGGGATTTTCACAGAGTTAACTCAGGATAGGCTGCTGGACCAGACAACATCCCTCGAGGATGCTCAGAGAATGTGCAGAACAGCTGGCAGGTGTTCTTACCGACATCTGTAACATCTCACTGAGCAGCCCCATCGTTCCAACGTGTCTCAAGGCCACCACCATTGTCCCTGTGTCAAATAAATCTACAGTGTCGTGTCTCATTGACTACCGTCCTGTTGCACTTACACCTATCATGATGAATTGCTTCGAGAGGCTGGTCATGAAACATATGAAGACCCTTCTGCTCTCCTCCCTGAATCAACTGCAAATCGCCTTTACAGACACAGACAATGGAGCTCCTCAGGGCGGTGTGCTCAGTCCAATGCTGGTGCTGGAAGTGCAACAACTAATGGACTAATGTAAGGTCAACAATCTGTTTCTTAATCTGGACAAAACAAAAAGAGATGATTGTTGACTTCAGAAGAGAACAGAGGAACCACTCTCCACTGAACTTTGATGGATCTTATGTGGAGATTGTCAAAGAACACAAAGTTAATGTATAGGAGAACCTCTCCTCTCAACACCAGCTCAACAGCCAAGAAAGCCCAGCAGCCTCTTTACTTCCTGTGAAGGCTGAGGAAAGCCCATCTCTCACCACCTTCAATAGCGTGAATATTGAGAGATTTCTGACCAGCTGCATCACTGTATGGTTTGTAACTGCACCGCACCACTCACACGCACTCTTCACCGAAGCATTTGGGCCCTCATGGCCAGACTGTCCAGAGGCCATCAAACACCTGAACACTCAGGGACTTTCCTCTTTGGACTGACAAACATTATTATTATTACATTATATTATTGCACTATTCCATTTTACACAGTGGTATTTGCACAATTTTTATTTTGCACCTTTGTTACTCATTTCACTAGTTTAGAGCTGTCTGTGTTCTTGTAATCTACACGTTTTGTTTGCCTTAAATGTAATTCTTGCACTGCCAGTCGCACACATGCACTTTATGTCAGTATGTAACTTTGTTTATATGTTACATGCAACAGTATGTACTGTCTAACAAGTATGTAGCTGAAATGACAATAAAGCTCACTTGAACTTGAATAAAATCATACAATTATAAAATGTGATTTCCTGGATTTTTTTACATTCTGTCTCTATGATTGTGTACCTATGATTAAAATGACAGACATCTTTCATCCTTTTAAGTGGGACAACTTGGACAATTGGTGGCAACCAAATACTTTTTTGCCCCACTGTATGTTCTGCTCATCTGAGTATTTGGAGGGAAAAAAAGCACTGAAAGCTGAAATTAAGAGGACAAAAGACAGAGAAATGTGCAACCTAATATGTCATTCAGCTCCCCTGTTTAAATAGTGGGACACATGCACTTTTGTCTCATTAATGAATGGATGCATTTTATAGCCTCAAGACATGACTGCTTTGTTAAGTTTTGCTGTCTCTTTGTTAACCTGGAGAGCAAAATAAAATGGAAAGAAAGACACCAGAGTAAACAGATCACTAGTGTACTCTGGAAAGGAACATAAGGAAAACAGGATTCGCAGGAACACAGCTTTAGTCCCAGTCTTGTGAGGAACTGGCCACAGGGCACAGACTAAATAATGGCAGTAGGATTCAATTACTAAAGCTACGCATTCCAGCCTCCGTGCTTATTTCATTGGTATACAATTGTCAGAATATTATATAACACATACGAATAATGCCCATACCACTGTATTCACACATACCTAGCCTATGTACTGATTTTTGCACATAGTAACAAATAACTATATGGCTATTGACCAACTGTGGCAAACATGCAGATTTAAAGAATCAGCATTTAAGTTTATTCTTTTCTTTACCTTTCCCAGAACAGCAGCCATTTTATGACACCAGCGTCCTTTGTTAAGAGAGGCCACTCTAATCCACAAGTTGAGCTGTGAGTTGTACATCCAAACGTCACGACTGTTGATGCGACCCCCTGAAACATCAAGCAAACATTGAGCAAGACACTTAACCCTAACTTGCTTCAGGGGGACTGTCCCTGTAACTTCTGATTGTAAGTTGCTCTGGATAAGGGCATCTGAAAAATGCAGTCATCTTGATCATTTGCTGAAAAAAGTATTTACGTGTTAAGGAGACACTGACCGGCTTTAATTCTGACATGGACACAGAATAGAGAGAACTGATTTATGGTGTAATGGAAATGATAGAAAGGTGTCAACATTATTTTGTTGATTGTAAAATTATTCCCCTTGATTGCACTTCATGAGCAGTTGGGATCCTGATGCTATATGCTATATATTGTCATTTTAGGGGTAAAGATTCTTGTGTTGAATCTTATTGTAAACTTAATATTTACATTTATGGCATTTTGGCTGACCTTATACACACCCCAATTCAGATATAATTGTAATATATATAACAAAATAAACATTTGTTATGCTAAGGCCAACAGTGTAACTGAGAAGGGGTAGTGAAATAATTATATGGTAAAATTATATGGTAAAATGATCACTAGAGTTCACCAAAGCACAAAATGTTTTATTGAATTCCCAGTTGTTGGAAATCTGGTTAATAATGCACAAGCCTAATATGAGATCTTGATAGAGTCCTGTTGCCTTCCAGTACACAACAGCTCCCTTCTGCTGTCTAAGGAACAGACAGAGCACAACCTAGTGTCACAAGACAAATCAGGGCCACAACAAAACCTCTGCATATCTCAAAAGTCAAAAGAGGACTATTGTGTGTGTGTGTGTGTGTGTGTGTGTGTGTGTGTGTGTGTGTGTGTGTGTGTATATATATATATATATATATATATATATAAAGTAGACAGGGACAGAGGTTTGTTGTATGTAGTGGTCAAACAGAGACATTGGAGGATACTTGGTCCATACGCAAAGCAATACACACGTATCTGAAAAGAACGCATAAGCACATAATGATATTTCTCTGAATGTGTTGGTGACCAGAAATAATTCATTTTTAACCCTATCCCAAGGAGGGTTAACCGCTTCATTTCACAAACAGGCACAAACATGCCTACAGCCATTGTGAAGACTGCTTCACACACTTGTTATTACGGTCCATAATATTATCTTTGGTGGGAGGACGTTATGCTATTTCTACACACAGCACCCTTGCTGTGTGGTGATCACTGAGGCCTTTATTCAGCATGAAGGCAGTTGCGGCTCATGCTGATCTGTCCCGGTCAAAAGTACAGTGCGTTTCATGCTTATAACGTGATCCAGTTTCAGCTCAGTTCAGTTTTCAGGGCTGTTCCGGACATATTCCAGGCCAAACCCATATAAGTATACAGAGATTCAACCTCCAATACCTTGTTAAAAACGTCTACACTGTAAAAATCGACCTACCCATGTTCAAGTTAAAACTTGCCGAAGCAACAGACAGTTACAAGCAATTTTACAGTGCACATTCGACTATGGGCATATCTCTTTGTTCCCCTTTCCCACAATCTTTTAGCCCCATGAGCCAACCTCTGTCCTTTTACAATTAGCCTTGAAACAACGTTCCGCTGTTGTCACTGCTTTTGGTTTCAAGGCTGATTAGCTTGCTGAAAAGCTGGAGCCTTCCGGGGGTCTTGCAGTAACTGAGGACACATTGCATTACGTTGTCTTGTAAAAACTGACACAGATGATTGTTTTTAAAAGGGAGGTCTTGGTGGGTTTTGACTCATACTTAGGAAAACAAAATGCCAAAAACATGTGGAACAGATCTTAAACTCCTGGTGACAAAACCACATGTTTAAAATTGTGTTACTCAATTTTAGTTTTTGTAATGTTCAGTTGCTTGACCTGTCCTCCACATTTTACTGCATTCCCTTCTCATTTAATGATGATATTCTTCTTGGAAAAAGATTAAATAGCTCATATGTCAACACACAAAGATGAAACGCTCACCTGAGACAAGGATGTCATTCCTCAAGGCACAGACTGCATACTCAGTCTTGGTAAACTCAGGCAGCTTGGCAAGCATCCGCCACTCTCCGGTTACAGGGTCGTAACTCTCTGTGTAGGGCAGGTTGAAGCCCCCAACTCTCTCACAACCACCCATCACAACAATCACCTCAGAGAATCCTGTGGACCTGTGATAAAAAAAAATCTGTGTTATGAGCTGTCATAGTCTGAATTATACAGGCCCTTGTTTCTCAAACTCTGGTACTCTGGCTCTCTTTCGAGGTACACCAGGAGATTCTGAGATTATTGTTAATGTTGACAGCTGCTGGTTAAATGAAGTGTGCATTTTATTTTCAATATGCTCAGTGTAGTACAGCATCACTTGTGTGTGCAGCAGTGACAGCGGATAACAGTCAGTAATTAATAATATTCTTATTAGAAATAAAATTGCCTCATGTGCAAATTAGTTAAATACAGCAGGTTTGTTAATGCCAGGGATTATAACTATACTTGCAGCACTACATTTTTGGAGATGGTACTCATCATGACACATTTGAGAATCAATTACCTTTAGCTACAACATTTCAGGAAGAAACACAAAGACCCTGAATTCCTCACAATTATTCTTAAGATAGTAAACAACAAAAAAATGTCCTAAAGGCTTTTGCAATTACCAGAGGAACTTCAGGCCTTTTCTAAACAAGGGCAGGTATTGCTTCAGGCTAATGCATGTACTCACATACTACTGAATAAGGTTGCTAGAATGCAGATGCTGCCAAATGCCACAGGGCCGGCAGAACAGAGCATGGCATTTCTGTTAAACCAAGTTCCTCGTATTCACAGACAGTAAACAGACAGGTTATTACATCATGGCATTGAGTAATCATCTCTGCCAGTTACCATGAGCCATGGTTTAGAAAGAACTGTTTTTAAAATAGTATGACAGCTTGGTGTGCTCTGGCATTTTGGTTGCCTTTTAGGCATAACATTAAACCATTCCTATTCATCCATCCATTTTTTTCTGCAACTGTCTCTTTTTCATCTTTAACCACTGTAATTGGTGTCATTACAAGCTTATTACTGATAGTGTTTTATGTGCAGCTGTTGCGCTTTTGGTAACACATTTTCTCGTTAATCTGATTAAAGCTCCCTTAATACTGCGTCACCCACCATTGACCCCTAAAATTTACATTTACATTTACAGTATTTATCAGACGCCCTTATCCAGAGCGACTTACAATCAGTAGTTACAGGGACAGTCTCCCTGGAGCAACTTAGGGTTAAGTATCTTGCTCAGGGACACAATGGTAGTAAGTGGGATTCGAACCCGGGTCTTCTGGTTCATAGGCGAGTGTGTTACCCACTAGGCTACTACCACCCTGAATAACAAGAGCAGTTTTACTGAAAAGATACTTCATAGTTAAGTTAAAAACACCTGTAAACTTTTCCAAAAAAATATTGGAAAATACTGATTTTATATTCATACCTGCGAGGGCGGGTTCTGGGTGACATCATCTCATTGCCCAGCACGTGGTATCTGCGAGCTTCATGCAATAAATGGTAGCACTCAGGAGCAACCTGGATCAGCTGGTTACCTTCTACTGTCTGCACAAAATAGTTGGGGTGGAGCAGAGGCAACCTCACATGCTGCAGCAGATCCTTCAGCATGGACTTGCGCTCAGACTCCCTGTGGCACACCCAGAGCATGGCTGCCTCAAACACCATCTCCTCTTTGCCAATAGTTAGTTCATCGCTGGCCATGTACTCCTCCAGCTCCTCCTTATATAGGTCTAGAAACTCCTCATGTTGTATCACCTCCTCAAAGTTCTGAAGAGCATAGGTGCGGCAAGAGTTGGACAGCTGATTGAGGCAGTGGGTATTCGCAAAGCGACGAAAGCCCAGGCAATTACATGGGTCGAGCTGCTCCTCAAGGAACTTGGCACATGCATCGCGGAGAGTGAGGATCTGGAAGAGACTGGAGGTCTCAAAGACTGATTGAACATTGGTGGTGGTGATGCTGGCACGGCCTGTGTAGACATACTGCAGGAAAGTGTCCATGGCCTCTGCCCGGATCCCATTGATCTCCACAAGCATCTCACGGCTCTCGCGGTGGTCATTGCAGAACATTGCACGGAAGTAGCTGCTGCAGGCCGACAGCACGGCCCGGTGGCAGGGGAACTCGCGGCCCTCAACGCTGATCACCACGTCGGTGAACAGACGGCTGTCGCGGAACTCGTTGAACACCTGCAGGACACTCTCGGAGTGCGAGCTCCCCGGGTAGAAATCAAAGGAGGCTTTGTAGCCATTCAGGTGCTTGGAATCAATTTCACACACCTTGCGCTTAACAGCTGGCAACTCACGAGCCCCTGCTGACGAGCTGTCCCAGTTAACCCTCCGACCTGCTATCAACACCATGGCTGCACTGCTCTGTCTGGATAGGGACCTAAAACCAGTGTCGTAACCTGTGGACATCAGATACAGTGAAAATGTACTTTTATATCATTCTGTAGAATTTTAACTAATGATTTTAAATACTTTCCCCCTTATGTTATTACAAGTGAACAAAACTGGTTCATAACTTGTGTATCAAGCACACTGTATGTGCCAATAACATAACATTATTACTGAATTGTTTATAATATAAAACTCAGGTGAACACAACATAGCTTATACGGGAATCATAAAAAGCCTATATTATCCATGCACTATATGTGAACATTACTAGCATGTAGCATGCAGACTAATAATAGTAATGGCAGTAATATGGTGATAAACAGAGAATATTATGTAATATACAGTATAATATATACAGTGCACACACATATATTTTACATTTGCAGCATTTATCTCATCTCATATATAACATCTCATATATATAACAATTGCATTATTATATGTGTTATATGAATGTAAATACTCATGTACTGGTTAAATATTTACTGTATGTTATGAATCCATACTCTATGAATAATTTTAGAAGGTGGAAAGTGTCACTGAACATGTTCAACTGTAGTCCATGTGCGGAATCTCATAATGTAACGCAGATTATGGGAACAATTATGAACACGGTGACAAAACACGGCCATCAACGTAACTAAGGAAGCAGCACAAAACACTCAGTAAACATTTCTGTTTTATTCTATAATATAACATAAAACAATAATTGAGTTGGTGAGTTGGTTTTCAGTATTCTTACCTGGTACAGTAGTATAAAACCTTGACAGAAGGAAATCGCGTTGCACAAAAACAGGAGACTGAAAATCCCTCAGAACGAAGCGCCCGTCTCCGAGCGGTTGAATGTGTTTGCTGGTCGTAACACACTGGTTCTTTTTAACTTCCCCCTTCCGAGAGGTCTCGGTAACGAAAACAAATTGTACCGAGATTTATGTCAGCAGAGCGCCCGCAGGCATCAGCTGAGATTGTTGTGTTCGGTAAATGTAGTTTTTCTCGAACTAGGCGCAGCGCGCACACGCAAATCTGAAAACTACATTTCCCGCAATGCACTTGAGACGTACTCCACGTGGATGGCTTCTGTTTGCAAACAAAACATGAAGGGAGACGGAGACGGCGACGAGTTTTCCATGGGGAAGTTCTCCCATCAGTTAATGAATATATTTTAAATACTTTTTGTTATCTATATTTTTCCGAAAACCAGAAAACAACTATTATTGTAACGTTAGTCTACAGATTAAGACTTTTATAAGTGAAAGTCAAGTGATTATCATTGTGAAGAGCAATCACAGCACACGGTGCACACAACGAAATATGTCCTTTGCATGTAAACCACCACCCTTAGTGACCAGTGGGCAGCCATGAAAGGCGCCCGGGGAGCAGTGTGTGGGGACGGCAAAATTAAAGTACTAAAAAAAAAAAACTACTAAACTACTGCGTGTATTTTAAAAAGCGAATGAAAAACTCACAAGAGCACGTAGCCGAACGTTTGACCCGTACAAACAGTCAGTTGTAGTGTAACTATTACTTTAGTTGCAGTGGACCCTCTATACCAGCAGATCAACACTTCCTCTAGAGGATCAACGCTGGTTCCGCCTTAATACACGTGCGCCCTCTGCTGTTGACGTAATGCACCGACGGAATAGTGACGACAGTGAAGAGAATGACTTAAAAGCATGAATAGATTATTATTTTATTGGCAGTAATTATTATATTGTCATAAACAGCATACTTATTTAGAGATAGGAATGAGCCTTAGTCGTGCTCATGGAACATAATGCAGCAGTAGTACACACTTCAGAATATACAGAATGTTTTTGTTGATCAAAATATTTTTACAGCAAACTTGCATTTCTGTTGTTAAAAGAATGTATTATAAAAAAGGCATTAAAACGTCACATGAATAACTTCTACAATGTTACATTAAAGAAGGCTGTTGATCCTTAAAATCTTATTAATCCCATATTTTGACTGGGTAAAACAGTTAGGATAATGTACATCAAATTTACATCTGGATTACATCATTGGGGCTACTGAAGATGAGTTTTTCACTCTGAAGAAAGCTAAAAGCGCTACACGCAGATCCCTGTACCTCAGCCCATACAAGTAGGGGGCCAAGACCTTGGGCAGCACAAGCAACACATTACAGACCACCAGCGAGACCCAGAGGTTAGCACGTAGGTTTAGAACTCTGCTGCGACAGTACAGCAGCAGCTCAATGATCAGAACCAGCATAGGGCAAAACGAGAGAAAGAGGTGAAGGTAGTGGATGAGCAGCGTGCCCCTGGCACGAGTTGACCGCTGCCCTCTCCACACCCCTGACTGTAGTGTGAGCATATAGAGTGCAAAATAACCCAAGAACACCAGCACAAGAATGACCAGGATCCCCGCCACAGCCAGGAGCATCGACACCTGCAAAGGCAGAGAGTGGCTGACGGTGAGCACCAAGAACAGTGGCAGGGAGCAGATATGGAGGGAGCACGGCCCAACAGAATGCTGCCATATAAATACCCCCACACATGCCAAGGGGAACCCCACAGACATTCCCCAGATAGCAGCAATGGCATACCAGGTCCTGGAGACTGGCCAGAGAGTTAGATAGCGGAGTGGTGCAAGCACTGCCAATGAGGTATCAAGCACCATAGCTTTGGCACTAAGGATGTCTACAATGTGAAGGACGCCCAGCAGGAAGAGCAGAAAGGCACAGGTCCAGTCAGACATGAGCACACCAGCTGCATTCAGACAAGTGCTCAAAAAGTAGAGCGATACAAACAGCAGGTCACTGAGCAAGGCATTGGCCAACAGCAGGTAGCGTGTCTGTTGCCGCAGTTGAAGTCTCCCCAAAATTTGGGCCAGGATGACAGGCGTGACAAGGGAAACAGCTAGAAAACCCAGTACAGGGCAAACCTGCAGTGCCCCCATGTGTCGCGGAGGAAGAAACACCAGCCATTCATGGGTGAAGAGCTCCATCTTGCTTTGAGAGGCATTGGGGTTCATCAACATCACGCTGTGTTCCTCCGCAAACCCAGAGCCGTTGTACCAGGTCCCAAATAAGCACAGCAAAGACATGAGGAGATCTTCTCCTTCTCCCATAGTGGTCAGACTACTGACTGGTATCCTATATTTGTGTCCTGTCTGGTCAGAATGGAGAAGCGACAAGACCGCTTCAGCACGCCTGGCTGGCAGTCGCTTTGTGCTGGAGCAGGTGACACACAAACAGTAAAGTAATCATCTGAGCACAGACAGATGCATTGATTATCTCCTTGGAGACTATCGTGTGGATAAATATTTCTTAACTGTGAGAATTGACCAATGTCCTTTGTACAAACACATTTCCGTTGCCTGTATATATGCATGTATAGATGAAAGAATCATTAACAGTACACAGAAAATTGCTAAAAGTTATACTCTACCTACAAAATTATTAGAATTATGGATAAATATGAAAACAAACAAAACAAGGATTTAACATTTTGAATTCTCAAAGAAGTTTTTCTGATCATTTTAATTATCATTCTCACCATTTAAATGGATCCTCCATCTATGTAAGCACAACCATTGGGAAAATACATGGAATCAGAACCACAATGAAGCCCTTCAAAATAAATCTGAAAACAGATAAACAACCAAACATTTCCAAAGGGCTGTGATGAAAGTACTTTGGTTAAAATGTCTTTTAGTACAAAACCAGATTTTTTTTACTTCACATTCTGTTGGTTAGTTGAGACATTAGATTCTTTACATTTTACATTTACATTTACAGCATTTATCAGACGCCCTTATCCAGAGCGACTTACAATCAGTAGTTACAGGGACAGTCTCCCTGGAGCAACTTAGGGTTAAGTGTCTTGCTCAGGGACACAACGGTAGTACGTGGGATTCGAACCCGGATCTTCTGGTTCATAGGCAAGTGTGTTAGCCACTAGGCTACTACCTAGTTCTACATACATTCTTAAATGTATGTACATAATCCTGAAAAATGTGCCTTTACACAACATACCCTAATGATATCATCGTTTAAGAAGTGATCTTTCTGCTGTACCCATATAATTTTAATAAATCTAATTGAAATAATAATTAAATCTATAAAACCCTGGTTATATGCAAAAAAGACCACTTTCTATACTTTTTAATTTAATTTGCTAATGTTGCACGCTAACCTGACTGAGACGCTGTCTCCTCCACAGCACAGTTGTAAGTTTGTGGTAGATTTCTCTGTACCGCAGCCCATACAAGAAGGGTGAACTGGCCCGTGGCAGCAGCATGAGCATGCTCATATTGGACATGGTGATCCACATGCTGACCTCCTGGCTCACCATGTTATTCTGGAACAGCCCCAGCTCCACTGTGAAGACCAGGGCAGGGCTGAAGTAGAGCAGAAGCATGACACAGTGGGCCAGAAGCGTGAGCCGTGCGCGTGAGTACCTCTGCTGCCAGATCCCTGAGGTCCTGGTGACCACATAGAGACGGACGTAACAGTAAAGGATGAGGAGGAAGCAGCATATCACTCCAATGGCGAAGTACAAGTGCACCCCCACTGTTGTTGTGTCCAAGCCCAAGGACCCCAAAGACAACAGTACCAAGCAGAGTGGCAGCTGATGGGGTGCTTGGACCCCCACTGCTTCCATCACAATGACCAGGGAGATTGGGTACATGGACGCCATCAGCCAGATCCCCACCATAATTTTAAGAGTCCTGGATGGTGGGAGCAATTTGTTGTATTTCAGGGGCCATCGCACTGCCACATATGTATCAACCACCATGAAAGTGATGGTGAGTATGGTGCAGCAGTAGGCTGTGATCATGCCTGCGATGACCAGCTCACACACTATGCGCAGCACAGTCACACCTAGTAACGCACAGATGACTATGGCTAGGTTGAGGCAGAGGAACACCATATCTGCCATTAATGTGTTGGCGAGGAGGAGGTAGCGAGTTTCTTGACGCAGGGTTTGCAAGCAGAAGATACAGATCAAGAGAAGTGGGTTGACAAGCAGGGTGGTGACAGTGAGGAAGATTGCAGGGATGAAGAAGAGCTCCATGTGTCGGCTGTGCATGGTGTCCAGCCATATCTGTGAGATGTTTAAAATGATGGTCATCTCTACTGTCTCAGGTGGGCTTCATACAAAAGACAAGATGCTGGCATATATAAAAGCAACTTCTGTACCCTGTAAACAAGAAGAACCCTTTGAGTAAAACACCAATCAGAAAATTTCACAGAAAATTTCAATGTATGAAAAATAATGAGAATGGTCTAATGCTTGTGGTCAGTCTATTAGTGTCTTGGCTCGGTAAACATATGACAAACATTAGATCAATATGTCAAGGATTAAAATTAATTAAGCCTTAATTAAAAGCAATCTTTCCATGGAATCAATGTCAGCATGTTATCAATGAGCATTAGCTGATAATTAGTGATAAGAGCCTTATTATAAAGACCACACATGCTGATCGGTTCTAACCTCTTTCAATGTTGATGAGTGTGAGATAATGAAATGAAATTTTATGGCTGTATAAAAAGTCATGTCTAAGGCTAATTAATGACCAGGCTATTTATAAAAACATCAACCTTTAATGGTCAACAGACCACAGACTTCAGAATTCAACTGTGTCTAGCCTGACAACGAGAACGACAAGGCAAGGTTTACCTGTAGTTTACAAAGCAATGCTTTGCATACAGCAGCCCTATAATTCTACAGTTATCCTAGGCTAAAAATAAATAAATAAAAAACTATTTGTGAGCTGGGGAAAAGAAAAACAAGTAAAATTTCTGATTCTATTAAACACAGATAATAAGACAGTCCACCACAAATAAACATCAGGGTAAAAGGTCAGCTGAAAAAAATCTATACATTTGAGAAATCGATTCCTGCCAGCCACTCCCAATCTCATTTCATTCAGCAACCCAAGCAATAGCGAGGCTTCTTACCTGAACCTCAGCGTAAGTGAGCCTCGTGTGTGGCAGTCATCTGTTTCACCATTAGCTTAATGGTTTTTTAAATCAATATACCACGCAACTGACTTCACCAGCAGTCTTTATCACTAGATGCACATTCTGTTGACTCATTTAAGATAATGCAGGATGTTATAACACAAAGCTCTTCCCCATAAACCATGGTTACGCTGCATCTCACCTCAGTTTGCCTCCAACTCCTTCCTTCCCACACAACACTCCCTTCGGTGGGCAACACAAATAAAACAGACACTGTGAGTGTTATTGTCCCCTGAACAGCCCTGATAAGAACAACTCATATCCGGAAAGGATGACTGACACAAGCTGTAAATGACTTTCCATATGCCACAGGTGTCCCTTACGCATGTGTCACAGCTGTGTTGTTTGGTTGGTGCACTTTAAGTTTAACAGTGATTCAAAGATCCATGTAAATGAAAAAAAAAAAAAAAAAAGATTGCAACAGTCTACAAATAAATGTGTATAGAGTAAAGAGAGTAAAGTCTTTGGATTTCTCAATAGTTCAAAAACCCTACTTCTGTAGAGACACTTCGTGAACACATCACATGATTGCCACACCATGCCAATTGAGTGGCAGCTATGTGACTATTTTTTTTCTAGGACAAATTTTACATCCGTGTTACAGAACACAAGATGTAAACCAAACACTAATTAATTATGTTAATTTTATGTATATAATGATCAACACAGAAGTTTAGATATATTTAAATAAATTTAAAGGCTTAATGTTTATGGCTCGTGTATTGATGATGGGTAATGGTTAATAATGTCAACATATTTTTATGGAACAGAATTGGGCTCAAAATCGAACCTTGTGGAACTTATAATTGAGGAAAATACAAATCCATTCTGATAATGTTTAAGGTAAAGAACACAACTACCATGACAAAAAAATGTTTATTTATTTTGTGACTGTGAATAGTATGAATAAGATTTGAATATTTCAACATTATTTATTTGACTATTGACCAAAGACCAACAGTCTTTATCAAGTCCAACACATCATCTTTTCCTTCTCCTATTGTATCCAATCTGTCCAAGATTCCCTTTGTCATCTTCCTCTTCCCCTTCACTATACTGAGGATCCTCTGTTTCTGCCTCTTTGCGTTCCCTACAAAAAATATCAAACTCCTCTTTTGTAGCCTTGGCAACCTCTGTCAGGAACATCTCTTCTGGGACACCAAGAAAATCTTTGAGTTTGGGGTTAATTATGAGGGTCTGACCCTTCTTGTTGGGTGTCTGATAGAGTCCCCGGTGCTCCAAGAAGCAGTGTCTGGAGCGCAGCTCATCCAGGCTCACCCGGAACAATTTGGCTTTCACCATATCAGCCTGTTTCGCCCCCATACGGAAGTAAGCATACTGTGCAAGAAAAACATGGAAGGAAAAGTTATACAATAGCATAGTACTGTACTGTACTGTACAGGAGTGATCAACACTGCACTGTGCTCTACTGAATTTACTAACATTCCATACCTGAACCTTATATTCTAAGTCTCCCACATTGTGTTCTACTATCTCTGGGGTATCACGAAGGATGTCTGTGACCTGCTGTGCAGTAAAGACGCATTTGTCTCGCAGGAAGTGAGACAAAGCATTTACTTTTTTGACAGGAACATTGAGGATTTGTGGGTAGAAGCTTACAACCCGCTGAATGCTACCTGTGCAATACAGATATAGAAAGGGTTAGCATTACATATCATTAAAAATATTAACATTTTCAGGGGGGGGATTTTTCTTTTCCACACCTTCTATGAGTCCTAGTTTCCACAGATTTTCTATTCTTTGCTGCACTTGATCCCCCTTCAGAGAGTACAGTGCAGGATTTCGGTCAAGTATCTTCACAATAGTGGAGTGATTGAGGCCCAATACCATCAATGCTGTCAATACAGAAGTACCCATCTTGCTTTGTGTTGTATTGAATGTGCTATACAAATGCTCTGCCTGCGTTTCAGTGAAGCCCATTTCAAGCAGAGAATGCAAATCCAGCTGACCACTGCACCGGTGTGCAGTGTACAATTGTCTGTCCAGTTGTGGCGCTGAATGTGGCACATGTGCAGAGAAGAATTCTCTGTGGATCACCAGGTGCCTTGTATTGTGTCTTCCATGAGGTGGAAAGGGAAAAAAGGTTGTTGCTCTCAAGCTCCATCGAAAGACCTACGAAGGAAAAGAGAGCAAATCTCTTGAATTTAAATGCATAGTCAATTAAAATGATGATAAATGTATAAAAGATATGGTACAACCATCAAATAAATAACCACAATAATTAGATAGACATACAAATAAATATATGTTCAAATACACCATTTCAGTTTTAGAATTAGTGCCTGGTTTCATTATAATTACAATGCATTATGCGTCACTGCTCATTTCAGTGTATTTGATGATATAGATTTGAATATTTTAATTTACTTTATCAAGCTTGAAATATTCCTCCATAGCCAACAGCGGTCCTGGCCTGAATCTACATTCTACCCAACTAAATTACTGACGACCAATGTGACCGTCCCTCTATTTAAACAGTCAGTCCTAAATAAAATGTTTAACATTATAGTCCTGTTCCAAAATGACGACGCGCTCACACGCACCGTACCGCCCACTCCCTGAACCTTCAACCCGACACCGGCAACCTATATAGACAGAACTACGTGCAATGTTACAACAGAAAAAGAAAAAAAAAATCCGATTAGTGCAGATACCACACTAAAACCTTACAGACACAGACCTGTCTGCAGCAACTCAGGAAACCCATGTTGGTCCGACGTGTAAATATGTCCCCCGGACTCAATGAACGTCGTATTTCAGTTCCTCCTGTCGACGCGTAAGAAGAACGTGAACACATACTGCAGTGTTTCTCTTCTTTTATTTCAGCTCAAAAAGGTATTAAACACGAAATTAAAAAAAACACTACAAAAAGCAACTTATTTCTGTTTAGTAAAATAAACTAGCTGGACAATTGTCATTATAAAACTTTTATTTATCTGAAATAAATATCTTAAAATAATTAAAACATTTTGTGTATATATAAATAAAAACTTAAAAATGCAAATTAAATTGCAAACTTAAAAGCAGCTGTTAAACTCATTTTTTTTCCTTCTTAGCAAAACAGTCATTTAGGAACATAATTCCTTTTAAACAAACAGCAAGCTTGGTCAATACCAAATGGATTAACAGGATTATAGTTTTGCGGTTTAACATTTCTGGAATCTGGACGTAAAACAAACATTTTCTTCAACCTGAGGTATAAATCTGTAATATTCTAGGACTGCTTTTAACATGACTCTAGTAAAACCCTTACCTTACTCATCCCTTCACTAGGGTCCATTACAGGGTTAAGTGTATACAACTATTCCTTCTTAAAAATACATTTTTATGATTAAAAAGGGGACTGAAAAAAGACTGGCTGCTTCAGGAAAGTATACTAAATTCAATCCAGGCTCTAGTCTGATTCAAAAATAGCTTGATGAAACACCAGTCACACAAATAGTGTCTACTCAATAAGCAGGTACTTTTGAAGCTCTTCTTCTAAGGCAGCCAGGGACATCCTCTCTTCCTCTTCATCTTCTTCCTCTACTGGAGAATCACTTGACCTTAGGCAGCCCTTTGTGTCTAGATAGAGCACATCTCCTTGATTTATCCCTGTACTAACATGTTGATGATTTTGAGATTCCAAGTCTAAAAGTGAGAGAAGTGAATGGTTTAAAATCACACATTATGCCAAACCACTGCAGGATGACCAAGCTGTTCTCTACTCACCGTGGCTGCTGGGAAATACCTCCCTCCAGTTGTATTCCCCGAGGTTAATGGGCTGGCGAATCCAGGGCTCCAGCACCAGCTCCTCCAGTGTGATCCTCATGCCAGGCTGTGGGTGCAGCAGGCCATGCAGTAGACCATCTAACTCTGTACAGGAGGAAAGTATCTGCATTAGTATCTGTGTTTTGTATTTAAAAAACTGTAAATGTAAATGAGTGACCTCATACCAGAAGACACTGGGTATGGGGGCTTGAGTTTAGCTTCCAAAGTCTCTTCAACATTGCAAAAAGGGTTTTCACCAAAAATCAGAGTGTATAGCAATACCCCTAGAGACCACATCTCCAGCTCAGGACCTTCATACCTGCAGCATCAAAATCTCAATCATACTCAGGTCAAGGGCAGACTTCTCATGCTTCATTACAAGTTTCATTTAGTTCTGTTCCTTTGTACATATATACATATATATATATATAAATAAAACTTACGGGTTGCCCTCCAGAACCTCTGGAGAACAATACTCCAGTGTGCCACAGAAGACATAGAATAGCTTTCCTTGTTCCATTACAGTGGCTGAGCCAAAGTCAATCAGCCTGATGTGGAAACTCTGATCGATTATGATATTCTCATCTTTAATGTCTCTATGTAATATTCCTCTGTTTCGCAGGTAACTCACTGCTGCCACCAGCTGTCAAAAGAGAATCTGCATGTAATTGACTATTCATAGAGTCTGTAATGGGCATGGTACTCGAGGAACCATTTTCACCTGTCTGAAGATATAGCTGGCAAGAGGCTCATCAAGGTGTGGCTGCTTTTCAATAAACTCAAACAAGTCCATGCCATTGCCATGCTTCTCCATAACCATCTGGAAAAACAGCTCATTATCAAAGACCTCCAACACCTGGAAACAGAACCAGACAATATTAAAAGGGCAACATACAAAACATACACACTGCTATTGATCCTACTTCTCATTTGTTTGTATACACCCTCTGCTTCACCTTTAAGGAATCAAACTCACTTTAACAATGTTCCGATGGTCCAGTCGGGTCAGGATGGCAATCTCTTGACTCACTCTACCCATGTCAGGGTCATCCACCCAACTGTCTTTTACTATACGGGACTTCTTTATGAACTTCACCACAACCTTTGGACAAATTCAATTGGAATCAGTGCAGCAGTCTTATAATACATACTTGATACAGCAAGTAGTGGCATATAAAAAAAAAAAAAAAAAAAACTTAAATATGTGTATGAATAAAGTCTACATTGGTGCACTGAGCTATTTTGAAGTATACTGACCTCTTTGCCATCAGTCCTCCTGTAGGCCTGCCATACAAAGCCGAAAGCTCCCTTTCCCACAGCCCGTTGTGGCCGATACTCCTCATCAAACTGACCCTCACAGGCACGAGAATGCTCCAGGTCCAGAGTAGAGTGCAACATGTTCCCTTTGTCCGCCTCCTGACTTCGCTGCACCATTTCAGAAGAGGAAAATATAAAGATTTCTCCAGGGTGTGCAAACAACCAGATTAATAAGGCTTCCTACTAAAGAAAATGCATGCCATGTTGCCGGACCTCTCGGAGACTACAGCAAGAGGAGTCCTGCGGCAAAGAGGCACTTTCACTTTGATCTTGGGGGCTCAAGAGTGCCCCTTGATGCCGAATCATGCCAAGGTTTCCTGTCAGCCAGATGGAGAATAGAACACGCTTTCCTGTGAGGAGCACTTTATCAATCTTGCATTTGATCTCTGAAGAAAGAACACAGTGTGATCAGCTAAAGCTCTGTTCTTTTACAGAATTGTTACATTAAAGACTATAATTTGTTTTGTGTGTTTTATGCTCCTTGTTCAATAAATATTGTATTGTATTAATTACAATACATTCATTTGCAATCTTGCAATAAAACCCCAAATGCAAGGAATAAACTAATACCTAAAGGAGTTCCATCTTTATGGTAGCAGTTTCCCTCAAACGTTCCTTCCCGAATCTCAGGTGCAGAATGGGACTCTGCTCCATTTGGTTGTGACCTCTTTGGCGTGGAGGTTGTTGGAATGCCCCCTGATAACTGAAGGTCATTGCTAACATGCTGGTGCACTAAAGCAGGCACTTTATGACCTTCAAAGTCATCCTTTCGCTGCTGCGATGGTATTTTCTCTCGCACCCCTCTCCTGACTGCTGAGGTTTCAGTCTCAGAATCAGACTCCACCATGTAAGGAGAAGGAGTACGGAGGAGCTCAGCTGTATCACAGGATGTCTGGGAAAGGTCAGCCAGGGCACAAGGGAGCTCCAGACTTAGATTGAGGTCCGCCATGGCTCGAGTGACCACATCTCCATTTGAGTTGATGTCCAGGAGGCAACTGACAGAGTCAGCAACTGGAGGAATGCGTGTGTCTTCTTGTCCACATGCCCATTTCTCACAGAAACCAGATGAAGATCGACTACTAAGGGAGATGACTTCAAAACTGGAGTCCTGTAGGACTGCAGAAGCTTCAATGGACACACCACATGGTACATTAGGACCTTGCTGACCTTCAGTGGTGGTGTAAGGCTGACTGATGATTTGATTTGACAGTACATTTTGCCCTTGATCTGTGGACAGCTGCCTTTTTTGTTGTTGACATGGATTGTAAGTTCCCCAAACTTCCTGAGACTCTACCAGAGCAAAAGTTTGAAGAAGGGCATTGGTAGAATCTGAAACCACACACTGGTTGCACTGGGCGGCTATCTCTGCTGCTTGTTCGCAGAGTTCTGCAGTGTCCTCAGGCCTAAGAAACAGAAATAAACCACTCTGTTCTATGGTATTATCTTCTATTCAGAGACAAAGCAGTAACAAGCATGAAAACACACCTATCCAGAGGAGTAGAAGTGACAACAGGAGAGGCCAGAATGGAGGGGACAGTACCATGGGTCTCGAGCCCTGCACTGGTTCCAGTAAAAATCTTGCCCTTCCCAGAACGGCTTCTTCTCTGTACAGCTTGCTGCACAATTACCATATCTCCAGCAATAACTGTGTTTGGGTCTGTAGAAATACATATTGGCAGAAAAACAAAATAAAAATTAAATTTCCTAATGTTGTTTATATAATTTGTTCTATATTATTCATTCCAAACTGTACAATCACTTTCATTCCATAAATACACTAACAAGACAATTCATTGTGTAATTTACTCTACTGTATAATGTATTGTACTGTATGGTGTTGCTTGAGAGACACAAACAATCAGAACCAAATTCCTTGTGTATGTGCTAATAAACATGATCGGATTTCAATTTGTTCATGTTCATGAAATCCTCTTTTTCTGACCAACACTACCTTGAGTGGAGGTAGAATGATGGGATACTGTACTTCCTGGGGCAGAGTTACCATGACTAGAGCACCTACACAACTCTAGAGCAACAGAAGAAAGAAGAAAATTAGGTTCTATAAATCAATACAATACTAAACTCATGTTACAAAAACATTGTATGATGAGTTAGAAAGGAAAAGGCAGAAATTATAAATAAATTATTTACCAGCATTATTAATGCAGGGTTGGGAAGTGTCCTCCTCAGAATTGGGGGGTACAAGTCTGGCACTGTGGTCAAAACAACTAATCCAGTCATAGAAAGCTGGCATCAGAAAAGTGATTTCCTGCATACAAAATGAAGGCATACCTTGAAGTAACAATTGGAGGAAATAAAATCCCTTAAAAAGTGTAACACCACATATGATTAATTATAATATATTGTATGTACCTTCCCACATAGTTCAGATTGGTCATATCCAAACATTAGCAATGCAAAGTAGTTGCTAATGCTATTAATGGACCCATCAGGACGAAGTGTTAGAAGCCCTGTGACTGGTGCAAACATCCAGACATTGCCAGAATAAAGCAGCGCAGACTTCAGAGTGTGGTGATCATTCCTATGACTGTGCTCTGGAAGCAAAAGTGTTAATGATTAAAGTTAAACTGAAAGTTTAACGAAGGTTCAGTAAGACTAATCAAATTAAAAAGCAATGTTACCTGGAGCAAAGAGAAGAGAAGAGTTGGGCCCTGATGGTAGCGAAGACCCCATCAGACTGTCTCGAGGTGTGCTCATTATTGGATTGGCATCTCCTGTAAGTGAGCAGTCACTGAGATCATCAGGTATGGTCTCATTTGTGCTCTGTATAGGTTTCCCACAAGCCACTGCTCCCTGCAGCTTTATACAGAGAGGAAGAGAAGTGCCTTTTCTTCCCTGGGCCTGCAGTCTCTGCACACGGAGTATCTGAGAAAAAGGAAAAAAATGTAATAACTTACAAAATGTAGTTATTCATTGTCAGCAACCAAGCAGCAAAAAAAAAAAAACACCAGATAAACTTAAAACAAAATAACATTTTGTGTCACTGCAGAAGGAAACAGAAATGTCACTTTTTAGAAGACTGACCTTGGGCAGTGCCTGAGAGTGAAGGGGGATGTGCAGCATTGGCATTAGCTCCTTGATTAACAGCCCAGTTAAGTCCTCTGTGTGCCCATAGCCATGGAGATGGGCAAAAGCAAGGTCACAGGACACAATAATCCCCTGGAATAACAAATCAGATGATAAAGCTCTGAGCTGCACTGGAGTATGATCTTTGAGCTAAACAAAATCGCAAAGGATCTCACATCTTCAGAAAAGGTGACATGAGCGGATAACTTCTCTACACGCTGCAGCACAACACCACAGACATTCTGGTCACATGTCAGGGAGCTGATCCATACGGACACAGGAAGCTCTTCCCCAGACCTGCTCACTGAATCAACCTGCAGTACACACACATTCAGAGTTAATAATACTAATTCATTCATTACAGTTAACTACAAACTAATTTAACAGGAAAGTTGTTTGACCACTTTACCACTTTTGCTGATATTGTGACAGGATTTCCATCCACATCCAAAAACTGCCCAAGCAAACCATACTCCGGACACAGACGGCTTTTCAGGATACAGGACAGCTTCATGCCAACCAGCTCACTACAGCTGTAACCAAACAACTTGGCTGCCTGTTCATTTGCAGTCAATATCTGCAGAAAGTGTGAATACATCTCTCTCTTCAGGAACGATACACGTTTTTCGAAACACAGACACAAAGTGTTCAAAGGGGCTTTACCTCAACACTTTTACGATCCACCGTGAATACGGACAAGTTATGATTGTGCGCCAAGAGGATGTCGGCCATAACAGGGTTGTCAGTTGCCAACTGTTCCAGCAATGTATTCTCTAACAAGCTTGAGCTTAACACAGCAGGCATGGATGGACGATTCAAGTCATTTCTGTTGGAAATATGCATTTTGCTCATTGCTGTGCTACTCCCAGATGGGAGACCTGTAGAGCAGAAAAGTGAAAACCTTTTGTTTTTTTTACTGAACCACTTAACTGATAAAACACAATGCTAACTTATAAACTCACAGGAAATATGTGCATTTGCATTCAAGGAAATGAAGGCATCTCTAGTACTAGAGTCATCAGGGGTAAGAGAACAATGCCCATCTCTGGTAATGCGGTCTTCAATCTCCTGACTGTTCAACGACATGTTTCATTACCTGTTGAGTTCAACACACCTGCATGAATAAATTTAGAGGAAACGTTACAGCAACTAGACAACAAAGTGTCTCCGTGAAGGATGGCCAATGGGCTTTTGACATAACTTTAATTTCCAACATAGTTACCTCAAATATTTAAAATGACACGAAACGCTGTATATAATATATGTGAAGTATATGATCTAAAGCAAAATTTAATTTTAAGCCATGAATCAACAACTCACCTGCAAAGGTTTCGTGAGCCCGCAGGCTGTCTGCCGTTGGCTAGGAAACCAACAGAGCTTTAGCTTTAGCCTTCAGGCTAGGCGCTTAGCACGCTAACTCTGACTCCAAGTTTAAGAAGTATTTATGAACCTTTTAGAATTATTTTATAAGAAAATTGCGGGGTTAAGACGCAAAACCCAAAATTAACTCCAAACGTGTCCGACGCGTCCCTATAGCAGCGGCAGTTTAACTTGTAACGACTGCATGTTGTCAATGAAAAGAAAGAATCGACCTCATTATTTGTCTCTTCGGCGAAAGTCGCTGCGCGGAAACTTTGTAAAACCGCGGTCGTTTCTGATTGGTGAGTCCCTGGAACAATTCCCTTCGATTGTCAAAGCGGACAAATGGGAAAGAGGTTTTGAAAAACTGACAGGGTGTTTGTCCAATAAGCAAAGAGATGGGCGTGCTTAACTGAAAAAAAAGCCCGCGTGTGTGAGACTTTTGAGTCTCTTGAAATGAATCACTATTTACATCAGGCATGTTCATGCCATCTTTAATCATTTTAGACGGTATTTGGTCGTGTTTTTGAAGGGTCATTTGTTTATTTCTTTACTTTCGAAGCTTTTATATATGTATCACAAAGACGGAGCGGGTGGAACCGATCATAAATTTTACGGAACGAATGACCTTCATATCATAAAGTAATGATAAAGTATTATGTCCTTGTCATGAATATGGATATGAATTCGACCACTAGTGAAAGACTGTATTGCACTTTGTACGAACCTCTGATGGTCTGAAACACATTAACATGCAAAAGAATTAACTTAAGTTTGGACACACCTTTTCATTCAATTTGTTTTCTTTATTTTCATGACCATTTACATTGGTAGATTCTCACTGAAGGCTATGAAATGAACACATGTGGAGTTATGTACTTAACAAAAAGTGGAGACCTGGCCTCCACAGTCACCGGACCTGAACCCAATCCAGATGGTTTGGGGTGAGCTGGACCGCAGAGTGAAGGCAAAGGGGTCAACAAGTGCTAAACACCTCTGGGAACTCCTTCAAGACTGTTGGAAAACCATTTCAGGTGACGACCTCTTGAAGCTCATCGAGAGAATGCCAAGAGTGCACAAAGAAGTAATCAGAGTAAAGGGCGGCTATTTTGAAGAAACTAGAATATAAAACATGTTTTCAGTTATTTCACCTTTTTTTGTTAAGTACAGAACTCCACATGTGTTCATTCATAGTTTTGATGCCTTCAGGGATAATATACCAATGTAAATGGTCATGAAAATAAAGAAAACACATTGAATGAAAAGGTGTGTCCAAACTTTTGGCCTGTACTCTGCGTGTGTGTGTGTGTGTGTGTGTGTGTGTGTGTGTGTGTGTATATACACATAAAGAAAAACGACTATTTTCTGGGAACATTTGTTTAATTTTTTAAAAACAAAATATTTCCAATAGTTTACTATCATATCATACTGTTGTACTTTAATCTTACTGATTTACAGCTTTGTAAACAATATAACATTTGCATTTTATTTGCATTTCAGGCGTGGAGCCACACCCCCAAGCAAAACACATGCATACACTTTTGATCCCTGTTCCCCGCGATCAAACACCGAAAAAAAAATTGTGCTTTGCATTTTAAATTCAGCAGTTCACAATAAGAGGGAAGCTAACTTCACCTTAGCCATTCTTAGGTAACCAAATAACAGTCCCCAGAGAGATGGTGCAGAGCCTCAGGAACAGCAAATAGGTCAGCACAGGATATTTGGGGAGTAAATGTTCTCTGACTACACAGGGGTGACATTGCACTGTACATGCCCAAAGAGAAATTATGCCTGTTTTTAATTTATAGTCACCGAAGACCATTTTGAAGACGATAAACATGACTGTTTTCATTACAGAATGTTAATTTTGATTTTCAGATGTGCAGTTTTTCTCTTTTCTTCTGGCCTTGCAAATTAGCACATCATACTGGATAAAAATACAGTGATATGAAAACAGTAGACTTGGGATGTTGGTGAGCGTTGGGTCTAGTAAGAGGCATGCATAGCGCTTGTAGAGGAGCTTGGTACTGACACAGAACATAGTCGGAGACATGGATCATCTGAATCAGGGTTAGGGGACAGAGGGCTGCGTCTATGAATGGTGGTAGTCCTTTTTACTGTGCGGCCTGTTCCCCAGGACGTGGTCCATTTCAGAGGCTATGCTGGGAGTGATTTTTGGTAAAACCTGTTCAGAAAATAAGCAAAAACAACACATTACATTCACCTCAATAAATCCTCGGGCAATGCTAATGAATCATCACTCTCAGTGGTTTATTTCGCTTGCCTGTATTGCCCCCAGGTTTTCTGTTAGCTGCGATGGGCTTGAGGACCCCAGCAGCACTGAACTCACTCCTTCATTGCGTAGACACCAAGCTGCGAACAAACAAGGAGACACATGCAGTTCAAGGCTACATTTATGATTTATTTGGAAGAGACTTTGAAGAAATATTGCTAATTTGACAGGGCCCAATAGGCATGGCAGCATGCCCTAGCACTGAATGGGTAAATGTTGCCCCCACTCAGCTTGTGGGAGGACACACAGGATAATTATAGCACTGAATTCAGAGAGGTTACACATGGCTGAAGTGACAAGCCGGAGGTGCTGCGTGAGAACCGTTCGCTCACCGACAGCCAGCTGTGGGAGTGTGCAGCTCAGTTTCTCAGCAATGTGCCGCAGCTCCTTCAGCTTTGCCTGTTGTTTCCGTCCATCTTCGCTCACAATTTTGTCCTTCAGCCACTGGTATGACTGGATAGGTGCAAGATGAAAAAAGAAAAAAAATTGTTATATTCACATATAATTGTTTATATTGTTTTATATTCACAAAAGTTGGGAAAATTATTTGGGGAAAATTTAAGGCAACCAGCTGCAAGTTTTAAGTTCTCTCAACTTCATGCCCATGTAGTTGTGGCACTGGCGTTAAGTTGAGAGAATTAAAAAATAATTGGCTGACTTAAATTTGTACTTTTTCCCAACAATTTTTTTTACAGAACAGGGTCAAACTAACACACCAAATATTTAATATTTGAGTACCGCTCAAATGTATGAATAAGAAACAGGCAGATGTGTTGTGGAGATTCAGATTTCTGTTACCTTCATTGAGGCCCTGGAGGATTCTGGGACACCATTCTCATATTTCCCTGAGATGATTCCACAGGCTAGTGGGGACCAGGAAACCACACCAACACCTGCATGGACAGGCGTTTTTTTTTTCATTAAATAAAGTCTGCATTTATTAAGAGGATCTGAAATGGTAGATGATAAACAGCCCTCACCAATCTTGTGGTAAAGCTCTGGCAGTTGCGCTTCCACCTTGTCCCTCTGAAAGAAGTGATATTCCGCCTGTTCACATACAGGTGGGATCAAGTTGAATTGTCTCGCCACTGAGTAGGCCTCCTAGAGAGTAAAAGAAAGAACAGGGGGGAAACGTGGGGGAGTATCAAGAAAATCCAAAAGCCATTGTTGCAGATTTTATTCATTATCTGTCACTTTTTAATGTGTTTTTTTTTCTAACATAGCTTCTTAGATGCTTTTTTTCAACTGTAAGGCTATTAAAGAACAACATATCAACAATTAAAACAGTGTTCACAGCAGTGTTTTATCAGTCATGTTTCTAGGGACCCTGATGTCCTTTATTTTTCATTCCAACCTTCTGCGCTTCCAATCTGTTACATGCACAGAGTGATATTAAATCAGAAAGGAAGGATTCCAAGAGTGTAACTATGACAGCACTAGTCTAACAGATCTTGATAGGAAAATCATATCTCACGTCTCACCATTATTTCCATAGCAGTCCATCTTGACGTCCCCCAATACATGGACATGCCCTGGTTGATTACATGAGTCATGGCTCTAACAATCTCTGTGAAAACACATCACTTTTCAGTGAAACTGCTGGAAGTTCAATTACAAGACACATCAAAATTATGTGCCAGTTTCTCAAATTTCTGAAACAGTACACAGTACTATGGGGCAATATTGCCCCTTTAGTTTAGAAGTTATTTTAGAAGTGATAATCACTGAATTTTAGTATTTCATCAGCAAGGTATTCAATGTGGTTCAGAAGCTTAAATACACATAAAACATTCAACATTTTAACAAAAAATTAAACCTTTTTACATTACATCATGTCAGTGAGGTTCATCTAAATTCTTTCCCAAGTACTTAAAGAATGAAAGAAAAATTGAAGCGCAAAAATAGAATCCTTTGTTTAAAGGAAAGTATAGGTCTTCATCATCATCAAAAAGCGCTCCCCCTTTCATTAGAAACTAATTTAGCACATTCAGGGCCAAATGGCTGTGCAGAGATCGAGTGTGTGTGGGTGATGCAGGTGGGAGATAGAAACAAGGAATGTCTGACATGAACAACAATGGATAGAAGGACGGAGAGAGCGAGATAGACAAAAGAAAGCTGCATTCTACATAATAATCTACATTCCTCCCAGCAGCAAAAATTATAGCGCATGCCATAGAATAAACAAACTGCAATGTACTACAAGGTAAATACAAGAGAGAAAGAAAGTGGGATTTCTCAGTGAAAATATTCTGTCATTCGGCAGAAGGTTATGGCCTTCATGTGAAATTTTTAGAATGATGTCAAGGGTCAGTGTGTTGTCTGTGTGTATACCTGTGTGGGGGGTAGAGGTGAATAACTGGCTGTGGACATTTGTGTGTGTGGTGGTATCTGGGTGGCAGTTAGAGGGGACTTTTGAGAAAAAAAATGACATTAATAAAGACAGACTTCTAAGCCATGACATCATACTTTGAGCCTAAGGGAGAAATGGGTGGCTGTTCCTTCTGCCTCGCTCGTTCCCTCACTTTCACACTCATACACACACACATTTGTTCGGCATATTACTCGGAAGATGCTCAGTTTACTGTTAAAAAAATGCAAATGTGAGGCATAATGTTGTGACTCTTAGATGACCTCAAACTGTCTTCCTTTTTTTTCCTGTCATGGTGTAAATCATGGCATCTGTTTATCTCGGGAGTGGGACTGGAGAGGAGCAGAAGTGGACTGTATTTATGAAATGTAACAGGAAATTACAAAAACTGTGTGCAGCAAACCGCAGTGAGAACTTTATTTCGCAGCATGTACACCAATGGAGCTATTTCAGGAGTACCAGTGCAGCCCCTCGGGAGCTTTATCTGGCAGGTTTACCTCAATAATGTGCATTACCCCACAGGAGCGTTGCTTTTCGTAATTCGTGAGTTTTGTGTGAGCGTTTTGCAACGCGCTTTTAGAATGCATGGCCTCATCTTATTACATATTAATGCTTTAAATCTCCCAGTGTGTGATTAGGTTCATCATTCTAGCTAGGCCAAATGCACAGGCTTAGACCTCCAGTACCGTTTCTTCGCAGGAGCTGGTCTGAAGGTGTGCACGGCTGGAAGTCTGCAAACAAAGCGTTGAACCTGTCATGGCTGGTTGTGAGTGTGTCAGGTCATGATGGACATCACTATTCTCTTGTTGACAGCAATGCCATGCCGAATTGCCCTCGGCCAGTAGCAGGCTGAATGGCAGAAGCTTAAAGACGCACAGCGGGACCTGCAGCTCCACTGAGGAGGACCCAAAAATACTCCTCCACCCCTGGAGGACTGCTCTAATCCCATTTCTGAAGCAACAGCCAGCGTGAGAGGTGAAATATAGATGGAGCCAGAACACCCTGAGTGTGTGACAGCGCACGAGGAAAAGCGACAGGAGTCAGACATAGAAATGGAATTATCCCCGACTCACTCACCCTCCATGGGTGTGTTGCTGTCAGGGCGGTTGGCAAAAACAACGTCCACATAGTCCAGCTGCAGCCTCTGCAGGGATCCCTTTAAACCTGAGGGCAGAGGGGTTGATGGAGAAAGGAGGTGGGTTACCTTAGTCAGAGTGTAAATGCCGAGCAGCAAACACATTAACCAGTTGCTCGACGACATGGGGGAGGAGAAATCTGGCCGGGCGAGCAGAAGGGAATGAGAGAAAAGGATGGCGGCGAGTACGAATGGGGTGGGGGGTAGAGGCAGAACTGTCAGAACGGCAGATGCCAGGGCCTTGACTGTGCAAACCTACAGATAGCATGATGCCGCTGGGCTAATTAATCCTGCAGAAGAGCCCACCTCTCGCTGTCAGTGCTCATCTGGGAGAGGGTAATCCCACTAACTCACCGCCATTAGTTCATCTGAACAGCCCTCATTACAGGCACCTTCATTCATAATGCCTGTCTGACAGCTTTGTCTGTTTCTGCTCTGATTCTTTTTGTTTCTGCAAAATGTTCATGGTCATGGGATGACATTATTACTATTAATATTATTATTAGATAGCAGAACAGAGCCTGCTGTTTTATCCTCATTCCTTGATTACATCTTTTTTCTGAACTTCAGCCCTATGAAGTGAAATGGGCGAGACAATCAAAGCTTGTCCAGGCAGAATGGGATTAGTCTTCCACTTCTGTCCATTTAAATCTAGTCCAAGGTTTCCACATACCTAGTCATTTATGGGTCTTTCTTTTTCAGAATATTTTTACAGTAGCTCCTGCAAACCCAAGTGTACTCAAAGACAAAGACTGCAGTCAGACCTCTGCACCACTGGCCGGTTGCTCTACACCGTGAGTTAGTGGTGACATCCTCTGACACTGCAGTGGCAGCAGCACCGCATCTCACTGCCGCCAGCGTACTTTAAAATGCAGCAAGTCTCTCTCTCTCTCTCTCTCTCTCTCTCTCTCTCTCTCTCAGCAAACATATTATTCCAGGACCCCAAGGAGACAGCAACCTGATGGAAAATGCTGAGTCATCCATTGAGAACCCGGGGTGCTTTTTTCTTAGATTTGAGCCTCTTGTTTTATTGTGTAAAGATGTGAACAAATGAAAGAAAGAAAAAAAGTCAAAACACAACAAGAAGGTGGGGAGAAATTTTACCCTCTATGATGTGCTTTCGGGAAAGGCCGCGCTCTGTCTCAGCTCTGGGAATAAAAAAACAATCCGACAGAAAAGACTTCCGATTACCGACATGTTTCTGTCACATCGAACAAGCTGACACACAGACGCACAGATCCACCGCCAGCGCCAGACACAAATCTACCCGCCGCACGTCGTCGGGAGCCAAATTAACTTGTTCATCTGCCTGCAGCCTCTGCATTGTTTATCAGTGGATTTGTTCAAGGCCCCATGCTGTCATTCGGTTCAGCCTCCCACTCCGCCCGCCTGTCAGTCAGCGTGAGTGGATGGGGGCAAAAGACCTTTGGTTCAACTCATAACTGCTCCCTCCTCACAGTTGCACCAAAAAAAAAAAAAAAAAAAAAACCACAGCAGCAGCACTTTCTGGTAAATCAGCGGCCGTCTGCTCTCCACCACTGCGGCGGGGGTGATGCAGCTTTCCATCAGCAGTTGCTGTAAATCTCATTAGAAACGTCAGTGAGCAGGAAGAGCGGTGCTCTGCTACTGCACAGTCATGCTGCTGCACTCTGGTTATTCAGACGCAGAAAAGACGTCGCATCTGCACAGAGTTCCGAAATCCAGACAAGCTAAGCATTAAGCACGGTGCTTGTTTGCTGGTGTAGGTTAAGATGTCCTTGGGATTTACATGGGTAAAACTAGAATACACCACATCAAACAAGAATAAAAAAGATAAGAAAGAATGGAAAGAACTATCTACCCTTTTTGTTGGTGTGTTTCTGTCACCCAGTAGACAATCTGTAGTGATTTTTTTTATAAACAGCATGACCATTATCACGCATGCACGTCCTTATTCTGAATGATTTGAACCTGCACCTGTCAATATGTCACATGTGCAAATATCATGAAAGGCTTCATAATTTACACAAATATAATATCTTGAAAAAAAGAAGGTAGTTGACCACCTACTTTCCTCCCCAGTACAATTTTGTGGTGATAACCAGGCTTGACCTCCTTTAGGGAAAACATACAAAACTTTAATTAGACCTAATTTAGCAAACATCCACAACAGATACTGACCTGCATAGTGCACATGACTTTTTACATGAAAGGCAGAGAGAATAATCTAAAATGTATAAAATAATACATAAAATAATACATAAAAAACTGAAATGTAAAACACTCCTAGCTTTACTGTATGTCAACAGGTTTGTCAAATAACTGAGTCATTCTTTCTATTTGTGGAATTCTGCTACTTCCTCTCACAGTATTTTGGTATCATTTTTTACAGTTTACAGCTTATGAAAAATATTCTGTTTACAGTAAATATGGTCCGAATTTAGTTTTAAAATGTTGCAAATATTTTTTGTGCAACATTCCATACAAATAGTTTTCATGAAAGAATAAATTGGTTCTTGCAGTTTTAAAAGTGCTCATTCTAGCATGGCAACTGTGTTGCTAAGCAAGCAGTCTATAAAAACATGCAGGCATAACCCTGAGAGAGAGAGAGAGACACTGATTGAAAAATGTATTGAATCAATATGTGAGAGATCACAGGCCCGCCCACAAAGCCCAGAACAGTAGTGAGCCCTCAGCCGAGGAGCAGACACAAACTTCCCACAGATTACCATGGATACCGCTGCTGAGCTGGTAAACATGGAGTGTGGTGCTGGTAATGAGGTCTTTCCATCATCAACAGACATTCATTGCCACTTTGAGACCCGTATGAGCTTATTACTCACCCACAACAACAAAGGCACATGATTTAGATTATGGATTATGGATCCGTTCAATTAATGCGCCAGGTCTGGAGAAAAAAAACATAAACATGCCGGAAAGAAAGATGACGTACCTCCAGCACTTCTTCTTGATGATGTTCCCAAGGATAATTTCAGCTCTAGAATGAAGAACCTAGATATTAAGACCCGTGGTGTGTAGTGGAGAGACTATTAAGACTTATGTGCTTTGTAAACAAAAAAAAAAATCAAATGAATGGAAATTTTAAAAATCAAAATTGTATGGAACTTTACTTCACATATCATGACTCCACACATGCATTCTAATTAATAAATAAAACTTCAAATGTGTATACACCCGTGTTAAACTGTTAAGAGGAATCATTTAAAAACTTTTCCAACCTTTAATATGACCTATTACCTGTAAAAGGGAAGAAATACAAAAACTAAAAAAACTATACATGTGAGGGTCTGTGTTTCCACCCTGTAGCTGCCCGGTCATTGTATGTATCTCCCTGTTTATGTGTATTTTCTTTGTAATATGTTGTTTATCTTTAAACGTCCAACAAATGAGTCCATCTCTGTCATGTAAGCTGTGCCATGACAGTACAAACATGCTGATTGCTTTAACAAACTATTAATTTATGTGCAACCATGGCAGTGGTTCCCAACCTGTTTTCACTGAAGCCCCAGTTGTAGTTTTTAGTTCTTATTCTCCTTGTTTTACACTGCAGGCTATATAGAATCTATATTAGAGCTGCAATCATCCATAAAATGCCCGGCACGAGCCCAAAAGAATCGTTATTCTGGTGCATTTAAATAAATGACACTCAAACAGTCAGTGTTTTTACTGCACCATTTCAATACAGCCATGACCAAATTTACATTTACAGCATTTATCAGACGCCCTTATCCAGAGCGATTTACAATCAATAGTCACAGGGACAGTCCTCTGGAGACACTCTTGGTTAAGTGTCTTGCTCAGGGACACAGTGGTAGTAAGTGGGATTTGAACCTGGGTCTTCTGGTTCATAGGCGAGTGTGTTACCCCTAGGTTACTACCACCCTGTAAAAACCCAGCACGCAGAATGAGCACTAAACTAAGAGGCAAAGAAAATCTGTGGTTGTAAAATATAATTGCCAGCTGCTTGCCTTGTCAGCATCCATTTACACATATATGAATGTGTATATACATATGAGAAGTAAGGATTTATGAACATTTAGTGTAGTGGATTTTGGACAGTAAGAATAATGATATTGTACAATATACAGATATTGCACAGTATTTCAATGCTAATTAAATATTAATATTGTGTGGTCAGTGTGTGTGTGAGTTTATGGCTTTTGGGGAAAAACTCTTCTTGAGTTTGTTCAAACAGAAACTGTTGTGTTTGTCCTTGTTGTGTATTGCACCTGTATCATCTCCCTGAGGGTAACAGGTCAGACAGATCAAAGCCAGGATGGGAGCTGTCCTGGGTGATGTTTTTTTGCTGCCTTTACTACTCTCTGAAGCCTCTCCCTGTCTGCCATGGTGCAGCTGCCAAACCATTCTGAAATACAGAATGTCAGCAGGCTCTCAATGGACGAGTGGTAGAAGGTCAGTAGCAGGTTGGAGTCCAGGTTGTGCTTCCTGAGGACCCTCAAGAAGTGTTGCTGCTGCTGAGCCTTCTTGTGAGAGAGGGGAGGCCGAAAGTGTCCTGTCCGGAATCATGGAAATGTCCGGAATCATGGACATTTCCGTTTCTGCTCAGGTCTTCCATTCGGCGATTAGCTACAAAGTCATGCGGTGCATGATGAGTTGAGTCAAAGCTGCAAAGTTTGAGCATAGGCGGGTCGAGCACTGACTCCAGGAGCAGCTTGATGCTCGAAGGAAGGTTGGAAGGACGGATCCATAATTTACATTGATCACTGTCTTTGGTTTGTGTGTTTGGCAGTTTACGTGACTGGTAATCTGTGTCTACTAAAAGTTGTTCCTAAACTGTCAATTATCTTTTCTTTTGTGGTGGTTGTCATTAGACAATATTCCTAGTATCAGCTGGAATAATCCACGAGCACCAGGATGGAGTGATTAAATGGTAAGGGTCCCAGTATGTTTACTGCAGCATCCTGCCAGGGTCCACCGGGCAGTGGTGTGAGTCTTAGCGGCTGCGGCTGGTCCGGACTAGCAATGATCTAACATCCATGACTATTTTTGCCATGTCTCCCAGCTGCTTTGTCCATGCCAGGCCACCACACCTGAGATGTTCTGAAATGTTGTTTTGTTCCCACTATACCCATATGTCCTTTGTGGGTTAGTGTGGGTGCTTGTGGTAAGAGTGTTTGTAGGAGCACTACTCGTGTGCTTCAACAAGACATTGTACATCTGTGGAATTCTCTGGCTCTCTTGCTTCCACTCCTGCTCGCACTCTCACACCCGATTGCTTACTTTTGACAACCGAATTCTGTCATATTGAGTCTGTCCATATTGAACTGACATTTCTCTGGATTCAGTGTCAACCCTGTTTCTTTCAGCCTTTTTATAACTTAATGCAGTTTTTGGTCACGTGTCTTGCTGTCTCTTGCACATATAAACACACATTCAATTCCAACCAAATCATAAGCTTTTGTTGGTACTGTTTACTGCCAGATGATACGCCAAATAGAAGTATTGGTACTGTTGTGTACTGTGGCTGTGGTGCTCTCAAGTGATTCAGGAGTCTGATGATATCCCCATTTCAAGTCTAGCTTGCTGAAAGTGGTTGAGCCATTCATGCCTTGGAGTAACTCATCCACAGTGGGAATTGGACATTGTTCTCTCACAATAGCTTCATTTGCTTGTCTCATGTCCAAATGAAGTCAAACATCCTTTCTGGGTTTTGGGACTACCACCACAGGATGGCGGTGGAAGGAGCTGGTCCATTCACTGGTTCTATGATGTCCAGATCCAATAACTCTTTCATTCGTGACTCCAGTGCTCCTCTGCGATTAAATGGAATCCTCCTAAGTGACTGGGCTATTGGTTTCACTGGTTTGTGATTTGTCCTGCTTCAGTTTTCCAACACAGCCGAACAATTCGCGGTACTGGAGTGCTTGCTTAGTTGGTTGCTTCGCTGAAGTACCGCTTTCTGGTGTTCCGTTGCTTCGTCTGTGTCCGGCAAAACTGAAAACATATCCTGCAGGTCTGACCCCACCAGATGCAGTAAAAGTGGGAACCTTACTCCTCACTTCTGGTACAAACATATCACAACATATTTTATCACAATACTCATTTCTATCACAGACACAACAGTATTATAGACAGGAAGATCATATTTGGTGACCAAGCCAACCCAATCCAGACTAAAATTAAGCACCCAGCCAAGATTTACAGCTCTAGTCTACAGACTATAGCATACAGGATTATTGAGAGTTAAGATTGTCCTCTTGGGTGAGTAATTGTTTACACATTCAATGTTTACAATTATAACTTTGTTACTGAGATACAATTTCTTCTGCGCCCACTGCAATCTCTGGCGCCTCCGGTTGGAAACCACGGACTTATCATATATTTATCATAACACCGGCTTATCATACATTTTTTCCCCCCTGTTTGTGGCTGTAGATACAATATCTATTCATACTCCAATAAATAATTATTGAAGAGATTAGATTTAGATTTTGTGATGAAACAGTCCCATCCCTGCAGTTCTTGAGCCACATATCACATAATAAGGTCATAATACAATAATGAAGGGATGATATTGAAAACAAGACTGGTATTTATGATAAGCTGTGTTATGATAACCGATGTGGGATTACATTTATGCTTAAATTTTACTATGGGTCTAACTCTATGTGTGTGCGTGAAGGAACACAAATAAGATGTTTGTATATAACATTATATTTTGAACACTTTTTTGTGAACTGAAGTAATAGGAATATAATATGAATGATATGCCTAAGCACACACACATGCACACATAAGAGACACGGTCTGTCCTTGGCAAAATTCAACACAAATTTTGGGAGTGAACGAAATCATTGAAACAAGCGCCTGACATATTGTTAATAGCCGCAGCTGCAGAAAAAAACGTATTTTATTATATTATTGAGACAGGGCACACACACACAAGACCTCAGTCTTTTGGGTCTTCTTGGTGATGTTTATGACGTGACTAATGACAAGAGAAATGTATAAGAATGAAGGCTCGGAGGGGCTAGGGGAACAGATCTGTCGACTGGCTGACTGTTGCTTTGTCGTGTATTACAACAACTTTGTCTACCATGGTTTACTGTTGCTTGTGTCTATTGGTTGAATCTTCAGCAAAATCCTCCACCACAATGACGACTATCATATATCAAGTCAGATTAGAGCAGCTCATCTGTGGTTCAAGAATCAGGTTTAGTGTGACACTCACTTCCCACCGGAGTACACTTCTGCCGTGTCAAAAAGGTTGACCCCGTTCTCATAAGCAATAGTCATCAGCTGCTCAGCCACCTGTATGAACAGAACAGCAGGAATTGAGCACCAGTGTGTGATCAGAGCATGTACATGTAAATATATTGATGTAAGAAATACAAAAAAAGCCAATTATTACATATTCACCGATTCATAAATTATTATTATTTTTTTAACTTTCTATTGCAAACCACCAGAACACAATGTTAGTCAGTAGTCGAGTTGTAAAAACAAATCAGGATGGTTTTTATCGTTTTATTGTTTTTCAGACATATTCTGTGCTGATGACCAAATGGGGAAAAAGTACTGAAAAATGTAATTAAGTAAAAGTTTTTTAAAAATCTTTAATTTGCATACATTTTGCTTTGAGTAAAAGTTACTTTCAATTACTTGATGTAAAAAGGACTAGTCATAAATCCAATCCAGCACCAGTTGTTTTATTCAACTTTTAGCCGGTAATGTATAAACTATTTTTAGACAACCCCATAAAACATTTTTATGCACAATTGGCCACAAAAGTTATATGGGTCGAACTCAGACATTACAATAAAAAGGAGAAAATTTCACTGGCATTATGGTGTGGCAGAAAGTCCACTTTCAGTAGAATTGGCCAGATGTTGTTTCAGAACATAGGCCTCAACGTGATAGCTTCATTAAACAGGTTTAACTAATGCCTTGTACTGAATCCTGCCACACATTGTCCTTTAGATGAGGTTTGCCTGACCACAGACCACGTCTGCTGCTGTCACTGGATGAGGTCATAAACAATACTGACAGTAAAGGATGAGGGTCTGGCCTGTGGTGACAGAACGTATGTTTAGCAGTGCCAGACAAGATCTCTCCTTTAACACAATCCGACATGAGAGGAGTTCATTCCAACAGGAAATCTACCCTTAGGGATTTTCTGTACAGTACAAATGCCACCTATTATCTTGTCCTGTTTCCGTGCATATTTTAAAACATATGCCCATATACATAGGAGACATTATCTGACTTAGGCTTTATTTAACTTACATCATCTGAAATCTGCCCTCCAAAAGTGACCCATGTACCTGCAAAACAGAGTATATTATATTACAACAGAAAATATGAAGTACACATTTTTGTTATATGTTGTACTGGGCATAGTCCTCAAAGATTTTGGAAGAATAGGTTTGATGATGGATCTGTGTCTCAAGATCATTTTAAGGATTAGTTTGTGTTTATAATAATTTACTACTCTAATCTGCACAGGGGTTTTTATTTTCTCTGTCATTGTCAGAAATACCTGTATAATGTCAAATGTTCATACCAAAAGTCCATTGAATATATTTAAAATGTATTATGTTTTAGAATTATAATCATTATAATTACTATAAATGCTCTCATTCTCCCAGTCTATAATATTGGTTGCATCTGATTAAATGATTTTAATCATAAACCGCAGATCACACATTAAAATTCATTACATTGATTATATGCTATGTTTATTTGATTTTTTTTCACAAAATTTACCCCCTGTAGCCTGATTGAAAGACTATTGTGTTTTGTTGCGTAATTAATAAAACAACAATTACCCCAGAATTATAAGCACCACATGATCTGAAATGTAAAATAGATTAACCGAGCTCCTTCCTTCTGTGCTAACAGAAATAGAAGCTGTTTTAAAAGGGAAAAGAGGAACCTAATGATTTCTTAATGATTCAGAATACAGTGGAAGCTCATGGCTTAATTCTGTTTTCTTCTTATTTTCTTCTTAATGGTGGAGTAAATCGTCACATCCACACAGATCCATTGTCTGAGCTGTCAGCAGGGTTCCCTTGGTTCCTGAGCACCAGGAGGAAAGCTAATGGAGGAGAGCAGGAAGTTCCGGGAAGTGTGGAGGAGATCTACTTAAACCAAGTAATATTTACTAATTAACACTTACCAAGGCCCAGACAGGAGACTCGCAGCCCTGACTTCCCCAGGTTCCTGTGAAGGTTGACAGGGGAAACATATTACTAAAATTAATATGTTTTTAATAGGTAAATCAGATGATGTACATGCTAATCATATGCCAGTCACGGTGCTGTTAAAATGAACCTCATTGGACTTTTTTTAGGTGGGACAATATGTGTTAGTTATATTATTAGATATGAGGTTGATTCATTTGAGAGAAGAGAACTTTTGGGGCATTTTGGGGCCTAGTGGTTAAGGAAGCGGCTCCAT